>NC_080843.1:30789976-31414976 GCF_030435755.1 Ochotona princeps | reverse complement strand
CTATTTCACAAAGCCATATTTAATATGTATACATATCTTTTCATGCCTAGCTACACATTATCTAAACCTTAAGAAGTGTTATGAGCCATTAGTGATGCGACATTCTTTTGGAGAGGTGTGACCCAAACATATGTACATTGGCATGATGATCATACATTCCAGACTAGATTCAAATAGATTGAAAAGATACATTAGTAAGCTCACAAGAATTATAATTACATAATGGATCAAATCTTCAATTTGTTGCTTTGTATCCAAAAATGATGAAACAATTTCATAAGGTTATTTTTAAACAATTGACTTTCTGAGAATGACTATGTTTGCATTTTTAAACTTTGGTGTTTTATCTGGAATGAATTCAAAATATTTTATTTATTTATTTATTTATTTATTTACTTATTTATTTATTTATAACACATCTAGATTTTAAGAAGCCTAGTCGTTGACTTTCCAAAATGATCAACATTTTGATACCTAACAAGTGCTTTTGAACACTAACTGTGTAGAGGCAGTAGCTTTCTCCCAAGGTACATGTGAAGAATTGCAGCTATATATTTGAAAGAGACATCATTTACTTCCTCTTTTCCACGAGCACTACAGGAGTAAGTCCACAGACAGCTATACCCATAATCGCGAGTTAAGCACTTCATCTTCTACAATGCATTATTTGAAGTACAACATTTTTCAATTTCATTCAGGATAAACTGATAAAAAATTTCTATGTTGGCCTTAAATTCGGAAATCCTACCCAGCTGAATAATTTTATCTTCACTCTGCAGCACCTTCGATACCTCAGGGTATATTCTAGCTTTATCTTTTTTGCCAGGAGTATTTATGCATTAAACTAGGACTAGAGATTTTTTTTTTTTAACCAACTTGATCTTTATTATGCTGCTGCACACATTACTACTTAGACAGAGATTAACAAGCCAGTGAAAGTGCTCTCTGGGGATGCCAAATCCACTGTATTGAGGGGTCAAATGCGTTATCCATTTCACATTCTTTAGGCTAAAAACAACTAATTCATGTTCCATATCCTCCGCAACTGTCCTAATGTATAATGCCAGGAATATTGTGCATTATGATACTATTTTGTTCTGTGCAATATGAAAAATTATACAGTGAAGAGCTCAGTAGAATTCAATTATTTGTGAGTATCTATTGTGTGCTTTTTCAAAAAAGCACCTGCATTCCATCATAGCTCATTTTTTTTTCTTTTGAGTGGAAGCAGCAGCAGCCAGTTATCACAATGTGTTTAATGATAGAGTGCTTTGCAAACAAAAATCAAAGTTAAGTTATTAAAAGTGAATAACTAGACAAGAAATACAGAAAAAATAGCAGTAAAATTTTAGAAGCGGAACTGGCTTCGGGTTGTGGCTGCAGTGGCCCCAGTTATTGCAGTTGCATTTTCAATTCCGCTTCCTACTAATGTTCTTGGAAAGGCAAAAGATGATGACATAGGTGATGGGGAGCCTGCCAGTCATGAGAGAGAATTGATGGAGTCCTAAGCTTTTAGCATCATCTTGGGCCAGCTCTGGCTGTCCTTAAAGAATTCAGAGAGGGAGTCAGGAAACAGAACATTCTCTCTCACATCAACATTTAGTAAAATAAATAAATCAGTCTTTCAAAAAGTTTAAAAGACATCTCTAGGAACCTACAGCGTATATTACAGTGAATGGTGAGAATGTACATGTCTCACACCAGGATTAAAGAATGAATAGCTACTCTCAGCACTTATAGTCAATAAAACACTGGGCATTTTATTAAATGCATAATGTCAATTTGAATAAAAGTCATTCTGTTTGGAAATGAAAAACGAATTCATCTAAAATTTAAAGTTTCATAATTACCAGTCTGCATAAATAATAGAAATAAGTAATTAGGAAAACTGAAATAAACCAAACATTGTAATTTACAAGATACAACGGGGGTTAAGGACAAACATCATGAAGAATATACTAGAAATATAAACAAAAAAGTATAAAAAATTGCAAAAATAAGGCAAAAAAAATCATGATGGTCAATTAGCTAATCCTTGCATGTCAAGAGCTTGGATTCCATATGGGTACTGGTTTGAATCCCAGCTGTTTCACTTCTCGTCTAGCTCCGTGCTTATAGACCATGAAATCAGTGGAATATGGCCCAAGTCCATGGAACACTGCACCAAAGTGGGAGACCCAGAGGAGGCTCCTGGCTCCTGACTTTCAGATCAGGAACCACTGTAGACTTTTGGAAAGTGAACCAGCAGATGGAAGATCTTTTTCTTCTTGTCTCTCCTTTCTATAAATCTGGTCTGCCTTGCTAATAAAAATAAAAATCTTAAAAATAACAAATAAATACTAAAAATTATAAATAGCAGGATTATGTAGCGTGAATTCCAACTGAAAGCTTTAAGTATTGTTACTGTTAGTTCTTACCAACTGCTTTATATATTAGACTCGATCCCAAGCATAATCCAGAACTTCTGTCTGGCGATTAACATTGATTTCGAAATGTGTTTGATAAAGCGTGAAACCTAAAGAGGCACCATACCTTTGAAAAAGATCACAGTCAAAGGATGATAATAGTAATTCAGGGGATTCATTTATTTCATTAATTTTACTTATTTGAAAGAGCGAGAAAGTGTGTGTGTGTGTGTGTGTGTGTGTGTGTGTGTGTGTGACAGAGAGAGAGGGAGTTCTTATTGCTTCCCTCTTCAAATCACTGCAGCACCTAAGGCTTGGCCAGGCTGGAGGCAGGAACCAGAGACAGCACAGCGCTTTCCAGCATTACCAGGAAGCTATAACACAGAGTGGAGTAAGTACGAAAGCACAGCCACTCCAACACTGCAGTTTGGAGTATCAAGCAACGATGTCTGTGCTAAAACAAATGCCCTTCCCCCAGGAGTTATTTCATAGTAAAATTTTCAGGCAAGGAATTTATTGTTATAAAAATAAATAAAATACGCACAAAGATAAACTGAGCCATAGACACAGAGTCCAGAAAAACACTCATTTATATAAGGTCACTTGATTTTTTTGAAAGCGCTATACTATTTCAGTAGGTTAATGATAATCTTTACAGAAACTGAAACTTAAAAGCTAACTATTCATATAAAAAGTAAATAATTAACCTAAGTTTTAATTATACACAAAAATGAACTCTAATATATCGTATAACTAATGATAACAGCTGAAATTTTACAAGTTCCAGGAGACAAATAAAAGAGAATGTTTAAATATTCTATATCTGGACATTAATTTGTAATTTGTAAGACTCAATTTGCAATTTGTAGGAATCTAAGAAAACAACCAGGATATCAATTCTCTACAGTAATGCAAATATTTGAAATGTATGAATTCCATTTTATTTGAAAAAAAAAGTTCAAATTTATCCTAGTTACATTTTTTAAGTATGATTAACCGTTGGTATAGAAAACAAAAGTTGCACTTGTTGATAGTAGATTGAGTAGATTGAATTCGAGCCTTAAAACTGTAATACCCCACAGCTGGAGAAAGGAAACTAGAATTTCATAGAAGTAATTCATGTAGAAAAGTCTTGTTTATTGTGTTAACAATGATTGAAGTGACAGATTTTCAGGACGAAAAAGAAGTGTTATTGCCTTATACACCTAAGATGTCATTTGGAAGTCTTTCCCATAAATAAATAAATAAATAAATAAATAAATAAATAAATAAATAATATATCCTGTAAATATATATTTACAGAAGACATCCAGGATGGTTTCAGAAACAAATTAAAATGAATCAAATATACATGAGTTAAAAACTATACTTATTTATGGGAGAGTCAAAGACAGAGTACTCTGCCATCCATTTGTTCACTTCAAAATGGCCAAAGTAGCTATAGGTGGTTAGGCCAGTGTGGTGTCAGAAGCCTGAAATCACATTGAGAGCTTGGGCCAATTTGTGTCCTGGCTGTTCCACTTCCTTTTCTGCTCCCTGCTTGTGGCCCAGCAGAGCAGTAGAAAATGGAACAAAGCTTTGAGCTCCTGCAATCCTGTGGGAAACCTGGAAGATGCTCCTCGTTTCGGATTGGCTCAATTCTAGGCTTTGCTGCCACTTAGGGCGTGAGCCAGCTGATGGAAGTTCCATCTCTCTGTATCTCCTTCTTTCTGTAAATCTGCCTTTCCAATAAAAATAAAGAAAAATTTAAAAACAACAACAACAAGAAGTATTATGTTAGTGTTTTGGTGAAACATGTGAAGGTGCTGCTTGGGACACTAGCACTCCCACATCAACGCAGATTCAAGATGGCAATTTTGATTCTGACATAACTCCCTGCTATTACACCTAGGGAAGTGGTGAAATATAGTCCAGGTGCTGGGTCTCTGCCACTCATGGCTGAGACCCAGATGGCTTGCCTGGCTTCTGGCCTTAGTGTGACTCAGGCATTTGTGGAGTGAACAGGCAATTGGAAAATTCCTCTTTTGTATGTGTGTATGTGTCTTTCCGTCTCTCTCTTCTCTGTCATTCTGCCTTTCAAATCTGTAAACAAATAGCATTTTTAAGAAAACATTAAAAGGCAATTAAAGTGACACTATAGAAAAATAAAATAATACACTGAATGCACAGGTGTAGAAATGGATTAACTCAGAAAGATATGGCCATCATTTAGAGCATTGATCTCTCCTATTTAACATGAAATAAAGAAATAAAAGATTGATTACTTTAATTTTTTTATTTTATTTTCAATATTTCTAAGTCATTGATACATGATCCAAGTTGATTATTGAATTCTTAGTGGGAAGAAAAGCAAGACTACTCCTATTCTTTTCATCTTAAAATAAGATCACTTTCCTCAGAAATTTTGTCTATTCAAAAATGCATACAGGATTAATCAGGCAGTATATATCCCCTGAGTGTATTTTAACACATTCTATCTATCTGTCTATCTATCTATCTATCTATCTATCTATCTATCTATCTATCTAGATATATCAATGCTTAATGCCTAGTTTTTAAACTGCCTACTAATTTTCATGTTATGCATATTTGAAAGTTTTTTCAAGGTTTATTATTTGTATTGGAAAGGAAGATTTACAAAGAGAAGGAAAGATAGAGGAAATATTTCTGTCCATTGGTTCACTATCTAATAACTGCAGTAGTCAGGGCTGTGTGATTCAAAGCCAAAAGCCAGAAACCTTCAGGTCCCCTAAGAGTGTACGGGATCCTGAGGCCTTGACCTGCCTTCCACTGCTTTCCCAAGCCACATTCAGGGAGCTGCATGGGATGTGGAGCACCCTGCACACAAACCCACACACACAGGCAATGCCAGCACTTGCAGGTGAAGCAATGGTCAGTTGAATCATCACATTGGCCCTGTGAAAATTTTATAATAAATCTAATGTCAATTGTAAAAAAAATAATATAAAAAAACTATAAGCATTTAGTATTTCTGAATATGTGTAATAATTTATTCAAGATTGTAGAGTTCACCAGTAATAGACTCAGACCCAGTGTTAAGTGTTATCAGCCTCTTGTCTTAGGATCCAATTATGGGAATGTGTAACTATGGAAATTTTATTATATAATTATATTATAGTTATGAGCTATAAGCCATAGTTTCAGTAATAAACTTATATAACATGATATCTCTTTTGAATAATGCTTCAGTAATTAGGAGCTGAGAAAAAGTGGCAGATACAGTTACTATGAGCCTTTCTTTAAATGACTATCCCTGTGACCTTGAGAAAAATCATTAGGCATATTATCTAAACTGAATATACATACTTTAGTACAGATATTGTCTATTCTGAAACAGAAACTATATCTGTAATGTCTGGGCTGAAAGTGGAAGAAATTACCATTCCAATCTCATTTCATACTTTTCAACTTCTTATTCTATTTTCTAATTGTAATATAAATAATTTATGTTTTAATTCCAACACTTATCAGCCATTGACATTAAGCAGAGATGACAAAAACTCTGTCCATTTTTGAAATGCTGTGCATACAATAAAATGTAACCAGATATAATTTCAATAATTTAGCTTAACTCCAGTTGTTCCTATTTCCAACAGGATTTACACAAAGTACATGCTTGTGAAGTTAACCTCTACAATCAAATTGGATGAAATGATTTTCACTTTTACTCATTTCCATTTAATAAAATGAACCACAATATAATCCAATTATTTTCATATCTCTTCAAATCAAGCTCTTACAATATTAAAAGATATGAGTGCCTGAGCTGAAAACCTTATATATCAGCAAAAAATAAACTTACTGTAGAGGAAACTAAAAAATTGTGAACCCCACTCATAATGATAACGTTTTTAGTTCTCACATGCTCACAGACACAACATGAATTGAGAATCACTTACCGTCATTCTTAAGTAAATAGATCTATTAATTCGTAAGAATGATTTGTTTCTGAAGAGCTACACATCCAAGATTTACCAAGTGTCTGCCTTAAATCAGATGTTTTGCAGTTTCCGTGTATGCATAACTATAACACACTTAAAGTACAAAGCTATTTCACCTTTAGTGTTCAAAAAGTTAAGTGAAAGTAGTTATGACAATAGAGATTATTTAAGATTTTCTGTATGCCATAGCTGGTTTTATAAAATTCTAAATGTATAAAACTGATAAACTCAGTTTTCGAGGAGATAACGAATTAAATCTTACCACAGAGAAAACTGACAAGAACCAATCATTGTGCACTTCTGTTGTGGGCTAAGAAGTTGATTAACGCTTGTTGGGCTGGGCAGGAACAGGAACTGGGCTTGTAGCTAAAATCATCTAGACTAATGGGACTTATCTGTATTCAATATCCTGGCTAAATTAAAACATTGGGGGGAAGAGTATATAAGGAGAGATGAAGGAGCAATAAAGAGAGACTTCGCAGAGACTTCTACCATCACTGGTCTCCTGAGGGTGCTTCATCCCCAGACCCTCTTCCTGTCCATGTTACTGGCTGTGCTGGCTGGAGCACACCCCCGAAAATTTTTTTTGCTTAAAATGCCATGAACAAGGCCCAGCACGATAGCCTAATCGCCAGAGTCCTCACCTTGCTCATCCGGTTCCTGTATGGACAGAGGTTCTAATCCAGACGGCCCTGCTTCCAATCCAGCTATCTGATTATTACCTGGGGAAGCAGTGTAAGATGGCCCAGGGCCCCTGCACACACCTGGGAGACCTGGAAGAAGCTCCTGGCTGCCGGCTTTGGATTAGCTTAGTTCCAGCCATTCCAGCCATTGCACTCACTTGGGGAGTGAAATCAATGGACAGAAGATCTTTCTCTCTGTCTCTCCTCCTCTTCATGTATCTGACTTTTCAATAAAAATAAAATAAATCTTTAAAAAAAAAAGCCATGAACAGATGGCTTGTGCCTGTTCTTGCAATAAACATGACCAGGGTTTAGTGAGCATGTAGCCAGCAGAAAAGAGGTAGGACAAAGTACAAATTTACCAAAAGTGTTTCACTGAAATAAATTTACTGGAAGTGTTTGACCATTTGCCAGCCACAATGAAGGAAGACAACACAGAGAAACAAACTGGACCAACATTAATTTACCAATCAAAGGCAGACATAAGGACAAGGTAATACTTTCAGAAGTTTCCTAAAAGTGCATATTTTGAGGTTCAATTATTGTTTATAGCTCTTGCTTGTGCTCTAGAGAACACTATAATTTCTCCCTACTGTTTGTTGAATTCTTTTTTGGCTGAGAGTTAAGCTTATGGTTATAAAATATGCTGAAAGTAAGTCATTTGAAAAAAACAGAAAAAAAATGGAAAAGAAGGAAGGATGGGTAGAGTGGTAGGGATGGGGGAGGTATTGTGACACTCTTCAATCTGTGTGCATGACATTTGCTCACTGTATATAAAATTACAAACATTTGAAAGTGCATAGTTTGAAAAAAATAAATAGAGAAAGTAGGAACCTACCCCTAGATCTTGCAGAGTATTCCCAACATTTTCTTCCAAAAGTTTGAAGGTTTCTGGATGTAGGTTTAGATCTTTTATCAATTTAGATTTGATTTTAGTGTAGGGTGAGAGATGTGGGTCTATCTTTTTGTTTCTACAGGCTATCAACCAGTTGTCCCAACAGCATTTATTGAACAGACCTTCCCATTTGCCTGGATTGTCATTTGTCTTTTTGTCAAAGATTATTTGGCTGTATCTGTGTGGGTTCCTTTCTGGTGTTTCTATTCTGCTCCATTGATCTTCCTCTCTATCTTTGTGCCAGTACCAGGCTATTTTGATAACCACTGCCCTATAGTATGTCCAGAGGTCCGGAATTGTGATTCCTCCTGCTAACTTCCTGTTCTTCAGGATAGTTCTAGCTATTCGTGGCTTTTTGTGTTTCCCGATGAACTTTTGAATCATTGTTTCCAGTTCCATGAAGAATGTTTTGGGTACTTTGATTGGGATAGCATTGAATGTATAAATTGCTTTTGGCAATATAGACATTTTAATGATATTGATTTTACCTATCCAGGAGCATGGGATGTTATTCCATCTTTTGAGGTCTTGTTCAATTTCTCTTTTAAGTAATTTGTAGTTTTCTTCAAATAGGCCTCCTCCATTTTTGGTTAAGTTTATTTCCAGATACTTCATACTTTCTTCTATTATTTTAATGGTATCTTGCTGAAGAAACCCACAGAATGGGAGAAGATCTTCGTGCACTACATAGGGGATAGAGGGCTAATCTCCAGAATATACAAAGAACTACAAAACAACTGAAATACCAAAACAAATAAGCCACTCAAGAAATGGGCACGGGAAATGGGCAGACACTTCACAAAGGAACAAACCCAAATGGCAAATAAACATATGAAAAAATGCTCAAGTTCTCTGGCAATAAGGGAAATCCAAATTAAAACATCAATGAGGTATCACCTAATGCCTGTAAGACTGGCCCACATGAATAAAAGCAACAACAACACATGTTGGCAAGGTTGTGGAGAAAAGGGAACCCTACTCCACTGCTGGTGGGGCTGCAGGCTGGTACAGCCTCTATGGAAATCGGTATGGAGAACATTCAAACAACTTAAAATCAACATACCGTATAATCCAGCAATAGCACTCCTAGGAATATATCCAAATCACCTGTTTTATGAGAAACCAACATGTATCCCAATGTTCATAGCAGCACAATCAGTAATTGCAAAAACATGGAAGCAGCCAAAATGCCCATCAGCAGAAGATTGGATAAGAAAGCTATGGTTCATCTACTCCATGGAATACTACTCAGCTATTAAAAAAAAAACAAAATGCAGTTCTTTGTGGCCAAATGGGCCCAACTGGAAACCATAATGCTAAGGGAAATGAGCCAACCCCAAAAGGTTAGACACCACATGTTTGCTTTAAGATGATATGATGTTATGTAAAACATGTAATGCTATGTATGTTATAAGTTGTGTATAAAGTAAAATTGAAATGTCAATGAGGTGGTCACAGAATATGGTTAAGAACTCGCCTGCTGATCAGGACTCATTCCTAGGACAAACTGCATCCCATTGTGTCCTGCATCCTTCCTCCCATAGAGAGTATATGAGAATGACTGCTAATGGGAAGAACTCTTTGTGAAGACCTGTCTTCAGAGCATAAATCAAGAATTTCACGTGAAAGAGAGAGAAAATTTTACCTGGTGGGATATGAGCCTGGGTAAGGAGGCAGGGAAGAGTTAATGATTCACTGGGTCGTGTGAGGATTGTGTATTGAAGAGACAGAAAACAGAAAACCATTATGAAAGGATATTAATAAAATAAGCATGAAGTCAGCAATATTTCCTCCTGGAAAAATCCTCATTTTTTTTCCAAACAGAAGTTTCTCACAAAAAGGACAACAAAGAAATACCACTTTTTGTCAGATTTGTTCTAATACAGATGATCAAACTTTGCTTTACAGCTTTGTCAAACATGTTGTTGAGAATAATATACTACTTTCGTATTAATGATCTGTGGTTATTTATAACATGAACTTTATGTGAGAAAAATGAATTAGTTTTAAAAATTATTTTGCAGCATAATTAGTACATGAATGTGTTGATTAAATTTTTTAAAAATATATATTAGTTTTAATGTGCTTTACAACTCTTCAAAGAATTAATTATAAAGGAATGTAAAAGGTCTAATAAAAACTCTTTGAACCCTGGCCTGGTTGAAAGACTAAAATCAGCCATTCAGTTACTAAACTATATGCAGCGTTTTTTCCCCAAAACTTGTTACTGACAAAATAACGGTAAGAAAGGAGGATTACCAGTCATTCAAATTTGTTCCAAATGAAAACAAATAAAGAAACAGACAAGGATACAGAAATTTAAAATGATTAATTTATGAAGCCAAGTAGGGTATTTGCATGCTTTGATTGACAGTTCAGTTACTTGTAGAATGCTTTTTTATATTATGTTTTAAGAATTATTTATGCTATTTTATTTGAAAAGCAGATTTACAGAGAAGGGGAGAAAGAGAGCGAGAAAGAAAAAAATCATACATCCACTGTTTCACACCCCAAATGGTGTCAACGGCTGGAGCTGAGCTGGTCTGAAGCCAGGAGCCAAGAAATTCCTCTGGGTCTTCTACGTGGTTGCTAGGTCTCAAGGCTCTGGGACACCCTCTACTATTTTCCCTGGCCACAAATAAGGGAGCTGGACCCAAAGTGGAGCAACCAGGACTAGAAACCTGTGCCCTTATGGAATGTTTGTGCCACAAAGCAGAGGACTAGGCCACCATGCCATCTCCTAAAATTATTTTAAGAAAATATTAGAAGCTAGAATGAGCAAATCAGAGAGTTGCAAAAACTGAATATTGTCCATGTATGCACATATTGAGATATGATCTAAACAATGTAAAGCATATGTGTGAAGAAATTATCTACCTTAATTTTGAGAACCTAAATGGGCCTTCCTGTACTGTATTCTATACATGTAGTTTAAATTGTACAAAATAGAAAATATACATATAAATTGGAAATGGAGTAACACACATATATATGTGTTTGAATAATTCAGATCTATAAAACAACATGATTAAATAAAATATAAAATTGCCAGCATGCTGAAAGAATAATCTGATGATCTGATGACTTCAACCATAGATGAGTAGAAGATGGTGGTGGCATGACAGAGTGGTGACGTATAATAAAAATACAAAATCCTGAATTAATCATTGAAGCATACTATTCTCTAGGAAAATCTATTTAATGGCTGACGAGTTAAACAAATATAAAGTGGACGTCCAAATGCACTGAAGATGTAATCTGTAAAACAGCTTAATTAAACATCAAGAAAATCATTGCCCTGATGCTTAAAAGATGGGAAAATATATGGTTCATCGTTTTTAACTCAACATAAGGCTTGTAGTATCGCTATGAAATGCTTTTTTAATTGGTGTACATTTAGACTGTACTTCTAAATCATTTTGTCTTATGAAGATGTGATTTCGTGTTCTAGCAACGACTCCCATAATGGGAGCTGTGGAGAAGCATAACCAGCTTTCCTCTGGGGAGTATAAAATGTGAAGAGTAAATCTGCCCTGGACTGTTAATGAGAGGACTAGTTAATAATCCAAAAAATGCTGTTATTGGCTATTAAATTTGTCTACTATGGGTCACAGAGTCCTTTTAGGAAATTCTGGAGTTTAGCACCATTGAGAGCCACATAAGCCAGAACTAGATCAGATAAACTAAAAATTTTCCCATAAAAAAATAAGACATAATCTTCTTTTAGTTTCTCTTGCTGGTAGGCAGGCTTATTCCTCATAAAGGTGATCTTGAATATATATTCTATTTATTCAAACAAAGAATAACACAGATGGAGAGTTAGTTTTTTTCAACCCCTGGTTCATACCCTAAATGCCTCCAACAGTTTTCTCCAGGCCAGGCCAATTCCACGAGTTAAGTGTTTCTTCCTGTCTCCCACCTGGTTGCAGGAGCCCAAACACTTGGGCTGTTCTCCCACTGAATTCCTTGGCAGGAGTCAGGAACTTGATCCAGTTTTCCCATGTGGGTGCAGGATCCCAAGTCTTTGGTCTGTCTTCAATTGCTTTCCCAGGCCACAAGCAGGGAGCTGAATGGAAAATGTGGTTGCCGGTATTAGAACCGGCACCCGTATGGAATCCTTGCGCAATGCCAAACATATGTAATATAAATCGATGTTTTATCTTTTACTGAAGCAATCATAAGAACAAAAAAGCACATTTTCTTAATTAATGTCTTCATATTGATCTGGTCAATTGACACATTTATTACAGAAAACTTGTATGTAAGTTTCAAAGCATGGATAATTTAACATTAAAATTAGGGATAAACTCTTTGTTGGATCTGTGAATACAATACTGATTACTAAAACATATTTTAAAGTGGTAACAGTATCTCATGCAACAGCCAAGTGGCTAAACCCTTGCCTTGCATGTGGACGATCCCATAAGGGCACTCACTGGTTCCTGTCCCGACTGATCCACTTCACATCCAGCTCCCTGCCTGTGGCCTGGGAATGCAGGGAGAGGGGGATTGTCCAAAACCTGAGACCCTGTATCCACTTGGGAAACTCGGTAGAAGCTCTTGGATCTTGGCTTCAGATTAGGTAGGCTCTGATTGTTCTGGCAGCTCTGGCCACTCTGGGGTGAAACAGTGAACGGAAGATATTTCTCTCTGTGTCTCCTTCTCTCTGTTGAGGTGCTTTTCCAATAATACTAAATAAATCTTTGAAAAAAAAATGCTAACAGTACGGAGCTTGTGGAAGAAGCTATAGAGATCAACCAGCATAAAGACTGAAATTGGAAACAAATGGGGAGTGTCTAGCACTACAGGAAACATAAGAGAGTCATAGCCGGAACAAAATCCGGTACCTTGTTGTGGAAACAATAGTATGCATATAATCAGCCCTAAATATAATCTATGGGCTATTATTTTAATGACAAGAATATGATTCACAAATACAGGGGGTTGTGATATATGCAATGATGACAAATGCATACAAAATTATAAGTCTTTGCCTTAAAATGACACAGATTGAAAAAGTTGCTTGATTTTTCACTGATACAGTTTCCTTATCTTCAAAGTGAGAATGATTGTGCTTTATACTATGTATTTCAAATAGTTGACAGCATTAGCCAGTACAGTATGTCCTAATACTTAAATGTTTAGAAGTGTTGAAAAATCATTGAAATATTTTAGAGAGCTATGCAATTTCTGTCTCATTTTCAATTCAAAACGGATATAGGAATAAAAAGAAAATAGAAGAAGCACTAAGTCATCTTATTAAAGGGAAATTGCAGCTGTACATGTCTTATCCTACATTGCTTTGAATAGTCCTTGTTTCTGATAACTCTTCTTTGAAGACAATGACACTTATTAAATGCATGAGTGTTAATTTCTAGGGATTTTTAATTGAATATTTTAAAATCTGACATGCTTTTATAATTTGATCCCATTTACTCATCTCTAAACATATTGGAAAATGGTTAAGACAATCTTATTTAGATCATTGTGTACTAAAATTAGATGGTAATAAAATATTTCACTATATTTTTAAATAAGCACATTTATATTTGTATAAATTTTAAAACTCATACAATTGTGTCAATATTATTAAATAACATACTGAATAGGCTGCAAATTCTATTAATTTTATAAGTTATCATAAGAATAATATACCTGAATTGTTTATTTCATTTATTAATAATTAAATCCTATTTTACTATGATTCTAACACAAGAACTATTAGTTTAAAAGATAAGCTAAAGTTTGCATTATGGATTTTTAAAACTGAGATTTTAAATAGGAATAAGAGTAAAGAAACTGAACGAATGCTTTCATATTCTTGTTGAAATGTGATATCGTTGATCCATTGATTGTTCTAGCATTGCAAAGAAATTCAGAGACATCCAGATGACATATTATCAAGGGGTTCTAATCTAATTTGTAAATTCACAATACCACAAGAAATTGTCAATTGTATTATCTTGCCATGAAAATTATCAATGTTAATATTTAATGTTTTTTTTTAAATAAAACACAGTAAGATCTCAGATGTGTAACCTATGGACAAATGATATTTCTTTTTCCTCATGCCAAAAGAAAACATGCAATTTTCAATGGTACATCTTGTCTTACAAGTTAAATGAAGAACTTGCTTACAACTTAGTGATGCAAAAAAAAAAAAAAAAAAAGTTTCACAATCTGTTGATTCATTGACTCAAAAAAAAACCTAACTAAAAAAATGGTATAATGGTAAGGATAATGGTAAGGAGTTGATTTGTTTCTTATTTCTATTTATTTTCCAGTGTCAAAATTAGATGTATTAGCAATCATTAAATTACCTATTGATGTAGGTTAAATAAGTTACATTTTTTGTGGGAAAAAAAAATCAGAGCATTGTTAACATAAATACTTAAACATAAGCCTGCCGCAGGAGAAGGTGCCACAAGTAAGCTCTAAGTTGGAAATAAAGGAATTTGGTTTGTTTTTTTTTTAAAGATTTTATTGGTATTGGAAAGCCGGATATATACAGAGAGGAGGAGAGACAGAGAGGAAGATCCTCCATCTGATGTTTCACTCCCCAAGTGAGCCGCAATGGGCCGGTACGCGCCAATCCGATGCTGAGACCAGGAACCTCTTCCAGGTCTCCCACACAGGTGCAGGGTCCCAAAGCCTTGGGCTGTCCTCGACTGCTTTCCCAGGCCACAAGCAGGGAGCTGGACAGGAAGCGGAGCTGCCGGGACCAGAACCGGCGCCCATATGGGATCCCGGGGCTTTCAAGGCGAGGACTTTAGCCACTAGGCCACACCGCCGGGCCCATAAAGGAATTTGGTTTTAAAGGACTCTATTAGGATGTGACAAACTTGAAGAATTTTCAGGAATGCTTGCTAAATATGGTTGTAAAAAAATCAACATTTTCTTTCAAATTGACATCTGTTGACTGGACATTTCAGGTTTTGCAAGTGGAGGGAGTGCAGTAATAATTGGCACTCAATAGATTAAGTTTTAGGGAAGAGTAGAAGAATGGGAATCAATGACTTTCAAACACTGAGTGTAGTTTCCATTCAATTCTCTTGATTTCCTTTCTCTTCAGAAGGAGACTGTCTTTGGTTTAAAATCATCCACTGGAAACATTTTCCACATTTTGGATCCTGTAATTTATGTAGAATGACACACATCAGGACACCAGTATAAGCAAACTAATTGCTTAAACTGTTTAGCCCTTACGTTGAAAAACACATCTTCGTTGCTCAATCTTTCTCCCCTCCCCTCCTTCCTAATTCATACTTTAGTATCAGAATTCTAGAAGATACTGAATTCTTGTATTTATTCTTAAAAGGACATAAAGACTTTCTGCCTTTGAGGAGAAGAGAATTAATCATTGATTTTCTCAATTTTTTAAATCATGATTTTCTATGTCAAAACCACAATTCCAATTGCATGATTCTTCCTCCAGGATGGCTTTGTGGCTTCACTTAAGATAGGAGATTATTCAAACTACCTGAAACTGATAAAAAGTTCATAATCAGTGATGAAGATTCAGAGAACTCCCCTTAAAATAAAAACAACAGGTGACCCTATAGCTTCTAGAATGAACTCTACTATCATTGTTAAGTCCTTCCAATCGTTCTAATTCAAATGAAATATTATTCAGAGAATAATGTCGATTCATTCCATATCTCTCAATTCGAATTCACAGAATTCCATAGCATCACCTGTGTCTCCTTCATATCATGCATGTGATACTGATTCAGCCATTGAATGAGGTAGCCTTCCTCTACACATAACAAGTTAATAGCCCTTGCTGTACTTTGAGTTTTTTCTAACTTATTTTTATTTTCTGTATTTTACCTAATGATAGGATCATTCCTAATTGAGAAATACCTTTTTTTTTATCAGCTGTCTTAAAATATCTTACGTGCTCAAAAATGTAAGGGAGCAATAAATTCGTAAAATATATTGGCTAAGCTTTGGTTTTTCATTTTTTTATTTCTAGACTATATTTTAACTACATACTTTCATTCATTGAATTCTCAATGTCATTAAAAGTTAATGTTATTTTGTGTTTACCTTTATTTTAATTAGCCTTGAAGTTTTAAAAAAACGGTTATGTCAACTTGACTGTTACATCAATGACAATGTCAATTGTCTTAGGCTTATGTTAGGGATACTTTTGTCTTTTTCTAGTATTGAATATTGATATTCAGTCCTATAAATTCATTTTCTCTCTAAGTTACTCGCTAAGGCCTTTTTAATTGTAGTTGAGTATTATTTAAATACTTTTAAGGTTTAATTAAAACCTTCTGAGATTCTGAGGGCTTAGCAAAAAGTGTTCCTTGCTTTTTTTCTTTTTTTCAAAGCATTGCTAACGTAGGGAAGCATTAGGGCTAATGTAACAGCAACAGAAGATAGTTGATATAAAATTTGAGATGTGGTCCAACTGTACAATGACAACTCCCTACAAATTTATCAATAAAGCAATAATATTCAAAGCCAATTTACATGTTCTTTGGAAAATATGTACAAATAATTATGTTAAAACTTTTGAAAGCAAGGGAGGAAGTTCACACATTTCAAGTTAATATTTCAATATCAGTAAAATCATTTCTAAATTTTTTGAAATGCCGGAAACATATTCTCTTTCAGCAAATCAATTTTAAAGAGGAAAGAAAAAATGTTTAGATGAAAAATAAAAGCTTGAATAGCAATAATGTAATAATAGCAGCAATTAAAAAAATTGCTCAAGGCCAGCAATTGGTGTGGTGAGTGAATCCTCTCTGCCTGAAAGCACCTACATGCTACAGAGGCGCTAGTTCATACCTCATTGGTCCACTTTCAATACAGCTCTCTGCTGTAGTCTTGGAAGGCGGTGCAGCTTCACCCATGACCTTGGGCACCTGCATCCACACGAGAAGCCGGGAAAAAGCTCCTGACCCTTGTTTTGGATCAGTTCCTCTCCTGCCACTGCATTCTTTTAGGGAGTGATCCAGCCATTGGAAGATCTGTTTTTATCTGTCTCTCTGTCTCTCCCTTTCTCTATAAAAACCTGTTTTTCAAATAAAAACAAACAAATATTAGAAATAATATTGCATTCTTTGTTCAACATTTCTTAAACAAAAATACATTGTTTGAATAGCTTTTAGAACAAAGGAAAGATAAGTTACGTCTGTCTGGAACTGGAGACGTCTTCTTTGGAGAATCATCTTATGGTACTATGCAAACAGAGAGAGATCACGCACATCTGAGTTTGAGCACTGTACTAATCAGAGAGTGAGCTCTTTTTAAATATTGATGCTCTCTCTTTTTCATTATTAAACATAAATCAGTGCAAGTAGGGAAATGCATGGATGGCAAGGATCTCACGGAGCTCTGACAGTAAATCTCTAATTTAAACTTCAGTTCCTACACAATGAAGGTAATTAGTAACTCTAGCGAGTAAAACACAGATTGTGAGCAGTATTAAAATATGAGAAGCATGCTATAGATATTTAAAACAAAGTATAACTGATTGACTTCTGTATGTTATGATGCAGTCAGCTGATGATGCACTTAGTAAAAACAAATAAAAATTAAATTACTTTAAATCCAGTAAGAATTTGGCAAAGAAGGGAAAATGTGAAAATGTGAACATTGAAGTCATTTCAGCTTTGACATCATTTGGCAATTTACTCAATTTCAGTTCATCATTCAATAGGACATATTCTTAGAAGACAAAAACAAAACAAAGCAAGTGCTCATCCCACATGCTTGGAAGGAAAGGATACAATAAAACTTCAGTCTCAATTAAGAATGAGCAAACTTAAGTTGAATTAGAAAGACATGTATGCTTCCTAAATTGCAATAATAATAATAATAATAATCTTGAATCTTGGTTCTTAGAAAAAAAGGAGAAAATATATTCTGAAAATTGAAGCAAATTTGCATTTACATGCATTTTCACTATTATGCATGTAACATATTTTGCCAAGAGGAAAAACAAGAAGCAAAATGCAGTAATAAACTCAAGAATAATAATGCCTGGAGGTAAGTCAGATGCCTGGCACAATTTCAATTTGAGAACTCTAATACCATCTCTATGTGCAATTCTAACTCTTTATGAAGATATTTCAATTAATTGATATTTAGGTATTAAGGAAAAAGGTTGGAGCCTGAAGCAACGGCTCAGGGTTAAAATCCTCATCTTGCAAGTGTCAGGTTACCATATGGGCTCCAGTTTGTGTCCCTGCTGCTCCACTTTCCATACAGCAATCTGCTTATGACCCAGGAAAACAGAAGAGGATGTCCTAAAGCCTTGGGACCTTGGGAACCTGCACCCACTTCTGAGACCCAAAAGAAGTTCCTGGATCCTGGATCTTGGCTCCTAGCTTTGGATTATCTCAGCTCTGGCCGTTGTAGCCATTTGAGAAGCAAAATGGTGAATAGAAGATCTCTCACTCTGTCTCTCTTCTCTCTGTATATCTGCCCTCCCCCCAAAAAAAACATTTTTAAAAAATGATGCTGGTATTGCCAGCCAAGCACCGAATATGCATAGCTAAGAATCCATGATTAAGAATCATTAGGACAAAAGGACCACAAGAGTATATACATGAAGACAGATATTTGAAAATTACTAAGCAAAGAATATTAGATAACTTTCAAAAATCAGGATTAATTATTGTTTTTGTAAAGCAAAGCAAACATAATTGCTAGAAAATATAGAAAATGACACATATGTTTGTCTGCTAACAGGAATTGACCAGTCTTTGATTCATGACATGTGAGACAAGTTGAATTGGTGGTTATGTTTCTCATTTCTATACATTACACCAGGTGTTTCTGAGTGAGAAAAAATGATCAGGCCTGCCAGGAAATCACAATACTTTCCAGCATTTTGTCCTTGTCAATGGAAGGATTGCTCTTTCTAGTCCTGGAAGCCAATAATTTCCTTTTAATATCTCATCTGCTTTCAGTGAGATAACTGCTAGCTGGAGAATTCCAAGAAAGAATCACAATGCAACTATTGCTCAAAACTGAGAAGTAAATCTCTTTATTCGTTTTTCAGAGAAGCCTCTTATTCACGTAGAAGCATCAGGTGACCCAGTGATGACTGAGAAGGCAAATTCTCAATACCCTGTTGCTCAAGCAGAAAGTAGGGATGTCCCAGTGAACAATCACCTCTGGTACTTAAAAGTTCATGTACAAAGTAATATTTCCTAGAAGGTTATTTTACCCATCTCACAACACCAACAGAAACAAGTGATTGCCCTGTGAGATCAGATAACCCAAGTAAGTCATAATATAACAAAGGCACTGAAATTAAATTTCTTTTGCAAATACAGAGCACAAAATTAGATCATCATTTGTAAGGCAAATAAAAAGAATGTGAGTAACTGCAAATATTATTATCAAAAAAGTAAATAAGACCCAGATCATTCTAAAGGTGATGGACAATAATCCATCATACAATAAAATTTTCACACATACAACTAGGACAATAATGCCGATGATAAAAAAATGAAATAATATCAGAATGGATAAGACATGGAGATTATTTAACAGGAATGTTGAGGCCTTTATTACAGCAAACTTTTAAAAATATTATCCCTAAACAAATAAAAAAAAATCTCAAAAACAGGAAACCATAAACTGATCTTATGAAAATTACGTGACTGAAATACAACTAAAACATGGCACATGTAGTGTTAAATGACTCTTGGGAAAGTGGAGATGATGAAGGACCGCAGCAGTGAATTTAAGGAAATATGAATAAAATTAACATAATCTGAATGGAGGAAAGGACTATAAAAATGAACAAGGTTTCTAAAATATGTTGAACACTAACCAAATATTCTGTCTTTATAGCCTAAGAGTCCCAGAAAATGAGGTAAAAGAAATTGAGATTAACTTGTTCAAGACAATCTGCTGAAAATTTCCTAAGTTCACTGAACTAAATATACATGTATTGGATAATACAGAAATGATTCAGGCATTTCACTGGAATCTATGAACAAATGTAAAGTAAGTGCATGAAGTATGCTCAACACCATTACTACTATAGAAATGCAAATTAAAAACCCAAGCATAGGGGCTCAGCAGCATGGCCTAGTAGCTAAGGTCATTGCCTTGATCCCATACGGCCGCTGGTTCTAATCCCGGCAGCTCCACTTCCTCTCTATCTCTCCTCCTCTCAGTATATCTGACTTTGTAATAAAAATAAAAAAAATAAATCTTTAAAAAAAACCCAAGCATATATCATAAATGATATAGATATGTCTTTATATAAAGATATAAAGAGCTAAAATTGAGAAAAAAAAATGACACCACCAAAACCCGGAGAGAAGATGAAAGAAATGGATGATAGATTGCTAGTGGGCATGTAAAGTGATAGATATTCTGGAAAATAGCTTTTAAATTTCTGGTATGAGTTAAAATTCCTGTATATTTTAGTGTGTTTATCCTGTATCTCTGGAAAACTGCATCACCCAATCCTGTCCTTCCATGTACATATAGATTTTACTGGTATGAGCCACAGCTAAAATAGAGGCAGCACTAAGCAAGTGAAAGTCTAAGCAAACTCAGCCACACCCAAAGCAATGAAAGAAGGCAAATGCTCTGAAAGAAACACAATGAAACTCCAGGGAGTTACACTGGATGGAAAAAATATTCCAAACTGATGGCATGCTATATTTTACTAGTACAACATTTTATGCATTTCAATTTATTATTTGTTTCAATTTTAATTGTACTTTAAAAAATTGTTTCTGCTGGTTCATTCCCCACATACCCATGATAGTGGGGGAGCAGAGTGGGTTGAAGCCAGAAGCTTGGTTTTGTAAAATGGCTTCCTGTAAAAGTAGCAGGAACCCGACTTCTCAAGGCATTACACTGTATCTCTCAGAGTGAGTCTCAGGAGGAATCAGGAGTTGAAAGCAAACCAGGGTTCAAATCCAGGATGTCTGACATGCAAGGGTATGTATTAGCAACTCTGCCATGTTAACAAAATGGCAAACCGTTTTAATGACAAGAATAAAAAAGTGGAATACAAAATAGATTATTTTACAGATTTTATGGCATAGTAATGAGTATGGGATTAGAAAGGGGAGTTGATTATCCAGGAGTGGAGTATCACTATGATAAGGTGACCACTTTGTATAATAGCTGTGGTGGTAAGTATGAGTCTAAGGGTGGGACACATTGTGCAATTAAATACACACAAATTAGGACTTAAACAGCTAGAACAAATATCAATAAAATTAATAGTACCCATAACATTGGTTTGATGTTGTGTCATAATTCTACAAGAAGTTATCTTGGGGAAACTGAAGATAGTTATCCAAGGCACTCTTGACTTCATTTCTTACAATCGCATGCAAATTGACATTATCATTTTCTTTCAATTAATAAATCTGTGAAAGCAGAATTAGTTTGGCATCAGGTCTACAAAATAAGGATTATTGTATATTAGTTCAATTTCTGAAGATGGAAAACATTTAAAAACAAAGTGACTACATCATCAGGAATAATAGGTGTTTGAAGTTTGTGATTTTGGCAGCCAATATTGTGCTGCAACAGGTTAACCTACCAGCGTAATGCCAGTATCCCACACCCGAATATTGAATTCAGTCTGATTATTCCACTTCTGATGCAACTGCCTGCTAATATGTTTAGGATAGCAGCAGCAGATGTGAAATAAGTTTGTGCCATTTACATATGTGACCTGACTGGAGTTCAGGCTCCTGATTCGGGCTTGTCCAAGCCCTGGCTGATTTAATAAGTGATCAGGTAGATGGACAATTTCTTTCTCTATTCCCCAATTTTCTCAGTCACTCTACCTTTCAAAAAATAAATAAAATAAATCTTTAAGAAAATAATGGAGGGGGGAGGGACAGACACAGTGGCCTAGCAACTAAAGTCTTTGCCTTACATGTGCCAGGATTCCATATGGGCACCAGTTCATGTCCTGGCTGCCCCAATTCCCATCCAGCCAGGGAAAACGGAGACACTGAAGAAGCTCCTGACTCCTTGTTTCTCGCTCCAGATCAGCTCAGCTCTGCCCATTGTGACCAATTGAGGTGTGAATCAGCAGGCAGAAGACCTTTCTATCTATAGATCTGACTTTACAATAAAAAATAAATAAATCTTTAAAAATTATATATTGTAAAGCTTGCAGTAATATAGAACATTCCTTTTGTGTAATTCTGTGCTAACGTGTGTGTTTTGTTTTAGGATTTTGCTCCTGCTATCCCTTCATTTTGCTTTTTTTGATTTATTATACCTCTAAATTCATAATGAGGGTAAGGGTAATTTATATGAGGAATTAAAATGGAAAATAATCTCAAATCAGAAGATAACTTTAATTGAAAAATTAATAGTTGCATTTATATATATTTCTTTTCTACTTTAAGTTTTTCTATTAAAAGCCAAGTAACATAAAGGAGATGGAGTTTGGGGCTATTCTACAGAATTAAAGGAAATATGCACACTCCTCTCAAACAGGCAATTTTTTGGCAGCAGTGGGTTTTTAACAGTCATTTACTTTGGGAACACTTATATAAAGGATTTTGAGCAGTATGATAAGCAAAATATTTGAGAGCAGGTTTGGAAATGCTTTTTAAATGAAGGTTTCTTCTTAGCTGCCCTTGGAAAAAGATGAGGGCATATCATTAAAAAGTCATTCCGCCCAGTCATTGCCATGGGTTCAGAGACGGTATGATCAAAATGCAGTGTTTTGGGGGGAAAATATGCTATCATATGAATAAAGCTTAAGACTAATGCAGCTTAACTAATTGTGTCAGCTACTTTACACTTCAAATTTACTTTGTTCAAAGGGCAGATTTAAATAATAGCATAGCTGAATTCACCGAGATTTTACATTAGGTCAAATAGTTTATGCCACAATTAAAGAGTGGGTAGTAGATATCAGAGAACCAAGTAGCAGAGTTGGTTTTCTCATGATAATGGAGAATTTAAAATGCAAGGAGATACCAAGCAGTTCATGGAAACAGAATACAAAAATAAACAAAGTTTGTGCTTTCACAAAAATCTCTATCAAAGACCAAGACCCGGGCCCGCCATGATAGCATAGTGGTTAAAGTCCTCTCCTTGCATGCCAGGGATCCCATATGGTCGCCAGTTCTAATCCCGGCAGCTCTGCTTCCCATCCAACTCTCTGCTTGTGGCCTGGGAAACAAGTTGAGAACGGCCCAAGGCCTTGGGACCCTGCACCTGCGTGGGAGACCCTGAAGAGCTCATGACTTCATATTGACTCAGCTCCAGTCATTGCCGTCACTTGGGGAGTGAACCCTCGGACAGAAGATATTCCTCTCTGTCTCTACTCCTCTCTATGTATCAGCCTTTCAATAAAAATAAATAAATCTTCAAAAAAAAAAAAAAAACCAAGACCCTTTGCACTGTGATAATATTGATTAGCCCACTTCTAAAGAACTGAGAATATTGAGAATTTTCATATGTAAATGCATTTCCTTGTTGCATTTTTAGCTAAATATAAATGGGTGCCTTTTAAAGATTTTTGTTTTTAATTTTTATTAGAAAGTCAGATATACAGAGGACAGAGCAGCATAAACCATCCACATTTGGCATTAAAAATGTCAGTAAAGAAAAACAATTTTTTTCTTTCAATTGTGTGTACCCATATGATAACATACTAAATATGGCTAGTCATATTTAGGTCAGATTCTTCATTGGCATGTTTCTTTGGGTTAATTATTTACCATTCTTGAAATTTAAGGTTTTAAAGTTTAAAACATAAAATTACCCTAAGAGAATTGTGAATGTTAAATAAGGCTATTATGTTATCAGCCCTGCATGGCTTCATACAATGGACAAATTCAAAGTAGAGAAAATATGAAATGTATCCACTATTTATTTGTTCTCACTAAATCCTTGCTTTAGGAAATCGGTTTTTAATCAGAAATTCACATGAAAATCACCAGTTGGGCATTCTGTGATAACACATTGTCAGCCTAAATTAGAATCTCTGATTCAGAGGGTGTTGTATGAAGATTGAGTCCTAGTGTGTAGTTTAATTTCCGTAGATAGTACCACTAGCTATTCCCTTAAGATGCGCTTATTACATGATGAAATGCTTAGACTATATTGTAAATTAAAACAAAATTTAAAATGTATTATTCAATTACATATTGACTATGTAGATTTTAAATCAGCTTTAAAACTTGAAAAGTTTTGAATTTAAATATTGCCTAGGGCCAATGGCAATACATATTTTCTAAGACAATAAATCCCAGAAATTAGAAAAAAAAGTCATTGCATTTAGTATTATAGATTTGGGCAATGCTAAATCATAAATGTATTCCAAAGAAGTAGATAGAAATATGTTTCTTAGTAATAAAAAGGAGACAATATAAAACAACACTTGAATTACAATAGCAAGTTTGTCAACCTTAATTACAGTGAAATAAATAAGGCAAGCTACACATAGAGCAAGCAGGTGTTTTGTCTCACCGATTTGGAGGTTTCCAGCACAGCTTAGGAAGGCACAGCTGGTGTGGCATCTGGTGAGGCCACAGAATGTCAATGGCAGACACTGTGCGGAGCAATGATCACCTGGTGAACCAAGACACAGAGAGAGAAGGTGCACCCATCCCTGCTTGTATAGCCAACCTTCTCAGGAAATCTGTCCTCAGTTGTCTCACCCTATAGCTATTCAAACATCCCACTTGGCTTACTTCCTAAACACTGTGATTGCATTAAGTTCCATTCTTTCCTCATAATTAAATTGTGACTTTGAGACTTAAACCATATACAAAATTTAGGGAATGGGCTACAGTCTGCTAAAATTGTAGCAAAGTAAATAATCCTTATTAGTAAAAAAAAAATGGGGAGGTTGTAAGATTGAATGTCAGAGTAATTTCCTTTTTTTTAAAAAAAAATATTTATTTATTTTTATTGCAAAATCAGATATACAGAGAGGCGGAGAGACAGAGAGGAAGATCTTCTTTCCAATGATTCACTCCCCAAGTGGCCTCAATGGCCAGAGCTGCACTGATCCGAAGCCAGGAGCCAGGAGTCTCATCTGAGTCTCCCAGGTGGGTGCAGGGTCTCAAGGCTCAGGGTCATCCTTGACTGCTTTCCAAGGCCATAAGCATGGAGCTGGATGGGAAGCGGGATTGCCGAGATTAGAACCAGCACCCATATGGGATCCTGGTGCATGCAAGGCGAGAACTTTAGAACTTTAGCCAATAGGCTATGGCACCAGACCTGCCAGAGTAATTTCCATTGCTAAAAAATGAGACAGTTTTTGTTCTGTAATAGCCTCCTGCTAAGGGAGGCAACAGATATGACACAAATAGTTGTGTCTGAGAATCCATTGCACAAGGCTTAGCTGGAGTTCTTGCCTTTGGTCTGGTTCAGCCTCACGTATTACAGGCATTTAGAGAGTGGAAAACAGTATAGAATATATTTCTGCCTTTCAGTCTCTCCTACCCCGTCTCTCTTCCTTTCAAACAAAACAGATAAATAAGCTAAAAATGACCTTAATTAAGAAGTTTGCATTTAGTACTTATGTTATGTAAGCTTCATTGGGGTATACCTAGAAATAAATACATGTTCCCTCAAGTCAATAAGGCTTCTAAAGAGTGAATAATACATATTAAAATGAATGGTTAGAAAGAATATTATTTCTGGACTCAATTCTCTGTACTAAAATACGCATGATAAGCCGTTAAGAAGTGCACGGATGTGCACATTATGAAAAATGATACACTTAGAAGAATGCTTGAATTTTGACTGCTGCTGAAGGATTATTCTTTTTTTTTTTAAAGATTTATTTTATTTTTATCACAAATATACAGAGAGGGAAGAGACAGAGAGCAAGATCTTCCGTCCGATGATTTACTCCCCAAGTGACCGCAAGGGCCAGTGTTGTGCCGATTCAAAGCCAGGACCAGAAACTTCTTCTGGTCTCCCACGCGGGTGCAGGGTCCCAAAGCTTTGGGTCGTCCTCGACTGCTTTCCCAGGCCACAAGCAGGGAGCTGGATGGGAAGTGGAGCTGCCGGGATTAGAACCGGCGCCCATATTGGATCCTGGGGCGTTCAAGGCAAGGACTTTAGCCGCTAGGCAAAGGCGCTGGGCCCACGATTATGCTATTGTAATAAAATGAGGAGGAAATAGTTTGGGGGAGATGGGAGGTGGAAGAGGAATCCCTGTGCCTACAGAACTATATATATATAATTTGTTACATTCATATATATATATCTCCATACATATGCATATGTATAAGAAAAATTGCTTATATATTTCTTAATTTTTTACTAAAATAAATTTAACTTTTATTTATATTTTCTGCAACTTTTTAGAAGAAAAGTTATAAGAAAATGAGAGGTCCGAGTAGGACATTCTATTACTAAAGACAATGGCCATACAAACTACAAATGTATCTTAATGGAAATTTCAGTGAAATTTCTATAGTTCCATGGAACTTCTGTTTTGCCTGAATCAGAGCTTATTTTTAATTTCAGAAATATAGAAGAGAAATAAAATATGGTGATATCTAGAATTGTTAGACTAGATCTCAGCTGCATTTCAGTTTTATTCTATGTAGCCAAAGGTTAGTCTCTGTCCCAACAAAATGGTCCATACATCTTCTCTAGCTACCCAGAGAAAACAGAGCAAAAATCATTTCCCCCAAAGAATACTTTTCTATTCTTCTATCACGTCACACTTGCAATAAGCATAAACTTACATTTTAATCATGCAACGCATGATTCTGAAGATAGCTTATGGAAAGAAAAATCATTTTAAAGTTGAGATTCTGTTGTTACAAGTTAAGCCACCACTTGCCATGCCTGAAGCCCCTATGGTTACTGGATCCATTCCTGGTTGCTCCACAGCCAAGGCAGCTCTTTTAGACAGGCCAGGGAAATCCCTGGGCTCCTAAACCCATGTGTCAGATCTGGATAAACTTGTAGGTTCCTACTTTTGGCCTAACCCTGCCTCAGGTATTGCAACCATTTGAAGAGTGAATCAGTAGACAGAATAATTCTCTCTTCCTTTCTCTTCCTCTCTCTCTCTCTCTTTTACCTGCTCTGTAATTCTTTGAAATAAAAAGACTTTGTTAAAAAGATAATTTCATAATAAAGACACATCTATCTCCCACATAGAATTAGGATGTAGGTTTATGACTATGGTAACTCATTAGGAATGCCTAGCACATTGCTTCTGGTTTTCAAATCTGTCACAATTAATCTTATTCCTGATAATCTTTTTAATACCGGCCTAAAATGTTAATTGGAATTTTCTTTTTCATACCTTTTTATCCATAAACTAATAAAGAACACAGATAGGCAAATCCTCCAAACCATTGAGAGCAAACTATTTGCTCAATCATTGGCATTCTTCAGTATGGTAGAAGAACCGCATAATGCAGTTATTTAAATCTAATCATTTGGATGGGAATGAATGGTCTCTATGGATAGCTATCACTTCTGGATAGCTATCACGTCAATCTTAAGTTTATATAATTAGAATAAGATTTATGGTATGAAAAGAAATAGGAAAATTTAATCATAGAGTCCCATCTTCAAAATATCTTTTACTGACTTTTCACAATGTTACAATAAAATTCCCTGAAGATTTTCACAAGGCATTGATAATAATTTGTTTTTAAATTATTGGCCTTCTTGAATTTATGGACATGCTTGGTGTTTCAATTTGAGACAGGTTTTCAATTCTTATACAAATGGTTAAATTAGAAAAAAAAATTAGATAAAATTTTGGCAGAATATACTTACAATGAACTAATAATAACAATGGGGACTGATGTATTTGTTTTGGAGAGGATCAGGTCTCAGCTTATTTATTTAATTTAAGGAGTCTGTCTTTGGTACTGTGGAACAAAAGCTTCATTTCAATGTATGGACTGGTTAGGAGAAAAGAATGACTATCAATGTGTTAGAAAGATGCTTTTTATATCTAGAATTTGGTAACTTAAAGTGATTTTCTTAACCTTTGTGCTGTTAATATTAAAGAAGTTACTATAGCATAAGTAACAAGATGGGAAATTTCAGATGTGGTAGAGTGTAGTAGAAGACAAAATGAATAAATAAATAAAAAGAACTAAATTTACCTCCGAACATATTGTCCTAACAGTGAATTATAAACTTTATTTAAAATCTGGGATCATGAGTTAATGTTCCAGCATATTTTGTTTAAAATTTAAAATGAGTTGCCACATTATCAGTGGAATGAATCTGAAGGTCAAGAGAACAGTTGGCTTGTAGAAGTAACTTTCTGTTGTTTCTGTGCATGACTGCTATTTGAAACTCTGAATCCAATTTGGAGCTCCTAGAGGGAAAGCACAAAGTGAGAGGAGAATTACTTGTGTGGAAACTTGAGAAATTTCCGTTGTTTAATCAATAGAGAGAATGAATCTAACCCTGCAAGGAAGCTGAAGGAAAGGAGACTGTTTTACCACTGCAAAGGACTAGAAGGCACCAATGACTTGAACTGCCCAGAATTGGGGGATTCTATAGTGTAGTCTGTAGCACAGTGTAGTTAGAAGAACATTTACATTTCTTTATTAGCTTAAGGAATTAGAAATTGTTTATTATCTGATGGGAATGGAAATTGCTGGTATGACAGGGATAAAAGCCATATAAGAATGGACTAGCGAATGAGTTGCTTATAGGTAATTTGGGACATGTCCTATTTCATTTTAGATGTATAAACGTTCCCTTTTTCTCAAATAACCTGAGATGGATGATATGTCCAGTGGCAGGTGTAGACTGGAGGGCAGGTGGTGGTAGTCGTGGTACTTGTGGTTGTGGTGGTGTGTGTGTATTTCTTTTTTAGGGGACATTTTAAAGTACTTATCATTAAATAATAAAGTTTAATGGTTAAAGTTAGCTAAAATCATTGAAAAATTAAGGGAAAATCTAGGCCATGAAAATGTAAAGAAGGATATAGGGTCGGTTTAAGTCAAACTCTAGGTAGAGGGACTAACATTAATTTGAAGAAGCACTTGCATTTCCTATTTTAACAATACAAAATGAGGGTAGAGTGAATTTCCTGATATTTTCTCAGCTAGACTCAGTCCATTCTGGTTCCTGAACCACATCAGCAGAGCTCCCGTGCTATGAACCAAAAACAAACTCACCTGTCAATGTGAGAATACTGTATATACTATCTGACTCTGCTATTTTGCCTTCTTATGGGGAAAAAAAAAGGTTGGTTTGTTGCCAATTTTTTCAGTTATACCTTGCAATTCTGTTATTTTGAGAACAGAAGGGCTGCATTACTATCCATCAAATAGGTAGGAAGATATGATTCAAAGCGGCCTCCTCAATCAAATCTATGAAGAAAATAAATAAACTATGGGTCAGGCAGAAGAAAGCTGATATGTGCAAACACTCACAAGATAGATTATGATCGGAAGAACTTATATTAGAGCAATACGGGAAGTTAAACTTCTCATGCTCGTTGGACCTCTCACTTCAGGAGGCACTCTGATTTCTTGAGGCTCCAGTATGACCTTGGTTTCTTTCATTCTATCAACAAGAGTTTCTTTCTTCTGTATCTTCTTCTCATGCAACGGAGTGCAGAGGAAATATGCCATATGAGATGGATGATTCTGGAAGTAGGGAAAACATAACAGGAGGTTTCTGAGTTTGAGGCATCAGGGAAAACTCAGTGAAGGGATGATCCGGCCCCGGAAAGGGACAGTCCAATATCCCATTCTTTTCAGCTTCCTTTTCCCTTTACCTTCCACAAAAATTTTATATACAATGAATTGGTTTTAATATAGATTCTTGCTTTAATAAATATAGATTTTAATATAAAACTATTTTAAAGATGTTTTCCTATTATTTTCTAGTTAACCTTTATGTTGTGCCTTACAAGATATGTTTCCTATATTTATTATTTGTGTTATTTAAAAAGAAATTCAGGCAGGCAGACACAAAGAGACAGAGATTCACTGCCTGAATGTGACCAGTAGCCGTAGTGGGGTCAGGTCAAAGTCAGTGGCACAGAAATTAATCTGGATCTCCCTTGAAGGACTTTACCTTGAATTATTAATGGACATATTAGTTACTCTTTCTCTTTCATGTTTAGCATCATGTTGGACAAAATTTCTTATTGTTCACTAAAAATGACATCTTCGTAATAGCTTTTGTTTTATTTTGGTAAATGTGTCTGCTTAACAGATTACTGGCCCACTCCTATTCTGTTAACACTAGAACTAGGATGCCTAATTAAATCCTCAAGTATGAGCTACCTATATACATCGTTATTCGAGTTATTCTCCTTCACTGGACTGTAATGGCTTCTTAGGTAAAGTACCACAATATCACTGCTTGACACATTGAAGGACTTGTTTTTCTAATGATCACCAATTTACTGCAAGTTACTACATTAACGAGTGTAAGGAAATGGGTTGTTTCCCTGATCATTGATACCAACAAGAGATTTGTACCAGTGTGCAAGGTTTTATTAGTTACGTTTGTTCATAAAAACATACTATTTGTATTGCTTCTGCTGCATTTCTTGCTTGAACCATACTTTTATTACTATTTTTATTTCATATTTATTTTTGGAAGTAACAGTTTTGGCAATATTGTAGCAATAGGCTGGAAGAATTCTAATGCTGTAGGACAGTTTGAAGGACACTATTTTTCTCCTGCTCCTTTTTTTTAAATGTTTAGAAAAAAAAAAAGAACCTCAGAAATTCATTGCCTTAGGCAGGTTCTTCTGTTTTTCACTTCCCTTAGCCATTGGAATGTATTAACTTTCTCTTATTAGTTTTATTGTAAGGAATCATGAAAGAAATAAAGAGGATGTTTATAGAAGGTTCAGAATGTACTTTCTGAAACCATCTGCTAGTTGAGGCATTCTTAAACTCCTAGAGGGTGTTTGTAATTTGATGGGATTAGGTTTAGGAGACAGATCTCTCTTCTACTACACAAGCCAAGTTTGTCTCTTAGAAACGCCATTGAATGGTATACTTGTATTTAAGGTACTGTCAGTAATAGTGGTGAAACACAATGTTTAATCACTCTACACTTTGTAGCTAACAATTTTCGTGTATATATCTTTACTAAACAATCTTAAGCTATTGTGGAGACCTGAAAGACGTCAGTCATTTTGTCATTTGCATAATTTAATAAAAGAATCTGTTTTGAGGATCTAATCTGAAAATATGAGGGTATATAAATATATATAAACATTGTGATAAGTAGTTTGAACCTTGAGGAATATGGATTAAATATATGTAAATAATAAAATTGTTTTTTTCCATGTAATAGAAATGCCAATGAATGAGTCTTTCCTTATACTTCATTATTGATATAAGCAATAACTCACCATCTATGGGTCCTTATAATTAAGTAGAATTATTCAAATGTCTGAGCATATCATTTATTCAACATGTATTTGTTTTTAGTAGCTGAAAATAAAATTTATTGTATTACAGATACATTGACAGTACATTACGAATGTGTTTGCAATTCTAAAAGCTTTATATTACTCACTCTTAGTCATAATAACAAAATCTTGAGAGACAGTTACACTTATCCTGATACCATAAAGCAAGAAAATTCAGCTATACATGATATAATATGTAGGATATTTTTTCCAACTGCTCTCTGGCTTCTTGCTGCTACTTAATGTATTCACTTTGACTCTATTCCACCAAACCCTTGTCCAATTTATTGACAAAACTGTGACTCCCATAAATGAAAGCTACCTGTCAAATTCCTAGTACAGTTAGAATATTGCCTTTTATTCCAGGAGACACGATTGAATCCCTATGCCTGCAGACACTCTAGTGAGCTTGAGAGTTCTAAAAGTCAGCACAAAGTTAAGCTTTAGTGGCAGGGATATGACAAAGCCTGGGAAACAGCACTATCTCCCATAGCAGAATGTGTTATTAGCAAGCTGGAAGAAATTTTGGAAAGGACTAAATGGTTAAAAAAATAATTTGTCTTGGTAATGCGCTAAACCAAAATACAACGTATGAGACAAGGAAAACATCTTGACGGGCTCACTAAATTATAATGCAGAACTGCAATTAGAACCTGTTCGAAATGCAGAAGGAAAATGAGAAGTTCCCTATCCTCAAGCCTTCAGCAGTCCCCTCAGCTTGATCAAGGTGCACTGAACACACTCCAAGAGGTCAATAGTCTAGCACCTTAGATGAATTCTAGATGATTCTTACCTGTCTTAGAACTAGCCCTTGAAGGCTGAGCCATGCCATGTCACATTCAGCATAGGGATTTCCCATGAATTTTTCTGACTCCATCGCAAGATCTGATATTACAGCCCTTCTCCCACAGTTGTTTGCTCTGTTCTTTCTGAATTTTGGGCCTGTTGTCCACTATTTCCTTCTCTAGCACAGGAAGGGACAACTAACCAAAAGTGGGAAATTTTATCTGGCGTTTAGATCTGGTTAACTTTCATCTGGCTTTCCCTAGGTACAATTTATAGGTCACAATACCAATTACCCTATCAGATAGAGACACCTTGTATAAATTTAAGACTATCACGTTACTGTTGAAACTCTTTATTCCTGAAGCAGTGCCACTTCCCTCTCTCCATCCCAACCTATTGCCCTGCCAACCGGTGTAAGCCCCACTTTGGTTCCTGTTTTGATCTCTGATCATATTGCCTTTTTAGTAAACCTATGTGTAAAGTGTATGGGCATCCCAGAGGGAGTTATTAAGAGAATCCCTGCAAATATCAACCAGAGGCCAGATGCTAAATATCACTGGATAAGAAAGTACTCCATAAAACCTGGCAGTCTTAAGGGTATTCAAACCGTTAACATATGCATTAAACATGGGCTACTAAAGATTTGACACTCTTAATCAGTATTCCAGTTCTTCTAAGTGTAAAAAAAAATGGAGAATACAAAACTATCTAATATTTAAGGGCTGTTACTGAAAGGATGGGGACAATTCATTTGATTTTCCCAAATCAATGTAAAATACCAACCCAGATAACAGTCACACTTTCTCTCTGTTAGATCTAAAAGATATAATTTTTTTTTCTTTGTAGTCTGTCAGACCTGAACGAAAGAGTTGAGATTCCTGACACATCAATGGTTTCCCCTGGCAAAAAAGCCTTAGATATTAACAAGTGTCTTTGTCTTCCAATTTCTGGCTGTGCAGACTACAGGGTATCTCTTAAAAATGTCCAGAGAATTTCACAAATGGCTTGTTACCTGGGCTTTGCCCTTATTTAGCACATGGGCTTGAAAAAAAATAACAACAATGACTACATCAATAACAGCAACCAATTTTGATCACTTAATATACAAAGTGATAACTCTAGAAAATTGGAAGAATAGCAGTGTTTCATCATGTTTGGATTTCTTGTTTTGGTCGAATAGGCATGCCCATAAATGTAGTCCCCAAGGGAGAAGATAGAGAATTTGGGGGAATATCGAGGAGAATGTAAAGACCTGAAAGTCAAACCAACAAGTCCTCCAGCTTTAGGACTTCAAGATGCAGACCAGCCACTTACTTCCTATGTCCATGAGAAACAAGGATAGCATCAAAAGCCCTCTTTTAAAGGGACAGCCCTGCCTTAGGGCCAGCAATATATTTTTTAAATTGGATTCAGTATCTTGGTTTTTGCTGCTTTGATAAAACAAAACAAAACAAAACAAAACTCCTCTTGTTTTAAGCATGCTCGCTCTTGAATGACTTCTCACTTATGACACCAAGTCCCTCCTGAGGCTGTGATAATCTCTATTGCATCCTTCACTACCTGACATTAGATGGATATTATAATTAAGTCAAAGTCAAACCCTCCTAAAAGGAGAACACAAAATTAAGCACCCTATCCTTACATACTCGCCTGTGAAGAGCTTTATTAAACCACTTATAAAGCTTCTGACATTTGACAGTGCACATATACACTATTATAGCAGCAATTTCTTTAGGATTTTTTTTACTTAACTCAATTTTATTTTAAAATTAAAAGACAATTTTAATATTATAATTTTATCTGGACTAGAGTTATCTAAGAAAAATGATTTAAATGAAGATTCAAAATTGATAGCTTATACAGAATTCAGATTTATAGTTATTTGCTAATCTTCTTTGAGAAACAAAACTATATAACTTGGAAATACGGTTTCCCAGTGATAAGACTACTTTAATGTACACAGTAGGTAGGTACTAATACTCCATATTGTTTATTAATCCAGACATTTGGAGTAAAATAGTCTTATTCACAGACTATGATAGCATACATTTTCAAAGTAATATAGAAGTCTTCCGAGTCTTCAGAGAGATGTCCTTCCAGCGTCGTCCCTGTAAGTTTTCTCATTGAGTTACATAACCACATATAACTGACAGTGAGGCAAAGACAAAACTGTAGAATGTATTCTCATAGACCACGTGTCTGCAAATTAGTCCATTATTACAGACGGGATACAAACACATATGGGGACACAATTCCATAGTTCCCACACAATCTGTGAATTCATATCCTCCATGCTATCTAAATGCTCCTGCAAGGGTGAAGACACATTTATCTTGGAGATTTATATCCTCTATAAAGGAAATACCAAGTTAGAAAAATCTTTTGCAACAAACACAATTCCAACTTGTATGGGTACATGTGTTCACACACATGCACATACACTACCACTCAATAGTATAATAACACTATGCACACTATAAACACATGAATATGGATGTGAGTAGAGTTGTCTGTATATTAGATGATAGGTAGATAAAGATGTTATACAATGTCACTCTAGGACCTATGCAAAGTAATATTTTTAAATGAGCAACAATGCACTTGCTTTTTTTAATTCTATATTTTATACAACATACTTGTTGCCAACAGATTTTTTTTTGAACTGGTCAATAGATTATTTTTAAGACAGTATGATACTTACAGATGCTTTTATTTCAGTCGGTAAAAGTGACTTCCATTTCTAAAACTTTTGTGAAGTACAAGTGGAAACAAGTGAGTCTCTATACTGGAGGAGGGTAACAGCAAGATGAAGTAAAGTGTGTGAAACAGAACTGTGAACATCTTGATCTTAGCTTTGAGAGTAAACTAATGTCACACTAAAGTATGGTTTTCAAGTTCTAAATGTTCAGAAACACACCACTTAATTACTGAGAAATGATCAATTTATATATGTTTCTGAGGTTTTCAAGAAAACCTCCCTGTAATTTAGATCTTATTTGGCAAGAACAACAATGTAATCTTCTTGTGTTCAGACAATGTTGTCATGGCACCTGCTTCAACTCCTGCTGTTGATAACCTTCAGGCACTATGTGAGGGCAACTTTTGTAGGGGAGCAAGGCACTCTGTCTTCATGGGAGATAAAAAAAATCCTCTTCCATTTTATACCTTATTCCCTGCACAGCAAGAGGTATTTCCCTCTTTTCTGAAGTGTGTGGTTTTCTTTTATGCCTCTAACAGCCAAAGAACACCATGAAACACTTTCAGTAAGTGCCAAGGTCTGGATTACGGCATTTGAAATAGTGCTACCTGTGGGACATATAAATCATTTCTTTTTAGCTGCATCCAACTTACTTCGGTTCACTTTCAGTCTTTCCTTCAGGAAAAAAAAAGAAAGTTTTCATGCTTCACTTCAATCATTTTTGATCTGTACTTTCGGTAGATAAAATGATCCGATTTCTGAAAAAATAGTATGACTTTAATCCACACTATAAACACATATTTAGGGATGTACCTCATTGTGGTAGAACTCAGTCTCTAAATAATTTATTTTAAATCATTAATATTCAGTGTTAGAAAATATTAATATGCAGAAACATTTCATCTTTGGAGACAAACTTTAAATTAATAATGTATTTTTTCTGTTGTAAAGACAATGAGACTTTATATCAGCCCAAATAAAGGCATATTCTAGAAATTTTAAAAATCTATAAGCATGCATGATTTTATTCCAATTTTTTTTCTCAGCAACTCTGAAAAATTGCTTTATTCTTATCCATGATAACCTGCATAACGTGTTCTATTAATATTACTTTTCCTTATACTTTGAAAAATGACTCCTGTGCTTCATATTAAAATTCAAATCTTTCAAGTGTAGTAAAGATTATTATTCCCTGAAAATATCATTTCTAAAAGATACTGGAGTTCCCTTCGACTGGGTTTCCTTTAGATGCCCCGTGCTCAAAAAACTTCTGTTTCCTCGTTCTTTTCTTGAAAATTGTATCTTATGAAAACTGATCACATTTTCAAAGTCCAGGCTCTTTAGAATGTATCCACTCACATGAAAACACAAAGCAGGGAGTTACATGGCACACAAACAATTATGTGTAAAAGCAGGAAATCTACCACAAGGGACCAGAGAAACCAGAGCAGCGCTGGAGAACCCTGGAGCTTGGTAAAAACCCACAGTTCCCCTTAAAGACGAAAGTATACTAATCAAACCCATGCAATCATGATGACTTGACTCCAACCCTAGAAAATTTTGCTTCTTCTAGGCATTTCCACAAAGCAGCATTCTCCTATCTAATCTACAAAGCTTACCCTTACCCACTTACCCAGGAGACATATTAAGGTCATGCTGCCTTTGAATTGTGCTTCAGACTTTCTCTTCTCAAAGGACTGGCCTCACCCATCAAGGAACATGATTGAGTGTAGTGAAAAAGGTACTCTACAATATAAAGCTGTCTTGTGTAGAAGAACAATTTAATAATTCTCATAAAATTCAAAAGAAGTAGATATTGGAATAAATCCTGCATTAATAGTGAAAATTTTAAAAAGCATTTATGTGTATTGATCAAAATTAAAATAATGCAATATAGTATGCATATACACAGTAACCCTTGCCAATAGCATCCCTTGGCATGGATGTGGACTGGTTTTGCGGAGTGCCAGACTGGGCTAGACTCCAATACCCACTGGTACTCGTGAGAAACAGCATGAGATTAGAACATGCTGGGCTAGGTCTCAGCTACTGAACCACGTGAGAGCTGTGTCTTGGTGTGGATCAGGTATGGCTGGGCTGTAACACCCGAAAGCGAGAACCGAAATGATTGTGGGCCAGTTGGGGAAGGCCATTGTTCCTGACAGAATGAGAGGTGGACTAAGTCTGCCTGCGGCCTGGGTTGCCCAGGGAAAGGCCTTAGCCTGCTGTGAGAACTGGTCTTCCTCAGTGGGCAAAACAGAGTGTTGATATTTGCCCCCATTAACACAGAGAAAATGGCAGCCCATTGAGCCCTACAGGGGATATCTGTACTACCCCAGAGGAAGGAGGACAGAACAAACTGGACAACTACCCTGCCAAATAATGACAGCAAATATCTGGTCACATGGAGACTTTGGGGATGACTATGTCAGCCAATGGACATTGAAAGAGTTCCCTCATCCTTGCATCGGTAGCATTCACAACATCTCAGACCTAACAAAACCACCTGGAGAGAACCCTCAAAGTATGTGCCACATTGGGACCATGGCTTGATTTCCAGGGGCTATTCTACATCCCTGGATACTGGAGCGATTGGGAGGCTGAGTATGGCTTCTCACCTTGTCCTTGCCATCGCCTTCCTGGGGGAAAAAAAAAATAAAACAAGGAGAAAGAGAAAATTTGGAAACAATAATCACATCTACTTTCCTGTAACCCTTGATCCATCCCACTCTGATCAGCTATGTTAACATCACCTAAAATTAAAAATGAACTTTAAAAAGTGAAAAAAAAAATAATGAGAGGCAGAGGGGGTGGATTTGGCACTACCTATGTGAGGCACTGGGAAACCTGCAGCATAGTTTTTAACTGGTGAGATTCAGATGATGGTTTGATGGTAGTCTGTTGTCCTTTTACTGTGTTGGGGAATGAACCAGTGGGTGGAAGATTTTTCTCTCTGTGTTTCATCCTCTCTGTAAATCTGCCTTCCAATAAAAATAAACCAACATGTTTAAACATGCACAGGCAAATGCAAAAAAAAAAAAAAAAAAACCCACTTGGCACACCTGTCCCATAAATGCCCTATCTGTGTGGTGATCCAAGGACTCAAGTTCAAGTTACTCTGCTGACCGAGCTGCCCATTGATGTGTCTGGGAATCAACAGATGATGCCTCAAGTGCTGGAATTCCTGCCATCCATGTGGAAGGCCACCATGGATTTATGCATGTGTCACTCTGCCCTTCAAACAAATGACCTAACTTTTAAAAATAATCATATAAAATAAACATGATTCCTGAGTATATACAAGGAACTGAAGATTTACAGTGCCATCCTATTACTTTTCAGAGACTTATTGTAATTTTAATGCTGTCTTTCACCATGCATCAGAGAGCTAAAGCATCTTGTTGCTGGACAGTACGAGTAAGTGACTTCCTTGAGTATTCTGAGGGACTGCCAAGATACAATGATGACATAAGTCTTTTGTGTTGTTTTTGTAGTGCTCATGAGCGACCCCTCCCCTTAATTTTTACATACTGTAACTGGCATAAGTTTTTTTTCTACTTTCTTTTAAATCAACAGAAAGTCATTGTCTGAATTTGGAACTAATTCCTTGATAAACTAATCCTTTTCTAGTTCTCAGGTCACTGTTGAGCTTGAAATTCAGGATTCAGGTGTCCTACCTCAAGCAATTGAGGCTTTGTTTTTCCTCTCAGGTTCCAGCCCTCTCTCTTTTCATTATTTAAGTCCCCTAGCTTAACCTAGTTCAACTTTGGTATAAGCCTTTATACACTGTCACAGCCACAGCAAGTGCATGGCTGGTACACATGGTTTTGAAAGAATAACAAGTAAACAAACTGTAAAGGTGTCATGATAATTTGTTTCTATAGCACACGGATAGTAAAAGAAATGCAGCCATATATAAAGCACACTTGTTTTATCACACAATTCTTTCCAGAAAAAATCTAAACCTTGAATCAATAGACATTAGCATTTCTGAATCAATAAACATGAGCATATTTAAAAGAAATAGTTTGACTTGTATTGGAAGCTAGAGAATTGAGCAATCCATAAAGCTTTTAAACTAGCTAAGCCATACATTAGAAACTATAATTTTGTACATAAAAGAATCTATTAGTGAAAAATATCGCTTGTACCTTAAGTCCCACCTAAACCATTAGAAAGAAATTCATTTAAGTGTTTCTCTACAGCAAATTTATTTTTCAGAAAGTGGTTTACTTTAAACAACTTTTTAAAGAAATAAGAAATTCATATGAACTCACACCGTTTGTGAATGATACATTTTGTTTTTGTTCTTTTTAATTTTCCTTCATTGATTTACCTCCTGCATTAGGCACTGTTCCATTCAAGGCTTGAATTCAACACACTTTCATATTCATTTAATTGGGTAAACTTAGATTGCATGAGACCATTTTCTCACAGTGTTGGTACCCAGCATTCCAGTAGCTATTAAATAATGGCATACTTCTCAAAACAATTGGCACCTATCACACAGCACCCTTCTAGCCTTCTAGTCTTCTAAGGTTCCAGGAGAATTTTAAAGCTCTAATTCAATTATATTCCAATTTTGCATTTTACTTGGAGGCAAAGCAAGTCCATTAAATACTCTTCAATTATGACATGGCATGGGATCATTTGCAGTGATTGTTTTAATTTTGATAAATGCCATTCTGCTAGACAAAAATATCCAATATATAATGGTTTGTGCAAAATGCATTGCTTTTCATTTAATCATTTAAAGCAGGGGCAGAAAAGTTTTCCTGTAAAAGCCAGTGACCACTATTATATGTGCTCAGCTCTGCCACTGTAGCATGAAAGTAGCAGTAGCCAATAAATAAACGAATGAGCTTGGCTTTGTTCCAATAGGAGTTTATTGTAACACACAGGCAGCAGGCAATATTATGCTGTGGACTACGTTCTGTCAGTTTTGTAGAAGGCAGTGTTAGGGCTGATGCAGAAGCTATGTGATGATCTTCATAAGGATATTGTGATTTTGCCAGATTTCACCAATCCTGCAAAATCAATTTTTTGTCTGTGATAGAGAAAGCTGGAAAAGAAAATCCACAGTAATTATTGTAAAAAAAAATCTGTAATGGTCTCTGTCAATTTACTCCTAACTCATATTTATTAAGTGGTCCAATGGAATTAATGTCCATCTCAGGGGTTTTCTGGCCAGCAGAACCATGTGACCACTGACAGGGTGAGGTGACAGTGTTCAGCAGCAAGAACCACCGGAGTAGATAGCCTGAACAAGCTTGTGTGTTCACTGTATGCAAACACAAACTTAAATAGACTGAGAAAGGAGAAGGCAGAAGGGTGTTCCCAACAGTCCTGCCACACAACAATGACAGTGTAATAGGCTAGAAGGCACACATACCTCTCCAGACCATCCAATCATGTCACAGGCCACATAGCCACTCTTGGCTGACAGGTAGGCGGTGGATCCCATACACCAGGTAGGCTAGAAGGTATCCTGGACTGCACCTTATGTCTCAGAGTTGCTTGTCAAGGAAGTCCAAACAGAGCTTGTCCAAGGACAGACAAGAGAGACTGGAGTGCAGCACACTGCTCTTGCCTGTATAACAAGTGGTCAGGCCAGGTGGAGGTGGCTGTTAGCCAAAGCCATTGTCAGGGGTGTGCCTATGACCTCTCATGTTGGCCAAGCAGGCAGAGGTCCAGGGGCAATTTCTCACATGTCTAGATGGACATTCATTGACACGAGAATTGAACAAGGAATCCACAAATAAAAGAGCAAAAATGAATATTGCAATGCTGTTTTGAGGTTCAGACTTACTTGATTTCTTTCCCACCTTGAGCACGCCCTTTTCACTCCGAAGGAAACAATGAAGAATCCAATTCAATACTGTATCTCAAAAGTCTGATAAACTCGCACAAGCCCTACTCCTTTTCTATTTCATAGATGTGGTTTCTGGAAACCACATGAGTGCCAGTTCATGTACCTGCGGCCCTGTTTTCCATCCGGCTCCCTGCTTGTGGTCTGGGGAAGCAGTCGAGGACAGCCCAAAGCCTTGGGACCCTGGACCTGGGTGGGAGACCCAGAAGAAGCTCCGGACTCCTGACTTCAGATTGGCTCAGCTCCAGCCACTGTGGTTGCTTGGGGAGTCAATCATCGGACGGAAGATCTTCCTCTTTGTCTCTCCTCCTCTCTGTATGTCTGATTTTGCAATAAAAATAAATAAATCTTTAAAAAAAATTACAATGTAGAAGAGTTTAACTCTCCTCTAAGATTTCCAAAAATCTAACTGTAACCCAATAGGCTCCTGAGCTGTTTTAACTGGATACTTCATCTCAGAGTCATTAGATGTACGTGAAATAAGCATTAATGGAAAATAAGAAAGTATCAAGTTTAGTAAGAAATATAGAAGAAAAAAATAAAGAAAATATACAAGTAACAACCATTAACTTAGAGTTAAGATGCAAATTCTAGTTTTGATTTCTTTCATGTAAGCCAAGCAGATGAGACAGAGTGTAGAGCAGCAGACCGGAGGGCTGGAAAGCTTGCACATTTATGCTCGCTCTAGTATGCAAGCCCAATGATAGTTTGATTAAGCCATATATGGGCAAATAAATAAAGGATTTCTCTGGGTAAAAACATTTCTGGAGACATCTATAAAAATGAAGAGAAATCAATTTACTAAATATGGAAATAAAGCAGTTCACACTGATGTTCAAGGTACTCACTAAAATATTGATTTTCATTAATTTCTATCTGCTTCTCACTATGGATAGCTTTCCAAGGTTCTAAGTTTCCCTTAGTTATAGCTCCTCTCTTCAATTGTCCCCATTCTATTCATTTTCTGTGTATCACAGTGTGCTTGATCCTGTATTCAATATTGAATATTCATCTTTTATGGTTAAAAATGGAAATTCTAAGACATTTGATTTTTTATTCTCTTTGAGAATATAAGGGTTTTCAAAAAATATCCTGGAATACGAATATAATGACAAATGACAAAGTAAATTTCATTTTTTGGCATTAAAATGAAAACATTTTATTTACACATCTCTACAAACTTCTGCTCATACAGTAGAAGTTTTGAAAAGGGTACCAGGCAGATTGAGGAATTGACCAAGAGTACATGAACTCACATTTTACAAAAAAACAATTTTTTTTTAATCAGGCTCATTGAATTAAACATCATGTTTAGTTCTCAGATACAGTATATTATCAAATGTAATCTTATTCAGAAACATGTATTTAGCATACTGTATGCTGGCATTTTCAAAATATTCTGAAGCATATTTTTCCCCTTTCCTATTGTACTTGTTCTTTACAATATTAATGCATTTTTATTTCAGCAAATGTCTTAACTGTAGGCCTAAAGTAAAGGAAATACTTTGCTGGTTATTCAGTCATTCAACTGGAGCTTGGGTTAAGCACTCATAAATTTATTAAGCAAATGAATTGCTAAACACTATATATAGAGACATATTAAAAAAAAACCTATTGAGCTTAATGAGCCTAGAATGAAATGAGGTAGATATCACAATTGCTACATGCCATCAGTAGCTCAATAAACATGGAAGTTGTGAATGTATTTGAACATCTTAACCTAAAGGCTTATATTTACAAAAGAAATACCATTAAACATTCTTAATAAATTAAAATAGTAATAATCAGTCTGAAAAACAAGTGATATATCTAAAATGTTCACCTTGAACACACCAGGATCTCATATGGGCAACAATTCTAATCCCAGCAGCCCCACTTCCCATCCAGCTCCCTGTTGGTGTCTGGGAAAGTAGCCGAGGATGGCCAAAAGCCTTGATATCAGGCATCCACATGGGAGAGCTGGAGTAAGTTCCTGGCTCCTGGCTTCGGATCAGTGCAGAACAAGCCATTGCGGCCACATAGGGAGTGAATCATCAGACGGATGATCTTCCGCTCTGTCTCTTCTCTCTGCATATTTAACTTTCCAACATAAATAAATAAAACATTTTTTAAAAAGAATATCCTTGATTGTACAATATAGAGAATATATTGACTGCATTTTGTAGTGGTAATATTGTACACTCAGTTAGTTCATACTTAAATTGATAATATTTTCATTATTATTTTGAGAAATTATTTCCTTATTTTTATTTGTGATTATGTTAACTATGATTTATACTCCAAATTAGTATACACATAATCAGTTATTTCTAATATTGCATGAGAATGCTACAAAATAGGATGGTGGCAAATAAAATAAACTAACAAATAAAAACAATACAATAAATGTTCTGTACACTAATAAACATTTTTTATGTTAGTACATTTAATTACAGTTAAAGAAAAAATAATAATGTAAGCCTAATGAAAGACATTATAATTTTACTTCACAGATTCTTATATCATCTAAATAAATATAAATAAGTGGTTTTTCTAAATCTTAGAAGCAAGCAAACTATTTTCATGTAAATATAGAGTTGTGAATCCATCAAAGTTAAATAATTTTAAAGACAATATTTTTGATTATCTATTAATTCTAATCATGTAATTTGATTAAGAATTATTTCTCACTATCTTTGGAAAAAGTCAATACATGCAGAAAACGCATGTAATAGATAAAGGTTCCAGAATGTTTGAATTACGAAGTGCTTTACTTTGAGGGTACAAGGTTATGTTAAAAATAAAGATGAATCATGCCTATAGTAAAAGTTTCATTATAAGCAGCAGAAATAATTTTTATCATCTAACAATCTCATTTTGATTATAATTTTCTAAATTTTTAAAGCAAATTGCAATTATACTGTGGCGCAAAATGTCATGATTATCTACTTAAATTCTCTTTTGAAAGTAGGCAGCATGCTACTAATTAAAGGAAGAATATATTTTAGCTTTTTATTCCAAGTTGTGTGAAAACATTAATTTTGAAACACTAAAAAAATACAATTATTTAATTCAAGTAACAATATGGTCAATGATTCACACTACCAAGTAAAAAATTATTCCATCATTTTAAAATGTTTTAACCATAAGCACATATGATTTAAAGAGCATGCAGTTTACACAGGTTTGTGAATATGTTAAATGTGCAAGTATGTAAAAATTCATGAGTCAATTAACATGACAGAAAACCAAACATGAACACATGAAGCTAGTTTCACACCATCATTTGATTATTTTTGTATGTTTTCCAACAACTTAGTCTGATATTCCTATGCCAACCTAATTAAAAAAAATTTTTTTAATGCACTTTTTTTTTTCAAATTGGCTTGACCCAAATAGAAACGTTCGGATCTAAGGAGGATACTTTTGAGATTGTAATAATTTCCATTGATTAAGGTGAATTACCAGTGTAATCTTTATTTGATTCCAGCAAGACTTCTGCAAGGAAATAACTATAGAGTAGATATAAGAGAAAATGAAACAGAAAAATATCATCATTGAACTAAACTTAGTAAATATTAGGCAAAGTGGAATACTGTGTTGAGTACCTGTAAAATATATAACATATAGCCCAACAGTGTGGCCTGGAGTTTAAAGTCCTCACCCTGAACGTGCCGGGATCCCATATGGGCACTGGTTCTAATCCCAGCAGCTCCACTTCCCATCCAGCTTCCTGCTTGTGGCCTGGGAAAGCAGTCTAGGGACTGCACCTGCGTGGGAGACCCGGAAGAGCGCCTGGCTTCTGGCTTCGGATGAGTGCAGCACCAGCCATAGCGGCCACTTGGGGAGTGAATCATCAGAAAGAAGATCTTCCTCTCTGTCTCTCCTCCTCTATGTATGTCTGCCTTTCCAATACAAATAAATCTTGAAAAAAAAAAAGAGTATTTTGTTGGTTTTAGCTTTACTTTAAATGATAATAGATTACCCGACCACTCCCAAATATTTGCATAGAATTTTAATTTTAAAATTTGGGAATGACATAAAAAATTATTTATATTGCTCCTTGAGCCCTCTAAGATATCATTCTACTTTTGCGTTTTTGGGTCTATATTTTTCTAACTCAGGCTAATAGGAATTATTTTATTTGTATTTCTATTTTTCTGTGTATACCTTTTAAAATATGCTAATCAATGTAGATAACAAGTAGTCCTTCTAAGGATGATGGTCAAGAGATGTCAAGGGTATTGCTGGTCATTTCTTAGTGGCATTTTCCTTATGCCCACAGTACATCAAAGTTTTAATGCAAATCAAAAAATACATCTAAAACTAACATAATTTTAAACAAAGAATTCACTATAATCAGGAAATGGCAACATAATAAAAGTTTATAATAAGAAAGATGCAACAATTTTTGGTGCAAAATTGGTGGAGAACTTTTAAAAATATCAAACATGATAAGCTAAAATCTATTGTACAACCTATTTAAAAATGAGTAAACGCTGGCTATCATAATCATACAAGTTTATTAGAAATGCAATATTTAAATACTACTAAACTTTTAGAAAATTCAAGCTATCATAGAACTCAAGCAAACATTTTACTTTTACTTTTGCTAACATTTGATGACTCTTCTTTCATATATATATATATATATATATATATAAATGCTAATTATTACTTAACTAATTTTTTTAACCAGACATGCAAGTTGCTACAATGACATTTAATCTACAATGACAGAAATGCATCTGTCTTCAAAAAAGAAACAAAGATTCAGTCTACATTTTTTAGATATGAACAGAATGTTTTTCTCCTCCTGTTTAAAACAACCGATGTCCTTGTACCAGATCTAAACCCATGAAAATATTTTGATGAACAATGAAATGAATAAATACAAGAATATAAGGACAAACTGCATTGAAAAGAAAAATGATGGGAATCAGATAATGCAATATAGACTCTGTAAATGGAAAGTATATTATAGTGCATTGGAATAGACTACCAGTTGAAGAGCTGGAATCAAGTCTTAAATCCACTTCCAGTCTAACACCACACTGCCTGACAAAGGAGGAAGCAGGAAGTGGTCCAAGTTAGTGGGTTTCTGCCACCCATGAGGAAAACCCAAATGGAGTTCCTGACACCGGGCAGTGTCTTGGCTCAGACCCTGGTGTCATGCACGTTTGGGGAATGAATCAAAAGGATGATTCCCACTGTCTCTCTGCCTCCTTCTTTCAACCCTCCAATTTCTTTGTTCCTCTGCCTTCTAAATGAATAAACCTTTTAAAATAATGAATTAAGAACCAGCATTATTGCTCAGTAGGCTAAGCTTCCACTCTTGGCACCAGTTAGAATTCCTGGCCATGCCACTTACAATCCAGCACCCTGCTTATGGCCTTGGAAAGCAGCCTAGGATGGCTCAAGTCTTTGTGCCTCTGAGTCCTATAGAAGACCTAGAGGAGGCTCCTGGTTCCTGAGTTTGTTTCAGCTCAGCTGTCGTCACTGGGGCCATTCAATCATTCAACAGATGGATAAGACATTCTCTCCCTCTGTCCTTCTCACTGTAATGTTGCCTTTCAAATAAATCTAAAATATTTCTTTAAAGAATAATAGGTTAATGTAATTTATCTTTATCATTATTTCTGTTGAATTAATACAATAATAAATGTTAAATAGATTACCAACTTTTATACCTAAAATAAGACTTGGAGATTGCATCGAAATTTATTAATCACACTCCAATTAACAGTGTATCATGTTGGACACTCTATTTTCATCTTCATTCGAATTTCATTAGAACAAATTCATTTATCTGAACGTCACAATTCAGATAATGCAGAATAGCAACAACAACAACAAAAATGTGATACAATTTCTTTCTGGAGATTTAATTTATATGAAGAGATGGTAACTTAATTTTCTGATGCTAAGAGGTGTTTTAAATGTAGTTCAGGGTGTTACAATATAATAGCATGCAATGCAATCAGAATGTAATATAAATGGAACAGTTTAGCCATTAATACTTATTGAATTAATAATAATAAAATGTGATATTGGAAGCAAAGTTCTTCATAACATAAAAGAATTGAATTTCTTCTGGGCCCCTTTCATCAGTTAAGATGATTACGACTCACAAGGTTTTGCTTTTGCTTTGGGCTATCTGTAGGCACTTCTTCACAGTGATTAAAATGGTAGTTTTTGGTGAATCCATTTAAGAGAAAGAGAATAATTATGAACATTAACAGTAAAGATCGTGGGGAGGACTATGTGCTTCATTGTGAATGCAGACAAGTATTGTGCTGCAGCTGCAATTCAGAATAAATAAATGTAACAGGTAATAGATAACAGAGACTATTCCTGGAGAAGACATGCAGGCTACCATCTGAAAACAATAAATATATTAAATAGGACACACTGAAATAAGAGCTTTCATGATGCTGTTCTGCTTCGGATGATTATGAGGGCACCAACCTGAGTTAGAATAGCTAGCCTTGCCCATCTCTGTCCGTACTGTCTTGTTACACACTGCCATTCTCATTTGTTGATGACTTTCCCTCCTCTTCCTACTCTTGCTTCACTGTCAACTCAAACAACGTCTTTATAAAATTTTAATTTTAAGATTTATTTATTTTATTTCATTGGAAAGGGAGATCTATCAGAATAAGGAAAAGCAGAGAGAAAGATTTTTCCATTTGCTAGATCATTCCGAAGTGGACTCTGTGGCCAAAGCTGAGTTGATATGAAGCCAGGAGCCTCCCTCTGGGTCTCCCATGTAGATGCAGGGTCCCAAGGCTTTGGTCATCATCTACTGCTTCTGTAGGCCACAAACTGGGAGCTGCAAATGAAGTGAAGTAAGCTGGGACACGAACTGATGTCCACATGGGATCCAGGCACATGCAAGGTCAGGATTTAGCCACCAGGCTATTGTTCTGGCTGTAAACAATATCGTTTTTTAAAGAAAAAAGAATAAGTAAATGAATGACTTTCTATGAGGTCTTTTGTATTTTATCAACTGCAATAAATGCATTTTATTATGATAAACTCCAATTATTTAAACTTGTTCACAAAATCTTGTGATGAAAGCAACTGTACTTGACACCAATATATCCTTCAAAGACTTACACACTACTGGCAGACCCAAAGTATATGACAAATATTTAGCAATTGAAAAAATATATTTCCTGTAAGTTATGCCAATTCAAATTGAAAATAGGCTTAATTTGCATAGAATTATTATTCAAATCAGAGAAAATTAGTAATAGTAATAATGATGAAAAATACCTAATAATCAGCAGCATTATAAACATATGGGCAATTTCAAAAATAACATGGAAAAACAGATTGAAAATATGTTCCGTGATGCAAAACATTTTTTCAAATCTATATGCATTTTTTTATAATGTGCATTTCTCATGAATCTCTGAAGACTTTTGATGTAAGAAGCCACTTCTTCCTAGAAATAAGTGCCATAGATTTCAATCTAGGGAAACCAAATAGAGAAGTCACATTAAGAAACACTAAAAGGGTCTCAGTGCCATAGCATATCCCTAATGTCCTTGCTTTGAGCATGCCAGGCTCCCATAGGGGCACTGGTTTTAACCTCGGTTGACCTGCTTCCCATCCAGCGCCCTGCTTGTGGCTTGGAAAGAGCAGTCGGGGATGACCCAAAGTCTTGGGACTCTGCACCTTCATGAGAGACACAGAAGAGGCTGGCTCCTGGCTTTGAATCAGCTCAGTTCCAACCATTACGGCCACTAGCGGAGTGAACCATCAGACAGAAGATCTTCCTCTCTATCTCTCCTCCTCTCTGTATCTCTGACTTTCCAATAAAAATAAACAAATCTTTATTAAAAAAAAAAAACACCAAAAGACTTCAGTGACAGTTGTCCAGAAAGAAAATAAGGAAATGACTTTAGAGTGGTCCAAATAAAAGACAAAATAAAAAATCAGAAAAAGAGATGGACATTGTTTTGCAGCAGAGTAAGCTTATACCTTGGATACTGACAGGCCACATCAGAGTTCACACCCCAGCTCTTTATGATCCAGGTGCTGTTAATGCAACGAGGAGGCAGCAAGTGATAGACCGACTCTGCAAGGTTCCTGTTGCCCGTGAGGGTCACTAGAGCTCTTGCTCCCAAATTTGACTTGCCCATTCCCTAGTGTCTTGATCATTTGGGACGTAAACTAGTATGTAGACGATATCTTTCCTTCCATTTTCCTCTGTGATTCTTTCCTCTGAATAAAGAAATAAATCTTGAAAAAAATAAAAAAGAATTATTAGCATTTAATTCATTATTAATTCATTTAAGGACTGGGATAACAGCTGAATGGAGAATATAATTCGGGGAGAACAGAAGCATAAAATTATGCTAGATGTTTTTTCAGTTACACACTGAAAATATTAGCTGCTTGAAGTGGTATGATTCTGTATGTGCATTGAAGGTTACCTTGAAAACTGCAGTGCAAAGTGTGAGAAGTAACTTTTTTCAGCATCAGGGTTTTGAGGCTGAGCTACTTAAAGAAGGTATGTTCAAGAATATATCCAGAACAATTTTGTCGAGGGTGAATGTGTTCACTTTGGCAGGACATATATTAAATCGGAAGAAGGTGGATTATGGATGATGTTTTATGATGGATATAAGAGGAATTGGCTTAGAATTGGTGTCATGGCACAGTTAGTGAGCTACAAACCCCATCATTGCATAAGGTTACTGGTTCCAGTTGTGACTGCTCTATGCTCAGTACAGCTCCCTACTAATGTGACTGGGAAAGCAGGCAAAGATGGCCAAAGTGGTTGAGTACCTGTATCAAGTAGGAAGACCAAGATGAAGCTCCTGGTTTCTGGCTTCCATCTAGCCTTGTCTCATTTAGGGTGTAAGCCAGCAGATGTAATCTCTTTCCCACTCTCTTTAGCTCTGTTAGAGAAGGGGGAGGAAGAGGGGAAAGAGCAGGAGGGACGATGAGGAAGGGGAAGAAGAGTTAGTGGAGGAGGAGGAAGAGAAGGAGAAGAAGAGGTAGTAACCACCTTTTGGAATCATCTGTGTCAATTTCTTGGGGAACAATGAAGCAAAAGGCTTTGCCTGAGAACAGGATATAAAACAGATGGGGCTTAATGTGGGTGCCATTAGAGACTAAATCCTTGCCTTGCATGCACCGTGATCCCATACAGGCACTAGTCGTACCTTGGCTACTCCACTTCCCATTCAGCTACCTGCTTGTGACCTGGGAAAGAAGTAGATGATGGTCCTAAGCCTTGAGACCAAAATCTTCCTGGAAGACCCTGAGGAGGTTCCTGGATCCCGGCTTAGGGTGGGCTCAGATCCAGCTGTTGTGGGCACCAGGGGCATGAACTAGGGGATAGACGATCTTTCTCTCTGTTTCTCTCTCTTTCTGTATTTCTCCTTTTCCAATAAGAATAAATAAATCCTTAAAAAAAAGAGCGATGATTGAAGTTTGGGAAAAGGTGAATGTAAAAGAATATTTAAGTAGAGAATAGTTGAATACAGAAATGTGATATAGTGGGAGGATGACGGTATATTAATTTGTGTTTGACAACAATACATTGAAAGAGAGAAAGGGTTAGGTAGGTGTGTATTTCCTATGTTGGTCCCTGCATTAGCTCAGCATCACTTAGTAGTCTAAAGACTGGATCTAACTACATTGTAACTTTGTCAAATAGGTGTGACAAAGTGAGGTTGAGCTAGGAATCTGACAGTACTTAAAGAGAGTCATTCTAGTGAATGATTGCTGTAGGAACGAAGATAGGTGATCAACATGGAGAAAAGGTGGAAAATAGAGGAACATTTTATGACCATATTGTTTTTCACAAGAATAAGATGTGGAATTAGGGTACTTCATAAAAAAGTTAACATGATGTTAAATCTCTAGATCCATGCTAATCCTTCCAAATGTGTATCATCAATAAGACATTTTTAAACAATATGAAAGTATTGAGTTTAATGCTATTTTGAGGGGAGTGATGCTGTGTCCTATTGATTTAAGCAGCCCCCGTGTTCATGGCATCCCATGTCAGATCCCTGGCTTGAGTTCCTACCATTCTGCTTCTAATTTGTCTTCCTGCACACATGCTGAAAAAATGGTGGATGAAATCTCAAGATTCTAGGCCACGACAGACATGCAGAAGACATAGATGCAATTTATTTTCCTTTTTAAGGTTTACTTATTCCTATTGGAAAATATGTCTACAGAGAAAGGAAGAGAAACAGGGAAAAAGATCCTCCATCCGATGGTTCACTCCCCAAATGGCCACAAAGATCAGGGATGAATCTGTCCAAAGCCAGGAGCTTCTTCTGGTTCTTCCACATGAGTTCAGGGCCCAAGAACTTGGGCCATTCTCCATTGCCCTCCCAGGCCATGATCAGGGAACTGGGAAGTATAGCAGTCAGGGACATCAACCAGTGCCCATAAGGGATGCTGGCATTTGCAGGCGGAAGATTAGCCAACAGAACGACTGCACCAGCACCACAGATGAAATTTCTGCTTGGTAAAGCTCTGAATGCTGTGAGCATTTGGAATTCATCAGTGAATGTAAGATCCTTCTCTACTTCTCTATGTCAACACAGCTTCAAAAAACACGATAACTTTCTGGGATGTCTTTTGCTAATTGTTTTTGAGAATGTGTCTGGATTAACACAGTTATTTGATGAAGGTGAGGCATGAAGAAGAAAAAAATTGACAGTACCTGGAAGAAAGTTTAAAATCAGTTACTACAGAATACACTGTATATGGGAAAGAGAAATCAAAAGGATTAATAAATGAAAGGGATGCTCAGGTGAGATAATAAAATAAAATATTTAAGACAAAATTTGTATAAACATGACTATAGAAAACATGAATTTCCCATTTTTTAGCAGGTTGCCATAAAGAACCTGAAAAATATCAATTTGAGGATAGCACTTCTAAGTAAAAGGTCACGATTTACCCAATTGACAAATTTTTTTCTTCCTGAAAATTAGTTCTTTAAGCTTAGAGACCATGAAGAGCTATGATTCATGTTGTGATGGTAGACTGGGTTTTGATTTATCTAAATTCCAACAATATGCGGTGAAAGTAATCCAGAAAAGTAAGCCACAGATCTTGAAGTAGGACGGAAACAACTGTCATCTGGGGAAAAAAATTAAAAACTTCAAGGAAAAAAACCACTTTACACCATAAATAGACACAAATTGGTAGTCTAATCGGCTCCACCGGAAACCAGTAAATGCTACTCCTCAGAATTTATAGAAAGATATTTTAAAAATTGATCGTTTATCTATATCATTGATTTTTGGTAATGAAAGAGAATATCTTTTGCTCAGTTCAGTAATTAAAAATAAATAAATTTGGGGCCCAGTAAAGTAGCCTAGTGGCTAAATTCCTTGTCTTGAAAACTCCGGGATCCCTTATGGGCGCCGGTTCTAATCCCAGCAGCCCCACTCCCATCCAGCTCCCTGCTTGCGGCCTGGGAAAGCAGTCTGGATTCCCTAAGGCCTTGGGACCCTGCACCCACATGGGAGACCCACAAGAGCTCCTGGCTCTGGCTTCAGACCTGCCCAGCACCGGCCATTAAGGTCATTTGGGTAGTGAATCAAAGAACACAAGATCTTCCTCTCTGTCTCTCCTCCTTTCTCGGTATATCTGACTTTGCGATAAAGCTAAACACATCTTTAAAAAGATAACTTTGGTGTAAATTGTTCCAAACTCTGAGTCATCAGAGGACATGAAAAGCAAAAATCAATGAAACTGATCATAAGTTTCACATTTCTTTACTTTAAAAATGTAAAAGTTTTCTGCTAAATAATAAGATATTCCTTCTTGTTGAATTAAATGCAAAAGAAATAATTTCTATCATACTAGAAGAAAAATGCCTTAGCTATGGCTAATTAACTACCTGGTAACCTTGACATTCTAGGCGCTTTCCATCCATTCTTACTGTGTGTGACATCTCTTGTCATCCTACTTACAAAATGATGGCAGCGGGCCCGGTGTGGTAGCCTAGTGTCTAAAGCCTTTTCCTTACACGTGCCGGGATCTCATATGGGCGCCGGTTCTAGTCCCAGCAGCCCTGCTTCCTATCCAGCTCCCTGCTTGTGACCTTGGAGAATGGTCGAGGATGACTCAAAACCTTGGTACCCTGCACCTGTGTGGGAGACCTGGAAGAGGCTCCTGGGTCCTGGCTTCGGTATGGAGCAGCTTCAGGTGATGCGGTCACTTGGGGAATGAGTCAACATATGGAAGATCTTCCTTTTTGCTTCTGTTCTTCTCTGTATATCTGACTTTCCAATTTAAAAAAATCTTAAAAAAAAAAAAACAATGGCAGCATCACTTCTTTCTTTTATCACAATGTGGAGAGAGAACTGTTTTCTCCTCGTTGTGCTGCTTGAGATATGATGAATTTTCCAACAGCTTTCCTCAGAATCCCTAGTCTACATGATAGCATCTGCCTACTTTTAAGCCAGACATTCACTGGTGAGGAAACACTGTGGGTCCTTGGGACAGAGGTTCTCCTATGGGATTAACTTTGCCCACAAAGGGATGCTTGGCAATTCATGGACTATTTTTGATTGTTACATCAGCACTGCTGCCATCTAGTGGCCTTGACCATGGGATGTTGTCAAACATTTTACCAAACAGATCAGTCGCCAGCCATCCTCTCAACCAAGTGTAAAATGACAGTAGTGCCAGAACAGAGCAAATTAAGTTACATTAGTCAAAATCATCTCTTGAGGGAGAGTTGAAATCACTTTCTATTGGAACTGCAAATGGATGTAGGAGAAATCAGAACATTAAAAGAAAAAGCTTACGAGTTTGTTTATGAAGGCAATGAGCGAATTAACACAACTAACATCTTCACAACTAACATCTTCACCTGCCAGAAATCAGCATAGTCTGATAGGCTCACATTTGAACTCTAGAGTATCTCATTAAAGGAAACAATGATGGCTGCCTTGATATTTAAGTTATGACTTAACTTGCTGAGTATGCCAAATAAACTACTTTAAATACCTTCAGAAGAGTATGAGATATACGGCAATTCATTCATACTACTAATACAGTGTTGGCAATTGGATTATAAACCACCTAGAACGCTGGTTCAACTGGCTAATACTCCACCTCCAAGCACCAGAATCCCATATGTACACCGGCTTGTGATTTGCATGTTCCACTTCCCATCCATCCCCTTGCTTGTAACCTAGGAAAGTAGTGGAGGATGGCCCAAAGCCTTAGAAACCTGCACTCATGTAGGAGACCGGGAAAAAGCTCCTGGTTCCTGGCTTCAGATAGGATCAACACTAGCTAATGTGACTACTTGGGCAGTGAACCAGCAGAAGGAACATCTTGATCTCTCTTGCTCTCCTTCAGTCTAATCTGCCTTTCCAACAAAAATAAATATTTTTTGAAAGGAGTCATTCTCTCCTCCTCTTTGTATAATTGACATTTTCATAAAAAATCAATCTTCTGTAAAAAGGAAATAATTGTGGCTGATGGGTATTTTAGTTACGGCTACTTAGTTGATGAACATATCAAATCAATAGTTTCAAACACCTTTAGAACACTGTGAGGCATACAGTGAATTCTTCATAGTACTAACAAAGTGCTGGCAGTTGGGTTAGAAACTATGTTAATGTTGTTTTTTCTCAGTTTATACTATTCTTAATCATGGAAGACTGTGTTTACGCAGGTATACATGTGAATTGAAAACATACAGTTTCCCTCTAAAGAACCCAATGCATAAACTTCCTGAGGGGATGAGCTATACTTATTTTTATACCATCTACAATTTCAAGCATAACTTCTGCATTTTTGGTACACAGGAAAACTGGAGAGAAGTTGTCTCCTGCAACCCATGCAGGAGACTTGGGAGTGTTCTCAGGCTCCTCTGGTCCAGCACAGTCCTAGCCCCTGTGGTCATGTGTACAGTGATGGAGCATCTAACTCTCTCTCTTGTTGTCCACTGCCTTTCCGTTTCTCTCTTCAACTCTGCCCTTCAAATAAACAAATATTTTAAATTGATTTTGAATAAAAATATTTTCAATTCCAGATTTAATTCCTTCTACATAATTCAGAAAAATGCTACTTTATACTGAGGTTAAGGATAAATATTATGTAAATGTAACTTGAAATGATGTTTATCATATGAAGGCAGAGTTTTTTTTTTAGAGTTTAGTCTTTTCACTTATTTCAAGGTTTAATTATATATAGCAAACACTCTAAAATTCTAAAGCCAGAGGAATACAATTTATGTAATACTCAAGAGAAAACTTCGACTGGGATGAGTTAAGTAACGCTTTTTGGATCCCAAAGCTAGGTTAACGAAGACAAAACTGTGATCTCAGAACTGCTCTCTGATAACCTCCAACACTCTGACCAACCTTTAGTTATCTCTTTGGGACCCAAAGAAGGCTGTAGGAAAATGAGAGAAGGAAAGTACAAATTAGCACATTTTACATTTCAGATTTCTTGAAGATGAATATGCACAGAGGAACACTCTTATTCCTTAATGATGCCAATGATAGTAGGCTTGGCAGAACTAATGAAAGAACTACGATAAATTAGATGCAATATTGCCTACAAACTCAACCAGCAAATTTAGCAATCATACGTCCCCAGATTACTATTAAGATAGAAAATTATTATTTTTACATGACAGGTAAATAACCATTTTCCTTTCATTAGACTAGATTAAGAGAAGCACAAATGCTTTGAAAATAGCGATGGAATGGAATAGTGTCTTTCATCAAGACCAGAACCATGTTAATGTCTTATGCTGTCTAGTTACCATGACAAATTGGTTGTGATACATGCACACTTTAATTATTAACAATGGAATCTTCTGAAATTGAAGTATTGCTCTTACTAGGAGCTATTACTGCTGAAATGAACCATTTAATAGTGACCATGGTATTGAAATATGGATTTAAATTGGTGATTAATAACAGTGCATTTCTGAAAATGTTAACACAGGGGTTCAATAAAATGCTAACTAGGTCTCCAATATTACAGACAATATATTGACATATATGTATTACTTACGTCAAAACCTTTGTTAATTTAGACATGAGAATAAAAATAAAATACTTTTCAAGTGTCATTCAAAGAATCGGTAAGTCATTTAAGTGGGTTTTCCTTTGTTTTCTTTCAGTTTGCATAAATATAACTTTTACACAAAATTTTCCTACATAACAACTCACTTAAGTTAATACGCAGAAATTAAAGGTTTAATGAGCCACACTGAATAATTTTGAAATAATGAACGGGGCCTGGCGCGATAGCCTAGTGGTTAAAGTCCTCGCCTTGCATGCACTGGGATCCCATATGGTCACGTGTTCTAATCTCGGTGACTCTGCTTCCCATCTAGCTCCTTGCTTGTGGTCTGGGAAAACAGTAGAGGACCGCACAAGGCCTTGGGACCCTGTACCTGCGTGGGAGACTCGGAACAGCTCCTGGCTCCTGGCTTTGGATTGGCACAGCTCCAGCTGTTGCAGTTACTTGGGGAATGAGCTATCAGACAGATTTTCCTCTCTGTCTCTTCTCTCTGTACATCCACCTTTCCAATAAAAATAAATAAATATTAAAAAAAGAAAAGAAATAATGAAGGTCAAGGATTTTGCTTACATGTGGGTCACCTCTTCCAAGCCCTGTTTAACAAGAAACCTCCATGCACTCAACCTATTATCTTACTGATCTGTAAATAACGAGCATGAGTTTGCACAGGTGTCACACAATAAACAAAATGTTGAAAACAAGACTATGATGCGAATTTACAGATCAATGCAACTTACATCTTACTTTAAGCAGTATGTGGTTTGGAAGGCACTAATTCATATTTGATGAGAATTAATTATTTTCTTTTTTAAAGCAAATGATAAGATGGCATTTTTATCTATGTGTAAGTTGACCAACAGTATCCTGGATATGACAAAGGAAAAATAATATATGTTTTAATTTTCTAAAATCAAAATAGGACTGAATGTCCACTATGAGACTATATGTGCTCAGAATGTTGACCACAATACATATAAAGACATGTTTAGAGGTCACTATAGGTGTATGGTGTATTAATCTCAGGAAGATGATTCAAGAAAAAAATGAGGAAGAGAAATGTAATTAGATGAAATATAAGGTGCATAAGAGATAGAAGGGATATAAAACAGGACAACAAAAGAAAGGCATGCTGGGTGGTTACTAACAGGCACCTGAGTGGAGAGATGGGAATGAGAACTTGCCATTCAGCTTTTACTTTTTCAAGAAGCTACAGATCTTTGCATCTTCCTGCCTATGGTTAAAGGCAACATATTATGTGCTTTAAATTTTACAAAATATGTAGATCTCTTGGTAAATGTTCTATACAAACATAATCATAATATAACAACTATGCCTTCTTTTATTTAGGGTTTATATTCATTTATTTGACCCTAGACTAGTGGTTAATTTTATGGAAATGTCCTGGCTGCCAAACTGGTCTGTAAAACTTATCATTTTTCATTTGTTTATCATGAGAAATACACAAGCACTTCACTTAGAAGTCCATGTATCAATGAACATAGCTGTGTCTCACTGTCAAGTAACTGCACCCAACATCGGAGTTGGAACTGTGAACAAGACAGCAAGAGACAGAGAGAGTGAGAGATCTTGCATTCACTGGTTCTGTTCCCTAATACCTGAAATGGGCCAGGTTGGTGAACACGGTTTGCTATGACAAACTAAAGTAAGGAGCAAGAAATAAATGTGGAATTTCCATGTGACTGGCAGGGACTCAAATACTTGAACCATAAACTGCTGGAAATACTAATGAGTTTCTTAACAAAACTAAAAAGAGAAACCATAATTATTTATTGCAATACAAAAAGAATTCAAATATACTGAGCAATCTCAAATAGAACCTTAAGGAAAGCCTTCCAAAAGATTATAAAGCTATAACATTCAGAGGTTCATATATAGACATAAACATTGACACACCAATACAAGAACAAAGAGAGAATCTAGGGCAAGAAAAAAAACATAAGTTATTGTGAGGAATTTTAAAAATATATATCAGAAAGAAAGAATATTTCTTGGACAAAGTGAGCTACAAAACTGGCTCAATTTCAGAAATGTTTTGAATTTAAATCAAAATCAGAGTTTGTTAAGAAAGTTGTAAAACTAAACCATGACTACAAAAATGAATTTGGTCAGAGGAACTGATTTTATTTTTTCATTTCAGAGAATGAAATTTCAGAAGGAACAATCGTGGCATATGGAAAGCTATTTACTTTTGCTTTGGACATATTAATATTAAGGTATTTGTTAGGACATTCAGGTGGAAAGGTCAACTGGACTAATGGATAGAAATCTGCAATTTAGAAGAGAATTCCGATGTGGCTATGAATTAGGGACCTCTCGATGAATAAAAGACATTTAAATTTGGAAGTCACTGTGAAATCATTTCAGGAGTATACTAATTCGGATTACCCAGAGAAATCTAATTAATAGAATCCAGGTATAAAAATGAGCAGGTACATTTAGAAGTAGATAAGTATTACAAGTAATTGTAACACATGGGCTGAGAATTCTTAGAAAGTTTGAGTCATGTGAGCTACAGAATCAGGAAAGTTGGTACTATAGTTCCGGTCTGAATCTTGAAAACCTGAGGTCAGGGAGTTCCATGGTGTGCCATCTAAACTGAAGCTGAGTCTAAAGCCAGAAAACTAGGGTTCCAGCTTAACGAAAGTCAGGCACATAAATTGAATTCTGTACCGATTCTTTTGCTCCACTACGTTCTTCAGGGGATCGGTTGAGGCTTATCCACATTGGCAAGGATTATCTGCTTCGCACGATTTTCTGTTTCAAGTGTTAAATTGATTCAGAAATATCCACTTAGATACCTATCATAATGTCTAAATAAATTTCTCAATATCTTAATGACCCAAAAGTTATTAATTATGTTAAGCAAAAAAGCATTTTTGAAAAAGTTCATAGGTTTAGTCCTGCAGTTATTACTGTTAACAATTCAAGCAAATGAAAAATAATACAAAGAGGACAATGAAAATTAATTTTCAATGAGGCATTAGGATGGTAGGAGGTCATTGTGTTCTATGGGTTAAAAAAAGCAGTTACAGGGCTTGGCAGCGTGGCCTAGTGGCTAAGGTCCTTGCCTTGATCCCATATGGTCGCTGGTTCTAATCCCGGCAGCTCCACTTCCTCTCTATCTCTCCTCCTCTCAGTATATCTGACTTTGTAATAAAAGTGAAATAAATCTTTTTTTTAAAAAAAAAGCAGTTACAAAAAGAAGAATGTAAGCAAATCTGTCAAATGCCAGTAAGAATTTGAAATAAATATGGGGTCTCTGCTTTCAAGCTGTAATAAATGCCCTTGTTGATTTTAATAACTGTTTCAATGTAAAACATGCAGCATTAAGAACTTTATTTCTTTTCTATTTATATGGTTTAAATTTTCCTTTTAGAACACATAAACAGTAGTATGATTTACAGAACTTCTTCCATAATTCAGTGAAATATAGAATAAAAAAACCATCAACTGTGAAGAGTAGAAGTTACAGTGAAGGCTGAAGAATAGATAGAAGATGTAGTACAATTTTACAAGAAAGGAGAGCAGTCCAGGGAATGTAGACTGATCTCATGGAGGCATGAAAGGTTCACTTGAAAATTGTGATGATGAAATTAAAGTACGGCATACTAGTGTGTGGTCTCCATTGCAGCATCATTCGGGGGTATGGAAGCAGGCAGACATGGGTAAGCTCTCAAAAAGATAACTTTAACTAGAATTGCAATTTCCAAGTGTCAAAGAGAATAAAGCAGTGGAAGGGATACGCACAAATATGTATATGTTACTTATGAAAGATAAATATAGCTAAGATGACATTGAGAAAATATTTTGGTATTAAGCAATATAATGTATAATACGTAAATATATGAGTTTAATTGCAGCTGAATGCTTACCATACAAGTACACAGGTTTTGCTTTAAGTTTTAAAGCAATGGAAGTAAAATGTCTTTATTTTAAAGAATATTATGCTTATTTCGATTCTTTGTAATGTCCACAATTATCATTTTTTGAAAGCGGGTTAACAAGCATGGAGTTACAGGACAGGATGGAAGGGGTAAGGGTAGAGAATTGGAAAGACAAAGTATTGCTATCTCTTTTCTAACAGAATTTCAACTATGAAGATAAATGAATTTGTAGAAAATGGTATTCAGATATTGCAGTTGTGTTTTATGCAATCAATCCAGGTTGGCTTGGCTAAATAAAACAGATTGTCCCTGGATTTTCTGTCTCTGACTACAAAAGGATCTACACAAATCTTTTGGTATTTGCAAACCCAGCCTAACTTTACTACTATTTCTCCGGGCAAGAGGTGTGATGTTTTCCATTCTTAGCTGTGTAGTTTTCTCAATTTGCTCCAATGCACATTCATTATCTGACTGACACAGATGTGTTACTTTGCTGTCAGCTGTCACAGTAGTGCTAATCCATAATGCCCTCTTTAGGTCTCCCGTGACTCTTTAAACCTGGCAGAGTATTTAAGGTCAGTAATTGTTGATGTCTACAAAACATGTAAGCATCAGTTTAGAGAGAAAACAAATGGAACCATTTCTTTCAAACAGAGCATTGTCTAAGTAAGAAGAGTACTCAGTGTCCCATCTCTTACAATGTTACTAATTAAGTCGATTCAATCTGAAGCTTCTGTTTATTCCATATGTCATAAATATTTAACCTAAAGTACTAATATTATCACAATACACGTGCTGCCCCCGATGACAGAAAATTAGAGCTATGATTACAGCTACCATGTCTGATACCAGAGAAATCAGTCATCATTTAAATATTGTGTGTCCTTGACTTTGTGTTATAAGACTAAGAAGCTGGAGAAGGAGTTTTGGTCTTAGCGCTCTCATGGCTTTTCTATTTCTTCTCCTACAATCAGTTATACTCTTCTTAAGGAATTTTTTCTCAACTTGTGCTTGCATGGAAGGTTGTTATCACCATAACAAGCGCGTTAAAACTGATAATGCTGGTTTCCTAAATTATGCTTGGCCTAATGTCAGCTTCTACAGATATTTGAATGGTGAATCAACAGAAGAAAAATATGTTGTTTCTCTCTCTTTCAAGATTCTCTCTATCATACACACACACACACACACACACACCCCGTAACACAAAAGCATGCAATCGACTTTTTCTGTCTCTCCCATTGTGTCTTTCAAAATATAAAACTGGGTGCAACACATTGGCTCAGTTGTTAAATCCTCATCTTGCATGCACCAGGACCCCATATGGGGGCCACTTCATGTCCAGGTTGCTTAACTTCCCATCTAGCTCCCTGTTTGGGGCACAAGAAAGCAGTGGAGAATGGCCCTCTGTCCTGCACCACATAAGAAACTCAGAAGCAGCTTCTGGCTCCTGACTTTGGATCTGCCAGCAGCAGTTGCAGCCTCTTAGGGAGTGAACCAACAGAAGTAAGCTCTTTCTCTTTCTCATTCTCTCTGTAAATCTGCCTTTCCAATAAAAAATAAATAAATAAACTTCAAAAAAGGGAAAAAATCACACACACACACACACACACACACACACACACACATATATATACATAAGGAAAACAAGACAAGTTGACATGCCATAGGGTTATACCACATAATCATTTTTACACATATATATTTTGTTTTATTTATTTCATTTATTTAGGAGAGAGGGAGGGAGGGAGAAGGAAGAACAAAGAGAGTGTGATTGGACCAGGGTTGAACCCAAGACTTGGAAATAATTGTGGGTTGAACCCATGGCTGAAATGAGCTAACTGTTTGAATGATCATCTGTTGCCTCCATGGGTGGAGCTGGAAGTGGAGAAGAGGCTCTGCTTTGGGATATAGGGATCACAAATGGCACCCTGATAATTAGATCAAAAATTTGAATTGAATATTTTGTTAAAATGATTTATTAATTATTTAATTTTTTTGAATCATAGAAAATACATCAATTTTGATATAGCGGACTTCTCATTCTTATTATAATTTATTTTCAAAGATTTTCTTTTTAATTTTTTATTGGAAAGTCGGATATATAGATAGGAGGAGATACAAAGATAGAAAGAGTTTCCGGGTCCAGTGCGGTGGCCTAATGGATAAAGTCCTCGCCTTGCACTCGCCAGGATCCCACATGGGCGCTGGTTCTAATCACAACAGCCCTACTTCCCATCCAGCTCCCAGCTTGTGGCCTTGGAAAGCAGTCAAGGACAGCCCAAAGCCTTGGGTTGCCTACGCCCGCGTGGGAGACCCAGAAGAAGCCCCTGGCTCCTGGCTATGGATCAGCTCTGGCCTGGCCATTGTGGTCACTTGGGGAGTGATTCATGGGACAGACTATCATCTGCTCTGTCTCTTCTCTATGTATATCTGATTTTGCAATTAAAAAAAATCTTTGAAAAAAAGAAAAGGAAAAAGAAATCAAGAAAGCAACAAGGGAAAGAAAGAAAGAAAGAAAGAAAGAAAGAAAGAAAGAAAGAAAGAAAGAAAGAAAGAAAGAAAGAAGAAAGAAAGAGGAAAATCTTCCATCTGCTGGTTTATTCTACAAGTGGTCACAACGGCTGTTGCTGCATGGATCTGAAGCCAGGAGACAGGAACTTCTTTCCCAGTCTCCCAGGCCAATGACTTGGGATCCTGCACCCCTGTGGGAGTGGGTTTTCGGAGGGATTCATTTATTTCTATTTGTTAAAATTAGAGAAAAAAAAAGGAGAGATAGAGAAAGAGAAATTTTCATCTCCTGTTTACTACCCAAATGTCCGCACCAGCAAAAATTGTGCTGTTCAGAATCCAGGAGCCAGTATCTCCTGGTCTCCTACAGGAGTGTGGGGGCCCAATGATGCAGGTCCTCTTGTGTTGCCATTCCAGCCAGAAGTGCAGGTGCAAGGTATAAAACTAGGATTCTGGTGCCACAGGTGGAGAACTAGTCTGATGGGCCATGGCACCAGCACCTACACAAACAGTTCTCAGTATGTAATGATATCTTTCTTCCTCCCTTGTTCTTCTTTTCTTCCTCACAGCACATGGTTTCATTGTTTTGTGTGTGTGAGGGTGTGTGTGTGTGTGAGAGAGAGAGAGAGAGAGAGAGAGAAATTGCACTCAATTTACTTTAGAAGCACAGGCTTCATGCTGCTCTAAGCAGTTCTACAAGTTGGACTATTGATCAGCATGCATATAGACAAGCATTATAAAAATAAACAAATTACCTCTTTTTCTCTGATTTGTAGCAGCTAATACATAGACAACAAGAATAACACAAAACAATTAAAAAGACCTTAATATATATGAGTAAAAATGATACAACATACTATTGAATTCAGTTTACTAGTTACTTGGCTAAGTTTTTACACTTACAGCAATTAGAGATACTACACTTTTCTGGTGATATTTTTTCCTTAATAAACTATCATTCTGGCCTTACAAAATGACTTGGCAGTGTAACCTCCTCTCATTTTTTTTTTTTTGAAGAAATGAATCCGTCAAGCTTCCGAACTTTTCATGCTTCACCCTGTTAGGGTGCTTGCTTTCCACCTGATTTTACTGAAACAATTGCGTATGATGCGTTCCTGATTTTCACACTAACATTTATAGTGTTTCTTCTATCAATTCTGATTTCATTTGCATCTTCACTGTTTTTTCATAGGCTAGTTAAAGGTTTTTTTCTTTATGAAAATCCTCCAATTTCATCAAACTTTTTAATGTAGACATTAACTGCATGTTTTAAAATTGGTCTGAGATTTTATTTTTCAGTGAAATTTATTAATACACTCAATCCTCAGGATCACAGAAAATGTATGATAATTACCACAATGCAGTTCTCATCTTTTCACCTGTTGTTAGTTTATAATACAATGGGGAGGAAATTTTTGAGAGGCATACTGCTACTGACCACTGACCACTGTTTTTTTTTCATAAAGTATCCACAATGGCTTTGTTGGGCTATAGATAACGCCAGTAAGGTAGCTCTTCCTACAGGTTGGCTAGAGCAAATCACTTCAGTGATCAACACTCTCTCCTAGAATCTACTTAATGGAAAACTAGAGTCCTTTGTTTCTATCCTGACCTTTATTAATTACTTCTTCTATTAGCATTGCATTTAATTTATTCAGTTTCTACCACTTTGTTTGTATTCCTTTCCCTTTTCATTTAAAATACTTGTTTATTTATTATTTTCCTATGTATTTATTTACTTGCAAGGCAGAATGTGTAGGATCCTCAGTGAGAATATAGGAAAATACTCCTTTGTTGTGTCGTTCCCACAATGACTGCAACAGTAGGAGCTGGGCCACTGAGAAGCCAAGAGTGGAGGATGAAGCCTAATCTGTCACAGGGTCTCAGGTGCCCAAACAGCTGGGCCATCTCACATTATTTTCCTTGGTGTATTAGCAAGAGGTGGATCAGAACAGAGTAGCTGAGATTCAAACAGTGCCAGCACTTACAAGTTAAGCACTTAACCATTGAACCATCATGCCAGACCTCACAGTTATCTGCTTTAAAACAATGCACACATCCTAATAACACAGTTTACGGGAAGTTAATAACACTGAACACAATGTAATATTGAATCCTGCTTTTCACAGAAGAGTAGATGTCAAACCCTTCTTCAAAAGGTTAAAGTTAGTTTGAACATAAATATATTAAATTGGATAATGTTTGAGAAACAAAGTTAAACAGAAGAACTGACTCTCAGAACGTTCAATATTTGTGTTTCTTTCCTTTGAATAGATGCAGTAATGATAAAATGATAAATTGTTATTAATTCAATTTACTCTTTCATATTCATTTAAACAATGGACAGAATAATTGACAAAATTGTGTGTTTTAATACTATAATCTTGATACATATTCACTTGTAGTACTTTTAGAGTTTCTCTTTGCTCATAATAGCATTTTAACCTTATTATGTACTCATAACATTGTTAGGTAACTTAGAAATCTTCTGTTTCATGAGTCTTAGCATTATGATGCTAGTAGAAACCTAAAAGGACTTAGAATTTCCAAAATAAGCACACACAACTATTGAAATAATTATATGACATAAATTATAACCTCAAATTCAAAACAATGAATATAAATAATGATATACAAGTTCAAATGAGGAGAAAGTCAATGGACTGGATGACTATGGAAGAGTTCGTGGAGTGGATTACTGAGAGTTGTGTTGCATAGTAAAGGACGAATTTGATTTCTCAAAGTGATGCTGTTATTGACGCAAATGACACATTTATTAATGACATAGGTTTCCATTATCTGATTAAATGCTTAACTTACTGACCTGTTTCTTTACCTTTGTGACTTCGTTTCCTACCTGGCTTGCACAATCTCACCATGTAATAAGGTGTTGATCAGAACAGTATTCACAAGGTCATATGAAGTGCTAGCTAAACCTAAAATACTGAAATTTCTTCATTATTTTTCAAGGCTTATTTTGTATTGCTTTTACTTTTTTCTTAGAGAAAGTAATGGTGGTACTGGTAAGTATTTTTCTTCTATATAGCTGGATGCAGTAAATAAACTGTGACTGCTTATTTTATTTTAGGTTTGTGTTAGATGAGAAAAACAGATAGAACTTTGGCTATGTCTTCTCTGACCTAGCAATGAATCTGACTCATTGACAATTTACAGCAACACATGCAGTTTAAAACTTTCCACAGTAACAGTCAACAGTCAAACGATTATAATTTAAACAGAATTAGATGCCACCAGAACGCACATTTTACCAGAAAGATAGAATTGATTGAAAAACATTGTTAGCCAGTTTTATCATTCATTTTATTACCGTTCTTGAGAAAAATCAGTGGCAATAGTGCTTGTTAAGTTGGCATTCTGTTTGATGCTCTTACCATACAATTTAAATTCTGTTTTAACAACCAAAAGCAAGGTCATAATTATCCTTGAATGATGGGGAGGTGTCACAAATGTGAAGTGGTGATAGTTCAAATAAAAATTACATACAGATAGTTTGCTTCACCAGTCTAACAGACATCCATTCTATGTAAACTAACTTCCCTTGTACGAGGGATCCTGTGTTGGAGGGAAGAATGTTCTTGTTGCTTAGAATCCAAAACCGATAATACAATAAAAGAGAGGACATTCCCTAATTAATTATCAATTTCCATTATTAATTAGTAGAAAATTGTTATGTTTCCTTAGGAGATCCATTGGCTGGATATTGCTACACAGGAGCACAAGGGATATTAAGTAAAGATTTGTAACATCTTTTGGTACAGTTTGTGAAGTAAAGGTCTCACCGGTCATGTGGGTTTCTTCTGGCCAATTACAGATATTCTTGATTGCAGTAGGGTACAAATTTAAGTATTGACTGCTACAGATCAAAAATTTTGCACGAGTTGCATATCATAAAGCTTATAATTTATTCTGTTCATAAAGTTTATTTATTCTCAATCCCAATGACCGTCAATTGTTTGATTCCTAATAAAGCAAAATATGTGAAGTAAAATTTTTAGAGCGGTCAAGAATACATGAAATTATTTCCCATAAACTACCAATATTCAATTCTGACACAGGGAAATGAGTTACACTATGTTACATACGAAGTCAACATTAATAAGGAACTACAAAATTTAGTGGCTCTGGCAGATGCAATGGACTCCACAAAAAATGCTCTATAAAGTGCACTGTGTGTTGTCCCTGAAAAGGTGCTTAAGCAATATTTAAGAAGAGAAAAGGACCGATCTTTGAGTCAGAGGAAATATATTCACATGTATGTGTCTTATTTTACTTTTGAAAATCTAAGTCAAAAACTTGTTGTTTGCTGAAATGGTACATTAATTACATTTCTGAAAGTTTCACTTTTCTGGTATTTGCTTTTGAGGTGATGAATTCACTTGCATTGTTGATATTTATGCAAAAGAGCAAATTAATTGAAAAAATATTCCTTTTTAAAAAAAAGCATTTTATTGTATGACTAAAATAATTTCGGAGACTAATGATTTCCAGAAAGTGGAGACTAGCTTATTATAAATTAGTATTGCAGTATGTACCCACAGATGTAGATAGATATACATTTAAACTTCCATTGCAGTATAGGTGTCATATCAATATCTACTTAGAATTAGAGTACTAGAGAAATACTAAAACATTTAAATGAACAGGGAAAATGGAATTAAAATGTGTTTATTTTGTTTTAATAATATATTGAAATCCATGCATGATTTTCTACAATGCATATTTTCATGACTGTTCAAACACTCCTTAAATGCATTGAATTTAACTTGTGTTGTAGTCAAATAAGCTTGTGGCCAACACGATGGTTCACCTGGCTAATCCTCTAACCTCAAGGGCTAGCATTGGATTGTAATTTGTGTTCAAACGCTCTACTTTTGTCTAGCTCTCTGTGACCTGGGAAAGCACTAGAGAATGGCCCAAGAACCCACCTGGAAAACCTACATGAAGCTCCTGGCTCTCGCTTCAGATTTGCTCACTTGAAGCTGATGTGGCCATGTGGGGAGTAAATCAGTGGATGGAAGATCTCTCTGTGTTTATGTCTCACCTTCTCTGTTTAAATCTGCCTTTCAAATTAAAAATATATATATATTAGAAATAAAATTACATTAAAAATAAAAATATTTCTCAACTTATAAACAAAGCTTTCTATACTGCTTCTTTTTCTTGATTATTCAGTCTGTTTCTGCAACTAGAGCACATTGATATGGAAAAATAAGATTTTTAGTTTATCTAAAAAAATGGGATGGTAGGTTTAATAATATGGGTTCTCTTCTCACTCATTATTGAAATAGGTTTTGTTTTGGATTAGATAGGCACTGAACTTTCATTTGTTTCCTTGTTTTATGATAATTCAAAAAAAAGCATGCAAATTTTTATTGTTTTCACTCATCCATCATCACATACGTACCTTTGTATTAAACTTAAATGGACATTGCCACAAGGGCAGGGACTGGTTCTAACACTAAAGGCCAAGTGTTACACCCACCTCAGAAGACAGGATGAAATTAACCTGTTAACTGATTACACCAATCACTTCTGACAAATGTGCATTTTATAATTGTTTCTGTGTCCTGACACCCATAGTAACATTTCTTTTTTCTTTCTCTTTTTATTTTTCAGTGTTTCCCTCACACTTTCAATTTTAGTGCAGAACTGTACCAAAGTCTTACAGGACAGAATTGTCTTCGAAAATAAAATTGCTACTTCAATGCTTTAAAGTTTCATTATTTTACTGAAAATTCTAAATCACTTTTTTTTTTTAATCTGTCAGTCTAGTTGTCTCTCATACAGTGAGAGTTTATAGTAGCAGCAACGTGTCTGAGCAGACAATGACAGCTGAGGTTGAAGTAAATAGATTTCCCATACAAGATCTGGGACTGTCACTACTGTCAGTCTACATGCTCATGATAAGCAAACCATTTTAAACCTTTGGCAAGACTTTTCCAGCCTTCACTCAGGCTTGTTTAATCTCATAGTGCTTCAAATAGCTCATGCTGGCTGCCAAAGTACAATAAATTCAATGGCTGCTTCTGCTTTGAAAATACTGCAGATGCTATTGTCCTGTGTATTACAGAACACAAGCCATCCTCTAGTCCCAACAACTTTACACTCCTCAGAGTATAATATTTATATTTGTCTTTATTATCCCTATTAGTGACAGAGTTTTCTATATTTTATTGTTTGTGAATATTTAGACTCGTTCAGTTAATTAAGTGGCTTATACACATGGAATACTTTTTCAATAATAATAAAGCATTATCCATTTATTTATTCTCATTAAACATCTGCTTGCAACTTACTTGATGTATTTGGTATATCAAATGTTTCAAGCATGTCCTATAGTGCTGCCAATAAAATAATATTTGTGTGTGTGTGTACGTAACATTCTGTTTTAACTCTGACCATGGCATAACAGACCAACAAAACAAAACAAACAAAATGACCCTCTTTATTAAGGATGCTCAACTTTGCAGCACTCTCTTCTGAAAGTCCTAAGTACCTTTGTCTCATTAGAAAACTACTTCAACCAAGGTGAGCATTTGACCTAGCAATTAATATGCCCCATTAGTTAACATGCCTACTTCCCAAAGCAAAGTAACTGAGTTCATCAGCTGATTCCAGCTCCTGCTTCCTGGTAACATGCATTTGGCAGTCAGCAGGTTTTAGCTCAATAGATTGGCTCTTACATAATTACATGGTTAGCCTAGATAGAATTTGTAGCTCCTAGTTTGGATACTTGTTCGACCCCAATGATTTTGCATTTTTCTTAAGTGAGCTAGTGGGTGGAAGTATTCTCTATTTTCTCCCCTTCTTCATCTATGTCTCTTTTACTCACATAAAAATATAAAATTATAAATACCTCATTTTGTTTAAAGGGAGAGCACGCACTCCACTGATTCTGTTTTTGCACTCCACATCTTTTGAATCAGTTCACCATTTTCTTCCTTAGGTTATCTAACACAGTTTGTGAATGTGTTCACATTTCTAATGACACTCGAAATTATTTTTACCATTTTCATTTCACTTCAATAATTAAATTTAGCCAAATATCTGACTATAATTAAAGCAAACACATCAAATCCTTGGCCACTAAATTAAAACATGCCTTTTGTTCTCTGTCAGTCATGCCTTACTTTCTTACTAAATTTAGTTTCAAATTCTGACAATTCCCTCTCTTTTAAAATACTGTCTCTTCCAAACATTATTCTCAGGATGAATGATAGCCTAGTGGGTAAATCCTCACCTGGCAGGTGCTGGATCCCATATGGACACCAGTTCCTCTCATGGCTGTTCCATTGCCATTCAGCTCCCTGCTTGTGGTCTGGGAAAGTAGTAAAGGAAGGCCCAAAACCTTGGGACCCTGCATCCACATGAGAGACACTGGAGAAGCTCCTGTCTGCTGCCTCCTGCATCAGATCAGCTCAGCTCTGGCCACTGCAGTCATTGGGATGCGAACCAGCAGACAACTGCTCTTTTTCTCTGTATCACTGTCTCTCTGTAAATCTGCCTTTCCAATAAAAAACTAAATAAATATTAAATAAGGCATTATGCTCCATTATTAATTCACTGAGAAAATAAAGCTTAATTTTACCCACAATCCTGTGAAAGTAACAACACAATCTGGGTGTGCACTGCTTCAAATATCAAAGCTGCTAGTTTCCCATCATATTGACCCCTGTGCCTGAAAACCTGTTTTCACACTGTATCGTACTTAGGAAGTTTTCTCTTTACCATGTAATCGCTTTGACTGTGAGAGAGGATGAGGGTGTTCTTAAAAGTGTAAAGATGAAATACATGAAATCTGTCCCCGTTATATGAACACAAAGATGGCTCCAGGACCAGTCTTTCACTCCCCTCGAAATTGAAAACAAAAGCTTTCCGGAAGTCATATCACTCAGGATTAATTTCCATTCTCTTTCTCTGAAACATCTCTCAGTGACAGCAGTGTGGCACAGTGAGTTATGCTTTTGCCTGTGACAGAGGCAGGCCATATCCCCACACCAGCTAGAGCCCCCGACTATGCTTGAAATCCAGCTTCCTGCTAATGCGCCTGGAAAGGCACTGAATGATAGCCCAGGGACTTGGGCTCCTACAACCCACATGAAAAACCTGGATGTTGTCTCAGAATTCTTGCTTTAATCAGACCCAGACCTCACTTTTACAAATACTTGGGTAGTGAACCAGTGGATTGGTGGTTCCTCTCTCTCTCTCTTATCCACATATCTCCTCTTTTCTCTGTTGCTCAGCCTTTCAAATAAATAATCTTAAAAAGGAAAAAAAATTCTCAAAATGTATTCTTGTTTTTACTGTTTTGTTTCAGTCCACTTTCTTCCCATCACTTCACATCATCACCCATGCCTTTCACGTTGTACAGGCCAATAGTTAGTTTGCAGCACCAAAATTATTTCTCTGGTAAACATCTTTAACCTGCGTAAAGGATAACAAATCTTCCTGGTCACCTCCTCTGCTTGACCTGCCAGTATATCTCCTTTATTTGGTTGGATTCTCATGAAACACATTTTCTCTGAGATGGAGCGTCTGAAATTCAATATTTGGAACCATTTCTTTTTGCTGTATCCATTCTCTAGGGGGATTCCACAGTTTCCGTATCTTCACATGGTGTCAACTCGTACATTTAAACCCTAACATTTTCATGCATTTTAAATTTCACATACATCAAGCTAAGCCTGCAAGGAGGGAAGCAGTAAGGTGAGTTAAGGTTAGACAGCAAATTTAATGCAGGTTTGAAAGTCCACTCTGAGAGTTGAGACTTTATCTTCAGAGATACCTTGAAGAAGGGAATAACAAGTAGATACCAGAGTTGTTACCCCTAAAAGAGAAGGAATTACAGGTGTGGTATACGATTTCTAGTAAGACATGGCACACGCACTCCTTATCTAAGGAGGAGGAGGAGAAGGAGGAGGAGTTTTCATTTCTCATCGGAGGAAGTCTTTATGTATAAAGATGCTGTTCCTGGGACTGGGGAATCCTCAGGCTTGAATAAGAACAGGTTATCACTATGTTCATAGCAGCACAATCAATAATCACAAAAACTTGGAAGCAGCCGAAATGCCCATCAACAGAAGACTGGATAAGCAAGCTATGATTTGGGGCCCGGCGGCGTGGCCTAGCAGCTAAAGTCCTCACCTTGAAGGCCCTGGGATCCGCTATGGGCGCCGGTTCTAATCCCGGCAGCTCCACTTCCCATCCAGCTCCCTGCTTGTGGCCTGGGAAAGCAGTCGAGGATGGCCCAAAGCCTTGGGACCCTGCACCCATGTGGGAGACCCGGAAGAGGTTCCTGGTTCCTGGCATCGGATCAGCGCGTACCAGCCCATACCGGCCCGTTGCCGCTCACTTGGGGAGTAAAACATCGGATGGAAGATCTTCCTCTCTGTCTCTCCTCCTCTCTGTATATCTGACTTTTAATAAAATAAATAAATCTTAAAAAAAAAGAGAGCTATGGTTTATTTACTCCATGGAATACAACTGAGCTATTAAAAAAAAACAAAATGCAGTTCTTTGTGGCCAAATGGGCCCAACTGGAAACCATTTTGTTAAGGGAAATGAGTCAATCCCAAAAGGTTAGATACCACATGTTTGCCTTAATTTAAGTTGAAATGCTGTCAATCTGAAAAAGGGTACCTGTAAATGTAATATTATTTCAACCTCTAACAACCTGTATCTCATGCAACAACATATTGTGATGTAATCAATGCACCAACAATCAATATGAGTTAGACTGCTCATGATCTACATTGAAGAACTGTAAACCCTAATGGCTTTTAAGACCCTATGCTTCTCAGTTATCAGGCAGGAGAGCAGAGAAATCTTCCATCTCCCTAGAATGTGTGAGGCAGACTTAAAGCATTACCTATCAAGAACATAACAGGTAACTTCTAGGCAACAAACTTGAATCAGCATTAGACAATAGTAAAACCACAAAGACATAGGGGGTATCAAGAGCGATCCTGACAACCTCTTAGCAGGAGTTCATATGCACAGAGCAGGGGGGATCCAAGAGTGGAGCAGGTGGACAAGAGGAGGCTTGTATCCCAACCCTGGAGACTCCTGGATCCTCACCAAAGACTATCAGATGGGCACCAAGGACTACATCCCAACTGCCAAAGAGACCACGGGGAATTGGAGTGCCTTTGGAGACTGAGTATTCCGAGGTCATCCACTCCCATTGGAATCTCCCACACGGGATAGAAGAAGTCCAAATCCCTCCTCGCAGGGCCCAATGTCACTGGAACAACAGCCAGGAGCCCTGAGCAGTCTACAGAAACAGAAGAACAATAAACTCCCTTCGGGACTGGGGAGAGGAGCTTTCTCTGGTCCTTACTTAGTTCCAACTCTGGATCCCCACCCTCTCTTGCAATGACCATCAGGGTCACCCCGGAGTCCCCCCCCCCCCAACAAAACAAACAAACAACAAAAAAAATTAGAATAGACAGAGAAAAACAAGAAAAGCTTAGAACTAGACAGGAAACGATCAGCGGGGACTCACACATACCTTACTAGGTAGGACATGAAAATAAATTATTCTTAACTAGGGTATGGAGGATTTCTCTGCACACCCCTCCCAACAGTATTCTGTGCCTCAACTGCTGACATATGCCTTGTTAAAGCTATAAGCCAGTTTAGACTATCCTAAAATCTGCCAAGTTCAGTAAAAATTATGCTTCAACATAATAATCTGCTAAATACTAAAATGAAAATAGACACGAGATAGCTGAATAGTATCCTATAGCCAGTTTAAGGTAGATAGAAGCCAGTTGTATACAAACTAAAATTGAAATGTTAATGAAGTAGTCACAGGATGCGGTTAAGTACCTGCATTTTCTATCATATCAGTCACTCAATACAATGTCAATTAACCCCATAATGTTGGAAACCGTTGTTGATGTTATGTTATGGCAGCTATGCCTTTAGACCAGAGTTGGTCTCCCCAAGAAACTGTTGAATTGAGCTGGACAATATGATGCTGGATTCTATGCATGGCTCATGCTTGCAGAGAAAGAAACAAGGCTAGATTTGAACTGTAATACTGAGATAAGGTGGAGCAATCCACCATGGGGGGAGGGTACGGGGAGGGGATGGGGGAACATCAGAGCCTATGAAACAATGTTATAAAATGAAGTGCAATTGGGCCTGGTGGCGTGGCCTAACAGCTAAAGTCCTCGCCTTGAAAGCCCCGGGATCCCATATGGGCGCCGGTTCTAATCCCGGCAGCTCCACTTCCCATCCAGCTCCCTGCCTGTGGCCTGGGAAGGCAGTTGAGGATGGCCCAATGCTTTGGGACACTCCACTCACTTGGGAGACCTGGAAGAGGTTCCAGGTTCCTGGCATCGGATTGGCGCGTATTGGCCCGTTGCGGCTCACTTGGGGAGTGAATCATCGGACGGAAGATCTTCCTCTGTGTCTCTCCTCCTCACTCTGTATATCTGACTTTGTAATAAAAAAATAAATCTTTAAAAAAAAAAGAAGTGCAATTAAAAAAAAAGAAAGAAGAAAGAAATCTGAAAATAGGTTCTAGTATACGACCCAGGTATTGCACTCTTAGAAGTTTATCCCCATTGACATGTATGAGAGCAGAAGGGGATGTGGGACAGACTGAACTAGTCTGCCACACATGCTGGCAAACCAGGGTAGGGGGTGCGCCTGGTGGGGATTATTGTGGCTTGCTCTGACTAGGCTGCAGCTCCCACTGGTTTATGTGAGGGCTGAGTATGTGCTGGATGGAACCAGGCTGGACTGCAAACACCCATTGGTTCCAGTGGAAGAGAGGGATGGAAACAGAACCAATCCAGCAACTGCAACCACCTGCTGATGGGGCAATGGACTGTGCCGGGCCCTGTGCTTGCTAGTACATACAAAAATCTCGTCTGGGAACACCTCAGACAAAGTTTCTTTGGGGATCCCCCCAACCGAGCTTCCGGACTCAGAACCCTAACCATCAAAAGACAGAGGACTGAACAAGTCAGTCAATCACCTCAGCTATATGTTGGCAATGAAAATACTGGGCAAATGGAGACTCTATGATGGACTATGTCAATCAGTGGATTCTCCAACAACCGCATCGTGCTTGGAGTGGTGAGAGTGGCAGCAATTCAGAACTGTTGAACTATCACAACCACTTGAGTAAGACCTCAGAGCATGCCCCACATCCGGGACCTGAGGTGGGTGGGAGACTGGGTGGGGTTTCTCCCTCAAAATCCCCTTTTACATCAGATATATTAAGGAAACAATATGGAACTATTTGTCTTGCCCATCTTCCTGTAGTACTTGAATCATTTTACCCTAATTATGTCAAGATTGTAAAAAATAATAATAATAAAAAAGAAGTTTATCAAGAGAAATCAAAGTAGCACATGAAAGAGAAAAAAAAGAGCAGGTTATCAGCAGCATTTCACTTGTTTGATTCTTTTTTTTTTTTTTTTTTTTTTAATTATTTATTATTTAACTTCAGTAATTACATTGTATTATGTGACACAGTTACATAGATACTTGGGTTCTCCCCACCCCTCCCCAAACCCTCCCACCATGGTGGATTCCTCCACCTTATTGCATAACCACAGCTCAAGTTCAGTTGAGATTTCCCCATTGCAAGCGTATACCAAACATAGAGTCCAGCATCTTATTGTCCCGTCAAGTTCAACGGTTTCTTAGGTATACCCTCTCTGGTCTGATGACAGAGCCAGCAGAGTATCATCCCAGTCAATTGAAAGCTCCAACATACCATCAGCAAAAATTTACATCATTATGGAATTAATTGACATAGTAATGAGTAACAACTTGTTTGATTCTTTACACTCTTGGACTTCATATTCTATCACTGAATTGAAGAAGGATTTCGAGATAAATGTAAGACAATCTGTAAGATCTGTTCCATTTAGCTATGCAGTAGAAAAAAATAGATATTTAGAGTGGTGAGTTCAAAGAAAAATGGGCTTAAGTTAGATATATTTTTAAAATAAGCAAGTGATGCCATTTTAATGTAGCAATTGGAATTAGTGAAGTTGAGTGCAAGCACATGTGTGATGTGTGCAAAAGATCACAGAGAGCCTCAGCATCTAAAAATGCTTGTGAATGAAGTGACTATGGGAATGAGTGTGATGCAGGTGGGTTTTGGTAATTTGAGTTAAAAAGAAATTAATGAATAATTATTTATTATTAGTCTTAATTATTAATGTGGATAGATTATACGGACTAGAGAAATACCTTATGAATCACTGGAACATTAAAGTGACTTCAATACTCTAGCTGTGGAATAATACTTTAAAATCTCTGCTACATTATCATGCTTTAGTCTCAAGTCCTATCACCCAGAGACTGAAAACAAAGCAGTTACCTGTTGTGTATTGCATGGTTTTATTTCTCCTCTAGGCATGCATGCACTGTACCTTATCTGTCTGCATTACACAGGACTCTTTCTGTTGTGGTGATTGTTGTTATTTTTTGGATTTATTCTATTTTTATTCAAAGCTGAAAAAAAATTACAGAGGGAACAAGAGACAAAGACAGTCTTCTATCCCCAGATTCACTCTGCAAATGGCTGCAATGGCAGAAGCTGTGCTGATCTGAAGCCAGGTGCCAGGAATTTCTTTTGGCTCAGCCACGTGGATACAGGAGCCTAAGGACTTGAGCCATATTCTGCTGCTTTCCCTGGTGCACTAGCTAGCTGAGAGGCAGATTGAAAATGAAGCAGATGGGATTCAAACCGAAATCGTTATGATATGCTGGTGCTCCAAGTGGAGAGCCAGCCCACTATGCCGCTGCAATTTTTCCTTTGGGGTCCTTTTGATTCACCCACTTTCCATGGTGGGTTCATGTATCTGCCGAGAGCCTGCTGATGTCTTAAATTTCCTTAAGTTTGCATCACAGTCAACTAACAAATGAGGCCTTCCCATTCTCAAAAACACATAATATAATGTCAAGTCCACCACCATCTTTAGCGCACACATTCTGCTTTGTTTTATTCTACATGATTCATCAATGAACAATCAATGAGTGTTTTGACTTTGTGGTGTCAACCTTTTGTTTTGGAAAAAACTTAGTTCCTCATGTTATCTTCAATATTGAAATGAATTAAATCATAAAGATACATATTGCTTTAAATGCCACATGTATTTCTCATTATTTTCAAAATTGTTCTTTTTAACTTGAAAATCATGATTCAGTAAATATTAAGAATGATTAGACAACAAGTAAATACAGGAAAAGAGTGCATGGATTAAATAGTGATCATTTCTGTTAAATTTAACAGTTGCTAAAAATATACAAGTTAATATACCCATGCATTTCACTGAGGTTGATTTTGACACGATGACAACTTTTTGACAATATCTGTCATCTGAGTACTGAATCATCTAATGTCATGGGTTATGTGGGAGTCCTATCTGCCACAGTATTTTAAGAGCTTTCTTTGTGTTTTATAGTTTGCAGATACATGTTTGTTGAAAGAAAATAAGTTAGAATAAGATGGGTTTTTATTTTCAAGGATGCTCAGACCCTTTTAGAAAATGCAAGAAGCATTAAAATATTGCATTCCTTAGTCAAATTTTAGTTCACAAATAACATTTTGCTCAATTTTTATCTTAAAATATTTTATTTAAAATATGTAGAAAATTAAGATCAAAGATATTGAATTCATAATGAAACTGCCACTTCAACAATTGTTGAACGTATGCTAATTATTTCTCATCTATCCATTCTTCTTTCTACACTTTGTAGTATTTTAGAGAGGATTCCAGTCATCCCGCAGTTTTGTGGACAGATGTTTAATATGTTTGTCTAACACAGAAATGGATGCATTTTTAATATAAGCACATTTTGTAGTCTCACATTAATAAATAGTTCTTGTTGTAATTTTTTTTTAAATCTTTGTTTCAAAATTAGGTTTGAGAAGAGAGAGAGAGATTCCATATGGCGCCTCACTTCCAAAATGACCACAGTGGTACTGGCTGGTGTATGCTGCAGTCAGAACCTGGAAATTTATCAACTTCTGCCTTGCAGAGTGCATTTCAACAGGAAGCTGGAATTCTCAGGATCAGATTCTGTACTGTACTTTGTCATTATTTTGTTAGAATCAAGCATTAAAGTTAGGATTGTTCTGTTAGTTGGGCAACTTTTTTTTTGTAAGGGAATGAAGTTATACAGGTCATTTAGAGAGTAAACCTGGATAAACTTTGTTATGTGTGTTTTAGGGAAAGACTCATGAATTAACAGTGAGCTTTGGACTATAAAGTTAAATAAAACGTGCTATTGCAGAAGTTTAAAAGGAGGAGGAGGAATAATTAAGAAGAATATTGCAGGAGGAGAGGTATTATATTCTTAGAAATGTATCTACGAGCAACATTAAATCTCTTCTTTTAAAAAACAGAAGTTTGAAATACTGTTTTAAACTTTTTCACTATTACTTTTTTTTTTACTTAGTTGGCTTCATTTTGCATTTCTATCCATGTTTCCTTATATTAAATATTGTGGTTTCTTAAATATTGACATTCTAGCTTCATCTTAAAATAATTTAAAAACAATAATATCAATATTACTACTGAGACAAACAATTGAGTGAAGCTGAAAATTTCTTTGCAGTTAGTTTTGTCTTTAGGGTGAATTTAATTATGTGTACCAAGTTCAGAATCATTTGCAGTGGGCATCTGCATTGAGTTAAGCTGTGACTTATGGCATATCATCAACCTTAGCTATAGTGTGGATTTATTTTCTTTTGTTCCATAAACATCAGTTTCTCCCAACTTGTGCGGTAGGCATAACTTTTGCAGGTTACCCTAAAAGCAACCTGTCGTACATTTCAAATAAATTCCATGATAATAGCTTTTCAAAATAGTACCTGAGAAAAATATGTGTTTTTTTTATTCTCACAAGGTTATTCTGTCTTACTTAGCTTCATCCTCATATTTTTATTTTTTTAATGTATTTTGTTGTAGGACTGATCTACAGAGAGTAAGAGAGACAGAGATAGAAACATCTCCCATCCTCTGGCTAACTCCCCCAAATGGTCTCATCAGCAGGAGCTGAACGGATCTGAAATCAGAAACTGGGAGCCTTTTCTGGGTCTCCCATGCATGTTCAGGGTCTCGAAGCTTTGGGCCATCATTTGCTGCTTTCCCAAGCCACAAGCAGGGAGCTGGATCAAAGGCAGAGCAACTAGGATGGAAACTGAAGCCCAGCTTGACCGGATTTGCCAGTTAAGCCATCGAACTGTCTCCTCATCTATGTATTTGAACCTTGTTGTATTTGCAGGGGTCTGGTGCCCAACCCCATCATGCATCGAATTTTCATTGATCAAACAGTTCTGATAAGGAAGGTCTGAATCTCTTTGTAAGCTCTTTCCAACATGGAATTATCTAGGGATCATCAGTATCAAATATAATTAATGGACATTTTAATCTATTAAGATTGCTATGGAAAAACAGCTTAGAATGGGTAATTAAAAATAACAGACTTTTACCCTTTGAATTGAAAGCTGGGAAATACAGGCCTGAGGCATCATGAAAAGCAACAATAAAGAAAAAAAAACTGATAGCCTTCAAGAAAGCCAAAGAAAAGAGGAATTTCTCAAAAGCAGAGGCATGTTGTGGAGATTCCAACACCACACCTCCACATCTGTCTATGTAGTTTATTTATTGGTAGAAATAAAATTATTTCTTGGCAATCAGGCTTTCACACCATAGCTATTACAGACTGCATTCTGTCCATTCTCGATATTTATTATTCAGAGGATCTGTCATGCCTCTTGACAGGCTTGTGCTCCCTCTTCTAGGTGCTGTTTACCTTCTGACATGTGTCAACACTTGACAATCTGAAGATCAGTCAACAAAAATTGGCTCAAAAATAACCACATGCATCTTTCCATTGTTACATACAGATCTTGTCACTTCTCCATTGTCTATATTCTGTTTACATAGAAACTGTCACTTACCTGTATATTCTTTTACATATCCGATAGGTATTAGTCCTTAACAGAGTGCACTGACAATTTTCTTGGTTATATGTCACACATGTTTAAAAACACACAGACTCGGGGCCCGGCGGCGTGGCCTAGCGGCTAAAGTCCTCGCCTTGAAAGCCCCGGGATCCCATATGGGCGCCGGTTCTAATCCCGGCAGCTCCACTTCCCATCCAGCTCCCTGCTTGTGGCCTGGGAAAGCAGTCGAGGACGGCCCAAAGCTTTGGGACCCTGCACCCGCGTGGGAGACTTGGAAGAGGTTCCTGGTTCCTGGCATCGGATTGGCGCGTACCGGCCCGTTGCAGCTCACTTGGGGAGTGAAACATCGGATGGAAGATCTTCCTCTCTGTCTCTCCTCCTCTCTGTATATCCGGCTTTCCAATAATAATAAAATCTTTAAAAAAAAAAAAAAAACACAGACTCGTGAGGCACACACACACACACAAGCTAACTGATCTTAACAGCACAGGTGATATTTACATGTTTGGTTCTGTCTCTATATATTACAAACTGCTATGTTACTATTTTTTCCTGGCTGTCCCTTACTCCTTCAGCTCTGGATGTTTCAATCGTATTGGAAATATCCATAGGTCTCGTAATGCCAGGATAATCTGAAAGATTTTTTTTTTAGTATGTGCATTTGAAATAGGTGTCTTAGCTTGCTGTGATGAAGATAATCCACAAAGACCATGCTTAGAAGCAATGTGCAGCCCACACTAAACCATTAAATAGGTTCAAGACTCTGTTGGAGCAAGGAGTAGAGCAGACCATGAGTGTGAAAGGAAGCAGAGTCACATCGCGTCTACATTGTTAACGAAGCACTTTTGGCTACACACATGCTCCACTAGGTGTCGTTGTTAATAATGTCTCATTCATTTTTTTATACTATATGTTTTATCCTTTTCATATATCAGTCTCCAATTCAAAAAAGAGCAATTAGTTCAATGATTCATGATAGCACAGACAGCACCACTTCATATCTGAACATGCTTTCTTATAGTTTGTTATTTTCTAATAAGTCTTAAGTTGCTTTGTCACTGTTTGTGTCAGTAAAAAAGCGAGTTTTGAAACCAAATATGCCAAGGTGGAAAGCTGTGACTTGAGCTGATGTTGTCCGCCTCTGTGACAGATGAAGCTGGAAACCTTTCTGCCTGCTTCTAGATCTACACATTTAGACGGGCTTGACAAGCATGCTATTTTAGCTAGAAACAATAAAGGGGAGAAAAAATAACCTTCATGGCATTTAAGACTCAGGCTGCTCTGAATTTCATCCCGAGGGAATTGGATTCTTCTTCATAGGAAGCAGTTGTTGTCTGGAATGAAATTTCCAATCGACTAGGAATTATTTCCAGTTACATTGAGTTAGACATGACTTCAAGGGAGAATTTTATATTAAGTGGATAACTGCTGGATGTTGTTACAAGAAAAAGACGCACAGATGCTAGAAATATCAAATAAATTGAGTTGAAAAAATATCTGAGCTGTTAAGAAATGCTCAGAAAAAAAAGGATATTCCATATACCATATTTCCATATTTCCTTTGCTATAAACACTTGTCTATTGATGTATCTATTATGTTCTTGTTCCCCATTTTGATTAGAAATATTTTACACTTTCATTACAGTATGCATTCAAAAGCTACTACATATTTTATTACTTTTAAAATTACTTTCAAAACATTGTTAAACTTATAAACCTATGAGAAATAATAGAACATTCGGTTTCTGCAACTGCATTCACTCCTTCACGCATTTATTTATGAATATATATTAACTACAGACTCTGTAATGACAATAGAAGTAAACAGAATGTTACAACTATTTTAACCCTTCCAATATTGCCATCATATACTAGCACTAGTCATTTTTGAGAAATTTTATAGTTGCCTTGCTCTAATGTTTGATAAAGTTAGAGCACTTTGGGAAAAATATTTTCATCAATTACAAAATACCTAAAATTAATAATGAGTGATCAGGTTCAGGTTTTCGATATATAAGTCTAATTTGAATTAAACATCTGAACAATTAATTTTAAAAAGTTTATACTTTAATAGACTAATAAATGTCTTCTGAATTTTACAAGCTTTTTATCCTTGTAAGGAAGTGCATTAGTACATATACAGGATATAGTGTTTAAAAACCTAATAAACCCAAGTTTCATTCAATTTATAATTAATACATGTAGCCTAATTTTGTTCTAAATGACTGCAGTAGCTATACATATCAAACTGTTGCAAAATGCATGTTGGTTTCAAGTTTTGAGTGTTTACTCATTTTCTTTTGCTTTGCACTTAATATATAGGCTGATAATTTATTTTATGACAAAATATTACTGTTTATGAAATTATATTTCTAGTGAGAAGTGGATATATCTTAATACACAGATTATTTGCACTTAATATTCAGTGAATGGTTATCTTAGACATTGTGTCAGTTTTGTGCTTTTACATAAAACAACACTTTTTATAATGAAAAGTGATCATTCTTTAAAATCCACATCTTAATGTGTTTCAATTGAAGTTATTTATATAAGCTAATGATTGATAAGCTATGTGTTTTCTGTAATGAGGACTGCATTATATTTCTATGTCTTCTCATGATTTCTAATGAGTTGATTTGATGGGATTGGATAACTGAGTGCATTCACACAGAATTGTATGAAGTACTCACACTAAACTAAGAAAACAAAAGGTAAGCCAGCAGAGGACAAAAAAAAAATGCAGTCACTGAGAAAGCGAACGTTTTACAGGCATTGAAACAGTTTATCTATCTATCTATCTATCTATCCATCTATCCATCTATCTATTTATTTCATTTAGACACAACATACCCTTCCTTCCTTCCTTCCTTCCCTCCTTCCTTCCTTCCTTTCTGTTTAAAAGCCTCAGATATTCTGAAATATATCTCGATCTGAAGGAATCCAGACATGAGTTTCTCAGGTGAATATTGTATGTCATCAATGAGCAAGAAACTAAAGCTGTCTCTCTACGTGGTTGATTGAATCCAGTGTAGACCATTACTCTAAATTTCAGTAGGATTTCTATGGCCCTTTTCCTGGTTCAGTGGCTCACTGTTAGACAATATGTAGCATTTATTGATGGGATGGTTTATAGTGCATGATACTTAAACGAAGTGCTAGTTTCCATTTTTTTCTTTAAAATGTAATTATTTGTTTTGGAAAGGCAGGTTTACACAGAGAGAAAGATTCATTCTGAGTCACTCCTAAGGGGCCACATTTATCAGAGCTAAAACAATTCAAAGCCAGGAGTTTTATATGGGCCTCCCACGCAAACTGCATGGTCCCAAGGCCTTGGGCCATGCTCCCCCACTTTCTCAGGCCACAGAGAGGGAGCTGGATAGGAAAGGGAACAACCAAGACACAAACCAGGACCCTCATGGGATGCCGGCTCTTGCAAAGTAAGGATTTAGCCACTGAGCCATCGCACAGGGCCCAAGATCATTGATTTCTTGGACCCTGCTTCAGGTGAGAAAGCCATTTAAGAATGTTGTAGCTGAAAAAAGAAAAAAGAATGTTGCAGCCTGACAGTCCTGGAACTTTCGTTTTCATGGATTAGTGACAAATAAATAAAGTTTTTCAACTGCCAGTAAGCAATAATTTTATATTAAAACCTAACTTTTTTTAAAAAAAAATTGATTTATATCTTCCAAAGCAAACTAAAATGACCTTTCTTTCTACTTGGGTATAATAACAAATGCTTCCCTTTCTTTCTACAAGCGATGTTTTTTTCAAATCCATCCATAAAAGTCTGGGAAAAGTACAACAAACCTCTTTAAAAGCAGTCATTTCAACTTTACTCATATCTACTTTCCTTTGTTGTAGACACAAATAGACTCTCTGCTCTTTCTCCCCCCACCTTATATGCCATATCCATTTCTTATCTCTAAAATGCCCAGAGGCTGAGAAATGTAGGTGTTGCATATATTTTTAGATATTATGAAATAAGGACTTTGGCAAAAATAAGCTGGTATTCTCAAAATATGAAAGTTTTTAAGATTTTATTTTTTCAGAGCACACAAAGTGTTGTGCTCCAACAAAGCAAGATTACAAGTTCTTAAAATATTTGTAAAATGATTTGTTCAACTATATATATACAACTATATGTATGACCAGTGACATAGATAAAAAGTTTCAGTTTGACATGAATAAATGGCTAAACCTCAGTCACCATTGATTTTATTCCATTGCCAAATTCAAATGATTAAGAAGTTCAATTTATGTGAAATAGAATATTTGTAATAGTGATATGCTATAGCTGGTTTATTTCTTAACTTGTAATGCTATTTACCTCTTTCCCATGTTTATCTGGTCAATAAATAATTTTACCAGTTTAAGTAAAATTAATGAAGTATTGTCTTTCACATCCTGTGAAACCTACTTAACATTCTTGAAAGAACTACAAGAATTTATCATAATAAAAAACAGCAATTACCCGGTTAAAAATAGGCACATTTACTTTTAAAAGATCATCTTTGGAGGGCAAATTTTAGCAGCAAAAATAAATATTGTTTGCCTGGAGTCTATCTGTAAAACAGAACTATCAGATGAATTAAAAGAGGAAGAGGTCAACTAAATCCTACAGATATTAAGTCCTAATAAGGTTTTTAACGCTTTGTAAGATGGATGAGAAGAATTTCGTCAGGAAAATAACAAAATGCAAATTGCATTTTCAGATTATTTCAACTTTCAGCTGAAGAAATTCAAAGGTGTACATATGGGGTGGGATGAGGTGGGAGGTGGTAAATCTAGATGAAGGGAGATGAGAAGGAGGCTCTCTAATCTAGGCAATATAATATTACTTGATCTGATTTGGTTGCAGCTAGGAATAAATTGATTAGTACATGTTTTGATGACAGTGAGATAAGGATTCCCCAATTTTCGGTAGAAAAAGAGAAGGTAAAAATAAGGGAAACAAAGGAGATCCAAGAGATTTAAATCAGTAAAGATGTTGCAGAAGAGGAAAAACTTCTTCTACTCAGCACAACTCCCACTATTTATTCTAAAAGTTAAAACCAGAACAAACAAGTTTACATTTCTTAGTCACTGGTGAGCCTTCAATAATATGATCTCTTTCAGGTGTGTTATCAGAATGGACTTTCAGATAACTGTTCACACCTCCTCTTCAACTGAACTATGCAAAGATCTATTTTTATGATCTGATTGTTTTTAAAAAAAATCTATTCTGATCTCCAAATAGTTTTTGGATCAGGTCATTCATCGTCTTATTCAAATTTAATTTCTAAAAGGAACTGGCATGTTAATTTCAAGGTCTGGCTCATTTAAAACATTCTTTCTTACATTTCATAAGAATGTGCATCTGTTTAAGTTTCTACAATGTGGTGAAAAAAATGACATAGCAGAAGTAGGAATTCATGATTAACTCAAGAAAGTGTAAAGAGATTTAATAAAATATATTCTATAAACATGCATTATTTCAGTAATATAAAGGTTATAAAGGACCATGAAATATTTTTCTTTTTATACCTGTGTTAGTTCACATAATATATTGTTCCCCAGGTTCATTCATTGTCATAAATAGCAGGATTCCTTTCTATTTAAAATTTGAATAAATATTTCATTTTATGTGATACTATACTATTTTATCTGTTCAGATGTTGATAGTGTTTCCATATCCTTCCAAAAAAGATTTGTCTATTTATCTGTTTTTACTTGAAACATAGAACTAGAAAGATGTATAGCAAACTTCCACTTTCCAGTTAACTCTTCAAATGTTGACAAAAGCCAAGATGAAGCCAGGACTTAGGAATTCTGCATGAGTTTCATATATGGGTGGCAGGGACCATAACTCCTGGATCATCATTCTCTGCCTTCCTAGGCACACAGCAGGAAGATGGCAAAAGCAATGCAGCTTGGATTTGGGCTTATTTCATTATGGTCTGCCATTATCCCAATCAACAGCTTTACCTGTGGAGCCACAACACTAAACCCGTAGTTCCATATCTACACTACGGCTCATAATTCCACAATAAAAAAGGAATTTGATGTATTTATTCTAAAACTGACAAATGGCCTTTTCTTATTTACCTAGTAGAGATTATTGCAAGTTAGCTATGTTTTGTGTAGTCTTAATCCAGTGCCCATCACAGTAGCCTAGAGGCTAAAAAGCCCTTGCCTTGTATCTGCTGGGATCCCAAACTGCCCTTGGTTCTAATCCTGGTGGCCCAGCTTCCCTTTCAGCACCCTGCTGAAGGCCTGGGAAAGCAATCGAGGACAGCCCAAAGACTTGGCACCCTGCACTCACACGAGAGATTTAGCAGAGGCGTTGTGGACACTTGGGGAGTGAATCAGCAGATGGAGGATCATCCTGCCTGTCCCTCTTCCTCTCTGTGTATCTGACTTTCCAATAAAAATAAATGACAAACCTTAAAAAAAGAAATCTTAATTCTAGAACAGAAAATGATATGCAAGTAAAAGAATACAATTGATAAGTTGGGATTAGTAAAAATGGTATAAGCATTGAAAATACTCTTAGTAAACCATAAAAGAGATATCACCTAACAAATGAGGAGAAAACTATGTTCAATGCAAAAGGCATGAATACAATTATTTTAAACTCATAAAGACTTCAGAAAAAAAAAGCAAAATGTGACAGAATCTCTGCTTAGTTAGCTCCTGTCAACATAAGTGTGTGATTTTTGGTATGTCAATGTTGACAGGCAGTTTTAGATGGATAATAAGTGTGCTTATTAGCTACATAGTTAAGTCCAAGTCTTCATTACTTCATGTAATTAAGCACAAAAGAGGACTGGGTTCCCGGGGAAGCTGTCTCCCTAAGTTAAGAAGAAAATTATCCATCTGAGGCTAGAAGAATGCTCTGTGACAGAAAGTAGGGGTTTCAGTGAATGATGAGGTTAAAATAAAAATAACCATCACATTGTCAGGAGTCATCTTTGAAGAAGCTCTCACTGCGCAAAATGACAGGATGGGAGAAGCAATGAATCCTGACTAACATAAACAAAATAATACACGGAATTATATAAGGAGGAAGGAAATCTTTTCCAACTGGTAAAATAGTGCCATATAGGAGGGAAAATGGAATCAGATAATAATACTTGGTATTTATCACAAAAATACTTTTGATTTTGTAGTCATCAAAAAAAAAATCAGTGACAGTCAAAAAATGTCTTCTGTGCATATCATTCACCAATAACAAAACTATTAGGTACATTTCAAGAAAAGCCGTGTTTTATAAAATACTTAAGAAGTTAATATATAATATTAAATTCAACTTAAGACATTTACTCACAAAGGACAAATATTTTAGCCTTGCAAAAAATAAAGTTCAGCATTCAAAAATGTGATTGGTGTTCTCATGGCTAATAATGGTGATAATATTAATTCCATTTCATATAATTAATTGACGTTCCATGCTTGCTCTTTTCACATAATCCGGTCAAAAATACATAAAATTTATCAGACATGGAGAAAGCATTAGTCAATCCTAAAATAATAATAGATGCTTCTTTAAAAAATGGCTAGGTGATAAAAACAAAACATAGTTATGAAACTGACTTCACTTAAAACACATGACTAATACAACTTGGATATCAACCTTTGAAAATATATCATATGTTTTCTCTGTTCTGGAATACTTGCATTTTAATGAAATTTTCTTGGCAGATATCACTTTATTCTGAATTTTGTCAGCATTTTCTGTACAAATATTTAATTCATTTACACCAATCACATTTTCACAGGGTCAGTTTTTTTCTTTTGAGTACAGTCTACATTCAAAGTTACCATTTTTCACATCTTTGCTGCATTTTCCATAACAGAGGCCGATGGGACCTTGGTTTTCATTTCATTCTGCTTTTTGAATCTCCTCTATGTAATCTGACTGTATGTTTTGTTCTTGGATCAAGAACATGATAATAGAAGCAGAATGATTAATTGCCTATAGAATTTGGAAGCACAGACATAATCGCTGATTAACATGTTTGTCTGTTATTGATGTAGCTATCTGCAAATTGAAGAACTAATAATGAATGTGGTTTTTCATGACTCTGAATAGCTAATAAACCAATTGAAACTGAACTGTTGATTGAGGAATTGGATCTGTTCAGCTTAATCAAGATCCTTGAAATTCAAGTGTAAATGAGTGATGCTGGATCAGTCGTGTGGCGTGGAGGGTACAGCCACTGTGCACAGCACCAGCATCTCACGGGATACCAGTTCCTATCCCAGTTGCACCACATCTGATAGAGCTGCTGCCCGTTAATGGCCTTAGGGAAAGCAGCAGAAATGGCTCAAGTGCTTTGACTCAACCCACCCATGTGGGTGACACAGAAGAAGCTTCTGGTTTCCCCCGGCCATTGTGATCACTGAGGGATGGGAGATTTTGTTTTCTGTATCCATATCTCTCTAATTTTGACTTTTAATTAATAAATAAATCTTTAAAAATCATATAAATTTGGGACTTCTTATACTTATAGCTGAATTTTATACTTATACCTCTATTTGTTTAGTATTCAGAAAACAAGCATTGTGTTAGTTTTGTTTAGAAAATAGATTCCTTAACACTTAGTTAGAAGCATACATATGGATAAACAATATCACAACAAATAGATTGGAAGCTAAAACAAACATAGGTGAACAAAACTTAGTAACAGATTGTTCTACATAAAATGTGCAAATTGTGAGAGAGGTTCTTTGGGCATAAGGTCTTGGAAGTACCACACATGGACGGATTCAAATGACTTCACATATGGAATTTTTCCTTTTGGAAGCTGCACCTGCTGACAGCCATGTGAAGACATGATGTTCGTCCTCTCCTGAGGATGTAAAGTCTGCAGTGCCCTATCAGAATTGGAGAACAGCCCTAAGTAACAACAGATGCTAAGCCCTTGGTTTTGGGCTTTCAATCTTTAGAAACGTTGGTCAGTTTCATTTCTTCAGTTACTCAGTTTGTTATATGATGTTGCAGCAGTACGAATGGACCATGGCACTTAAAAAGGAAAAGCTTCCTATCAGCAGCATTAATGTTCACCAGTTGAGAGGGGAGTATCTCAGCATAATAAATACGACACTATGACTGATAAATCAGGATGAGATAATATTTCCAGGCATAAAAGTTTAAACACTAGCAGACTCTTTGTGCTAGTGAAACTAAATTACTAAGATTGTCCTGTATAAAAATGTGATGATTAAGAAACCCTGGCGTTCTAGAGCACAGTACTGTGAATATAGATAATGTTAATATACTACACGTTTCCCTATGGGAGGACTAAAATATGGAATCTTGGATGTTTTCTCTGTAGAGAAATATTAAAAGCTTTTAGTTAATATTCATGTGAATATTATAATATAGATAAATTTATATTTACTTACTTTAAGTGTTAATTTACAACTTTTGCTTTTCCTAGACACATTTTATGAAGGATGGCAACTCCAAGGGAAAGTAATAATCACTACCTAGTCAACATTTGAAAAATCAGTGGTCCAGCTAAAATATTGAAACGAAAGAGGTAGAGACATGTTGTGGCGTGTGACAATGAATGTGATCTTGCTTCTTGTTTCATATCAAAGAACTTCCATGCAGACAGGGGCAGTGAGAAAAGCGAAATTTATTGAAATTTTAAAAGTTTCCTGCTAAAAATGGGGGAGCTGAACTGATCTGAAGCTGGGAACCAGGAGCTCCCTCCAGGTCTTGCGTGTGGGTACAAGCCACCAACAATCTGGGCCACCTTCTACTTTTTCAGGTTATAAGCTGAGAGCTGGATCAGAGATGGAGAAGCCATAACAAGAGCTGGCACTTACATGGGATGCTGGAACCACAGGGTCGAGTATTAGTATGCTGTGCCACTGCATCAGCCAATTGTAGCCCAAATTTTAAATACACTATTTTAGAGGAATCGAGGCTTGCGTTGTTTTTATTGTACATAAAATGAGAGGTAGAGAATTACACAAACAGAAATACAGATCTCACTTGCTAATTCCCTCTCAAACACCTGCAATGATTGGGGTGACACTGGAACCAGAACCAGAAGCAGAGAATGTAATCCAGATGTCTCAAGTCAGAGGAAGAAACTCAGTTCCTAAAACCACCTCCAGCTGCCTCTCAGGGTCTGGATTTTCAGGAAGTGCAGTAGGAGTAGGAGACAGGTTTTGAACTCTGAGATCCTCTCATATGGGCACGAGCATCTTTACCGAAGTGCTAATAGCTTGATCTATCATTTTATACAGCTAATTTTTTGAATGCTATGCTATATAGATTTGCACAAATGCTTATGTTTCCAAAAGTCATGTAAAATATCTCAGAATTAGAGAATTCTGATTCCTGTCTGTTCCTTTCTCTTGCTGTTACATGTGCTAAAGGTGGAGTATTTTCATATATCTAATAAATAGTTGTTGAGCTGCTTCTACTCACCAGATATCTGTGAGGATGCAGGAATAGAAGTAATTAAACAAAAATTCCATTTAAATATCATGAGAGGACAGGTATTAACTTTGTGAGTAAATGCTTGGTGAGTATGTGTTTAGTTAATCTAACACATGGTTATTACAAGCTTAATTCATTGTTATTATTTGGAACCTTGAATGTCGAAGTTGTTTCTTTCTAGGAATCATCATAGCTTAAAATCTGCCCTTTTGTCTGAATTATCAGAGTTAATTATGGACAAATCTCTGGGCAATGGCCTCTGGGTCCCTGTCTGCTACCTGGTGGAATTTGCTTAGAGCCTACCTGCCTATGACTGGGGGCACAGCTTCCTCTGTGACCTTTGACATGAACAGGAAGTCTATGGAATACACGTGGAACATGACTTCTGACATGACCTGAAGGCCAAGGGGAATAGACATGCTGTCTAGCCAATTACATTGTCTCTGGTGGGGGAGGGGGTTTGCCAGAAGATGTCCTCCTTCTCTCCTATTCTGTAACCTTTATAATTCTGGAATTTGTATTGAATAAATGCACATTCCTCACCAGCTTATCTCCGGTGGTTTTTAAAGCCAAAGAACACTGTCACCTCACCTTGGCGACCTCAGAGCCTGCTGGCAGGCTCAAATCCCGAGACAAATATTATGCAGTATTTTTGCTGTCTCTGTTAGTTTTGTTATTTGCCCATAACAAAATGATGGTCTACATTAGAGAATAATCAGGAGAAGGCAGGATAAGAGATTTTTCTTCCCTCAGAGTATTAATAATGAATGTTGCTGACATTTCTTGATCAGTTGGTATGTGCCAAGCACACAGAGCTAACTGCCACAAGCATATCATTGGAGAGACATTTTAATAGTCATTGATATCTTAAAAGAAATATGACAATTGGGATTGGAACAGTGTCTATTAACTCTGGGTTCCAACCTTCAGACTGTTGCCAGATTAAAGGTGGCCATTGAATTGGTAAATAATTGCCTCCCAATTATCATGGGAGTTTCCTTGCTTTATACGCAATTTGTGTATGATGCATGGTTACTTTAGTAAAAATAAGTACATTGCTAGAAAAGTATTCCTGAAAAGATGCAAGAGAGCATCCTAATATTGTGTTTCAATTATGTTCCTTTATATCAGAAGTACAAGAACTCCTATCTGAGCTTCACTGTGTAGCATGGATATGTTTGTGTGTAGATCAAAGGTATGCAAATTTGAGGAAAATACAAAGGCTGTAGGTGGGACAATTTGTTAATTTTAAAATATGGGCAATAGTTTTCAGAAATTTTTGTTTGATCTGTTGTAGCTTAAAATAAATATTATCTGGGAATAGTAATTAAATTCTAAGCAAATGTAAATGAGCAAAAACGTTTTTGAGCAGTAGTTTTTGCCAGATTCTAAATAAATCTACACTTGGGACATGGAAACCTGCAATGTGGCAAATCACATGAAAGAGAAAAGTCAAACTCAGAAAAATTAACACTCTGAGTTTTTAACTTAAGATTGCTGGACACAAGTATGTTTTTGGTAAAAGTACACATAATCTGATACAAGTCATTTTTAATTTATTATGGAGCTGTCTTTTTGACTCGGGGGCGTAGCATGCTACACTTCAAAGGTTTTGAGCAGTCTCCCCTGAGAATCAAATAGTGAGATGTATTGTCACATGAAAATGTGGGATTTCTTTTTCTGTCAGGCATGAAACATAATTTAGCATAATTTGATTTGTGTTTATCTGGGAATTTGGATTTTTAGAATGTTATTTGAAATTTGGAGAAAGCATTTCCTAAAAATCTATTGTGATACACAGTTTTAACACATGACTAGCCAAATGAATGCAAGAAAACAATTTTATAATATGAGAGTATGATCTTGGATTGCCAATTACTATTTCATTTAGCATATGAGACATGCAATGTCTTGGCAAGGTATTTCTGCTTCAACCAACCCATAATTTGAAACGAAAACACATAATATATCAATATTTTCTTCAAGTGTGATGAAATTACAAAGATTTTAATTTTGGAATATTTTGTTTATGTAAGATGTTTAGCAGTTATTTGCTAATGGAAACAACAATGACTATACGAAATAACCAGGAAGATACAAGTGTAAAATAAAAGGCTCAGTATTTTTTTTCAAACTTACTGGTTTTAATATTTTGTGCAGGATGTCTTCATACTTTAACCTCTGCCTGGTTGAATCATATATGTCAGAAAATTACTTTTTAAGACACTACCAATAGTGCGTTGAAGGAAAGAATGATAGGATTGACAACAATAACTGTTAATTGACATGAAGTATTGTGTTTAGGAAGATCTTTCAGCCAAAGGCTAAACCAACAACATCACCACCCGGTTTCCCACCCATCCCAGGTCCCGGATGTGGGGCATGCTCTGAGATTCTTGTTCAAGTGGTTTTGATGGCTCATCACTTATGAATCGCTACCAGTCTCGCCACTCCAAGCACGATAAGGTCGCTGAAGAATCCACTGATTGACATAGTCCATCATAGAATCTCCATTTGCCCAGTATTTCACTGCCAACATATAGCTGAGGTGGTTGATTGACTTGTTCTATCTTCTGTCTTCTTTCAGCCTGACTCTCTGTGTCTCTCTCTCTCTCTCTCTCTCTCTCTCTCTCTCTCTCACACACACACACACACAGTTTCTGCCTCCCTCCCACATAAATTTTTTATTGTATTTTATTTTTTATTATTTTTCTTTTGAAGATTTCCTTATTTTTATTGGAAAGTCAGACTTACACAGAGAAGGAGAGACAGAGAGCAAAAAGATCTTCAATCCATTGGTTCAATCCTGAAATGACCAAAATGGCCGGGGTTGAACCTATCTAAAGCCAGGAGCAGCAGCTTATTCTGGATCACCCACCCAGGTGCAGAGTCCCAAGGTTTTGGGCCATCCATGACAGCTTTCCCAGGCAACAAGCAGGGAGCTAGCTGGGAAATAGTACAGCCAAGATATGAACTGGCACCCATACGGGACCCTGACAGATACAAGGCAAGGAATTTAGTCACTAAGCTACCACACCAAGTCCCATACATTCTTTTAAAATGTGTTAGTTTACTGCAGATTTAAGTTTGGAGAAAAAGAAAAAGAAAAAATTAAATCATTAGCCCAAATTACAGAGATTGCATAGATACCATCTACCACCTGTGTCTGTTTTCCCTGTTATTGATATATTGAATATTGTTGATATAGTTTTAACTTAATGACCTAGTAACATTCTGGTTCATTCCTTAAATTGTACAGAGCTGCGGGCTTTCAGGATGTGTATTGCCATCTCCATCACAAGGTATTATTCGATTTCTCAGTGCCTTAACATTTCTGATTCTTCCTTTTCTCATTCTTGCCCATATCACATCTTTCCGCTGACATTATAAATTTGGATTTTCTAGGATTTTATAGATTTGGAATTGACGAACACAGTTTTTTAACGTTCTCATTACTTGGCCAAGTTTTAGAAAGGTTTATGCTGAAGGTAAGAACTTAGAATATTGTTCTTTTCTTTTTATTTAAGGTTTATTTACTTGTACTTAAAAATAAGAATTACAAAGAGGAGAGACAGACAGAGACAGATATAGATAGGTCTTTCATCTGCTGAATTGCTCCCCATGTGGCACAGTCGCTGAAACCGAGCCCATTCAAAACCAGGATACCTTTAATATTTACCAAACTACCAAAGATTCACTCATGGCGATGATTCTTTTTCCCTGTAAAATCAAGGAGAATAATCTAGACAGTATGTTCTTTAATGACAGGAATCTAGACAGTATCTTCTTTAAGCATCGCTACATGTAGAAGATCTGGTGGTTTCTGTTATATTCCTATTAATTCAGAGCACAGTGTATGTGAGGAAAAAGTGTGAGCTTCTTTCCAAACAATTGTTGTAAGAAGGACTACAATCAGTTAAAAGTTTCACCTTTTTCCTGTGATTTTCAGGTCTACTTATCTTCTTCTCATCCTCCTCTGAGAAAGTTCAGTCAGCACTTTTATTATTTACAGATCAAGCTAAATATAGATGGATTAAAAAGGTTAACACAGAAAAGAAAAATACTTAGCAGAAAAATAGATCAGACATTTAAACTCATAGCTAAGCAAACTACCTACCACCCTGAAGTTTTATACAAAGGTATGAAAAAAGAGAGAGAGAGAGAGGTGAAAGAGAGATGGAAAAAAAAAAAAGAAAAGGAAAAGAAGAAATAAATACCACAGATAGCTTAACTGCCATAATTTAAAATCCACATTTTCCTCCTAGGGAATAATGATGGTAAATAAATTTACAGCTTTAAGATTCTTTGATCTCACCTATAACATGATTCACAAATTCTGAATCATGGTTATTTGCAACAATATTTGCCTCACGGGAAAAACTGCGAAGGTAAGTATAGAAATAGAAATGTGCTCATTTTCAGTGGTGTTTTATCTAAGTAACATTTTCTGTAATTGTTGGTTCAATTGTTTTGGGATGGAGGGAGAATTTAGAATACACTGGAAATGATAAATATCCTTCTGACTAATGAAATGTAAAATTGAAGCCTACTTGAATGAAAAGAATACCAACTTTGGGGCCCGGCACGGTAGCCTAGTTGCTAAAGTCCTTGCCTTACAGATGCCAGGATCCCTATGTGCGCGGCTTCTAACCTGGCAGCCCCACTTCCTATCACGTTCCCTGCTTGTGGCCTGGGAAAGCAGTCGAGGAGGGCTAAAGTCATGGAAACCTGCATACCTGTGGGAGATCTGGAAGAATTTCCAGGCTCTGGGCTCTTGGCTTTGGATAGGCACAGCTCTTGCCGTTGCAGCCTCTTGGGGAGTGAATCATCAGGTGGAAGATCTTCCTCTCTGTCTCTCCTCCTCTCTGTCTCTCCTCCTCTCTGTATATTTAGTTTTCCAATAAAAATAAAATAAATCGTAAAAAAAAGAATAGCAACTTTGAAAAAAATGTTTCACCACATCCAATAGTACAAACTATATCATGTTTTGCAGACTTACATCCAAATATCATTATGTGAACTTTGTCATAATACACTTATTTGATAAATATTTTTCTGTTTATGTTATGAACTAACTTTTTAGAATACCTATATACTGAAAATATTTTTGCTCACAATGAACTTAAAATGAGCTATCCTGAAAACTGCTTTTAGTCTCTCTGTCTAATGTCATTTCAGTGGTTGGAACAGTACAATATTTACTCTGTTTGCTTATGATGTAAACATAGTTTCTATTAAGAAGGGGATCAATAATCAGTCATTCCTACATTTTAATGGAAAAGGGACAGGTAAAATGCATTGCAGTTTGAGATTGAATGTTCAGCACTGTGCAGCGCATTTCAAATGTAGCTGATATTTACTAACAGTGCATTTGGCAATACAGAAGATTGCTGCATTTTCCTGTCTACCTTTCACATCAGAATCTTGAGCTCAAATCATTCGCTGAGTTCTCTGCATGTATATCTGCTTCCTTAGCAATGATTTAGACACTCGTAAACTTACTTCTCTACCATGCTGACAAACAAGCAAAAAATATTGTGTCCTTTGTATATATTGTTAACAAAACTGTTGTAATAAGTTTATAAAATATGTGGACTAACATGTAGAAGCACAATACAGATGAACTAATATTAGTCAGATACACGATCCTGAATTCCAAAGAAAAGGTGGAGCATTCACATTTACATGGAGCGTCTCTTTTAAACCATATTAATAAGCTTCTGTCACAACAATAATCTCAATAGCTCAATACGATAAACATTTTACCCCCATGAGGATTGATGATAGCTCCTCTGGGCTTGACTGTAGAATTTTTAGCAACATTTAGTTGGATCTGACTCAGCTCTGCATGGATTCTTATGCTATTATCTTAGCAGAAGGCCAAGACTCAGAATGGATCTGGGAAGCAGTAGCAAATCAAACCATATAATGACATTTAAAATTACAGTTTAGTCATAACATATGTCACTTCCATTTTCTGGTCATTAGGCACTGCAAATTAAGTGACTAACCCAGAGCAGTAGGTTTGGGGAAATATATTTTTTTCATGTAGACATCCATGGTGCTGATGGGTAAGGAACCTATAATGTCAGCAAATTGTGAAGAAATAAAAACAAGAATTAGTACCAACTGATAGTCTGGTATAAGGTCTCTCAGCATGTAGTTTTTGTTTTGTTTGGCATTATTTTTAGTGTTGTTCCTGTTTATGTAAAAGTAAGAATCTATCTAATGATTTGAATGGGGGGTGGTTGCAATGCTAACAGCAGAATTAGAATGAAATGTTTCAGCTAAGTTTTAAATTTTCTTTCACTTCCTGAATAAAACACTTTCATTTTTGTTCTGAAGGTGTTAAGACATTTACACACATGAGTGTGCGTACACAGGCACATACATACATACATACACAATTCTGGAACATAATATTGTTTTATCTTCAAATAATCTCCATAATGTCATGTCTTTGAACTAGGGAATGGCACCTAATTATTTAATTATTGTTACTATGATGAGACTTAACTCTGAGTTACCACAGCGATGTCCAACATTATATAATCTGCCCTTTCTTCTTTATAGGATAGAAAACTGCTTTCAGCTATGAATATAACAATAAAAATGCTACTTTAATTGTGTTCTTGACTTTAATGTACTATATGTGGTATATTGTCAAGCACTTCCTTTGATTTCAGATTTCCTGACCATATTTGCTTGTGAGAAGAAAAAAGCCAACACTTATACCAGAAAGCTGGCTTGTTCATTCAATAAGAGTGAGGGACAATTAGTGATCTGGAAAATGTATCTACTGTGAGGTCTAAGGCATTTGGGGAAATGAATTGTTAAAAACAGCAGCAGCAACAAACAGAACTTGAGTCCGATTGTAGTAGCCTAGTGGCTAAAGTCCTCACCGTTTTAGAGCCTGGATCCTATATGGGCTTGGATTCGTGTTCTTGCAACCCTGCTTCCCATCCAGCTTCCTGCTTTTGTCCTGGGAAAGTAGTGGAGGATGGCCCAAAGCCTTGGGACCCTGCACCTGTGGGGAGACCCTGAAGAAGCTCTTGGCTCCTGGCTTATCATAGGCTCAGCAGCTTCTAATACTGCCACTTGGGGGTTGAATCAGTGGATGGAAGATCTTCCTCTCTGTTTCTTCTCCTCTCTGCACATCTTGTGCTGTCATGTGGAATGGGGGGTTTAACTGACTATAACAGACACATTAAGCCTAAGGAGACCCCGTTAAGTCATCCTGGTTGTGTACTCCTAAGCATGTAACAGACCCCTGAGTTACCCCTACACCAGGTATTCAAGGTAAAGGCTAATACTCTGTTTTTTAAAGCCGTACAACATTATTTCTGCAAAGTGAATGCTGATAGCATGTTACAAAGGTATGATACAATTATAAGACCATAGCCCTTGATGGCTTTCTGGGAGTAGGATACATGCTAAGAATATTTATTACACTTCATGGCATTATTATTTAAAATATTCAAGATATGGAATCATTTTATGTATCTATTTGTTTAATGCAATGAAAAAATGTGAGCTATGCATACAACGAAATATTGAGCATTAAAAAATACAATGGAATACTCACATTTGATATTACATGGATGAAATAAAAAGTCACTATGTTAAATGAAATAATCCAGACATAAAAAGACAAATACCTTGTTATTCCTCAAATGTGGAAGTTAATAAAAAATAAAACATGGATCTGAATTTAGAATACTCATGATTCAATGGATGCTAACACAGGGGAATGGTGGGAGAGCGAACGGTAAACAAAGTGACAGATGACAAATACTGTAACACTGTGAGACAAAGGTGTGTTTCAGTGGGAGGATGATAGTTCACCATCATCTATTTCATACTGTGCAAGGGACCTAGGTACAGAAAATGCAAGGCTCTAAGCTTTGGGAAAGAATAAGGAGATCGATGTCAGGATTGATTGGTTTATGTCTTGTAAGTGCATTCAATATTATGCGGCATCAGGTAAACATGCACAATCGTTGTTACTCAAACATTTCAGATAATCGAAAGAATGCTGTGAATGAAAGCAAAACCAAAAGATGAAGAAATTCAAAGAAAACTGAATTAATTTTATTTTGGCGGTGTTTTGAAATATAAGCATTTATCACATAATTCTCACTTTTTCATGAACATTTTAAAGAATTCTCATTTGGGTCGATCAATGTCTGTATATCATTCTCTTACATTCATGGTATTACTAATCACTGCCTTCTCTTTTTATGTAATCATTCATTTTGTTTAGGGAGGTGTAAGTGACAATCTGTTTATTAAGGATTTCAAACTTTACAACACACTGATGAATCAAAGTAGCATAAAAAAGAAGAAATGTATGATGAGCATGATCATAAAAATATTGCACAATGAACCAAGTGGAAAATAAATAAACCTCACAAGTTAACTGGATTTTGTATTAAAAATATTACATTCTTCATCTTCAGTCATGACCTTTTATCAGCAACCTCTTTAGTCATAACTATAGAGAAGTAATTATTACATGGAGGAAGTCAAGACTTCTGAAAGTGAAAACTGAGCAATGTTTCCTTTGTTTTAACAACAATAATGTCAACAGGAAGAACACAAACCTTAAACTTTTTGTTGTCATTTTTCTTTGGTGTTCTCTGAGTGATTTGCTTGGACTCAGATATCATTCATCAGCTAAATAAAGATGTACTTTCTGTAAAATAACTCAATATCATAAAAGCAAGCGTTCTGCAACACAGGAGCCTACCGTAGAAAGAAAGGCTAGGAAAAACAAGCCTTCTTTTTCCATCAACACACGCTTATTATTATTATTTTTAATGCTAGTTTACTGATGAACAGGCGGTATCACAACACTTCTTGGGTTTTCATCAAACAGCTTTTAATAACCTGAAAACTCATCATAACTACATTAATATATTAGCAGTAGAGTTATGTCAAATTCACATTAAAACCAACATCATTTGCTTGATTAGTTAGTAACTGTTGCTTTAAAAACTCCTAACACTGGTCTGAGTTTCGGTTTTTAATATGAACTGTTTTATGTGATTCACTTTAGACTGCAGACTGATACAATCTCAATACAAGCTACATGAAGTCATGGATTCTAGTAGCTTTCATACGATTCACAGTAGAAAATGATTGTTATCATGCTTTATTCACCATAAAGCAAAGATCTATAAAATGTAATATATCTTCCCCAATCTTGTGATTGAAAAAAAAGATACATTTTTTTACAGAAATTGTGTCTATTTTTTCTCTATTTTGAGTTTCCTAAAAGTCAAATGAGATTTAAAACTTCTGCTTTCTCCTGTCATGAGGTCTTTTTAGAAAAAATATATATATATACACACATACATATAATGTTTTCAGTCTCTGCTGTCTCCAAAAGGAAATTTGCATTATCCCTGTCTGCCAATCAGAAAACCAAACAGGACATCCAAAACGTCATTCTCTCAAAAGGACAAAGCCAGGACTTTTCCTTGTAGAGTTATTCTAGGATGGGCTTTAATTCCCCCCCAAAAAAGCATCAGTTAGCAGTAGTTACTTCATCTTCCTCTCATGATTGGGCTGTGAAAATGCTACAAAAATGGAATTATGGCTGATCCTTACTTTATCTGTTTTATTGTCTTACTGCATTCTGCAAGTTGTAGTTTCTCCAGTTAATTATTTGTTGGAGGTTAAAAATGCTAGGAAATACTTACGATATAATCATTCTGCTCCCCTCCCAGAGCCCTTCTCCTTGTTTTAAATTTGATGACTCCTCATCCATTCATTCTATTTCTTGTTAAATTTATTTAACGTACATCAGTGATTCCACAACCCAAAAATGACGTGTCTATAAGGGAATCGGCGCTATTGGCTTCAGGTTCTTGTCATATGTTCTATCTTGACACGTTTTCATAGTAATTGGAATTCACTCCTCAGTCTTGAAGTCTGAAAGACCAAACAGTGTGAGACATTCTTTCTGAAAATATTCGGCCGCAGATGGGGGTACCAGTCATGTAGAGGGAAGAACTGCACACGATGTCCAGAAGCAATGACAGCGGTTGCTTCAAACGCGGGGTTCTACCCTAGCTGCAGTTTGATCAGTTCTCAGTTCTTTACTCAACTGGCTAGCTTCTGTTGTATCGATTTTCTTTATTGGTTTTCTGTGTTCTGTTTTGTCGTTTTCTATTCCTATCTCACAATACAAATTGCGTTTGGATTTAATTTGTTCTTTTTTAAGATAATTTTAAAAATTTATTTTGTTTACCTGAAATGCATGGAATTAAGAGATGGGCACTGAGGTCCCATAGGTTGGTTCACTGCAAATAGCCGAGACTTTGGCAAACCAAAAGCAGCATGAGTTTAATCCATGTGTCACACATCAGTGTCAAGAATCCGGTGATGTAAGTCATTACCTGTCCTCATCCCCTGGTTTCCAATAGTAGTTTCCTCAAACCAGGAGTGAATCAGGAATCCCGTTTTTTGATCTGAGTCATGTATGTCCCAACTGCTCAGCAAAGGAGTTAACTATTATTTTTCTTCACACTTGATATAAGAACATTTCTTGGAAAAAAATTTTTTGTAAATCCCTTTAATGTTTATTTCTATAAAACCCTCAAAATCACTGCTTTGGCTGCTTTTCACAGGTTGTATTTTACTGCAACTCAAAAAGTAATTACTTTAAATAATTTCTTATTAACTTTTAATTTAATACTGGACCTATTTCTTATTTTAATCCATTTTATATTTTACTTTAATTGTAGGTTTGCATTTTAATTTGAAAACACAGCTTCACAGAAAAGTAATATTAAAATTTGAACAAGCTCATAAGTCCAGAAACATTTTACAATTGCTGGACATTTCAACTGCAAATTGTACAGAATGCTGAAGACCTCTTCATAATAAAAATTACAAGTATGTATGTTCAAAGCTAGAAAAATATATTTTAAAGCAATGTTAAAATGTTAGTATCTTGTAGTTAACTATAAATATTAATCTTCATTTCAGTAAAATATGAATATGTTTTTAAATTATTTCAGTTGGTATCAAATCAGCAATATAATTTGACATTTTATGGAGTTTTCTGTTTAAGAGATATTGGAGATGTAACCTTGGTTTGTGTGATAATGAGATTAATTTGGGGGAAAAATGAAAACTCGGATACATTTATAGCCATTCACAATTTGATGGTGTTCTTTCAGGCATAAGGAGACAGGGGAGGTCAGTGCATGAAATTAAAATAGCTTTTCAAATGTAGTAACTCTCTTTCCTCCTGACTGAATCTCTGTTTTAAGAAATTCATCAAACTGATCATATATAAAGTGGAAACCTATATTACGGGCCCTGCGGCGTGGCCTAGCGGCTAAAGTCCTTGCCTTGAAAGCCCCGGGATCCAATATGGGTGCCAGTTCTAATCCCGGCAGCTCCACTTCCCAGCCAGCTCCCTGCTTGTGGCCTGGGAAAGCAGTTGAGGACGGCCCAATGCATTGGGACACTGCACCCGTGTGGGAGACCCAGAAGAGGTTCCAGGTTCCCGGCTTTGGATTGGCGCGCATCGGCCCGTTGCGAAGATCTTCCTCTCTGTCTCTCCTCCTCTGTGTATATATGGCTGTAATAAAATGAATAAATCTTTTAAAAAAATAAATAAAGTGGAAACCTATATTAAGTGAAGTTTTCTACCTTGTTTTAAATTAATACTCAGTATTTTGTGTATATCTACATACATGGTAATTCTATTTAATTAAATACTATATCTTAATTGATGAACTCATCCTCATTTTACTTTGATTTATATTATTTCTAGTTTTAAAGAGTTTCCTAACTTCAATTTATACTGAAAGAACCCAAATTATATGAAATAGGTCAATATAATTTTATTTAATGCATATTTCATGCCCTTGGTAGGTTTAAGCATTAAAAGGCAATTCTTTTGAATGTCTCTCAGTGAGAGTATGCATAATGTATATTCAAGATTTACAAATTTGTGATAAAAATTAGAGACGAGGGCCTGGCACAGTAGTCTAGTGTGCACATGCCTAGAACCCATATGGGTGCAGGTTCTAGTCCCAGCAGCCCTGCTTCCCATTCAGCTCCCTGGGAAAGCAGTCGAGGATGGCCCAAGTTCTTGGGACCCTGTACTCGCATGGGTGACTGGGAAGAGGCTCCATGTTCCTGGCTTCAGATCAGCACGTCTCTGGCTGTTGTGGCAGCTTGGGGACTGAATCAATGGACAGATGTTCCTCTCTATTCTCCTCTATGTATATCTGACTTTCCAATAAAAATAAAATAATTTTTAAAAAGAAAAATCACAGACGAGTGGCCAATATTGTGCTTCAGTGGAATAAGTAATCACCAGCAATACTGACATATCATATATTTGCCAATTTGCGTTCTTTCAGCTTGAGTTCTGTCTGCTCTATTTCTGATCTAGTTCCTTGTTCATGTGCCAGCGATAGCATGCTTGGATGGTACAAGTGTTGGGGCCTCTGTACCTAACAGGGAGATCCAGGCAGATTCCTAGTTTCCCAACTTCAGCCTCATTTTGCCCTTTAATTTAAACCATTTGGGCAGGTAACCAGAAGATGGAAGATCTTTCACTTTCACTCTCTGTATGACTCTGACTTTCAAATGAATAAATATTTTTAGGTATGTACTTCTATGAAATATAGTACCCAGAGAGAAATATTGATAAAAGCTTAAGTGTATATTTAACCAGCCATTTATAAGTTCTGATAGACTATAGCAGTACATAGTTTGATACTAGTATTTTGGAAATACGGCATGTGTATTCATTTTTCTCTTTGTATTTCCCCCTTGTAAACTATTTAAAATACCATGTGTATCGTTACATATGTAATTCATTTTTTGTTCAACACGCTTTTTGACTTGGGTCTCTGTACAAAACTTGTACTCCTGGTGTAATATAGAAAAACATGCAGAGAAGCCTACTGGCAAAAGTTTATATTATAGGGAATAGTTTATAGACAATTTGCAAGACAGGTTTTAATAGAACATACAGATTCTATACTTGTTGCCTCCAAAGCTCAAGAAGGTGCAGTAGATGTTGCACATGACTCAATGTAATAGGTCCTTTAGCAACAAAAATTGAGGATTAGCCCATTAGGTATCTGCTCACCATCTCTTCATCAAATAATGCCCCAGAAGTGAACAGAAGTTACTCACTTTGCATTTTGTACAAGGCTATAAATCAACCCTCTCCATAAGGGTTCTGTCACTATGACATTTAATTTAGACTGGATGTCCACTAGTTGATTAAATTTTAAAGAAATTTTTGAAAAGATTATCTTGAACACTCAAACTTTTTAATAAATGATTTGCTTCTAGTTTGCAAAGGTAATAATACTTTTCAATAGATGGAGATGTGTTTCACTCTTTTAAATACTGAGTCTATTGTTAGAATATACTGCTGTTTGCAACCTTTCAAAAATCCAAGTTGAAATGATAAGCACACTTTTTGCTTGTGAATCATGAATGTAGTTTTTGTTCCTCAAACTTGTAAAGAAGTCTGAGAGCTTTTACCAAAATTTAGATACTATAGAATTAAAAAAAAATGTAGATACGACTTCAGAGAACTTCAAAGAAAAATTTCAAATTTTACTTCTGGGAACTTCAAAATCAGACTTTCATTCATATAGCACACATTTTTTGTTTGAACAACTCTGTGAAAGTTTGGATATTTGCTTTAACACCACCAACCCTCACAATGCAAACTTCCTCCTCTTCTCTCTATATTTGATTTACTGTGGCAGTATTCTTTGATTTCTTGTATTCTTATTCTCAGTATCTGGGAAAGAAGGTAGAGATTGAGATTTGGTTATTTTTCACAGCTCATCTCTTAGCTCTTCATGAACAGTGGTTTGGGACCAGGCTGAGTAGTCTGGTGGCTGAAGTCCTAACTTTTTGTGCACCCGTGTCCCATATTGATGCCAGGTCATGTCCAGACCACCCTGCTTCCTATCCAGCTCCCTGCTTCTGGTCTGGGAAAGTATTCGAACCCTGTACCCCTGTGAAAGCCCCAGGAGATGCTCCTGGCTCCTGGCTTTGCATGGGCTCAGCTGCAGCCATTGCATCCACTTGAGGAGTGAATCTTTGGAGGATAGATCTTCCTCTCTGTCTCACCTCCTCTCTGCATATCTGACTTTCCGATTAAATTTTAAACATCTTATAAAGAAAATAAAGAGGACTTTTTTTTCCTTTAATGACTTAATTTGTTGATGTACTGAAGAGTTAAGCTTGTGAATGTTAGGTAAACTGAAACTAAGTCATTGTAGAGAGTATAAGAAAAATCAGAAAAGAATGATGGATGAAAGCAAGAAAGGAAGGGCAAGGTTGAAAATATCCTTGATATTAAAACCATATGCAGGAAATTCATGATGATTTTCCAATATAAATGTACATATTTCTATAACATTTTTGATAATAGCAATTTTACAATCAAAGGCCTCAATAAAAATTAACAATGTATAGGCAACAAAGGCCATAAAATATATCTACATTTTTATATTATAACATTAACAAATTAGCATACATACATACTGTGTTTATTCAAAAGACAAATTTATTCATATAAATTACTAGTATTATAGATCCTAGTATTTTTTAAAAAATGTAAATCGGTAGAACTTTAAAATTCAACAAAAAAGATAGCAAAAACCTACTTAAACTCTTCCACAACTTTATGGAATGGTATGGTTTCACCTTGTTGTAACCAGATAAATTATTCAACTGTTAAAATTGTGAAGTATCAAAATAACTGAAATATTTTACATACTAGCAAATGACTGGTAGAAGTTGAATTATTCTATTACAGAAAAATCCAACTCACAGGTGATAGAAGCTTCTAATTGCAGCATTCAGAATGGAATCAGTGAGCTCCAGGAAATGATGGGGAGTGGCCACTTAGTGATTACTTTTACGCCAACATAGGCACAAATGTTCAGATCCTGGCTCCACATCTGGAAAATATTCAAGGCGATATCTTGTTTGTTTTGGCTTATTTATTTATTTATTTATTTATTTTTATTGGAAACTCAGATTTACAAAGAGAAAGGAGATAAAGATCTTCCACTTGCTGGTTCACTCACCAAGTAACTACAATGAGGGAAGTGGACAGTCACGACATGAACTGGAGCCCATATGGGAATCCCAACACATGGAAGGCAAGGACTTTAGACACTAAGCTACTGCACCAGGTTCATGGGTGATGGATTTTTTAAAAAACGGAATCATATAGTATTTTTGAAAAATACATATGTTTGCTGCTTCATTGAAAAAAGTATATATATATATATATATTGCGATTTCATTTGTCATATCTTTTAAAGTTGACGTTAAAATTTAAACAAAATATGTTTCCAATAAAGATGATTTCATTCTGTCCACAAAAGCCCTTAGCAGTTTTATTTATTTTTGCACATAAACCTTTTGAAAGTTTAATTTTGCCTATTTTAAATGCTGCGTCCAAAATAAACACAACTGGGATTGTTCATTTTGTGCATCCACTTCACTTACTTAAAAAAGATCTGGGAAAACATTTCTGAATGTGTCTGCAAGAATTTTTTTGAGAGAGATTAACATTTGAATCAGATAAATACAATCATCCTCACAATGTAGGGGGCATTTTCCCTTCTGTTGAGGGCCTGTGGCAGAGGGAGGGTGAATTAGCTCTTTTAACTTAATATGGTTCATGAAACTTCCCTTGTTTTTGAACCTCACACTGCTAATCCTTAGGCTTTTGTGTTTGGCCTGAGACTTGCACTGTGGGCTACAGATCTTTTGGTTTGAAGTAGAAATATATCACTTGCTTTCCAGTTTGAAAATAATGTATTACACAATGTCATCACTCAGACTAAAACCCTCTATATCTTTGTATGTATCTAGTTGATTTTGTTTCTCTGGTGCATTCTGACTAGGATAGTGATGTAGGAATATTCAAACATACTCAAAGAGTTAACAGGCAAATGTTACACTGCATTAAATTTTTATACGTTAATTTTGAAAATACTTATTCTACCCAAAAGCTTTATACTATTTCATATATGTTATAATACACCAAAATTCCTATTACAGTAAAATAAAAGGGAATCAGATCATGTTTGTTGTATTAGAATCTATTACAACAAAAATTGTTTAAGTGGAACATGAACCCAGAGTTAAAAGAATCTTTATGACACAGAAATTTGTCTAGTGAAATTTCTTTGCTGCAATGCGGCAATGCCTATGTAGTTTTTTTTGTTCATTAATTGAATTTTACTTACTGATTTACTCACATAAGTAAATATCTTATTATTGCTCAGTGTGTGGAAATCCCAAGTATAGTTAATAATAAATAGATAATTTCAATTATATATATGTGAACAGAATTACATGGAACCAAAGCTCTTGTGCCTTACACCTATTATTTGCTATTGCCTTTCTTCAGGGCACAGTCCATAGTGAGATCATCACATTTCAATGTCCATGATTCAAACACTACAAGGTGATGCTGATATAGAGAAAATAGTAATCATGAACATATATTTTAAAATCATTTTTTTATTTTTTTACTACTATTTGGGAAAATAACAAAGTTACAATGCTGCATGGCCTTCCTGTGATTGGAAATCCATGAAAATTTCAAGAATCAGTTGACAAATTATTGTGCTAGAGAGCCTCATTTTTTAGGAAGGAGGTCACATAGCTAGGAATTAGGCACAAGACATTGATATAAAAAAAAATAAATGAAAAGTGTGAAAACGCCGGTGAAGAATTATGCCAGAAGTTAGTGTGTGTTTTATTATTCATCTCAAAAATAAGGAACACAGTATGTAATTTTCTGTACCGTGAGGGTCAGAGAAAACACATGGATTTTAAATGGTTACATTCAGGTGTGTAACTGTTATAGTTATGGAGATGAGTTCGATTTCTTGATTTGTCACTATTATCATGTCGGTGGTAGGGCTATGGATATTTTTCCAACAGAAAGGATGGGTGTGGACAGAAAAATGGGATTATATATATATACAATTATTATAATCATATATTTTATATTTATGGAGAAGCAAACACTTAGCATTTCAGTGAGGGGAGGTTTGACAGAAAAGGGCAAGAAAAAAATGGGTTCAGTAGTTTAAGTAGTCAGGTATTGTATAAAACTGGCCAATGGAAAATGGGGGGAGTTGAAACACGAAAAAATGACATTCAAGTGGGAAAGACAGATTAATTCCAAACAGCAGTTGGATGAGTTCACTGTAGTAAGTTATTTGATTGATTTCATGGCATGCAAGGAATATATCAGACAATATAGCAAAAGTATATCAGAAAATAATATATAAAATATATCAGAATAAAAGAAAATCTGAGAAATATATTTAATAATTCTGAAAGATGCAATTGGAAGTTATAACAGAGAAGATTAAAGCTTTTGCATATGTTTTAATCAGCTCCTATCTGTAGAAATAATGCATACTATCTTAAAAATATGTGAACAATATTCATGGTGATCATTGTTATTCATGTAAATGTAAATTTTATCTATAATTGCTATTTAAGGATACAGCATTTGTGATATAGAAATTGTCTAGTGACAAGCACATTTTGATAAACATTGAACTCGATCTGTTTCAGAGCTTGCTTGCTTCATACAATAGATCAGTTCTTTTTCCCTCTTTTCTTTTTTTTTCCTTCAGTGAATCAAAGAATTGAACTCTAGCAGTTAGCTTACAGAAGCTCAGTCTAGAAGAAAGTGGATTGCTTTGGATTGCTGATGCTTCAGAAGTTTTATTCAGTCTTTGGGAGATAAGAAAATGATCTCAAATAAAACTTTTCACAACCCTATTGTAGTTTCTTTATCTTCTAAATAGAGCCCCTTGTCAGCTTTTGATCCTACTCCACTAAAGTTTCCAGTGATTCAGCTGTCCCAGAATGATACCTTCCACCATTTCTTTGTAATTGCAAACCAGCTGGTAGAACTTCCAGAGAGGAGCAAAAATACCTTAAAAGGTTATTTCAAAAGATGTTAGTTGCTAAATTACACTTTCTGTTGCTAACCCTTGAAATATTCCGCTCATAAAATATGCCCAGGATTACCTAATTAAAATAGAAAATTAAAAAAATTTCCTTGCAATTTACCTTTAAGTAAAAGCGTATTTTACAATAATCTTGCAGCTGTATTTGTCTCTAGTGCTTTTTCCTTACAAAATGTATGCCCTATTCAATAATCCTTTCACCTGTTGGTCTTTTGGGCACTGCTAATAATAACCAGACCTTTGCTATTTGTAGAAAAAGCAACCCAGTGAAAATGAGGTCAGGAAAATTTCTGTTTCAATGGATGCAAAACTCCCTATAGAAAAGTTAAAAATGAAACCAAGAAAGGCTATTCCCCCAGTGAATAGTAATAGAATTTCAAACAATATAATTCTGCTTGATTTTACAAATACAATACATTATATAATTTAAAATTTCATGATTAACATAAAGAAGATGATTTTTAAAAGGGAAATATTCAGGTGTAAAAACACTTTACACAAACAGATTGTGATCTTCTAATCATTGTGCATGTAAATTTTCTTATTATGTTTACCTTGTGTCATATTTTGTTTCCTCCTGGTAAGTTCTTTTTTGTTTTTTTTCTGGAAGATTTTATTGTAGTTTTAACAGCCAGAGGTGGGTGGCCAGAGGGCTTAGGCACCTGTGTTCACATGAGGGACCTGGAAGAAGCTGCTGCATCCTGTTGCGAGCCTGGTACAGCCTGACCATTGTGGCTATTTGTGGAGTGAACCATTAGATGGAAGATGAGTCTCTTCCTCCCTCCCTTCCTTCCTTCCTTCCTTCAATTTTTACTTCCTTCCTTTTTTCCTTCTTTCTCTGTGTGTGTGTGTGTGTGTGTGTGTGTGTGTGTGTGTGTCTTTCTCTCAGTCTGTAATTCTGTCTTTCAAATGAGTAAAATACAAGAAAAAGAAATTTCAGGGCAATATAGTTCTGTGTTAGAAGAACTGACAATGAAATGTAGCTAACCCACATTGGGTTATGCACATCATTCTAATATTGCAATTCAATAAATTACTTTTAACATTCCAATACACACTTTTTTTTAGGAAAAATGAAGGATAAACTTTGCAAACATTTTCCCTTAATGTATATAAGTTTTGTCTTCCAAACAGGTCATTTATACAGAGTTTTTATGCTTGTTTACAAGAAATTAACTGATTGAAAATGATCAACTAATGGCTATATTTCAAATAATCAGCTAACTGCTATAATTATTTTATCTTAAAGGCAACACCCTAACAATGAATGGTTTCATTTTTTCCTAATGTACACATTTTAATCATAATTATAGTAAAATAATTATTTTAAGTAAGGGCATCTTTAGGCAAACAGTAGAGGACCTTGTAGCACTGCAAGGTTGCCGCATTTGGGCTTCACACCTCCTTTCTAACTCAGCTTCTTATCAATGTGCACTTCAGATGACATCAGATAATAGCCAACTATTAAAGTACCTGCCAACTATGTTGGAGATCCATAGGAAATCTTTGATTTCTGGTTTTGACTAGTTCCAATTTCTCTCTACCCTCCTGCCTCTCACACTATACAGAAATCTACTTAAAATGCATCAGAAAAAAACTAAATACAGGACCTGAAACTGTAGAACAACTAGAGAAGTGTGCACTGGAAACTTTTCAACATGTTATGTAATCAGCTTTATTTTGGTAAGACCCCACAAAGACAGGAAACAAGATAAATGAGATGATATCAAACTAATAGTTGATTGCATAGTGAAGGAAATGTAACACACACACACACAGATTGAAAGGGTATGTAAGAGGACGAGAGCATATTTGCAAACTAATGATCTCAAGATGATATCAAAGTATATAAAGAAATTCATTTAAAAACCAAGGTACGGAGCCCAGAGCAATATCATAGTGGTTAAAAGTCCTTGCCTTGAACACACCAGGATCCCATATGGGTGCCGGTTCTCATCCTGTCAGGGCAACCCCACTTCCCATCCAGCTCCCTGCTTGTGGCCTGGGAATGCAGTCGAGGACGAAGTCCCGTAAGTCCCAAAGCTTGGGACTCTGCACCCATGTGGGAGACCAGAAAGACCTCCTGGCTCCTGACTTCAGATTGGTTCAGCTCCAGCCATTATGGCTGCTTGGGGAATGACCCATAGATGGAAGATGCTCCTCTCTGTCTCTTCTCTCTGTATCTGCCTTTCCAATAAAAAAAAAGAAAAATCTTTAAAACCAAAACAACAAAGGCGCAGCAATAACAGACTAGCACTTTTTGCTGTACATTGAGAGCAATAAAGTTCCTGTGTTAGCAACAAGCTTGCACTGTAAAATGCTTTGACAGGTATTCCAAACTAACTTCTAACCACAGCAAGGAAAATTAGCATCAAGCACAGAATCAAAGGACACTGGTACAAAACATCTAGAAGGCTACGTAGTAGCTCAGTGACAAAATGCAGGCTAGTCACACTATAATTGCAAAAAGGCATACTTGGGAAAAGGCTAGAAGAACACAACAGCATCTTGCTTGAAAAATGAACACCAATATGGCTGAGAACGGGACAGAAATACTTTCAGAAGTTGCCCGTAGGTACGTTGTAATTCAGTTCCTTTGGAGTCAGTAGAGAATACCCATCAGCAAGGCAAAGAATGAAAGTCTGGGAGGACTTTTCAAATTCCATGGGAAAATAATTAAAAGGCAATTTTATTTGTTTCAAAGACAGTTTGAAATCTATGCATGGTTATTCTCATACTGTGTATTTTCTATGAATTTTTAAGAATCTCAAATATGTTTATTTGTCAAATGAAATACTACAGAGTAAAATAAAAGCAAGCTTGTTATAAATATAAGGTGCTACAGACCTAATGTTGAGCCAACGAAACCAATTTCAAAAGACTATATACTCTAAAATTGAATTTAGATGAAATTTTAAAAAGGTAAACTGGTCTGCAGAAGTTTTCATACCTGATAATCAACAATGCCTCGTCTGCTCTTCCCCCCAAACCATGACAATCACATTCCAACTTTGTGTATCTGTGTATTTCACTACTCCAGATAATCCATAGAACCAAATTGTGTATCATGTTTTTCTGAAAGATTTATTTCATTTTAAAAAGTCCTCAATTTTTACTCAGTTGAGAATAGTGAATTTTAAATTAAGTGATTAATTTCAAAACAAGTATTTTAAATCGTGTGATTTCTTCTAAGCCAAAGTTCTTTGTTTGGAGTGTTATTCATCCCTTCACATGTATGAGCCCTGCAAGCAGCTTTCACTCTTGATTGTTGAGAATATTGCTGCTGTGCATAGCTTTGGCTGTGCCAGACTGAAGCCACAAGCAAAAGAACTATCTGGGTGTCCCACGTGGGTGGCAGGAACCTGAGTGCATAAAGCATAACCTGATAGCACTCTAGGTGCATTGACAGGATGCTGAAATCAAAAACTGAGCGGTGAAGCTATCCAGGCAATCCAAAGTAGGATGTGTGTCTCCCAAGTAGTGGCTTAATCTGCCATGCAAAACTTCCAGAAAGAACATATGAGAGTTGTTCTTTGGGATCTATTTACCTCACAAAAAATCATGGGCTCAAGCCGGGATCATTTAGTTGCAAAGGCTGAGATTTAATTCTTTTATGACTGAATAGTATTCCACACAGCAGATAGGCTATAGATTCTTTACAATTAAGATTTAATATGACATATAACCCAACCATCCAACTTCTGCAAGTATATCTAAGGAAATGAAACTGACATTAAGAGGGAGCTGCCAGAAACCCTCTATTTAAGTAGCACAGTTCACCACAGTGAAGACATGGAAACAATCATTTTCATATCAAGGTTTGAAGGGAACTGAACCTCATAGTTATCAGCATCTGTAACTGACTCAAAAACTCATTCCACTGCTTAGAAATCTTGTCAGTCACCCTTTTTTTTGCTGAGCCTGTTAATATCAAAATCCACATCCCCACCACAATTACACACAATAATTAAGTAGATCTTCTTTCTTCTCATCTTGAATTTTAAAGTTAGGCATAATTGCGTACGAGATCTGAGTTACATAACCAATTAATGGGTACACCAGGAGGAGCTGGGATGTCTGTCTGTTGAAGGAAGCAAGGGCAACAATAACATGTACATCTTAGTGGTCCCTCCAGAATCATCACTTCTCAGACTATATTCTCAAGAATTCTCAATATGAAAGGTCTAAGTGTGTTCTGGCAACTTTTGGGTACAGCAGTCAATGTCTTCCACTGCCAGGAAAATCTTCTGTCACAGGCTGCTTTTAATTTCATATTTGTTTTTACTTTGAAAAATTTGTTAAGAATTTTAACAGGTTAACTTCTTGATGAACCAGCACCTGATCAATCTGCATCAACTACTCCAATCCACATGGGCAGTTTGGTGGACATGTGGCACTTGTATCCACAGAACCCTGGAAGCTCCACCAGGCTGAGTATAACTTGGCTGTTTTGGACAGGAATGCTGTCTGGCTCAACAACTGAATAATCAGCTGGTGGGACTGAGTAGCTGTATTGGGGTCCTGGATAGCTAGTCTTGGGATCTGGAGAGTGAGTCTGGAGCCCAGGGTAGCCCACTTGTATTGGAGACCTTGGTTTGTCCATCATCAAAACAGTTCACTTTTTGTGGGGTTCTCCATCATACTTTCTATCAGCTTTAGTCCTCATTCATGGGCACTACTTATTCATTGCCCTGTAACAATGAACTTGGTGCACAGAGCTGATAATCATACACATGGACTATTGGCCAAAGATGACCTCACTGCACAGCCCTCCCTGACTCTGAGCCACATCCTGCCCCCTTCTCTGCCCCTGACTGGAGCCCATGGGCCTCTGCTCACACCCTTGTGACACACGCTGGGCTCTTCCTAAACAAACTACTACAGCCATCCTGTCTCCCAGCACCAGCACCCCAGGGACTCCACCCTGTGATCAATACCTTTTTTTTTTCATTGTGAAATGGAATTCAATACAAATGGTTGCAATTGTATTTTGTTCACAGGCTGATTTTGAATTCATTTGTTTGTAATTTTATCAGTGAAAGGTCTTGTTCATCTGGTAGATACATTTTAATCTTTTAATGAATCTCTATTATTTTTCATGATAGATGCTTTTAAATGCTCATCACACAATGAGGAAAATCACTACTTGCTTAGACACTTTGAGTGTTGTAATGCCCTTTGCTGTAATCAACTGTTTTCTTTGGGGAGGAAAGAGTTTTTCTGCTTGTTTGTTGTCTGCAACGGCAGTGATTGATTCCCACTGTTAATACCGTTGAGTTTCTCAGCAACCATACCTGATGTCATGAAGTAGCAATCCTGAAGAAAAGTTCTTCAGCTGTTGAGTTGTTTGTGAGATGTTGGAGTTCTGTTAATGAATGTGAGAAGAGAAAGGTTCTGAAAAACAGATACAGGGTGATTCTCTTCTACTTTTCAATTTGTTTCTTTGGTTAATCCTTGCTTTATTTTAATGGTTTGTAATGGTTTTAAGATATTGGAGGATGGCAATGGTAGGAAGAGAAATGTTTCTATTATCTTCTTAAGACTGGTATCTTTCATTGGTCTCTTTTAACTACTTGCATCACCATTGCTTACAGATTCTACATTAAAGTAGAATTTTATATAATTTTTGGAAAGTATACTACATAGTGGCTGTTTAATGTCCTAAGACAGCATGAACTTTTTCTTTGAATTTCATGTTTTGTCATATTAGCTGCTGAATTATATTTCCAATCATTTAGCTAATAACATCTCTCCTGCTGTATTGATAGGTAACTCATCAATATTTAATTTATTTCTAGCTTGATATCTCATTCTTCAGTTTGTCATTTTCAGTATATCTTCTTTTTCAAACAAGTATAATTAAATAATATTTTAACATTGTATTTGCATTGCTTCTTATCAAAATAATGCTCTTTTTAAATCTATATTGCACAATTTAATTGATACAATGTAGTTTCTTCATGCTTTTCACATTGACTAGACATTTAAAATTCTGGATCACAAGGTTTTCTCCTCTCACATATCACAGTATGACAATTAAGTTTGTTGTTGTAACTACCACATTAAGTTAGATTCTAAATGACATTTTAATATTAAAATTGATTAGTAATTCAATATAATTAGTATTAAATTACTTCTGTTTTAACAAATGGCAAAATGAAGATATAATAGCATAAGCAGTTATTTAAATTAATTTTAAGCTAAGCAAAATACTAGTATAGAAATTGTCATTATGATAAATTTTAGCTTATATATCATCAGTGGAAATTAAATCTTTTTTTTTTACTTTATTTTAAAGCTCAGATAATTTCTTCTGAAGGTAGCTTTTGGGTTAAAGTATAAAGAATAAAGGGGCAAAATATGGATGACATATACAAAACACTGAGTTACTATCCGGGTGCTAGGAATAAACTTGCAGAAATTAATAGAGTGAATTGGTCAAAACATTCAAGTGCTTGGAAAGTACAGTTATGTGACTAAGAGGAAAAATATTAGTCAGTTGTAAATTATAGGATAGCTTAATTTTGAGGTATGAGAACATTCAAGGTATTGATGAAGGCAAGTCAACTTTTATTAATGGGACTTCTAATCCATTGATCTCAAAGAGCAGTGTCTGCTACAGAAGAGGTTCAAGGATTTACTTGTAAGAAAACCTGTACAGTCCATTTCAGCAAATTATTCCATTGTGATGTTACTTAATTGAAAAGGAAAGTACTTATATGACAATCTCTAGAGTCCATTTCCACAAATTATTCTACTGTGATTTTAATTAATTGGAAAGGAAAATTATGTTTGTAATTCACCCTGTAATCTATACTGCAAGAAATTGCAACTTCTGCCCTAATATAGTTCTTTGACATAAATGATTCACCTCTTTTTTTTTGTTTGTTTGTTCGTTTGTTACATATCTTTGCCATGAGAACGATTTTGACTCGATTCATTTTGTCAGCTGGAGAGCAGCGGATTTAAGCAGGTTTGTGTATTTTGCCCTGCCACATTTTCTGTTCCTGTGGTTTAGTATTAACAGAATATGCTGAAATAGTCACTAAACACAATATTATTCAACAACAATCAGGTACACTTGGAAGACACCTGAGCCAAACCAGGAACTAGGAGCCAAGCACCCCCGATCTAGCTCACAGAGTTATTCTATTTGTAAATCTCTGAGGAAACAAATGGCTATTCTGTAAACTGGTTAAAATTTCTCTAATGTTTAATAAAAGCAACACATTTCTGCTTGTGATTAGGATGCATGGAGAAAAGCCGGAAATGGCTATGTGTTGCACAGGAAGTAATTATTCTCTTTCAAATTTTCTTTGTCAAAATTGATTACACTTCACTGTGATTTGATTGTTTTTCTTCTAATCAGAAGGAATAAATCTTAGAATCATTGAATCAAAATTTTATGGCTATGGGAGAACTCACAATATCTAAATTATAATAATCTATGATTTTAATACAATAAATTGAAGGGCCCAAAGTCATACAGTCATTTAGGGACATTTTGTGCTAGAAATCAATAAAAGGAATGGGATTATTTTCTTCTTTATTGGAAGAAAAATCTCATTTTTCTTTTCTCAGAATCTGACTTGATTCCGAAATAAAATTTCACCTCCTTTCATTTCACCGTATGTATTTAACTTGTGTAACCTTTATAAAATCATTTATCTCTTCAATAAAGTCTGCATGAAAAAGTTCAAACAAAATGTCATACTTTGTGTACTGCAAAGACCAGCAGGAAAAACTTTTATCAATGGAGATAGTGAATAAAAATGGATGGTTTATTAGCTAAAGAAACTAATAAAGAGGGGAAATTTTAATGGATTTAACACAAGTTAGTTATATTTCAGTGAAAAGCTAGAAGGCTAAAGGTTTTAAATTCAGTGATATCATGACTTAAATTATTGTTCTATCACTTTAACCACATAAATCTAAAACATGTTTTATTCTGTGTTCACATGCTCTAAATTACAAAGCAGGGCTACTAAGTATTAATTGCAACCAAAACTTTTAGAGCAAAAATAATTTTAGGGAGTTGGCATTGCAATACCATGGCTAAGTGGCTACTCAGTACACCACCATGACATATGGCAGTGCTAGTTAAAGTCCAGCTATCTCAATTCCAATCAGCTCCCGTATTCTACACCCTGGAAAGGCACAGAAGATGTTTTATGTCCTTTTTCCAACTGCTGGCTGTAAAAAGGCACTCAAGTTGTCTTTGAAGACATTTCATGTTGAATCAGTGGATGGAAGCACTCACTCTCCTTATTTTTTCTATTTCTCCCAAGCATAACAAATGTTTGATTATATATTTAGCCTGGTCAGAACATCATATATTATGTAGCTGATAAAGAGTTTACATATTACCTTATACATATTTACAATTTTGTATGTCATTTTTCAGAATTTACCTTCTTCTACAAAGTGCTTGCAAAATTCCAGATTTAAGGAGTGACCATGGGAATACTGGGGCAAAGCGATCGTCACTTAAAAAAAATTAAACAGATAATGATAATTCAAATATCTGTATGACTTCTGTGTTACAATAGATTATATAATTAGTAAAACATATTACCTAGTGCATTCAATTTTATCGCAATAAATAATTCCTCTGACCTGAATAGATTTCATCTGGTTAAAATCACATGAACATCTGCAGTGTTTTTGCTAATATTTTATCATATAAGTGCAATTTCTTAATTTTTACCTGAGCGTAAATATATTAAGACAAAACATATCTTCAAATGTATGCATATTTATTGACAACCGCAATGTTTTATGCAGAAATAAAGAGAATTTTTATATTATCTGTTCATACACTATATATTGTCACATTTAATAATGAAACCTTATACTTTGATTCATGATTTTGGTACATAAAATTGAAAATGAAATGTTCTAAATGTTAGTTGAAAAACTAGGAAAATTTATCAATCAACAAACGTGATATCACAACTAAGAGCATTAAATATGAATTGATTCTACATTTTGACAATTATAATTTAAAAAGATGTAATTGCCCACATGATCACATTGAGCACCTAACACAAAAAATATCCTGTTGAATTTAAGACATGTCCAAACTGCTAAAATTCTAGTATTTTATAATTATTAAAAAAATAAACTTCTATATAAAATGTTATTATTGAGACATGATTTAAACAAACAAAACAAGTGGTGTATTCTCAATATAGTTATGAGTAATTAAAATTGCTTATTTTTTCAGAATTTTTTAGAGAAAAGGAAAAATAAATAATTGAAACATGAATTTTGAAATTACTATTTGGGTAACTTATTTTATTCATTTTTTCATTTAGAAATATAAGTGCATCAAAGCCTAGGGCTGAGAACTCATTCCAACAGCTATCATGTGAGTAACACCGCCCCTCTGAAGTTACTAACTTGTATGATTTTGAAATATGATAAATTCTACATGATTTTTCTCTGTAGTTCACAGATCTAATATTTATATGTGTTGAAAAAGTAACCCATAGGAGAAATTAAATTTAGATAACTGACAAAAACTTAAATAAAAAATCAGTAATTATAATAGTTAATGAAATAGGCCTGCTTTGAATTTTATAATACTAACTCCATTTGGTAACTGCTCACATTGGTGATACTGCACAGATGAGAACTTTAAAATGTTATTACTAGTTATAAACATACCAATATGTTTTTCTATGTCAGAAGAACATGCTACAAACCTCAGAGCAAGAATATTCTGGTTATAATTCTACAAGAATACTCAGAATATAATAGATGAGTGGCATCAGATCATTTTTATGTAACTTGCTGTTTTGAACTGTTTATTAATATGAAACGTTGAAGCATTTTGACTTCACTTTGTTTTATATCATTGCAAAGTTCATGATAGAACGATGTGGTACAGCAGCTAAGGCTACTGTCAGAAATGCCAGCATCTGATGGGGACACCAGTTCGTGTACCAGCTGCTCCATTTCTGATCCAGCTCCCTGTTCATGGCTTGAGAGTGGCAGCATTGGATGGTGCAAATCCTTGCCCTCTGGTCATCAACTGGGTGACCAGGTGATGCTCCTGGCCCTGCCACAGTCCTCTGGCAAGTTGACCAGTGATGGATAATGTCTCTCTCTTTCCTTCTCTCTCTGTAAATTAGACTGTCAAACATATTAATATATAAAAAAAACATGTTCACATCATGTTTTCACATTATCCTAACCAGGAAAAAATAAAAAAACCTGAACAATCAATTAAGCCACTATTATTTTCAAACTAACTTGTGATATATGCATTTAATGGAACACCACAACATGTTAATAATAATCTACTACCAGAGACACACATAAATATGACATATAAAACACAGTATCAACAAAAATAGGATGAAAAGAAAGCATGCTACACTTAATTAATGATGACAGAAGTCAGAAGAAGGATTAACTTGGAAGAGAAATTTCAGTTGGGAGTTGACTCATGAAAGATGTCTAATGTTTTCTTAATATTCTTCTCCCTGAAAAGGGTGCTGGAATGTAAGGTGGAGAGTTAGGTCACTGTCTGCAGTGGCAATATACTCAGTGTTGTCGGTTCAAATCCTTGCTGCCCTATTTGACATCTAACTCCAAGCGAATGTGCCAGAGAGAGTAGCACAGAATGGCCCAAGTGATAGCACACGGATTAGACACGTGGAAGAAGGGAGAAACTTCCTGGCTTCCTTTTGGTCCAACTCTAGCCCTTGGGGCCATTTGGGTAGTGAACCAGTAGTTGGAATATTTTTTTTCTCTCATCCTCTCTTTTTCTCTGTAACCATATTTCAAATAAATGAAATATGTAAAAATTTAGAGAAGCACCAGGTAAAATCAATTAAAACATTTGTATTGATATGTAATTTTGAAAACTACTTACAACAATTAATTACAAAGTGAATTTCAAAAAATGAATGAATTCATTATGACAAGTTAATGCCAAGGGAATAATCAAGCAATACTGAAGGGATATTTGTGCATTGACTGTTCTAATTTGCATGTTGAAATAAGAAATCCTAAAGAGTGACAATAAGAGATGATGAATGTGGGTGACAAGCAAGTCACAAGGAGTGCCCATGGAGGGAATCGGTATCCTGAAACAAGACAACCCAGACAGCTCTCTGACATTCTTTGAGGATCCTCACTGGAACCGTCATGTGCACACTTAGTCTTAACATTTCAAGCCCTTGGAACTCTGAAGAAGAAATTTTTAGTGTCTGTTAGTTACCAAAAAATGGTAATTTGGAACAGCTGTTTGAACTAACTCATAAAATAGATCAAAAGTTGCAATCATGTGTAATATATACCAATATATTTAGGAGTACTGGCTACAGAATATTACCAACTATGAGAAAGTGATTTAAGAAGACAAAGGAAAACATTAGAAAAAATGATTTGGACTTGGCACAATGGCCTAGTTTATGGGTGCTAGTTTTTGCCCCAGTTGCTCTACTTCCCATTCTGTTCCATACTTGTGGCACGGGAAATCATTAGAAGATGGACCAAGATTTGGGATCCTGCACACGTGGGGAGGGCCATTGGGGTAAGAGAGTCAGAGGAAGCAAGAAACTATTTGTTGTCTTGGTATGCAATAGCTTGCTTATATCCAGAAACCTACTAATCTTTTAAAATGAGACAGCATCCATCATAAATCTTATTTCTTTTACCCCTTGATATTTACATAAGAAATTTCCAATGGGGTCTGGCGCCATGGCCTAGTGGCTAAAGTCCTTGCCTTGAACGCACTGGGACCCTTTATGGGTGCCAGTTCTAATCCCAGCAGCACTGCTTCCCATCCAGCTCCCTGTTGTGGCCTGGGAAAGCAGAAAGAGTAAAGGCCAAAGCCTTGGGATCCTGCACCCGCATGGGAGACCAGGAAGAGGATCTGGACTCCTGGCTTTGGATCGGCACAGCTCTGTCCATTGCAGTCTCTTGGGGAGTGAATCATCAGACGGAAGATATTTCTCTCTGTCTCTCCTCCTCTCTGTGTATATCTGACTTTCCAATCAAAATAAAATAAATCTTTTAAAAAAGACATTTGCTATGTAAATTTCTCAATCATTAGGTAAATTTCTTATATGTTTTTCTTGGATATTACATATTATGTACTTATGTCACATGATGGTCATAAATATGTAGAGATTTAATGCATCAGCTTAAAACAACTAAAACAGACATTTTGATAGATAATTTGAATTTAATGAAATGTCTTATTGCAATTTGTTTCTAGTAAAATTGATTTGCTTTACGCATGACAGAATACCCTATAACCTCTTTTGTAGATTGCAAGTGTTAAGTATTTAATCATCCTTTGTTTTTCATGCAAAGGCAGAATGAAATGAGAGACAGAAACAAGGACAGTGACAGAGATAAAGATAAAGATGTTTCACAGGTAGATTCATTCCCTACATGCCCACATCTACCACTGCAGAACCAGGCTGGATCCAAAAGCCCAGAACTGGATCCTGGAATCTCACGCTGGTGGCAGGATTCTAGTACTTGAGTTGCTCCTGCTGCTCCTGAAGTGCACATTAGCAGGAAATTGGAATCCAGAATGGAGGCAACCTCAAATCAGGAGCTACAATAGCATCCCAAGTGACAGCTTTCACTGCACCAACCTGTTACCCATTAATATTTAGTAACCAGATATTAAGTCCATTTGTAGCATGAGTACAGAGCATGTTTGTTATTACTTAACAGATGAAAGCCAATTTAGTCTATTTCACTTATAGGTATGTACTTTGTTTATTCAGTGCCAAGTTTGGAAAAATAACAGTAATGTTTATTCATCACTCTAGTGCCAAGGAAATAGTTTAATGAATACTTCATGTTTTCCAAGTGCTTTAAATGTATTTATCTCAAGACTTTGAAGGGTCTTTGATTTATGTGCAATAGTTTACAAAATAATTTAATTACCAAATTAAATTAAGAAATTAATCAGAAAAAAACAGAACTCATGTCAAAGTGTTAATGGCTAATTTGATCATGTTTTAGGTAAACATAAGCCACAGGGAAGTAAATTTTAATGTAAGCATTATTTTAAAAATTAATCAAACCAACAAATTCAGTATTAAAATAACCTGGATCTAAAAAAATAAATCTTAAATGATAAATTATGAAAACAAAATTACTAAAATTATATTACTTCTTTATTTTTTAGTCACAATGTAAAACGTAGCTAAAAATCATTAGGATTTATGAGGTGGGAATACGGCAAAGAAGTTTATATTCCTTGTAATGGAACTATGTCCATGGATTTAGACAATTAATTGAGAACTTCTACAATAAGCTCTAGCTACAAATATATGAAGACCAACATGTGCACATATAGATGTGTGTATAATATGAAATTAATTCAAAATATAAAAAAACGCTTAACAATAAAGGAGGACAATATTGAGAATTTCCAAATACCTGGATACATTTTTGGACTGTGCATTTTACTGACAATCTGCAATTTCACCTTTAAAATTGTATCTTTGGAATATTTGGACTTCATTTCCACTGAAGTCCAACTTTTAAAGAGTTGTTTGCTACGCATCGGAAAATGCAGTAAACACTGCACAGTAAGTTGTAGCTAAATTATACATATTATATCCTCAAAAGACCACAGAATTCACTCATAACTTCTATGCCTGTTAGAAACAGGTTTATTTATTTTGATAAACTTATTTCCTCATATTATGTCATTAAAATTGGATATTTGATGCTGGCTCACCACGTAATGTACTTTAATTCTATCTTGCCTTTGATGCTGCTATTTCTGGACTCTGGGGTAGAAGAGACTCCGAGGACTGACTTTTCCAGTGTTGCAATACGTTTCTACCCAATTTCCTGGGAAGATTATGGATCTCTGAGAGAAACAGCAGAAAATTTGCGGAAATGAAAAAGTCCACCGCAGGAAGAATGAGTCTTCTTTTAGGCTTGCATTTGAATAAGCTGCCTCAACATTGCTTGAGATCACTGTGAGCAAGTGCTACTGCTGCTCTTGCTTCCTCTGTGTTTTCCTTTTCTGTTTGCTTCCTTTATGACATGTCAACTCCTGCATTCTCTTAGCATGTTGCCTTTACTGAGAAGTGCCTACTAAGCCAGAAGCATATTGGGGAACGGCATTGGTAAACACAGAAGAGAATCCTGCAGGCTCAGTTTGGAAGGCAATAAATCCTTAAGAAGTATTCATGTCTCGGTGCCAGGAGCAAATATGCTTTTGCGATTCCTTTTGTTTTTTAATGCCCTTTAGTTGTTGTGTTATGATCCAGGGACACTCTGCGTTCAATTTTGTAGCAGCTATTTCTGTCCTGAAGAGCTAGATATCTCAAACTGTTTCATAAATTCATGTGTGTCCATTTCATTTTCACAAAATTTCCATTGTGGCATGTTTTTGATTGCATGTATGTCAATGAGATTAACAAATCTATGGGCCCAGCATGGTAGTTTAGTGGTTGAAGTCCTAGCATTAAACATGCAGGAACACCGTATGCGTGCCGGTTTTAATCCTGCCGGTTTTAATCCTGCCGATCCCGCCTCCCATCCAGTTCCCTGCTTGCAGCCTGAAAAAGCAGTTGAGTTCAGCCCAAAAGCCTTGGGACCCTTCATCAGCATGGGAGACCCGGAAAAGACTCCAGGTTCCTGGCTTCGGGTTTGCTAAGATCCAACCATTGCTGTTGCATGGGGTATGAATCACTGGACGGAAGATTTTTCTTTTTGTCTCTCCTGCTCTCTCTATATCTGACTTTCCAATAAAAATAAATAATATTAAAAAAAAGATTAAATAAGTTACAAGCTAGCTTGGGGAAATTAAGTATGTTAAAATTATGTGGAGATTGTACAATTAGTGAAAAAAGTAAGATGTAGAAAAAATATTGTATGTTTTCAATTTTTTGTGGTATTTTAGAGAGAACACTTTGGGCTCAGAGCTGTAGCCAAGCCATGAAATTCCTCCCCTTGCATGCTCCAGGATCTCATATGTGTGACAGTTTTAATCCCAGCAGTCCCTCTTCCTATCCAGCTCCTTGCTTGTGGCCTGGGAAAACAGTCGAGGATGGGCCAAAGCCTTGGGACCCTGCACCCATGTGGGAGATCTGAAAGAAGCTTCTGGCTCTTCAGTGGGACAGCTCTAGCCCCTGCTGCCACTTGGGGAGTGAATCATTGGACGGAGGATTTTCCTCCCTGTCTCTCTTCTCTGTTTATCTGACTTTCCAATGAAAATAAATAAATCCTGAAATAGAGAGAAAGAGCGCTTCATAAAAGCAGAAACTAGAATGGAGATTAATAGGGACTGGAAAAGGATGGGAAGTGAATTGGGAAATGTTGGTTTAAATTAAAAGGAGTGTGGGGGGGAGCGTATTGTCAGACCCTTCATAAAGCAGGTTATCCATTCTAAAAAGCACATTTTCTAAATAACTAAGGAAGAAATTTCAAAATTCTTACTACAAAAAATCAGGAACTAAAATGATAGTGATAGTAATTAAGTTGATTTGATAAATTTACACTTTCACTTTCTCATGCACATACACCAACACCCTCCCCATCATACCCATAGATGAAGAGTCTTCAAAAGAATCATGGAAAAAGTATGTTATTCAAAAGTACGGGTTGCAAAATAATGTCACATTAAAAGAAAATTAGATGTTAATTTAATTATCCCATGGAGGTTTTGAAGTTGCATCCTTTACTGCTTTCCCAGGCCATAAGCAGGGAGTTGGATGGGAAGTGAAGACATGAACCAGCACCCATATGGGATGCACACAGAGGATTTAGCTACTAAGCTATTGAGCCAGACACAGAATAAATGTGCTCTTTAACCAATCATAAGGAATATATACCAAGTGAGCTCAACAGATTATGTTAAATTTTTACTATAATTCTAACAATCAAGTCACAGATTATAGATAACATCAAAATACACTATCAAAGTAAGAAATCTATAGTGATCACATGTTTGGAAACAGTAAACTATGTCAAAGCTTCCTTAGATGTGTGTCTCATATTCATATAAGGAGAAAGCAAAATCATTTGCTGGAAGTGCAAGTCTTAAAAATGATGTCACATCATTGAGATTCTAATTGCTCAAAAAAAAAAAAAAAGCCTTTTCAGCTTAAAATTGGGGAGGTTGCTGAAACAGCTCCAGTTTTAGCAATAACAGAAAGCTTAAATAAAAGGACGCAGGGAAGAACAGCTGTGTTATTAAACTCAGCAAATGTTTACTAAAGGACTGCAAAATACAGGTATACTGAAGACCCGGTTCTAAAATTCACATTTTTTTGCAAAATGCTTTGTGATATCTGGAGAACAAGCCAAGTCAAGGTGGCTGAGTACCAGACAGTCCTTTGCTCCTCGGAAAACAAATCCTAAGCAAACATTTACTCTACAAATGTAGGAATCTGTCAGGGCTGCAAAGGGACTAACAGTTCAGAACGCCAGAATGAGAAACATCAGGACAGGGACCTCTCTGACAAACGAACGCATACCAGAGTCCCTACTCACATTCTCAGCTTTATGAAATCTGAATTTGAATTCTTCTTATTCTTCTAATCTGTGCTGCACCTACTATCAAATTATGAATATCTAGACTAGGGAAGAATATCAAAGGATACAAATCATTCTGTAGTAATGACATTTTTCTCACTAGGCTTTGGACCTTGCCTCCTCATTGTATTTTGCTCCTCTAACACCTGCTATAATTAACTTTTCCTTCATCTGTAGTAAATAGGTCTGCACCTATAGTGATCTCTATTTTTGAATAACTAAGACTCCTCATAAAAATGCATAACACTCTGAAGTGGAATTTTCCTCTGAGATACTTTGTAAAAACTCTCAGACACTTACTGGTAATACCCCAAATGCTTGGCAGATTTCCAAACATGGCTAGCACATTGTTGTTTCAAGGTCATTGGTCATGCTCTAATGAAGGCCTTCATTTACTCAATGTTTCAATACACTCCAAAGTTTTATCTGTTCCCATGTCTGGCCGTATATATATATATGATTTATTTATTTAAAAGTCAAAGCTACAGACAGAAAAAGAGACAGAGACAGCCAGCAGTTAAATTAAGCCACAGCCAGGAGCTAGAAGCTTGTTGTAGGTCTCCCACTTTGGGAAGGAACCTAAGGGTCTGGCCCGTCATCTGTCTCTCTTCTAACATGAGCAGCAAGCGGTGCCAGAAGCGTAAGGATCAGTGTCTTAACTACATCCATTTGGAATGCCAGTGTCATATGTGACAGCTTAATTCACTCCCCGGACCATTGGCCACCATGCATTGTCATTAACTTGTTCCTACGTAGAGTGCTAGCTTCATGAAGAAAGGGACCTGCAGTTTATGAACAGGTGTGTTCTCCATACCAGAACAGGGCGTACCACATTGTGAATGTTTCCTATTGTTAACATAGTAATAAAAATCTTGAAATAGCTCCAAAATTCTGTTTATAAATCAGTGTGGTTACATGATACATAATAAGAAATTAAACAAATATCCGTATAAAATAAAGCAGTTTTGTTAAGGGCAGTAAATACATAAGATAATGAACAGTGGTTTCCTTAATCTGACCATGATCTTCGCTTTGACCAGGGATGGTGGGAGCATCAGTTCTTTCAGTACCCAGAGTCTTGCTTTGAAAGCCTTTAAAGGAAAATTGATGTTTGCTTTATTACTCTTAGTTTTGGAGTTTCAAAGTAACTGGAAGCTGGTTTGAGCTCCCTCAGTTCTCTTCAAGGAAATGAGCATCATTAAATTAGTCATTCAGGGACATTTTATAGTGATGAATATGTCTTACACATGATTTAATTGGGTAACATAAAATTGTTATACTATGGAAAGGATATATGTATTAAATATTGCTTATTATAATTGTTTGATGATTAATATTACGTAAAATGTATCCATTGACTTTATTAAATATGGAATAATTGAAATGTGAATAGAACTAGTAAAGGCAATGCAGTGAAACCCTGTCTTACCTTAGAAAAAAAAGCCAAAATTCACATTCAAATGCATCCATATGCAGAAATCACTAGTTTCTTTTGAAATATGTAATTTTGTTCAGAATATTTTCCAACACTTCCTATAACATTTACTGTAATACTTACTTGTATGTATAGGACAACTCTATAATCATTGGCAAGAACTTAGATAAAGAGCTTCCAGGATAAATGATTCTATCTGGATTTACAGGATACATACGCTTTGAGCAATGCTATCTTTGCACTGCAGACACTGGCTAGTTCAATCTCAGTGGCAAAGTATGTGAAAGAAAAGACTGGATAAAAAGGTAATATCCTTCCTAACTTAATCAGTCTTCCATGGTGAGCAGCTAAGCTTGTAACTGCTACTCAGAAAGATGTTCATTAGGGTTTCTGAAGCGTCCTTCACCTTGCAGGAGACAGGCCAGTTTATCGGATTGCTTAAATTAGCAGACAGGATGCTCTATCCAATACCTTTTAACTGAAACTCTAGGTACTTATTCTTTGCCAACTCCGAGCAGTAATCTCACAGTAAAATGCATTTCTTAATATATGGAACTCAGGGTCATTGCTATGTTTTACTTTGCAAATCTACCACGTATGTCTTAGGCTAAGCTCAAGGCATTTTATCATTTAAAAAATAATTGATACATAATTTCACATACTAAGGGGGGGTACAATATGATCACTTGTTATATGTGTACATCATTAAGTGATTAAATTAGGGTAATTAGCATTCCAGCTCCTTAAACATTTGTCTTTTCTTTGTGTCTGAAGCCTAACAATCTGTCTTTTAATTTGTAATAAGGCATAGACATAGTGTTGTGAACTGCAGCCACCCTGCTGCGATCAAAGCGTTACATCTATTCTTTCTAACAGTACTTTGGTAGTCACTGCAGAATTTCCATTTCTTCCTCTCCACCATGTTTTCTAACGTGTTTCTATGACACTAAACCAGGAAAAACAACGGGGTTTTCAACATGTTTTTAAGCCTGAATCTTTTTAAAGAAAATATTAGGAAAGCTTGTGTTAACCCACCTCTCCCTAAAATAATCACAATAAAAATTTTACAGTTGTTTTTGAGAGTCGGAAGGGGTGAATGAATGCCCAAACATAGGGGTATGTGCAGGAGAAAGTGAGAGAAACAGCCAGAAGCTTATTGTTTCCCTGCATAAAAGAATTACCTTAAAAGAGCCAAGTCAACCATTTGTGCTTACTAGTATTCTATGACTAGGCCTACTAATATGACACATTTAAAGTCATCCCTCCATTCTCATTTACATCGCTTCATTTTCCCCTAATTCTGTACTCCCCGCCCCATCCCCTGCCAGGGACTGCAGGAGTTTGGGGCAATAAAAGGGGTAGGGGTGCATCGTTGCCTTCTAAGAAGCAAGATCAGGAATAGTCTCCTTTCCAATCACCAAGAAACATTTTTCCTTCATTTCTTGTTATCCCCATAATAATTTACTTTATAGATAAAAGTACACAGTTACAAAATATGCATCATGCAGTCTTTGGCACCTACTTTGATTTACAAATCCACAAATTCCTAAATTTTTTTCTATATTGCTCACTTTTTTAGATAATGTCCACTTTATGACCGTGGTATTGTTAAATTTGTCTCTGCTGTGTCTGCTTTCTCACATACTAGCTTTTAAATTATTATTTTTCCAAATTCTTACAATTCTAAAATCAAAATTTCAAACTAAATGAAGTAAGCCAAGAAAATGCTGTATATTTCACTTTTATGTGGAACAACATGTAATAGCTTAGCAGTTAACAAAGACTGGTACTGGGATTGGATAACAAGGAAGAGGTATATAAACGGTAAGGAAGTTCAGTAAGACAAGAGGAATGGGTTCTGGAGAAATATTGTTCACATGGAACTCTAGCTAATAATAATGTACTGTCTATTTGAAAATCGCTAAGAGTAGCTACACACACAAACACACGTACACACAAACACACGTACACACACATCCATAGTGCTTGCACTCTATGAGGTAAAATGTGCATGACTTTATACACATATATATCTAAATATGTAATATATGTTTTATATATATATATATATTTAAAATCATCATTGTGAATCTTGTGAAAAACACACAATAAAAAATGTGGAACCCCACCATCCCCCAAAAATTCACTTTTTAAATGTATGCATACCTCCTTTATTTATCTGTTAAAATATTCAAGATGACTTTTTTTGAATAGGTCACTTTGATTAGAAAATACTGGTTTAAAAGGTTTACACTGTAAATATGATGAAGACTGAGAAAGAAAAATTTTGGAGCTTAATTTGGATCAAACATATTTACACACTTTATAAAAATAAATTTTTTGAGTAATTTTTCCAAAATATTAAGATTTGTTTTTAGGGCCCAGTGGCGTGGCCTAGCAGCTAAAGTCCTCACCTTGAACATGCCAGGATCCCATATGGGCGCTGTTTCTAATCCCGGCAGCTCCACTTCCCATCCAGCTCCCTGCTTGTGGCCTGGGAAAGCAGTTGAGGACAGCCCAAAGCTTTGGGACACTGCACCCACATGGGAGACCAGGAAGAGGTTCCTGGCACCTGGCTTTGGATCGGCGCAGCACTGGCCATTGCGGTCACTTGGGGAGTGAATCATCGGGCAGAAGATCTTCCTATTTCTCCTCCTCTCTGTATATCTGACTTTGTAATAAAAATAAATAATTAAATCTTAAAAAAAATTTGTTTTTAAACATGTTTTCCGCAGTTGTTCATTTACAACCAGCACATGTGAAAAATTTTAAAATTTAAAAATTTAAAAAATCTTTCCAGACAACTGAGACATTTTGAAACAATTAATTAGAACATTTTAAGTAAACACATATTTTATATGGATTTGTATCTGCATGTGTGTATGTATGAATATGTGCAGGTATATTGTATATATTATCATATATATACTCACTAATTTGATATTCATTTAATGGGACTATGTTACAAAAATCACAGAGTGTTAACATCCCTCAGAAAATATAGTGTGGAAAAGCTACAATAACTTATTAGTAATTTTTTATACTTTTATTTTTCTTTTAAGGATTGATTTATTTTTATTGGAAAATCAGGTTTACATAGAGAAGAGGAAACAGACAGAAATAGTTCCCATTTACTGCATCAGTCCCCAAGTGGCTGCAAGGGCCAGAGCTGAGCCCAGGGGCTTCCTCCGGGTCTCCGAAGTGAGTGCAGGATCTGTCTTTGGGCTGTCCTCTACTGCTTTCCCAGGCACAGTGGGCAGCTGGATGGGAAGTGGAACAGCCCCCACAGCAACCAGTGCTTACTTGAGATCCCAGCACATGCAAGGCAGGGACTTTAGCCAGTAGTATTCCAGGCTTGGAAACCTCTACTTTACTTTTCTAAAGCACTTAAAATATCCCTATAGTTTCTATTCAAACTTGTTTAGCTGGTTGTGGCTTATTTTAATTGCAATGCCCAGCCTTCATATGATTTAAAAACATCTACTAACTCCATAAAAACTTTAATGTAGTATAGAATGATTAATATTGCACTATTTCTGACACTTTTTATTCCAGTTCATGTAGATTTGAGACTATCAAAATTATTTTATGATACAGAGTTTTGGAGGAAAAAACTTTAAGGGGCATTAATCACATATATTTAGACATCTGACTTTGTATTTCATGAATAAAAACTATATTACTCTCTCATTTTGGTTGCACTTGAAGCTGTTTTTACAGGTGTTTGAACAGAGTTTATGTAAGGTTTGAAGATTATAAGTGTAGTTTAGAGAGTGTTATTTATAGTTTGGGCTAGTCATTTGCACATGCACTTTATGTGCTTAATGTGGCCAAAATCAAAACTACATAAACATGAGTTATCTTTTAAAAATGCTCTGTGTGCTTGATTCCTCATGGCAGCTTAATGTGGTGATGCTTTATATCACACCATGCCAAAGATGTTTGTTAACTCTCAATTATTTTATTGAAGTAAGCAGATTTCTGACAACCATCTGTTTAGAGTGTGCTTATTTCTGTTAATAAATCCATTTGAAAGTGAAATACTCATTTAAGCAAGGAAGTAGGCGCAGCATCCTGGGAAGTTGAGGCTATATATATATTTTGTGACACATCCTGTGCAATGTTAGTTATGGAGGCATAAAATGAATGCAAAACTTGTGTGTTAAACAAAAAGGAGCTGCATTTATATTGTGCTCATCCATACATCTTCAGAGCAAAGCAATTACATCTTTAGTCTTAAACATATACATAATTTGCATTCCTGACAAGAAAGTATATTTAATCTTTAAAGATGAATTTATGACTTTAGTATTCTTGTGTCTTATTTTGCTTATTTTTTAATGTTTCATTTTCTTTTCTAGCATTCCAAAATTGTGTTTTATATGTTATGTGAATTCCTCAGCATATTCATTTTGAAACAAGCTCAAACAGTTGCTTGATAAAAATGATCTTGTTCACAAATTAGCACCATGCTATTCAATTTCTCATACTTAAAGTTAATATTTATATTTGATAATTTTAACACTTTTTGACTTTCATAGCTTTCATGAATCTCCTTTTGTACTTGTATATCACTCTCCTTACTGATATTTGTTTAGGACTATAATGTGATTTCCTGCTGAGCTTGTTAGAGTGAATTTTTCATGAGTTCTACATTCTGTATTGAAAGTTAGATCATCTCAAACATACCTATCTGATTTAATAAAAAAAAAATCAGTGCAGGATTTTCATGTCATGTGTTGAAAATGGAATTTTTAAACATCATTTTTGCTTATTCTTTTTGAATGTAAAAATAAAAAAAACAGAGGGAAAGACAAAGATCTTCCATCCACTGGTTCACTCTACAAGTGGCAGCAATGGGCAGTTCCGGGCTGGTATGATCTCAGGAACTGGAAGCTTCCTCTGCAGCTGCAGAAGCACTTAGGCCATCTTACTCTGCTTTTACAGGCACATTAGCAGGGAGCTAGATCAGCAGTGGAGAAGCTTTGTCTCAACCCAGCACAGCTATGCAAGCAGTGCATGAACCATCTATACCCTGGTACCAGCCCGAGAAATATTTTCTGTGCACCTCTTTTCATAAACAGTTTCAGAACACTAGAATGCCAAGAGAATGTTTTGTTCACAGAAGTATATATCTGATGAAATAAAAATCATTTTCCCTTCACTGAGAGAAACTTAGCAGGATGATTATGTATCCTAAATAGAGCATTCATCTGAATCTTCTGAAACAGATATGCACTAATAAAATCAAATTTCTAATAAATCAGACCTAGCAAATGAAAGTCTCATTTCCTGGTATCTTTTTTTATGAAGATAGGGTTGAGTTGGAGAATGCAAGAAGTGACAGTTTAACTAAACTGATTGATATCACTTTCAAGATATAAGCAAGAAAAGTTGTGTAAAAAACAGTCCAAGGCAATCAGCCTGGGAAACGAGCCGATGATATCCGAAGTGTTTGAGTGCCTGATAGTAAGGAAGGAGATCAAAATTTAGTTTCAAGCTTCTGTCTTCTACTTGACCCAGTGCTGACACTGACATTTGGAAAGTAAAACAGCAAATGGAATAACTGTCCTTCCTTCACTCTGACTTCCAAATAAACAAATAATTATCGAAACAAATAAATAAATAAACAGCAGCTTTGAGAGGAAATTCAAAATTATTCTTTGCTCATGTTTAGTGTGAGCAACTCTACAAGGTAAGGAAAAGTCATAGGCATATAGGGATGATAATAAGTAGCCTTTGAAATTAATATTACTCCCAATACATAGGAGAAAATTAATGGAAAGACCAAGATAATACTGAGATATTTCACATACAGACACATGAAATAGATATTGACAAACATGGCTGTAGGAAGAATATTTAGAGTGTCATGAGATTCTGAAAAATATCCTTTCTGAAAATGAAGACTGATTTCAATATGATGAATAATAGCAACCGAAACAGATCTGGACATAGATAAAGTCTTATAGGTAAGAAAGATAAAATTCACCAATAAATTAAGTAATGAAGAATTCTTAAATATTTCCTAAATATAATGCGACAGACTAAATACAAATGTGTTTAATGGAAAAAACGTTGTATCAGCCTATAAAAAATTGTTCGACAAAAATAATTCTCTCTCAACCTACTTGCTAAAGCTGGGGCCCATAAACTCATCTCTTCTGGTGACAGGAAGGGATATTTGAGTTTGTCCAACCATAAAAATCATTTACATCTAAAGGAAATGAGTGCTAGAATAAATACCTAACCAGCCTAATTAAAGGGCTAAATTCATGAAAACAGGGAAACACTCACATGTTTTGATTATATAAGTTACTTTAAAGCATGAGTAATATAAATTTGTTAGTTCACAGTCATAAGGTAATGACATAGTGCTGGTTGGCTGCCACTTTCATTGGATGCATTTCTGCCCCTACATCACAAGCAATTTTGATTCACAGTAAGGAAGTCATATTTTCACCTAATGTGTATTGGGCCTCAGTTTTTCTTTATTTTTAAATTGTTTGTTTATTTTGAAAATCAGACTTAGACAGTCTGATATTACTTGGGATCTTCCTTCATGATTTGCTCCACAAATGACTTTAAGGGCAAGAGCTGTGGCTAAGACAAAGCTAAATACCAGGCATTATCCAGTTCTTCCCTGTGTGTTCAGGGGTCCAGGAACGTTGGCCATTGTCCACTGCTTTTCCAGGGTGTTTGCAGGGACCTGTATTGGAAGTGGCACCGCCATGCCATGAAATGCCACCCATGTGTGCTACCAGAATCATGGGCAGTGTCTTCATCAGCTTTACTGACTGTGACACTACACTGGATTATCAGGTGAATTTTTTTTTTCTAATGCTGGAGTTGAAGAAACAAACAGAAATATTACCATCTATGAAATAGGAAGGATACTTCTCATAAATCTTAAAGATGTTTAAAAGCCAAAAAGGAAAAGCATCATTTTTGTTCCACGTAGTCTAGTAGCTTGATAGATAATTGCTATTTAACTGCATAATTTGCTGACTTGAAAAAAAATCTATGTTTTATACTATAATGTAAAATAATAATGGCCAATAAATATAAAATTATTAAGCATAATTTGGGAATATGGTATTTTTCAAATCTTGTGCAAGTTCCAATCTCATTAAATGGACAACTAGGATGGATATTGTGGCAGAATGGATCAAATCACGCTTTGGCACAACAGACTTAGACGTTGAACTACCTGGGATTTAACCCTAACATTATTTATTTATTTGTTTATTTATTATTATTTTTTAATGATCAATTCCTTTGGTTCAAAGATCCACCCAGCCTAATCTTCTCCCAGTCCTGCTAACTACTGTTTCCTCCTATGTTATCACACTAATATCGTCTAGCTCCTGGCTAGTGCACTTCAGAATCATCCAGTGATGTACCCTGTATTTTAATTCTTGCCACCCACGTACAACACTCATACGATGTTTCTGATTTTCTACTTTGGCCTGGTCCAGCCCCAGCTGTTTGTGGGTGGGGGTGTATTTGGCAAGTCTAACATAAGATGGAATATGGCTCATTCTCTCTCAACCTTGTTGTCATTTCTGCTTTTCGTATGACTCAATATATTTTTTTGTGAAGCACACACTGGTTTTTACATTTTTCTTGGTATAGGTAAGTTCTCCCCATTGAATATATCCAACTGGTCATGGAAGTGGAAGTTGTAGTATGAAGGATTGACTTCATCTGCCTCTATTGCATTGGTTCCTGAAAAATTTATGAACTGAGATCTGCAGCATTTTACAAGCCAGTCAAGGATTTTGATAAATAAATTGAACTGGAAAAAGTGGAGATTAGTTCATGGATTATGATTTGAAATGTGTTTAGTATAGATTATGATTCAAAAGGGTTTTTAAGCCTTGAAAGGCTTACATCTCACTGCACATGGGAAGCTAGTGTTCTGGTTTTACCGTGTGTCAGTTGGCCCTCCCAGCTAAATACAACACGAACTCCACAGGATGCATATGGTGACTGTATTAGAAATGTGAATAGTGATGGGTGGATCATCAGAGTGTCGGGAACCACAGTGGCACCAAAATGGCAGTTGGTTTATTATTTTTATTTCTTTCTAGTATGCCGTATCCAATGTGCAGAAATGTAACTATGTGTCTTTTCTCCCTTTTCTCTCTTCTCTCAGACCTGGTTGCACAACAGCTCCCCATGGGCAGCAATCCGTATACCAGGCATAAGTGAGAGCCATAGTGTAGTCATTAACAGAAAGGACAAAGAAAAAATGTCTTACGACTATCTTCATGGGAGTTTGTCTATGAAAGGAAGAGAGCATCTAATGAGGGAGTGTTAGTTCTAAAAGAGCCAATTTATTTCTATGTTAATATGGGGAAGACAAAATCTCAAATGCAAATATTTTGTTCATTTGCTTTGGAAAGGAGAGAGAGAGAGAGAAGGAGAAAGTGAGAGAAAAAGAGAAAGAAAATAAATATCTTCCATCTACTTTTTTACTCTTCAAATGCTTTTAAGAAGGCAGAAACCTGGGCTCGGGGCCATTCCAAACTCAGGAGTAGAGAGTTTCATCTGGATTATGATTCGGGTTGCATAGACTCAAGTATTGTTGCCTCCCTGGTGTCCATCAGTCAGATACTAAAATAGAGATCTGGGCCAGAACTAAAACTTAGGCACTCTTACACATCTACATTTGATAGGAAATAATATCAGCAACTAGTGTGTTTATTAATGGAAATATAGTGCCAGTATCATGCAAAACTGTTCAATATTTCAGCATAGGGTTATCACAAAAGAAGATATTTAGTATAATGCTACAACATTGCTCAGATAAATATTATTACTCTCTGTATGGCACGATAAGATTCTAAATGAGAATAAAAATATATGTAATATGAAAGAAAAACTGTTAGAATAAATATTAAATGTTTAACAATATTTGTCTGCACGAGCACAGAAAATAGTGACAGAAGTTTATTTTTGACTAAAACATGATTGATATTTAATGAAGAACCAAACATATGCAACAAATGAACATTGACTAAATGCATGAACTCATTCCAGATAATTGTTAAGCCACATTTTGGTATAGGAACCCATAAAGCCAATTGCACCCTGATAATCATTAGAATCTTTATTACTTCCCAAAGTTTTCTCTCATTGTCTTTATTACTGATATACTAATATGAATATTTGTATTTAGGATGTGCATACATATATTTTATGCACATGCATGGGGGCATGTTATTGAGAATACTTACAACAAAATCTACCCTGTCAACAAGCTTGAAATACAGATTATAATAATGTTAATGCTAAACATTATGCTGTACAGAGAGCCCACCTAGCACAACTCAAAGATTTTGCCATTTCAGCTTCACCATTCTACGTTCCCTTCTTTGAGATTTCCCTATCTGCTTCTGTGAATTTAACTTTAGATTGCAGACAGAATAAGATCATCCACTCCATGTCTGCTGGTTTCTAGCGTATTTCACTCTTACGGTGTCCACTAAGGCAAATAAGCTAATGTGTTTTCCTGGAGATTGTACATGCTTTTTAATTATTTGTATACCCTGATGTTATTAAAAGTATGCTCAGTGGACTTTTCTATGTTATAATAACTGCATAAATGTTGGTAAGCAGCACAAAAGTGATAAGTTGCCTTGTGTTTCATGATTTTAGAAATGATAAATGTCAGGGCAAAACATTTTAAATAACAGCATTTGAAGAGAGAAATATCAAATTTTATGAACTTATGCATGATATGAGCTATATATTAACACCAAAAAATGTAGCTATTTTTACATGCTGTTGTGTTCACACAGTTTTTTTTAAATTTTTCTAACATGTTAATAGACACATAAATGTGCATATTTCAGAGTTAAGTTGAAATAATTTAATACAAGCACGTATAATTTAATGTGTAATCAATACCAAAAAGGTATTTCCTCAAATATCTAACATTTTTTTTATGTGAGAACATTCAGATTTCTGTCTTCTAGATTTTTGGGGTTTACATTTTAAAAGCATTCATAAATGTCATAGATTTGGAAAAATACATTTTTGAGACTGAGCAGTTTGGAGGGCGGCAGGGGAAGAACTTTCAGAGTCAGAGCGATGTACCTACCCATGTGGGAAACCTGAGCTGGACTAGGTCAGACTATGCCTGACTACTTCTTATTGGCACACACTCAAGCTTTGGCTGGGGCAAAACTGCCAGAGGTAGTTCACAATACCTTCAAATGAGAATCAGATCAAGGGTTGGCTAATGTTAGGCTGGGCCATGACACTACCCCACATGTAAGAGAATCAGGTCTATGGGCAGATTTTGTGGGGCATTTGTGGGTTCATCCCTGTGAAGCTGCAAATTCTGCTGGTTTGTTGGAGAGTTTGAGTGACAACGGGCTGAGTTAGGCATGACCATTGAATACTTTAACACTCATGGCTACTGGGGTTGAATTCAAACTTGACTGGTCCAGGCTGCAAAACCACAGGCAAACTAAGGAGTGGGTATGGGGCAGGCCAGGTCACAATATCCAACCACTCATACAAAGGCTGATTGGAGGAGGAAGACTATGCCAGGTAAGGACCTAACACCAACAGGAATATTTGAGATCTGGGTTTGGGAGTGCAGTTAGTGGGGTAGGAGGAGGGGCTTGGGAAACTCCCCTAGTGGCCATAGCTTCTGCTGGTGAGCTTGTGGTTAAGGCCTGGGTGTTGGTCAGCCTGGGCAAGGTAGCACCCGCTGGTAAGCATGTGTGAGTTGGTTCTGGAAGGAAGCAGATCAAGCAAAATTGGACCAGACCTTAGCACACTGGAATGTGCAGGAGCACGGTGGAGTTAAGACTATGTGGGCAAGGGTATCACACCTACTAGCTTGCATGAATCAGTGATGGGAGCAGACTGCACAGGTCTTTGCTGTAGCACCTGCCAGAGAGAGTTGGGACTGGAGTCAGGCTGGAACAGGTCGGACTGCAGCATCCAATGGCAGAGGTCAAGGTTGGGCATAGCTAAGAAACCACTGGCACGTGCAAGATCTGTGGCTGGGAATAGGCCTGGTTGGGGAGCTAAGGGGATGTCCCAACTTAGTTGTGGTTCCTACTGGTGAGTATGAGAGCCAGAATGGGGGTTAACAATATGGGTTGGGCATGGCTACAGTATCCCTCAGAATGAATTGGCATGGGTCTGGGGTGTGCCAGACTGGGCTAGACTCCAGCATCCACTGGTGCTCATGAGAATTAGTGTGAGTGTAGGAGGAGCTGGGCTGGGTTTTGGCTCCCATTGAATCACATGAGGTCTATGTTTGGAAGTGTACCAGGTATGGCTGGTCAACAATAAGAACCGGAATTGGTGTGGGCAAGTAGGGAAAGGTCATTGCTCCTACCAGAACAGGAGGTGGATTAAGTTAGCCTGGGACAAAGACCTACTGGTATGCATGATATCTGCAATTCAGAGTAGACCTGATAGAGGTGCTTGTAGAATCCCTTTGTTAGAATGTGGCCCCTACAGGTGAGCACAAGAACCAAGACAAGGGATAGCCCAAACCAGGCCAGGTTCTGTACCCACCAGCATATGTATGGGTGAGGTGCTGGGGAGGGCCAGGCTGGTCCAGTTCACAATGCCCACTTGCAGATCTTCAAACCAGAACAGGATGCAGGACAGGCTGGGTCAGGTACAACAGCAGCCAGCTTACATTAGGGCCAGGACTGGGGCTTACTGGGTTGGGCTAGGCTGCAACACTCACCAGCATGATTTGGAATTGGATGCAGACCTGCCGTGGCCAGCTGATAGCACATACTGGAAACTTCCAAGGTGATGTCCATGCCAGACTGGGCCATGGCACCCACCAGTACACATGACCTGGGGGGAGGGGTGCAAGTCCAGTAGCGGGGAAGAGCTGTCTCTATTGCTGGGGTACTGCTCCCACTGGTGAGCACGAGAACTGGAACTAGGAGTAGAACAAGCCAGGCAGGGTTACAACACCTGTTGGCCTGCAAGTGAAGTGAGTTAGGAAGAGAGCCAGGCTGGGGTAACTGACTATATCTCCTGGTTCATGAATGTTCCAGAATAAGTACAGTTTGGTTGGATGCTTTGCCACAGCATCATCTGGCAAGTACTGCAAATGGGGGCAAATCCTGCAAAGCTAGAATACAGAACCGTCTGGAAAATGCAAGATCTAGGACTGGGAATGGGCACAATATGGAAACCATGAGCATCTCTCTGATGGGCTGTAATTCCCACTACTGAGCATGAGGACCAAGGCTGGGAAAGGGCCTGACTTGACAGGTGATGACACCCATCAGCAAGAATGTGATCTGGATATTGGGTCTGTTGCACTGAACTACACTTGAACACTCACTGATGTATACAAGAGCTAAATGGGATATGGGACGGACTGAACCAGTCTGTTGCACATACTGGCAAAAATAAGAACCAGGACTGGGGACATGCCTGGTGAAGTTATTGGGGTCATTTTGGCTAGGCTGCAGTTCCTGCTGGTGTATGTGAGGGCCAAGTGTGTAGTGGGATGGGTTGGTCTGAATTAGAGCATCCATTGGTTTGCATGAGAGAAGGAACTGGAGACAGAATGAACCCAGCAATTATAATTAGCAGAGCGTGCGTAGGGTGATGTGGGTGATGGATTGATCAAACCCTGTGTTGGCAATCACACACAAGTGTCAGGTCTGGAATCACCTAAAAGGAAGTCTTTTGGGGGGTCCTTCCAACTGAACCACTAGTATCAAAACTCTGACCATGGGGAGAAATGAAGGATCAGCAGACTGATTGCATTGGGCATGTCTCAGAACTAGGCCTCTTCATTGATAAAGACAGAGAAGTGGACAGCATGCCCAGATGCACATGGATAATATTGCAGTCCATTGGACCCTGCAAAGGACATCTGGTATCATAGCAGAGAAAGGAAGGAGAACAAATCTCTCAAATAACCCAGCCAAGTGTTGACAGCAAATATCTGGGTAAATAGAGATTTTCTAAGGTAGACTATGTTAGCCAATGGAGCTTGGAAGGATTTCTTTCTCCTTGTTTTCTTTTCCTTTCTTCCTGTGTCTGGATGCAGGATGGGCAGAGGAGATAAGGGGAAAATTCTCACCCAGCTTCCCAACCACCTCAGTACTCAGAGTAGGGAACACCCAACTGACATTACACCGGGGTCCCCAATGTGGAGCATGCTCTGGGGGTTCTGATTAAGTGGTTTTTGATAGTTCTGAAATGCTAGTGAGCTCACCAACTCAAGGAGGAATTGTCTGACCTACTTTCCCCTAATCCTTGATCCTTCGCACACTGAACAACCATGTACACATCGTTAAGACAAAATAAAAAATAGAATAGCCTTAAAATCCAAAACCCATCTTTTTCTCTTTGAAATAATACTTGTGGTTTTTTGACAATGTGCTTTTTTTTGAATTTTTGAATTATGTGTTACAATTTCGTATAGACTGGGATTTCCCCCCAATCTCCCACCCCCTGACAGGTAAGTATATTTAAAAGGTGTTTATTTTGTACTAAAAATATTTCAATTCCATCTATAACTTTTTAAAGAAAATATGGATTTTAATAAAAATTTTAAGACCTTGGTAAGCATAGATTTGAAATATTGATACCAAATAAATATTTTTAGCTTCAATTTTTGCATGTGAGTATTGTCCTAAGATTAATGAATTAGGAATTCCCTAAACAAATTTCCCCTTTAAAAATTCTTTATTGTTCATATTTGTGCTTTTCTAGATGTTTTATAGTTTTAAGTTAATTTGTTCCAAAATCAATCTGTTGTGGCAAGATCTTATTGTCTGTATATAGCTTCAGATTTCAATTTTATCTATTATTTATTTATTAGAAATCTAGGAGAAAAGATCAGACATTGAGATAGGGAAGGATCACCCAATCCACTGGTTTAGTCATTATTTGTTCTAATGATACGGGCTAGCACAAGCCAAGGTAGGAAGAAGGATTAGTCCTGGTTTCTCAGACAGGTGGAAGGGAATAAGACACTTGTGCCGCCATATTTTGCTTCCTAAACTTCGATTTGTCCCTGAGTTAGAATTGGAAACAGGGTGGGACTTGAACAGAGGCACTTGGACTTGATCTATTTGTGTCAGTTTGCACATATTGATGCAACTTCCTTTCTGCAAAGGACTTTAAAAGAGACATTTTACAAAATTTTTGTAGTTATAAGTTTCCATTATTTAGTTATATGAAATATTTAACACTAAACTTATTTTTCCAAGCCCAGGGAATCTTCATACCATCCATGATTTGATTATCCTAATGCATATTTCTCAATTTAATTCATAATCTTGAATGCCACATCGACTTTGTACTTCAGTGGGATAATTTACTTTGCTTGATCTAGTCCCTCTGAAATGTGAGCAAAATTTCGAGTTATTTTCTTATTCATTTTCTCTTGGTGATTTTATAAAATGATTACATGGTTAAACAGTACTGTGAGGCAGTCAAAGAAGCCATTGTCTTTAATTATTCAGCAACTGTTTATGGAATTCTATTTTGTGTCTGCAATGTAATAGGGCATTAAGACAAAAAAAATCCCAGAAGAACCATGTCCTCTGCCCTTCACATGTTTTCAATCTCACAGAGACAAAAGCAAATGTTGACGAAGCACAGTCTTTTATAAAAAGCACTAAAAGAAGGAGAAATAGATAGTTTTAATGTCAAGGACCATGTCTCCAGTTGTGTATGGAAAAAAGGTTTGCCAAAGAAATCTTTACATTTCTTCATCAAAAGTAACTAACACAGAGAGAAATTAGAAAACACTGCTGCTCAGCTGTGCCTGGTGGTCACAGATGGGGAAGAGTGCAGTGTCCTCAGGAAAGCATCCACAGGCCCCTGGACTGAGACGAGGAGAACCCCACCAAAGGGTTGTGCTAAGTGATCGTGCATTATTGTTTACAGATGTGTTTACTGACATGAAAGGCAATGTTTCAGGACCAGAGCAATGGAGTGGTAAGCTAAGCTACTAGCTGTGATGCTGGCATTTCATATGAGTTTCATATGATTTCCAACTCCTCCACTTCCATCCCAGCTCCCTGCTATTGTGCCAGAAATGCTGCATCCTAGTTAGGATACCTAGACAGAAGCTCCTGATGAATCAAGCCCAGCTCTGGCCTTTGAAGTTATTTGGGACTAACCAGATGATGGAGAGATGGATATGTTACTCTGTCTCTCTTTCTCTCTGTAACTTTGCCTTTCAAACAAAGTAACCAAATCTTTTTAAAAGACAGAGTTACTTATGAGAGTATAGGGACAAGCAGAGAGAGAATTTCCATCTTCTGATTCACTTCCCAATAAATCACAATGGACAGATTGGGCAAGGCTAAAGCTAGAAGCCATGAACTCCAGTAAATCCCCCCATGCATTTCAAGAACCCAGGTGACTGAACCACCTTATCCTACTTTTCTAGGCAATTTGATAATGAGTGGAATCAAAATGGAGCAGCTGAGATTTGAACCAACACTCATTAAAAGTCAGCATGTCAGACGGAAGCTGAATACACTGTGCCTCAACACCAGGCCTAATGTTCTCCTTTATTATCCAAACTACTGAGAGATGAAGAAAGCTTTGGGTCAATGACAGATCAACTTGCTATGTACTGCCTGCTTGTAATGTGTATACAACAAGTTGCAAAATGAGAACATCACATTTGGCTCACATCTCAAATACTTATAAGCAAGGACCAAATCAAAGTGAAACCAGGAGCCTAGAATTCCATGCCACCTTCCCACATGAATTTGAGAGATCCAAGAGCATGAACTATCATTTTTGGCTCCCAGACAGTACATTAATAGGAAACCTCATCAAAATTATATCACACAGTAATCAACCTTGACATGCTCATGATACAGATGCAGCTGCCCCCAGCGGCAATTTGATGTATTATACAAAAGGATTTCCCCTACAACGTAATTTTAAATATTAGGGATCTCATGCATTCCACATTCATGTTCAGTGACCCATAAAATACACACAAATATTACCTGTTTTTTTTTAATCTAAACTACTTTATTCCTTCCCATCCCTCCCAAAGTCTAGTAATCAGCGTTGTTGAGATTCTAAATGTGACAGCTAGGCTTTGTTTTATGTCTAATTAGAAAAATTATTATGAGCACTTACTTTGCTATGATTTTACTATGTATGTTCTTTGACAACAATCACACTATAAAAAACTTTATTGGAAAAATGTGAAATACAAGATACCAGGACCACACAAGGGATTAAAGGAAAGAAAGATTTCAAACGTAGAATATAAGGAGGCAAATATGAGAATATTATCTGAGGATTAGGGCTAGAGACAGATCTGTTTTTTCAATTGACAGAGGGAAAGAAGAAAAAATTAAAGGGCCTCTTGATACATCATGTTTGACTCTTCACGAATCAGAAGGTCTGGACAATTAGTACATTGGAAGAAAAACCAAAATGTTGAAATATTACGTATGAAACTATGTGCCATCCGATTTTCTAAAACTTCTTACTATTCAAGTAACCCTGTAAAATAGAATTTAGGGCAAAGGGTAATTACTTCCAACTACACAACTCCAAAGGACTCTTGGAGACTTCGCCCAAATATTTGCAGAAGATAAAATGCCTGATAAATGTGGTTAGGGCGTAACTGAGTCAGGAAACTAGTTGCCAGGATAGTCATCTCTCTGAAATCAACACAACTTTCATTGTGATCACTTTTATGTATTTAGTCATTTTATTGTGAGACTGTTGTCAATAACTCAATGCTACATTATAATGATGGGGTTCAAAATCTAGCTCAGCAGGGATATAGGCAAGATCATAAATTAAGATCAAATAAAAGCATTTCAAATCATGTGGTAAATTTTAAAAGATTTAAAGATCATTAAAACTATGGTGGTGGAATATTTGTAATAATTTTGTTGACATAAATAAAACAAAAACATGTGAAAGCAGTGCTGTTACTTATGTGAATTTCTTTCTCTTAAAAAGAAATTTTTAAATCCAACCTAAGTTAGCTTACAGATTACGTGAAAACTTCTCAAAATACCAATGACATTTTTATGTATAAATAGTACAGAAACAACAAAAAAGTTACGGAACTACAAGACGACAACTAAAGAAATCTTGGACAGAACAAATTAAGCAGAAGCCATAACACTGTCTGGCTTTAAGCAGAAAGCAGTTTGATTTAGAAAACTTGAATAACTTGTCTAGATCAAGACTCTACAAAAATGTTTTAATAAGCAGGCTTGTTGAAAATAAGTCATGAAATCTCAATATTGGACTCTCCAGATTTAACTGTTGATACGGTGCAAATATATTTTAAAAAGCACACTCACTTTCCACAGAATGCGTAGATTTCAAGTATATTTTAGTTCTGTATTTTGATATATATTAAAATGTTGTAAATAGGATTTTGTCTCAGATGTTGACTTAGAGGAACTCACCCTATAAAGAGTAAGGGGGATGCCTATGTAGATAAAATATAAACTCAAAAGAACTTTCAGGAAAAAGCAATAGAAGATGTTCTGTAGTATTTATTAATTTATTGCATCAGAGTTTACCAGTTTTAGACTCCAGTGACCAAGCCTTTGAATACCCCTCTTGCAAAATCACTACATGTGTTTGACTCTGAATTTCTTGGGAAGGCAGATTTACAGAGAGAAGGAGAGTCACCGTGGCCGGGACTGCCAGTGCTGAGCTGATCCAAAGCCAGGAGCCACGAACCAGGAGCTTCTTCCTGATCTGACATGCTTTTGGGCCATCCTGTACTGCTTTTACAGGCCACATCCAGGATATGAACTGGAGCTCATATGGGATCCCAGCACATGCAAGGTGAGGACTTGAGCCACTAGGCTACTGCTCCAGGTCTATTTCCTTCCATTTTGCGAGGACAGAATGTCATGGTGATTTCAGCTTAAAAAACATGGGGGCATTTCAGTCAGTTCCCTTCCACAGTAAGACTGTGAACCACAAGCAAAATTGTATGAATTAGTTGAGGCACATGATTTTACTAAACATTTTAGTATTATGATGGAGACATGGAGTGAGCTGGCCCTTGGAAGCTTTTCACCCAGTGTGAACTTAACGAGGGAATCAGCAGCAGTCTTCTAAGTCTATCCACACTTTCATGGATTTACTCAATCATTTAATATTATATTCACCTCATAGGGTAGTGACAGATTTTGAAAACAGCAATAAAACTTGTACTATATTACATGATACATTGTACTGTCTTGAAATCCAGAAAGTGAAAACACTATGAAATAAAAACACTATGCAGAAAAGGAATTCTAAACGAATTACATTGACAGTAGAGTCAAAAGAGCTCATTGAAAAAGCAATGCACCAAAAAAAAAAAACAAAAAACTGAAGAAGATAAAGGACTTTACCATTTATTGTGCTTTGCAACAATATTGCAAAGAAAGAAATCATGAACTATGAGAGCCTGATGTAACAGAATTAGTGGATAAGACTAAGTACATGGAAACTTGTAAGACTTGGAGGCAATTGCAAAGACTTTAACATTTACCCAGACTGAAATAGGCTATTTTGGAGTATTTAAGATGAAATGTACGTTATACAGTTCGTTGTTAGATGAACATTTTCCAACTTGCCCAGGGCACTAACGTGCAATCACAGATAAGAAGATCAGAAACAGCAAGAATAATGGGACACTCTTAGTGATCCAAGTTAGAAATATCAATAGGTCACTACATTTCAGAAATAATTTTGAAAAAATCATATTGGCAAATCAGAAGACAAACCATGCCTAACCGAATGATTTTCTAGATAAAGATTTGGAATAAAAAGCTTGTTTAAGGGTAGGTTTGAGACATTTATTAGATATCTAAACACAAATACTAATTTGAAATTGGCTTAGAAATAAAGATTTGAGAATTACCAGCAAACTCATAGTATTGAAACATTATATAGCAAGGTGAAGTGTGAACTCAATGGAGGAGAAAGCTCAAATATAAAACCCAGGATATGTCACTATTTAAAAATAATGAAGACAATGATGATTTTTAAAAATAAAGTGTCAGGGAATACGTTTTCAAGTAAATAATAAGACCGTATTATATCGAGTTCAAATAGGATTCTCTTAAGAGGAGAAAATAATTAATTACTTGTTTAAAATGCTACTAAGAGGAAAAAGATGAAATTAGATAATGGGTTTTTATTAACAATATTAATTTACTTATTAACTTGTATCACCCTGACAGCATCAGTCATCATTCCTGACATAATCTGATACGCTCAATGCTGATCAGCCCTTCTCCGATGTCATAGCTGTTACTGTCTGAAATTGTGTCTTTCGTAGGATATAATTGGCAATTCTTCAAATATTTCCGCTATGATTGGTTTGATTATTCTTTCAAATACTTTTTCCCAAATACTTTTTTAGTGTAACATTTACAGATGAAACACCAGTACTACAATTTCTATGTATAAGATCAGTCTGACCTGGAGAGTGGCATGTTGGTTTCAAGTAACCTGTTGATTTATGTCTTTGTCAACTTCCTGTCCTACATGATGGGCATGATTCTTAGGACATTTAAGTAAAGTACTGAAGTTAAACTTCAAAACTGATCATTTACAGGGGTCCTACCAAGGCTATCCGACACATTTTAAGAAATTATTATGGGCCTGGTACAATGACACAGTAGCTAAATCCTTGTCTTGCATGAGCAAATATCCATCATTGGAGTTGATTAATGTCCCAGCTGGTTTACCTCTCATCCACCTACCTGCTTGTAGCCTGGGAAAGTGGTACACGATGACCCAAAACCTCGGGAGCTTGCACCCATATGGGAGACCCAGAAGAAACTCTTGGTGCGTGGCTTCCAATTGGCTCAGCTCTGGCCATTGCAGCCACTTGAGGAGTGAATCAATGGATGGAAGATTTTTCTCTCTGTCTTTCTCTCTGTAAATCTTAAAAAATAAATAAATACATAAATCTTAAAAAAAGAAATATGTTACTTTAATATTGCATCATTTTATTATAAAGGGAAATATTTATTACACAAATTATAATTTTAATAAAATGAGAAATGATTCATGGTGTGATACTATATCAAGACACAACTGGCTTGACCGCAAACCCTAGTTTTAAGTAAATTAAAGGAGGGGATGGCAATAAACTCTTTCACTATCATATACACAAAACCTACAGAAAAGAAATTCTTAGTATGGAAAAATCATGAGATGATTTGGTGGGTGGCTTGCTTGTCTTTATTGTCAAGGTCATAACAATGCTCTATCTCACCTGTTGAGCTCTATCATCTGACACAAAGGGGCTGATTTTCATTTTGGGGAGGAATGAGCTCTAACCTAGGGTTATAATGTGTTTGCCATTCTTTCCCTTTGGTGAACCTTGAAAATAGTCTTGTGATTTCAAAAGAGAAGAAGTACCTCGTAAAGGTCCTGAGTTTTCCCTGATTTTGTGCAATCCCTAATTTTGTGCATATGACGTATAGCAGAACATTATTGCCTCTTGTGACAACAAGTCATCGATTCAACATCCACTACCACCAGACAGCCTCATGAAATAAACAAAAAAAAATCAAAATTGTGTTAATGTATTATTCTTGTTCGTTCTACCATTTTAGCCAGCATTTGGATAAGAAGAAAGGAAAAAAAATCACTATATGGAGACTATGAGTTCTGATAAATCAGACAGATTATTCCACGTTCTCAAAATTCTAATAATCTATGACGTTTCAAGCAGTCAACCCCTTGAAATCTGGTTGTACTTATTTTTCACAAGTTTATTGGTCAGCTTATTGGGTTAGCCGATTTTGAAAGTAAAGAAGGCCTCTTAAATTTGGTCATGATTGTAATGGAAGAGTTAAAGAAAAATGCCACACTGAGATTGACAAAAACTAAGAAAGAGAGTTTAAGTTTTAGACTGTATCAAGTTCATTCATATAATATGTAGCTTATGTTTTAAGAGTTGTCATTCAGTGCCTTCGTATTCCAATGTTATCTGCCTTGTTATGGAAACAAAATTATCCTGGACCTCTTCTATAGAATCCTTCCCATCAGTAATAAACATTAAATAAATTATGCTGTTAAGAATTATGAATTACAGACCTATCTATATGAAAATAAGTGAAGTCCTAATAGATGCTCTTTTTATAAGTAAATTTTTCTCTGTTTCAAAGATTTTATGTGTACATATAATTTTTATAGCAACTATTTTAGGCTTAACTCTTTGAGTGACCAATGATATAATTATTGACCACTATGAATTTTTCCAAATACTATTCTCTATGTGTGGTCCACATTTCAGAGTACATATATTCATGATATCAGATCTAGTGTATAATCACAGTTAAATCATTAATAAGTATTTTATCATAAGATAGTAGCTTGATTTTCTTTGGGTTTCAACTAGCCTATATTAATTTTGTTTTTTCTAACATTCTTTTCACTTTTTTAATTACTTAAAATCTTAAAATTTAACATATGCAGATTATATTTATCTGTGGGGCATTAAGTCATTTCATAGAAGTTAAAAATACAGTGATAGTTTCTACCTGTGTAGGAAGAAGGCGGTTGTTCAGGGCTGTGCAAATTTTCTTGCTATCAGTAAGGATATTAATAAAATGTTATTCATTTTTAGAAACTCTTTTTTGTCAAAATTTCTTTAAGAGAGAATGGAGCTTTCTTCCTAATCAGTGAACAGACATGCCTTTATAGTCAGAAATGTCATCAGGAACTTGGCTTATTCATTGGATTCTTGATTTCTATTTCAGGATGAGTTTTCCATTCAGGGAATTTGGCTAGAAAAAAAAATGCACCTGTCTAGAATGAAATATTAGATGAGAGGTGCTGACCAAATGTGTTTCTACTAAGCCCAAATAATAGAACAGAATTCAAAGAACAAAATCTACATACTTTTCTGAATTAGAAACAATTCTTGCATCCAAAAGATTAATTATGGCATTTCTGTTTATCTGAGATATACACTATAACCTACAAATTTCTTTCATTGTGTGTTACGTTCTGGGCGTCAAGGATGATGCAATGTTTGAGACTCACTAGATATTAATGTTGGATTTATTTTTTTTCTAAGTTTATAGGGATAGTAAGTGGAGAGCATGTATAGCCTCAAGGTAACAGATATTTCATATTCATTCATGGAACAGTGAATTAACATTTCTCTTTCAATTGAGGCATAGTGAAAAATAAGCTAATTTAAAAAGTGAAGCCACAAAAACAATGGTGGCAGTACATTTAAGTTGAGTCCTGTGGTACTCAGGTAATGGATTGTCAATGATGTAACTACCCAGCCATTAGATCCAGGTGAAATGTTAATGTCACCTCTGTGTAGAAATGGCTAAATTAAGAATTTAGAGATGAGATTATTCTCCATGGGACAATCTAATTTTATCATCACCTCTAATCTCGTCTGAATATTACTGTTCAACCTAGGAGTTTGTCAGTTAGAAAGGTAGTGACTTGATTATAAATTCTATTTTTAATTTTTATTAATTTTTACAGATTATATGTACTGCGTAAGTATATTTTCAAGGAGACAACAAGAGTTCCTTCACTCTCCTGCTCCCCAGACACAATTCTTCCTTTTCTCCCTCCATACATTAGTTCTGATGATATAATTTTCATTCCTTCTTTATTCACATGCTTAAATCAGCACTATTCACAATACTAAACAAAAAAGAAGTAGGAAAACCATATTTCCACTGGAGAATAAACATAGTCCCAATGATAAGAAAATCCCAAAGTGGTCAAATCATTGTTACACATTTTTGGGTTCTCTGATAGCTGTCTTATATCAGAGAAACATGATATTTGTCATTTTGGGATTTTCTTCCTTCACTAAGCGGAATGATTAACAGGTGCATCCACCTTGTTGTAAAAGACAAGATTTCACTCTTTTTTTTCCATATTGAAAATCACTACAGGAGTATTGACAGAGGAGATTGTTTAACAGATACCAAAACATAGAGAGAAGCCATGACTTGCAATGTTTCATAACACAGTGATGAAACAGGAAGAAGTTGAGGTTTGACAGCTCTAAGCCATCCGCACAGCAGTGTAGGCGGTTGTTTAACTACTCTGCTTATTCACCACTTTTGCCAACATGGGCAGCATAATGGGCTGTTATTTACTAGATTTGTGGAAGGAGGGGTCAGGAAGAACTGTGTGGACAAAGGCAGTGTGATAACGTAGTCCATTATTTTTAAATTGCAGTGAAACTTGCTACTGAATGGCTCCAAGAACACGATCTGTTGTGAACCTGTTCCTAAAACTGACCCACCATGTGACATACATCACAGACAGGTTGTATAGCAGCCTGGCTTGCTGCATGGTCACCACCTGTCTATGTGCTACTCAATCCTCTCTTTCTGTGCATGACACATTCCTACATTCTGCTTACCACATGATTCCTTTATTTACAGGTAGAACAAGCTGCGATTTTCATATGGTTGCAAGCTTGGAGCAGAATCTACTGGATATATCCATTATGATTGCAATATGTGTCCCAAAGATGATATTTCATCCATTATAATACTATTATAAGGTTGTTATGTCTATAACTCTCATTTTTGCCATGCCTTTGAGACTGACACTTAATATTTCTATAGCAGGGCATATAACTGAGTGATTTTCAAACTCTTCTCTTAAATCTGTTTATGAAAATTCAACCAAGTCCCACCAAAACACACCCCTTAGGCTTTTTGATAGTACAAAAAGATATACCAAACCTTGTTAAAGTGGACTTCTTGTTTGTTGTTTTCCTGTTGGGGTTCCTTTGATTTTTGGTTCTTTGTTCATTCTCTTTCATGCTTGCCAATACTTTTATTTTGCTTTGAATAAAGCTTACTTCCCTGTACATCCTCATGAGACAATTTGAAAATTCTTTCACAGCATAAAGTAATTTGAAAAACAGAACCTAGATCAAGATAGCCTGGGTTTGAATGCTGATTTCTTCTCATATTAACTTTTTGACCCTGGGAAATTTGCTTGACCACAATGCACCACAATTTTCCCATCTATGAAATTGGACTGGTGATAACACATATTTCACATTGTTTCTTTGCTAAGTATGGATGATTCTAAGGCGATAATGGAAATATCTGATGTATAGGAAACGCAATGTAGTATTGGATGTATTTTAAAGGAGTATGAATGAAATTGGAAAGAGAAATTAATCCCTGGTGAGTAGTCTCCTGCAAAGTACACATGAGTTCAAATGTGAGGTCACCCAACAAGCTCTAACAACGGTTTAGAAGAAGCAATTTGATTTCTGTTTAGAAATATGGGAGGGATACAGAGAGGAAATAAAGAGGAAAGAATGTAAATATAAAAGACTAGGACAAGAAGCAAGTGAATGTGAGTTTGGCTCTTCAGATTTTCTTCTATAAACACTATAATAACAGAAGCTCCAAAAGTAATTCCTACCTTTTAGAATCAAAGAACATTATGGTTACAAAAATAAATTATTCCCCCCAAAACTAATATGGATTTTCCTGGATTTGTGTTAACTAATACGTGAGGTACAAAACTATAATAAGCATATGAGTGAAAATAACATTTTGAGATTTGATGTTTGTTTATAGCCCCTGTGTGTGCTATGAGGACCAGTTATGTTTCTATTTAATACTTGCACACTTCTTTGTGTAGCTGGGGGTTAAGCCTGTGATGATAAATAAAATCGAATTTTGTCGTTGTAAAAATTTAAAGAAAATTTTAAAAAAGGAAGAACTGTGAAAAAGATTAAGTAGGAAGTGTCAACATAGTCTTAAAATCTAAACATGAAATACAAGAAATGCGTTCCTTTTACATACATAAAAATAATTTTAAAAATTGCCTAAAGATTTGATGCCACTATATACAATTTCCCAGTTATTGCTTCAATTATTGTTTCATTTTTAACATAAAACAAAGTTTCACTTTACAATAAGATACTCTTAAGTATGGGTACAAAATTTAACATGTAAACAAAGACTGGCTAAAAAAAAAAAAAGACCCTAAGCTAATACATAAACATACAAAACAAACCAACAGTCACAAAAAAAAAAAAAAAAAAAGAGAAACCCAGAAATTATATCAGGCATCCAGGAGCAGGAAAGTCTCCTCAGAAGATGATGTTTTGAAAATTGGTTCTCCACATTCAGAAGTGAGAAACAAGATTCCTGCCATATGCCTTACACAAAAATCAACTCCCAAAGGAGCAAACATCTAAATCTACAGCTTGATACACATCAAACTTCACGATGAAACCATTCAGAAAGCTGCAAAACATTTGCGTATGCAAATAATTATTTAATAAAAACCTAGAAACACAGACGGTAGAAACAAAAATATATACAAATATGATTATATAAAGCTAAGAAGCGTCTTCGCAGAAGAGCAAACGATCAACAAATTAAGAGGCAATGGGCAGATTAGGAGAAATTATACTGGGTGAATTAAATTGTCATGACCAATTTTATTTGAAACTAATGGAATTGCAAAAAAGAGATTTAACAAACTTCACTAAAACAGGTATTAAATATAAAGATATATATGTAAAAGATATATATATATATCTTTTATGTATATGCAGGGCAGAATGATGAGAGAGAGAGAGAGACCTTTCACCAGTATCCTAAGACCTCAAGGGTTTGCAATAAACAAAATACTTTCAGACCAAATGTAGGAGCCCAGATCTCTGCATCTAGGCTACTCGTGTGTGTTACAAGGATCCACACACTTGAGATGTCACCGGAGGCTTTTCATCATGTATTAGCAGGGAGTAGTAAGAAGAAACAAAGCTGAGATTGAATTCAGACACTCTGATATGGATATGGGCATGCCAAGTGCCTCTTCAATCTCTTGGCCACATGACTACCAATCAGTAAGAGTTTCTACTTCATTTCTAAATTAATGAGAGTTGTACATATTTACAGAGTAGAAGGCAGCATTAAAACAAACCTATAATATTGCTCTGATTGTAACCAGGTAATAGACAAATCCTCATTTTTGCAATTTTATTATGGTTTGTGCCATGGAACTCCTTTTGTTCTGTTGGCTCATAAATTAAAAAAAACATTTTTATGAACTGCAGTAATGTTACCATTATGCTAGACACAGGTAAGACACTTCTTTGATTTTGTTGTGATGTATTATTAATGACGTATACACCAGATATCCTTTCCCAGTCCTCCCAGTAAGAGTGAGACGTTTGGTTGGTATCTGTCTTACAGTATTGGATTATTTAATTTTGCATGATGTTCTTCATGTCCGTTCATTATGGTGAAAATGCCAGGTATCACTATTTTTTACGGATCAATACAATATCATTTTTATGGATCATACAATATCATAATTTCTTCATTCATTCAAATTTCAGAACTCTACCTATTACAAAGAAATAGGGAGTGAACTCACATCTGAAAAAGGCTTAATATTCAAATATTATCTAAGGAACTGTAGAAAACTCAACAATAAAATGAAACAAAATAGTAAATTGGCTATAAAACAAGAAAAGTTTCTGCACATTTCAAAATGACCAATAGATGTTTGAAACAAATTTCATTAGACAACAGAGAAATGTGTTTCAAAAATACATTGTGATATCCCTTCATCCTAATACAATGACTTCAAAAGACAGTAACTCCGTGGGGGTGGGGATCAAGAGGAGCCCTTGTGTAGTGCTTTAAGATGTATGTTTTCAAGCACTGGGTTACAGTGAAGTACTAAAAGAAATTAATGAGAGTTTGATGTGAATGAATAGAACAGAATGTTTGCTAATTCTGTATTTGATGGTTAGATTTATGCCTCCAACAGAGACAGAATGATGTATATTATCTATTTTATTGATTATATTTTATTTTTTTTTATTTTTTTTTAAATATATATTTTATTACATTATTTATATATCTGAGGTGAAGGGGAATATTGAGGGAGAATCCCCACCCAGTCTCCCACCCGCCCAAGGTCCCAGATGTGGGGCATGCTGAGATACTTGCTCAAGTGGTCTTTATAGTCTTCCAGTTATGGATCGCTGCCAGTCATATCCCTCCCAGCTCGATTAGGTCATTGAAGAAGCCACTGATTGTCACAGTCCATCATGGAGTCTTCGTTTGCCCAGTATTTCGCTGCCCAACGTTTAGCTGAGGTGGTTGATTGACCTGTTCCATCCTCCGTCCTCTCCTAGCCAGGGCTCTGAGTCCAGCAGTTCGATTGGGGAGATCACCAAAGAGACTTAGAGGTATTCCCAGATCAGATTCCCGCATGTTCCAGCTAGCACCGGTTCCAGCACAGTCCGTCGCCACAATCAGTTGGTGGTTGCAATCGTTATATTTTAAAGGACTGGTTCCAGGATACGTAAGAAAGATATTCCTGTGTCTACAAACTATTGGGGGAGGACTTACATTTCAATGGCTAAGAAAGTTTCAATAGCAAATGCCTTAAGAAAAGAGCTATGTGTGGATTTGTAAAAGAGGAAAAAATATCTGAAAGATGTAGTGAAACTGAAAGAATGTTAGAATGTTTACAGTTATCCTGGTGGGTAGTTATTAAAACCTAAACGTCTAAGTTAGTAGACTAACCATTTTTATGTTTGTTGATGTTCTGCAAATAAGCTCAAGCATTATACATAAGTGGGTGGGTCTTAAGCAAGGCTGGGTTGGAGGTTCACAAGTTTTTACTCCCCAGGCTGCACGGGGAATGAGGCCAAGGCTTGGAGTTTTAGCGTTGTCCATCGCCACCACACAATGGGCAGATCTTGAGCACATCTTGGCTTGAGGCTTGGAAATTTTCTCCGACCACGGCAGCCATGCTCTGGGCATATCTCAAGCGTGTCTGGGCTTCGGGCTCAAGATTTTGGTTCCTGCCACCTTCGCCATGCTATGGGTACATCTCAAATATGTCTGTACTTCAAACTAAAGATTTTGGTTCTGCCCACTGCCATCAATAATGTGGATGGATCTCAAGCAATTCTGGGCTGGAGGCTCCCGAGTTTTACTCCGCTGGCAGGACGTTGGCCACCTGACCCAGGTTCTTGGACCGATTTCTTGGTTCCAGGTTCTTGGACCAAGTTCTTGGACCAGGTTCTATGGCTACTTGGGGAGTGAATCAATGGATGAAAGATCTTCCTCTCTGTCTCTCCTCCTCTCTGTGTATCTGACTTTCCAATGAAAAGAAAATAAACCTTAAAAAAAAAAAAGAAAAAGAGAGATTTCAAATTTAACAAAATGTGAAGCAGCTGATACTGGTCAGACTAATTTAGAAGCAAGCAGGAAAAACCTCTGTTTACTTGGTGAGCACTTACTTTTTTATTTTAATATTTTGATATCTGAATAACAATGGTATAAGTAAAGAAGAAGCATGAAAGAAAAGAAAAATGAAGGTAAGCAGGCCACTAAGCTATCAAATAGTACAGATTTGTGACAGTTGATATTTAATATTTGCAAATTTTTGTGGTTTTCTCATTCCCTCTGTGTACTCACATGACAACCTCATTCAGAAAAATGTCTATAGGGCAGTTTGAAAATAAAATTTAAATGGAAAGAGATATGGGTACATGTGTGCAGATAGATAAAATTCTGTAATCATTGATTTTTTTCTCAGTAGATGTATGGATATTTTAATTCTTACTGTAACAAATCTTACATTTTACATAATTTAAATTATGTGTTTATATGAGAGGAAATGGAGAGAAGTGAAGGAGAGAGAGAACAGTTATATCTGCTGATTTATCTCCAAAACTCCAGTCATGGCCAAGATACAAAGCCTAGAGCTCAGAACCCCACGCTTGTGAAAAGAACTTTATTACTTGAACTGTCATCACCCCCTCCTAAATTTTCCTTAAATAGGAAGCAGTTGGAGTCAGACCTCAAAATCAGAGAACACAGTGGAGGACAGAGGAGTCCTAAACAGTATCTGAATTATTAGGTCGAGCAACCCCTCTCTATTTTTATTTTAATTAAAACACTCTGTGAATGCATTTTAGAAAAATAAAATTGCCCGTTTTTAAATTATACATGAACTATTATTATAATAGTATGATATTAATAAATACCTTGAAGGAGTAGTTTGTTACTTCTCTGTAACTTCGAGGTTAAATATAATACCATCTGCTCTTTATGGCATTAGATCTGTTCATCTAGCATCAGCTATGCAGCCTTAGTTTTAATAACAGTAATAATAAGGAAATCATTTCCATAATAGGAAACCTAAAAGTACACGCTGGTTGACATGAATATATTACAAAGACAACCTTAGATATATCATTATGTAATTCATAAACATGATAGAAATAAAATAATAAAATTGTGAAATAGCTTACAGTCATGTAAAGATAATTTTGTCGAAACATTTGAATTAAGAAAAAAGGGAGATTTGACAGTTGGCAAAGCCTTTCATTACATTTGCTTATGTAGTACAGCATGTATCACATTTATCACTTCTCAAACATTTTGTTCTATGTATCTTTACCATTTTTCAATCACTATTCTGGCAGTCAGCATTTTTACCTCATTGGAAGAAAACTTTCCCTAGTGTTACAGAATCCATTTTGCTGGATTCATTTGGAGATTCACAAGTGTCTGCAAATTCACACTCTTCAAGATGAAAGGGGTAAAGCTTAAACCCTTCTCCTTCTTCCATGTTTGCTGGATCTGTGACCAAACTGATCTCTAATTACCTCGACAGAGCTAAGTCTGTTACCCAAGGTTAGGCTGTACTTTATTCTATTTCCTTGTGTATTATCTTTCCCTATCCCTTTTTCAGTTGAATCCTCTACTGTTTTTCCCTAGAACTATTCCTAATTACTTTACATTATGAAAAGTATCACCTCCAATTCTACTTTTGCATCATATGACATGAACCAACTTTTTATTAAGCATTGTTGGCAAATTTCCAAGTAATGCATATTCTATTGATAGACATTTCTGAAGATTGTAAAATATGTTTGACAAAGTGAGTATTTATTATTAATATAATTGATACTTTTCTGGAAATTTACTGAACACAAAAAATGAAATGAAGAGTTAGCGGCGCCTTCTCTTAAAGACTTTATACTGAAAAACAAGAATAATGCAGACGAAAGAATGCAAATATAAAGAGATAAAGCATTACTGAATACTATGGGTACCCAGGAGTTAGATGCTATGGTCTTTTGCATGTAAGAATCTCAAATTCTCAAAGCCAGGAGAAGTTTATTGCTCATCAATAGTATTCAAGTTACAGATTATATTTACTAAAACTCAAAGTCAAGAGACAAATGAGTCACGATTTGGAAGCTGAGTAAAAAATCGAAAGGAGAGTAGTGCATTAGTAACATAAAACTGCTCAAGTTCTAAGTAAGGAAAGAGAAATCCTTCTTTCTTAAAGAAAATAGTTCATGTCTGCCTGCTGGCAGCCAGTTTATATATGATAAAGTTTCATCAGTTGTTTTCTTAGAGCAATTAAACTGTAAATGCACATGTGCTATCCTTCTGCGTTGTAAGTTAAGATGTAGAATTATAAATGAAGCGCTTAGAGGACATACTGCAGGGGTTGAACTTGGGCACTTTTAAGGTTTAACTATTTTACTTCGGTTAGGACAAAATAATATTGAGTGTAACATGTACCAAACAGATCAGATCAATGTTAAATATGGGCCTATTAGCATATTCTGAAATTCTTTCACTTTTTAATTTCCTTTTTGTTGTTCATGTCGTAAGCTAGAAAACAAGAGGGAGAGAGAGAGCAGCCACATGGCTGTTCATTCTCTGAATGGCAACAGTTCAGTCTGAGTACCACACAGGGTCAGGAGAATGAGAATTGGGGTGTCATCACCTGGTCCTTGCTAAGGTACAAAATGCTGGAATCTGGAGCTGGAATCTCAAGAGCCTTGACTGAATTCTCAAATTTCTGACATGGGATTCCAGCATCCCAAGCAACACATGTTAACTTGTCATTCTTGTGTTGTTTCCTTTGTTTTGTGTTATCCAATGCATAAAGCCCCCACCCCCAAAATAAGTGAGGGAAGTTAACACCTTGAGATTTGATAACCCTTTATAACCCTTCTCTCAAGGAACAATGGTTTCTCTTATAAAATTTATTGAATTCTTCAGTGAAGTATTCAGATTTTTATTGTGAAGTAAATTTAAAATGGCTGTCATCAAAAATTTTAAAAAAAATAATAAAGAGAGTAGAGAGCATCGTTATGTCTTCAAATCTCTATATATGAAATACATGAAGCCTGTTCATTTTATTTTCTTTATTTTTACATATTTTTAAAATATTTATTTTTCTTAGAAAGGCAGATCAGTTATATGGAAAGAAGGACAAACAGAGATAAAGATCATCCATCCTCTGGGTCACTCCCCGAGTGGCAGCAATGACTGGAGCTGAGCCATCCAAAACCTGGAGCCAGGAGATTCTTCCAGGTCTCCCACAAGGATGCACAGATCCTTGACTGCTTTCCCAGAGAGCTGGATGGAAAGTGGAGCATCTGGGACATGAACCAGTGCCCATATGAGATCCAGGAGCTAGCAAGGTGAGGAATTAGCCATTGATCCATTGCGCTGTACCCCATCAGTTCCCTTTGTAAAAATAAAAACATATCTGGGATAATTTCATTGCCTCTCTTAATGTGACCACATTGTTTTCTAAATTCTGCTGGTAAAAATGTGCTATTGTGACTATCGCTGATATTTTATCTTATCTTTCATTTCCTACTTTGTGCATCGCTTCATAAATTGTCCTTTAAAGTTCTATAGTTATTATGATGGCTGCAATCACAAGAAAAGTCTCCTATTTCATTTGTTGCCACCTAATATTTATAAAAATGCAGGTTGATAGACAAAATCTTTAGAGGCAACTGCTTGAAAGACAACAAACCAATTTTATAGATTTATGCACATCTACAGTTGGCCTCACACGTATCGGAACAATACCATCCACTTGTCTCCATAGTGATTTTCCAAAACAATCCTTCCTCATAAATCATACTTTGGCTTAATTTCACATGGAGACTTATAATAAGACAAGACTTATAAGACCTTCACTGTGTAATGCAGGGAATCTATCAATTTTTGCTCATTTTTATCACAAAATTACTTCTCTTTCCAAACAAAAGCATGGAATTTGAAGTGCTTGTTATATACAAGGGAGATTTTGCTTTGATGCAGATGTTATTTCCTCATTTTACAGAATCCCTAGGAATAACACAATACAACATTGAAAACCTTCTTTTAGTTTACCTTGTTTGAACCTAGGTTTGTTAATATTATCAAATATTTGACATATTTCCTGGTTTATTATGAAATGTACTAAAATGATTTATGGGAGACATGAGGAAAAGTTGTAAATATTTTGTTATATAATAATTTAAATTGGGATTCCCCAAAGTCAATCAATATTTTCTGAAAATCTTGTCTGCCCCATTTATTGTTGGCACAGAATGACAGGATTATTTTATGATATATGCAGTTGGAATAAATGACCATACACCATATCTGAAGGCCCCATGTGTTCCTCTGGAATAGGAAAATATATTGTAATTATTTCACATATCTAATAGCTCATATATTACAATAAAAATGTTGATTAAAACTTTAACTTGTGAGGCAGGTTTACTGACATGTGGCTACATCTCTGGACTGAGATATGGCATTTAGCGTTAGTGCCAGTGCATCTACTTTTGGTTCCCTTTTCAATACAGCCCCTTCTCCTGGCCTGGGAAGAGCAGTGGAAGACAGAGATAACACTGGGGATCCAGCACCCACATGGGAGATTCAAGGAGCTGCTGGTTCATCATATTTTTTTTTAAATACTGGAGTTTTGATTTGTTGTCTTGTGTTTCCTAATTTATTAAATGTATCAACTTCATCCTCAATTTGTCAGAATGAACTTCAAGTCTGAGTGAGCATTTTTTAGTATTAAGTTTGCATTTTATATAAATGAAAATTTTCCTTCTCTCTGTTCACTCTTTTATTTAGAAATGAAGTGTTACCAAATTGTACTCTTTATCTCTTCTTATTTCGAATAGAATCTTCTTTCATAACCATAATTTAACTTGGAGAGAAAACAACTGCTCTTCAAATATGTTTTGTATGTACATTAGAAACACTTTTAAGTTACATTGTTATTGTATGAATATGGGTTGTTTTCCTCAAAATTTATATTTAAGTTGAGTTATTATGGGATATTAGGAGGTGGGGACATGTGTGACTATTAAGAGGTGATTAGACTCTATCCTAATGAACAGATGAATCCATTTGTGTGATTAATGGATTAATCGCTAATGGGATAAATCCAGACTGAGTCTGTTATGAAAGCCAACTGCACCAGTCATTTTGGCTGTTTGTATGTTTCCAGTTGATGCTCCGTGCTGACCTGTGACTCTGCCAGATAGAAGCAATCACCAGATGTGGTTCTTCGACCTTGGATCAGAACTGTGACCCATAAATATCAAGTTTTATTTATAATTTACCCAATTCATTATACTGCATTATTAGGAATAATAATGAAACCAATCAAAATGCATTTTTAATTTCTCTTAATCTTAAGAAAAAAATAAGATTTGAAAAAAATAATTTTTTGCTCCATATTTCATTCCAATTAATATCTGCTTTCATTCTCAGTGTTGATGTGTGGTGTGTCTGTTTCTGTTTGTGTCATTCTAAGCTGGTATGGTTATATGTGTGATGCATATGTGTACATGTATAACATTTACATACACCCAATGTCTTGTCTTACTTTGTATTGATAATATTTCTTTTTTCAGTAGCAAACACTCCGATTTGACTGCTTAAACACAAGTCTTGGTTTCCCATCTCAATGAAAAAATACCACTTCATATCCTTCTGAAATCTCATTTTATAGCTGACCTTTAAAAGGTGTGGAGTGAATTATCTTCTATTTTTGTTCTTTCATAAGAATTAGGAAAATTGAATTTTTAACATAAGATACTTAAATTTTATCCCTATACTATCAACTGTTAAATTTTAATCTCTGTCTGAAAAATGTATTCAACTTTTATAGGATAAAATATGAGCTCTCCATTTCTTCTTCAGGTTAAAAATAATTTCCTTACTTCATTAAATGCTTATTTTCCAAGTCACTATTCTATCTTCCCTATCCCAGTCAGTGGCCATAAAAACAGGTTTTAGATGATTTTAAATTCAGAAATATAGAAATTATCTTTAGTTTTTCATTTCTTCATTTCATCAATTGTATTTGATATAAACTGATATATTAGCTTTACATTTAATATATCTATTGTATACATATCTGTTTTGTCTCCTGCCCTCTAATACTGGAATTTGGGTCATATTATCAGACTAATAAGGAACTGTCTTTTCTGATATCTCTGTTCATCACACAGCATCAAAGATGGGGGCTAGCTAATCCTCCTCCCATAAGTACCAGCATCACTTCATGTCCTAGGGACTGCTCTAGTTCCAATCCAGCCCCCTTTTTGTGGCTTAGGAAAGAAGTCTTGGGACTCTACTGCCATGTGGAAGATCCAGAAGAAAACGTTCGCTCCTGGCTTTGGATTCCGTCAGCTCTGGCCATTAGTCATTTGGGGAGTGAACAAGCAGGTGGAAAGATCCTTCTGTGTCTCCTCTCTGTAAATGTGTCTTTCCAATAACAAAATAAACAAATCTAAAATAAAACAAAACACAAGCAGAAAACACTAAGTTCCTGGGAACATCTAATCTTAAATTCTCTGTGTATTCTTTTTTTTAGTTATCAGTACATTCTTTTGCATTGTCACATGTACTGTTGCCTTGAATGCCATCTTATGTTCTCTGGCAGGACCAAGGAAAACATAAAGTAATAAGTAGCAAATGAAAATAATGAATGAATGAATTTATTGAAAATCTGTTACCTGTCTCATACCCATTTGAGTTTAAAATAACTATTATAAATATTATATTTATTTAATATGATCACAATACTTTACATAATTCACAATTGTAGTGAAAGACTAAACATATTGTGTTGATTGAAGTTCAGTCACATTTTTAAAAATCGGATCAATTTGTTTTGAAAGGAGAATGATGGGCTAAAACGAAATAATAGTTGAAGAGAAATGGAGAAGAGAAAGATAAAGAGAGATACAGATTTTCCACCTACCGATTCAATTTCCAAATGCCCACAAGTGTTACTGTTTGTGGGTTGCAGTAACAAAGTCCTATATCCTTGTTTCCATGTGGTTGATTTTCAAATTTTTAATTTTCTGTGTTACTTCAACTTCACATTAGATCTGCATTTAAATGATTTTAAAATTGTTACAGCCTACCTCACAATTCAATTCACTTTCTGACCTTTAGGAATAACACCAAAATGCTCTGGTTAGTCAACATGAATTTTAGATATGTGTACATTTTCTGCATTTTGAAAAAATATTATTTTTCCTTCCTATTTGACACTCTCTATAATATGCTTTCTTATGTGGCTAGTAGCATGCTAATGAATGTTTCCAACTGTCCTTCCAACAAAACGTCAGCAGCATTCATTTCCCAAAGTACAAAGCAAGAATAGTAGCCACATAAAGACTCAATTGAGTTCTCTATAAGATTTTGGATAATATTACAGGAAGAACCCCCGCAAACATTATGGTATTTCTTATACTAGTAAATTATATATCTTCACAGGATAATTTTTTTTTACCAGAAAACTCAAAAATCGTCTCAAATTTTTTTGTGAACTGTGAAGAAATGTAGACATTTTGAAAAATACATAATACTGGCGAGGTCAAATTATAACTAAACATTATTAATGTTTCTACAGAGATGAACAAACTGCTCAGTTTAATTGATATGGTCTAAAGCACATGCTGTCTATTCCATTAATACATAAACACATAAAATTAAATAAAAATTGGAGCTAAAGACACATGTTGTGATCTTAATGGCACATAATTTTTAGCTTATCACCATGCTCAACAGTTTGTGTATATTAATTAAACAAAGGTTTTAATAAGAAAACCATATCCCAGTAAAATAGCATTGAAAGTTATAATTTAATAATGTTTTAGGTTTTACTTAGAGTGAAATGAAAGAATGTGTAAAAAAAAACTCAGCAGTCAATATTAACTTTCTTCAAATTCAGACTTTAACATAAATGGCAAATGTACGCAAAGGCGTGTGAACACCCACACTTCGTCTCATTTGTCAAATTTATCTGGTATACATGAGTGAGTCTGAAATCTTGTGAAGAGCCCATGTCTGGAAGTGAATCAATAATGCTGGCATAGAGGGTTTTTTTAAATTAGAACATATAAAATAGCAAATTTCTATTATATATATGTATAACATTTCTGTTGTATATATTTTGTTGGTTGTTTCATAAATGATTTTCAAATGACTGTTTTACTTAAAGAAAATAAAGGCTTTACTAAGGTTCATATGGTTTTTCCTTAAGGGAAAATAAGATGACAATAAATCAGGCCAAATACAACCCCCAAAATTATTTAATCCTTATCCAAACATACTCAGAAATTTTTATTTAATGAAATTATTAATTGGACATCTAAGAACATGTGTATTTCAAAACTGTTTATTTTACAACATTATGATGTGAAATTTCAAGATGGAGCACAATTCTGTTATTGTTTTTCATGGGATGAGTTATCCATGGATTCTTAAGTTATTATAGACACCCTAATGCATAAGCAAATGCCTGACATATTTTGGCATATCACTATTGTCTATAATATGAATATCCACTAATTTTAACTCATTTTCTCTAAGATATGACAAAACTTTTCATAGAAAATGAATCCAAGCCAAAGAGGAAGATGCCTTTTGTCTGCTTTCAAATTTTTTTTTTATTTGTATTTGGAAACAGAGTTACAGAAAAGGACAGAGACACAATCTTCCATTTGCTGATTCTCTTCCCCAGTAACCACAGTGTCTGGAGATTGGCCAATCTGAAGCAAGAGGACTGGAGAGTCTTCTCCATCTGACACTTTGGGTGCAGGGAATCATGAGCTGGAATCATCTTCTGTGGCTTTCCCAGGTCATTACCAAGGAGCTGAATTGGAAGTGGAAAATCTCAGAGTCCAGCTGGCACCCATAGGGGATGACAATGTCAGAGGTGACAGCTGTACTGGCTACACCAGAACACTGGCCCTGGACATAAATATTGACATCATTTTCTGCCACCTTTTGTGGTTCATGTTAACAGAAATTTGAGTCAAAAGCAGAGGAGCTGGAATTCAAACCTTGCTCTCTGACATGAAATGTCAGCAACCCAAGTGTTGTTTTAATGCTTTAAGTTTGTAATTTAAAGGGAGGGGCTACTTAGCAGCCAAAAACAAGGACATTGGTATGTTTCTTAAGCTATTCCGTAGATGTCTGTTACATTCAAAAAATAATAATCAGTAAAATTAAAAAGCATTTTAAAGTCCAAAATTGAGTTCAGAATAAACACACAGAATTGGGGAGCAAATGGTGCTGATGCTGTAGCCTGACAATGGCAATTCTTCTTCCTTAAAGATCTCTGGTAGAGACAGTAATCATATTTCTTGGAAAAATACATTGATTGCACATAAAAGTGAAAATTTTGTGATTTTTTATGAAGAAATCAGAAATTATCTTACATGTATTATTTTGGCATATATACCACAACATACTCAATCCTTGAGTTTATTATGTAATATAAAATAAGCTATTCACAAAAAACACATTCAGTGATTTTTACAGGAGGTAGAACGGCTGCCATGCAAAGTTACTACGTAATAAGAGAAGAGTCCTCAAGGGTATTGGTGGATATGACTGCATAACAATGTAAATTAAATCAATATGACTAAATAATCCATTAAAATAATTAAGATGATAAGATATATGTTGCCTAATTTTTCACAATCACAAATGTAAAAATAATTTTTAAAATTTAAAACTATGTCTCTACCATGATTTCATTCTTTAAGGCAGACATTTGAAATTTTGAAACACACATAAGAACAAAAACTTATAAATTTATTACTTATAAAACAGTAAAGACAAAAATAAAGCAAGACCTCTTTTTGAATCATGTAATGATATTCCTATTTCAATAATGTGGATATTTGCTTTCAAGAAGTAGGCAATCTTATTTGTTGTTAAGCTGAAATACATTGGCAAAAAAATAGATTCAAGATGATAGGCATATTTTTTTTGTATATGACAGTATAAATTTATTTACCGTATTACATATACTTTGGTGGCATCCTGGAGAAAAATTCAACATTTATTCCCGAGTCACAACTTGGCACAAAATTCCTTTTATTCTTCTATTTAGGTAATGAGCCTGTAACTGAAACATGTGAAAACTCTACTGGTGTTATCTTACTCTACTCACCCAGGGGCCTAAGGAGAGGGCACTGTTAACCAACAGCGTGAATGAAGCAAGATGGCCAGAGAAAAGCAGAGGTGACAGCAGGGGAGTCCTGAGGGTATTCTAGTTCCTGTCTGACCACTGACCGCCTCTGCCTTTGTGTTTTTGACACTGAGGCTCCACAAGTGGATGATAGGCACATTTTAAATGCATGCAATCACTTAGAAACTAAGTAAACATTTTGATTTAATGTGTGCAGGAGATCATTGAGAGATCACGAAGCTCATTTCACTTCCTTGTGCAATGCATCACAAGGAGGTATGAAACAAATGAATCTTACAGTATTATGGATGGCAGGAAGTAATTTTTTATCTGTGTTGCACATCTTATTGTTGCATAACAATTTGAAGAAGGCATCATAGAGAGAAAATGTGTTTTTTTGAAAGATTCATTCAGTATTATATACATATACTAAATGTGTGTGTGTGTATATATATATAGAGAGAGAGAGAGAGAGAGGGAGAAAGGCAAATTTACAAGGGGAAAGAGAGATAAAGATCTTCCATCCTGTGATTCACACCTGCAGTGACCATAACAGCTGGAGCTCAGCCAAAGTCAGGACAGAGGAACATTTTCCTGTACCCACATGGGTACAGGGTCCCAAGGCCTTAGGCTGTCCTTGACTGCTTTCCCAGGCCACAAGCAGGGCGCTGGATGGAAAGTGGAGCTGCTGAGATCCAAACCAGTGCCCATATTGGATTGCAATGCATGCAAGGGAAGACTTAGGCAGGAAGCTACTGCATCTGGCCTTTTAAAAAATATATTACTCATTATTTTATTGGTAATGCAAATTTATACAGAGTAGAAGAGACAGAGAGAAAGATCTTCCTCCACTGATACACTTCCCAGGTAACCGCAACCACTGGAACTAAGCCAAAAGCCAGGAGCCAAAAGCCAGGAGCCAAAAGCCAGGAGGATCTTATTCTAGGTCCCAAGGCTTTGGGTCATTTGTTACTGCTTTCTGAGACCACAAGCAGGGAGCTGGATGGGAAGTGGAGAATCTGGGACAGGAACCGGTGCCCATTTGAAATTCCCAGCACGTTGCAAGGCAAGGGTATAGCCACTGAACCACAGGTCCAGTCATAGAACAAATGTTTTACATGGTTACAAGTATAGAAGTCTCAAGAAAAGTCCATAAAGCATAATGTTGCTTCTTGCTGCGTGGCTGTTTTTAGCTGTCATTCAGTTCTTTCTCCATCCCTTTATCTCCCATCCATGTTCATTGGACCACTCCATGGACATGGATGTCAGCATGATTACTTTGCATCAACCATCATTTTAGTTGTGAACTAAAGACCAGCCAAGTTTGCATTTTTTAAGAGGAAAATGAGCACCAGCTATGTTTATGAATATCATTCCTGGGGCTGGCATAAAGAATTAACTCTACTTTGGTGAAGCAAATGTGATGAATTAAGAAATCACACTTGAAACCTTGAAAATGTCTACACAGCCAAAGGTTTCCCTTAGGGAATTTAAAATAACACCCCATTATGGTCTCATGTTTGTGGTTCAGGGTCTTTGCATGTTAGTGAATGTGAAGCCACTACACATGCACACACATGCACACACACATCAAACCAGAATGGAAGACTCAAAGCTTTCAATATCAGAATCTAAAGAGCAAGAACAGACTGGAAGCACTGCCTGGTGGCTAAATCTTGCTCTTGCAAATGCTCAGATCCAGTATGGGTGCTAGTTCATATCCTGGCTGCTCTACTTCCTAACCAGATCCCTGCTTGAGATAGCTCAAGGCCTTGGAACCCTGTACCCATGTGGGAGACCCAGCAGAACCTCCTGGCTCATGGTTTCAGATCAAATCAACCATGATCCAGCAGAGGAAAGAATATACCTCATTTCCTTCCAAATCAATTAATCAATCAGTGAGTCAGTCAGTCAGTCAAGAACAAACACCAAAAGAACCTATTAAAGGACTTAGTTTTGTAGAATGCATTAAAGCAAAAACACAAGGAAGGAAGCCGAACCCATAAAGTAAATGAATTACCTTTGGATAACTGACCAAGATACTATTTCAGATCTTGAACAGTGGAAAAAGTCTCTTTAAGAAAACAGTTCAGTTTTTACACATTGTCTGTGTTACTTCATTTCTGTAATAGTTGATATCTGGGTGTTCTTTTGTAATGCAAAGTGAGAGCTTTCCTTGCAATGTTCCTAACTCCAGGTTTTACAATCAAGAATATGTCATCCGAAACACCTGTTAGGTTTTGAAAATAGAAGTCGGCCTTTCGATTTTAAGTATGTATGGAATGTAGGACACTGCATGAGCAATGGTCACAATGAAAATGATGGGAAACAAAAATGCACATGTGAAGTACGGTATTTAGTAAAGTAACAAATATGTAACTTTGCCTGATGGTTTAAATAGAAATAAGCTCATACTTTTTGGGCTAACAAGGTGAGTACTGCCATGATTTTATTATTTTATCTCCTTGTATGACTATACTCATTGTTAATTTTGAAAAGGATAGAATGTTTTGAACATGTTTTCAAGGATTTTTAATAAAAAGAATTTGTATATCGAACCATCTTATTTAAAACTACTATTTAATGAAATGCTTTATCACGCTCTGTTAGTGTAGAATAAGAAACTGGAATCAATCAAGGAATGTTCAGCTAACACTTTATTTTGTTGCATATATACTAGAAAAGGATTATATTTTGCCTCTTGTGTCATCTATGTGTATTTGTACAACTTTTGGTCTAAACTGGGGCTTATTATCAGGGGATCATCTGGGTGATGTTCCATTTCACCTGACTTGCACTTTGACTTAAAATAAATTTAAATCCTTTGAAATAAGAACTTTATGAACAGATGTTTATCTTAATGATGTTACATTATTCTGTACATTTATTTTTTCTAGAAGAATTTATCTCAAAGCCAGGTAGAGAAATCCTTTTTCTAAGGAATAGTAACTCTACAGTCATAACCTCTTCAACACATTTTCCACCAATGCCCTTTTGTGTGAGTTCATTTTTAGAGAATACTGAACTCTGACCTTTCCTGTGGGACTGCTAACACTGTCAGGAAGAACAAAGAATTTTTACCCTCTCATATGTCTTGGGAACCCTACTCTCTCTTTGCTTTACCAAAGGTGAGGACATGTCAGTGGGCACATTTACTCACAGGTCACATCAAGTATACCCATGGAACCAACATGAACCTAAACCCTAGATCTGAACTCTTAAATAGCTTACCAAACTTCACCGCTTGGTAAACAATCATGAAGCTTCGGTCTTACTGAAGAAGGATTGAGCTCTAACACAATATATATTTTTAAAATTAGAATAGGGTAGTAAAGATTAGCTACACTTCAAAACTGAATATATAAAAAGCAGTTTTCACATTAAAAAGTATAGTCCTATTCATTGTAGTAAAATGTTTGCACGCATTCAATCATTTAATCATGACAGGAGAAAATGAGAAAATGAAAGGCTATGTAGCTAAATAGAGACTGAAAACTATTCCCAAATTTTCATAGACAATGAGTGATAAACTAACTAAAGCCTTGTGGGTGAAATGAGACTGCCACTACCTTTATATTGTTACAGCTTGTTTTACTGATTTTATGGAATTGGTGGTAAATATGAGGTATATTCAGAAATACAATTAAGGACTTAGCACACAGGTTCAGTGGCTCTGTCCTCACTTTGCAAGTGTCAGGATCTCATATAGGCTCTACTTGCCATCCAATTCCCTGCTTGTGGCCCTGAAAAGCCATAACAGATGACCCAAAACTTTGGGATCTGTACTTTCTCGAAAACCTGTAAGAATCTCGTGGCTCATCGCTTTGCACTGGTGTGGCTCAGGCTGTTGCAGCCACCTGGGGAGTGAACCAGAGATATTTCTTTCTCTGTTTCTCCTTTTCTGTCTAAATCTGCCTCTCCAATAAAAATAAATAAATCTATAAAGAAGAAATACAATTAAGATAAATTAATTAAAATATTACTAAAGTCTATTTTAAATTATTACTTTGAAAAAGTTGTGCCTTCAGAATCCACTGATTGACATAGTCCATCTTGGAGCCTCCGTTTGCCCAGTTTTTCACTGCCAACATATGGCTGGTGTAGTTGATTGATTTGTTCTGTCCTCTATTGTAGTCATTCAGTGGATTCTGAATAGATTTCACCATGCTTGGAATGGCGAGTTTGGCAGCAATTCATAACTGTTGAGCTATCAAAACCACTTGAGCAAGACCTTCGGAGCATGTCCCACATCAGGGACCTTTGATGGGTGGGAGACTGGGTGGGGCTTCTCCCTTTATCTCCCGCTTTACCCCAGATACAGGAAAAAAAATATGAAAATAATAGTCTTAGCCACTTTCCTGTAGCCCTTAAACCTTTGTGCCCTAATTAACTATGTAAAGATTGTCAAAAATAAAGAAAAAAAAAGAAAGCGTCAGATCTTAGAAAATTAATCAATTTATGTTTTCTTAACCTTGCAGCTCATTTATAATATAAAGGCATCTCATTGATATTATAACTTTTTTACATTTTGTGCCCAATTAATGCATGCCATTTAAATCAGGATATTTTCCTGATTGCTTTGTTTTCATAGTAATGTTGTCATCAGGGCACTTTTATCCTTGCCTTTCATGGTGGCATGCAAGGATTGTATTACACAAGTCAATAAATGGATTGCATTACATTAACAAAATGAACAATAAAAACACATGGTACTCTCAATAGTTGCAGAGAATGCAGCTGATAAAATGCAGTGTTGCTTCATGCTAAAAACCTTAAGTAAGCTAGGCATAGAGGGCCTAGTGTGTAGCCCAGTGGTTAAAGTCTTTGCCTTGCACGCTCTGGGATACCATATAAGAACCGGTTCAAGTCCTATTGCCCATACTTCCCAACCTGTTGAGGATGGCTCAAAGCTTTGGGACTTCGCACCTGTGCAGGATATCGGAGGAGACTCCTGCTCCTGGCTTCGGATTGTGACCCCTTGAGGAGTGAATCAGTGGACAGAAGATCTTCCTCTCTGTCTCTACTCCTCTCTGTATATCTGGGTTTCAAATAAAAATAAATAAGTATTTTTTTTAAATAATATAGACATAGGAGGAACATATCTACAACATGACTATTCATCTAATACATTTATATGTTTATATATTATATATAGTGTGTATATATATATATATGTATGCTTAAATGTGGACATATATTGACATAAATCTGATTTTTAAAAGACTTTTTAAAAAATTTATTGCAAAGTCAGATATGCAGAGAGGAGGAGAGCCAAAGAGGAAGATCTTCCAGCCAATGATTCACTCCCCAAGTGATGGCAATGGCAATGGCCAGAGCTGAGCCAATCCAAAGTCAGGGGAACTTGACTGCTTTTCCAGGCCACAAGCAGGGAGCTGGATGGGAAGTGGCGTGGCCGCGATTAGAACCTCCACCAATATGGGATCCTGGTGCATTCAGGGAGAAGATTTTAGCTGCTAGGATACCATGTCAGACCCATGAGTTTGATTTTTATAAAATTTTTTTATTTAATGAAAATATAGAACTAATCTATTGTGAAAAGTTTAGCAGATATAATTATTTATAAAAGTTAATCACACAGTTAAAAAGGTTGGCCAACTTTTAAATATATATATGTATAAATATAAATGTTAATGAGGGTGAGGTTACTCAGCAAGCTAATCCTCCTTCCTCCTTCTTAGAGTACCAGCATCTCATATGGACACCAGTTCTGTGGTCACCTGCTCCTGTTCCTCTTCCAATCCGTGTCTCTGCTTATAGCCTGGGAAAGCAGCAGAGAAGGGCCTAAGGCCTTGATTCCCTAACTTCTATGAAAGACTCAGAGGATGCTCCTGACTCCAGGCTTCAAATCAGCTCAGCTTCAGCCATTGCAGCCATTGGGGAGTGAACCAGCAGGTGAAATATCTCTATAGCACTCCCCTTCTCCCTCTGTAACTCAGCTTTACAAGTAAAAATAAATAACTTTTTTAAAAAGTCAGCATCCATAATGAATCAAAAAACCTTTTCCATTAAAAATAATGCATAGTTACCCTTACTGTAGTTGTTAAGCATTAAAGTTTGTTTCTCTTACACTCTAGAAACAACTGGGAGATCAAATATCAAGATCCTATTCAATTCCTTACTGAAAATCCTACAATTACAATGATGTAAGAAAGGGAAAATCTGAAGATTGTAATAAATGATGCTTAATTAAGCTGTTTTATCTTCATTTTGCAGTATAATTTATCACCACATCACACTTAGAAAGAACATTAAGTTACTTGTAATATCTTACTTTTTAACTATAATATGTTTGATCCACCACTTACAATTTGCCTTTGTGAAATACGTATTGACATGCAAATGTGGGTTTCAAATAAGGAATTTGTATTTATGGCTATTTGTAATGCAAATTTCTTCATCAAGTTTGCTCTTATTTGGCCATTACAAAATTAAACATACAACATTGTGATTCAGCACCCATTCTTTTTAGTATTTATTTAAACGTATGTATAATTGTGGCCCACATAAAAATCAATGTGAATTACTAGGAATTTTATGATCATCAATGTATTCTTAGTAGATGACTGCATACGAATGTTCTGAAACATTTGAAGAATATGAACAGATGAGCTATCAAGGCAAGCAAGAAATTAAGTGGACAAGGGCATTTCACACAGCAGTTTAAATCAACACAAAGAATATTTGCATCTGCTAGGGAAGTGCCTGGCTTGTGGCCCAGCTTTTTGACTGTGATCCTGGCCCTTGTTCATGCACAGTCTGAGAGCTAATAGTTGAAGGTTAGAATCCTTTGATCCCCATAACCCAAGTAGAAGACTTGAAAGGACAGGTTACTGGTTTGGCCTCCCCACACCTGTCACAGGTGTTTGGGTAGTCAGCCAGGAACAGCTCTGTCTCTTTCTGCCTTTCAAAGTAAATAAATAAATAAATAAATAAATAAATAAATAAATAAATACCAGGTATAAGTTTAAAAATCCTAGAAGAACCCTGAATACATATTACACGATGGAGTTTTTGCACAGAGTCGTTTTTTTCTGGAAATTCAAGGGCAGAGAACTTCTCTGTATGATTTTATGAGGGTGAATAAACATCTATTTAGATTTGTCAAAACATATTCATGTACAAAAGAGTGAATCCCAATGCAATAATTAAACATCAATATTGCCTTCTCAACAATGACATGTTGATTATAACATGAAGATGTTAATAACGGGAAAAAGACAAGGCAGATGGAGGGTGATATAGGGAAGCTGGGAGTCAGGATTTCGACACAGGTCTTCTGGGGAGGTGACAGATATTTGACGCCATCACTGTTGCCTGCCAGGTTCTAATTAGCCGTAACTTAGTGTCGACACTGGAGTCCAACATGCAACACAGGCACTCCAATATGGAAACTGGAGATCTCAAACATATGGTGAAGCATACACCACTACATTGTGGGGTTTATTCTTACATAATGCTCTCTATTTTACATTTACATTTTTTCACATTTATCAAAAGTCTTTTACTTGTTTATATGTTTCCAATGGCATTTTTAGAGGTTATTTTCTGTGCTACTCTTTTTCTACAGTTATCCCCTTTTGATATCTATTACTTTCATTATGACTGCTAAGTTTTATTTCAAATATTTCTGTGATTTTTTTTTCTTTGTTATACATTGTAAGTAAAATCCAGATTAAGAAAGCACAGTGGGGATTTACACTGTGGCATAATGGGTAGAAACACCACCTGTGGCACCAGCAATCTCTATGGGTGAGGGCTTCATTTCCTACAGTTTCACTTTCTGTCCAGCTTCACATTAACTGCGCAGAGAAAGTAGCAGAAGATGGTCCAATTCCAGACATAACTCAGCAGTCTCAAACTCTGGCTGGGTCTCCCAAAGGGTTGCAAGGGACTACACACTTAAATGCTGTTTTACTGCTTTATTGGGTGCCTTAGCAGACAGGTGGATAAAAAGTTGAGAAACTTGGCTGCAAATGGTGTTCAAATGGAATGCTACATGGCAGTCAGGGCCTTAAACCACAAAACTAGTTGTGACACAATGCTGCTACCAAAGCTTATATTTCTGGGATCCCATATGGGTGCTGGTTTGTGTACTGTTTGCTCCATTCCATCCAGCTCCCTGCTTGTGGCCTGGGAGAGCAGTGAAGGATGGCCCAAAGCCTTGGGATCTGGCACCCGCTATGGACGACCCCAAGGAGACTCCTGGCTCCTGGCTTTGGATGGGCTCAGCTCTAGCCATTGGGACAACTTAGGGACTGAATCAGCGGACGGAAGACCTGTCTCTTTTTCTCAGTAAATCTGCCTTTCCAGTAAAAATTAAAATAAATCTTCAAAAAAAAAGTAAAAAAGAAACAACCAGGAAGTGCTCACCTTTCATTATCTTTCATCATGAAGCGTATTTTTTCTTCACTACAAAAAGCTCTTCCAGATTGTGATGAGTAATACTAGAAGCTGACCTACTTTTTCAGATGAAATTGCTGGGAGTGAGCATAGTGACGTAGCTGGCTAATCCTCCATTTTCAGTGCTGGGATACCACAGGTGCACCTGTTCATGACCTGGCTGTTACACCTCTGATCTAGCTCCCTGTTCATGAACTGCAAGTGGCTCAGGTCCTTGGGCTCCTGCACCCACATGGGAAAACAGAAGAAGCTCCTGGCTCTTGGATTTGGATCTCCTCAGCTCTAGCCATTGGAGCCATCTGGGGAGTGAACCTGCACACGGATAACGTCTCTCTCTAATTCTCACTCTGCATTTCTACCTGTCAAATAAAGATAAATAAATATTAAAAGGATCAAATTACTGTTTCATGTACCTCACATTTTTTTGTTTGAGAGAAAGCAATGTTGTATTTAAGACATCAATTAAAAATTTGAAATCTCACAATATTTAATTGCATGTTGCAACTCAGGCTGTTGTTGCCGTATTTAAATACTAATGATGTATTGAGTTGTTCAAATAAAAAATACTTAATGATGTGACAAATGAGAAAGGCGATTCAGTTCCCCGAGTTTCTCATAATTCCCTGAGGTAGAAAAGCATGTATACATCTAATCACAACACATGTCAGAGGATGATAAAGCCAAAACTATAATTGATCAAGTTATAATTTAATTTGCAAAAATAAAAATATGACTGCTGAAACTATCATGTTTCTTTCCTAAGTTATGAAATTATGACAGCACACCATAAATATGCTTTTTATTTCTACTCATTGGATTTAAAGTCACTCACTGACTGGAGATTTACAATGATCTGGAAAGCCCACTTTGCATCATTGTGCATATGTAAAATATTCATGCATCAGCATTTTTCATGTTGAATTGAAAGTTGTGAAATTGAACTACCACAATAATTAATATCTTAACAAACACACATCTTTCTTTCTAATGATTTCAGTGTCATTTCTCTTATGCCTTTGTCACATCATGATAAAAAATAGTTATGAATTCTAGATGAAGGACCATGATAAATATGTTTGATATATTTTATAAGGATTTATTTTATTTTTATTGGAAATTCAGACATACAAAGAGGAGGAGAGACAGAGAGAAACACATTCTGTCAGATGATTCACTCCCCAAGTGGCTGCAACAGATGGAGCTGAGCTGATCCAAAGCTAGGAGCCCAAAGCCTCTTCTTGGTCTCCCACAGGGGTGCCGGGTCCTAAGGCCTTGGGCCAACCTTGACTGCTTTCCCAGGGAGCTGGATAAGAAATGGGGCTGACGGGATTGGAGCTGGCATCCACATGGGATCCTGGTGTATGCAAGGAGAGGACTAGGCTATCACACTGGCCCCTGTTTGATATTTTCGTGTTGTCACATAGAGGCTATTTTGCTAATTGCATTTTTTAATACCTTTGGATTATTTTATAGTATTTATAGGTATTTATTAACTCTGTTTTCTTTTTAGGAATTCTAATAAGCAAATATCTAGGTAGGAATTTTGCTTATAACTTTATTCTTTCATGTTCTTACATTACCATCAAAATGTTTTACAATAGCATTCGTCTCTGGCATTTACAAATGTTGATGCTCTCTGTTTTCACAAATGTTTCTCACAAAACTTGGTATGTCCCAGAGAATATGAAGAAAATTTGAAGTATGAGATATTTAGGAAACAAAATGGAAGAGTTGCTGGCACTTAGAAGATTGTGTTTCAGAAACTGGTGGATGCTTCACGGTGCGTTTCAATGAGGAGCTGTCAGTCTGTGGAAGATATGGTTTCTGGGAAAAAGTACAAAAGTTTCATTTAGTGAATGTATGTACAAAATAAATGTTGTGAGAGTAAAGTTTACTTGAGGATATTTGGCTTAACAGTGTTAACTCCTAGGGTCAGATAATTGAAGGATTTAAAGGTGAAACATGAATGCATTATGAATCATGCCACAAGGGTGAAGATCCAAGACGGAGCTCTGAGACATTTTCCTATAATACATTATCAAGGGTTTTCAAAGAAGTTAAAATTCTACAGGATAAAATTTTAACCATATCTGTATTTGAAGTCCTGAAACTAAATCATTTTTAGAAAGTAGGAAATCAAGTTCTGGTAAGGTTAAGACTTGATGTAAATTATTGACTTTGATTTTTGGCGGTGGCAATAGATGATATCTTGAAGTCTTCACATCTTTGTTAAGATATGGACTTTTAGTTTAAAATCAGAAAAATATTCAGTTGTAAATGTGCTGCTGCTTGTCAAATATCAAGATTCCGGGGACTGTGTCTATAGATTTAGTTTACACGTTGTTTCGATGTTCTTGAATACATCTCCAGCCTCATTAATATGCAATAGAGACTTTCGTATGGTGCCCTTTAACTTTCTCTCCACTCTTGTCCCCACTGAACTGGATGCTTGTCTTGTCCCGTATGACTCGTGGATGTTATACTTACCACGTCCTAATCAAGTCCGACATTTAGTCTCCAGTTTTATCTTCTCTGTAACACTAAAAAAGCTGAGTGTCCTTTAAAATGTGCATCTTAACAGATTTTTCTGATTTTCTAGTTTTCTTATCTGAGATTCTTTAAAATCCTCAGTGTGTTCTACCACCTCTTCACAAATCCAGCAGTAGGATTCAGGCCAGGGTACAGGGACCACACATAGAAACAAGGTTCTGGCTTCCCAGCTTCAAAGTCTTTCTTTCTCAACAGACACGTAGTGTATTTCTTCAGGAGTTTATAGATACTGACCGAAGAAGAAGTCTAGTTGCTCACTTTTAATGTTTTTTCTTCTTAAAGGAAAATAGTTTATAATTCTTCTGATAGCCTATTTAATTTAAAAAGTATTTACTTACTTACTAGAAAGACAGAAAAAATAGAGGGACTACGATGGATGATAGAGGCTTAACCATCGCCCACTGCCTTCTTGGGAGCATTAAGAACAAACTAGATCAGACATATGGCAGCAGGGACTCAAACGTGTAGTCTGGTATGGAATGTCGGTGTTGCAAGTGGCAGAGTAAGTCGTTCCGCTAAAATGTTGGCTCATTTATATATATATTTAAATGTTGGCATGTTTCTTAAAAGTTTAGATTAATACAAAGAATCAGGATATTACAGGGAAATAATCATACGGCAATAGCTTCTTATCTTCTTTCATTCTTCCTTTGAAAAAATTGGTAGAAGGAGTGGGGAGGAGACTGAAGTTTTTACCAGAAGTGCTTTCTGAAAAAATCAGAAGCAAAAATGACACATGCTTAATTTCTAATATCAAGACTCACGATCCATGTTTTAAAAATAATTGTTGGGCCCGGTGGCGTGGCCTAGCGGCTAAAGTCCTCGCCTTGAAAGCCCCAGGATCCAATATGGGCGCTGGTTCTAATCCCGGCAGCTCCACTTCCCATCCAGCTCCCTGCTTGTGGCCTGGGAAAGCAGTGGAGGACGGCCCAATGCATTGGGACCCTGCACCCGCGTGGGAGACCTGGAAGAGGTTCCTGGTTCCAGGCTTTGGATCGGCACGCACCGGCCCGTTGCGGCTCACTTGGGGAGTGAATCATTGTACGGAAGATCTTCCTCTCTGTCTCTCCTCCTCTCTGTATATCTGACTTTGTAATAAAATAAACAAATCTTTAAAAAAAGAAATAAATAAAAATAATTGTTTTAAAAAGCATGAGATCATGAGGGAAAAGATATTTGGTTGTTTCAGTTACTAAATATTTTTGAAAAGCTAGAAAAATGAGATAAGCAGGGAACATGGACACATAATTTCCAATTACCTTTTAACATGCATATGAGAATCATCGGCCATTAAGAATTCCTCCAAAGTGCTATAATTTTAAGAACATGGAGAATTTTCACACGGATTAAGCAAGTCCACATAAGCAGCATATATAGCAGTTTACTGTTGATGTTTTGCAGTACAGTATTGAAACAGCATATGTGGGATGGTCTACACTAATGTATAATCATTTGAAGGTAAATTTAGTGTTTCACAGTTGTGGCCAAGTACTATTAGGCTCTAGAAGATACAGCAGGAATCCATTAATTGTTTCATCCTTCATTGCAATGAAATTTTTATTTTAATTTTAAAGAGCATGATGTTAAGCATTGTGGAGATCCTAAAGGCAGAGGAAGGAGAAAATTGTATTGTCAGGAAATCTACAACATAATAAATTTAAGAGGATAGAATGTTTAGCCACAGTTAACTAATTTTATTTATTTTAAATAAGATCCAGGTTGTTTTTATAATTAAAACTATGTCCGTTAAAGAGCACACAAGATGGATTTTATTTGGGATGAGTATAATAGAGTAGAATCTGTGTCAAGTACGCTGTTCCGCTGCAATGGAATTTGCATTATATATATAATTGGGAAAATAAATGAAATTATTACCTACCTCAATCATCCATGAAATAGTCTTTAATCTAGACTGTATTTCGTTTTTTGTCAAAAGACCTAGAATTAAAAATTTAATAAATAATTATAACACTAGTTACTGTAAGACCCAAGAAATGTATCTTCTCAGAGTTTTCAAAATACATAGTGACATTCTCATATAATTTTTCATGTACACAAATAAAAGTTTATATATAAACACTGAAGTGTAAGTATGAAAATTCATATACATTCTGGAGAATAGACTTTAAGTTTATAGCTAGCATAAATATTCATGCAAAACATAATCACAATACTATTACAGATTAGTGGAAAATCACTACAAAAATATGTATTGAAAGTCACAAATTTAAAAAACTCTAACTACAAAATAATCATCAACCTTTTTCTTTAAGAAAAACATATACTGATATTGATGGTTTGAGAGTGAATTTTTCATTCATAGAAAAATTGTGAAAGAGAAGGCCATTACTCTAAAACTGTAACTTATGTTAGGTATGATTGATTGCATAAACGACCCTTTTTTATGTTTATAACAGATAATTTCCACAATAACAGATGATTCATTTTTCTGTCTTTTCTCAAGCAACTTTGCTCAGGAAAACGTGCTACCTATTCCAGTGGTGGAGTTAATGTAAGATATTTTCATCCCTTTTGCTATGCATTTGTTTCAGAAGGAATCGTTGGCGGTTCTAGGCGATACAATTCTAAGAAAAGTCAGAGGAAAGGATGATTTATTTCCTCTCTCAGAATGCTATTGATTCTGTTTGCAGCAGGACGAACTGCCTTTGTCATCCTGCTACCATGTGGGCATGAAACAAACATTCATAACAACAGGATAAAAGTAACATGGTGCTTTGATGAAATCATTGAGTCTGTAAATCATCCTGAAGATCAACAATTCTTAGGAATTCCTAAGAGATCTAGTGTACTTTCCTCAGAGTCTAAATTTTGAATGCTAGTTTTTTATTTTCTACCAAAAGTGTATTCCAATTATCAGGAAGAAAATATGAGAAACACCAAAGTAAAATTAGAGAACAGAAATACATGATGAATCTGTACAAGAGTCAGAGTTGTGTAATAAACAATACAAAGACTCCTGATTAGATTAAGACGAAAAGGAAAGTGGTATCAATCCTACAACTAAAGTTGGAACGAACGGATTAAGTGAAATGAGGCAAAAGAGGAATAAAAGAACTTTTAAAATCACCCATTATGTATATGAACAATTAAAAAATTAAACCTACAAAAGATATCATGCCTAGTGTTTATGTATATCTATCAAAATAGAATGAGATGTTTATTTTTAACATAATTTCCTTGAAATTATTTAGGGATAGAAATACTAGTCATATTTGAATTTTAGCACATAACAGAAAGTCTCTGATGTTTCCTTCAGAATAACATCATGTGTGATTAACAACCTCAAAATGTATTACAAGCATTAATAATAATGAAAATGACAAGAGGCAAGAATACATACATCTTATAAGTCAGAGTGTTATGATGAGAAAATGCCAACAGTGTTCAATATAAGAAATAGTATGGAATGGTCATGCAAAAAGGACTTAATGAAATTGCACGTAATATCCAGGAACCAAGATTTGTAAGTAAACGATACTGATTGTGAGGCGATGAATTTACATGTAAAAAAAATCAAGTTGATTATCACTGCCTGATCATTTTCTCTATTGCAATTTATTTGCATGTGCAATAGCTCATTAATGTGTTTACACACTAACATAATGAATCCAAATACAATTTTCCGTGAAAGCTGATGCCTGCAGAAAACCCTCTGACCAGTAAAAACAGATGCAGCTCTGGCTGCAAACCAGCTGTTAATATATCAAAATACTAACAATCAGTTTGCTCACTGATCACTCCAGGGGACGTAGCCAATTGTCCAATTCTTTCCACAGGCAGAAATCAGGCAGGTGGAGGACACATCACGTCTCAAAGCCTGTAGAATAATTCAACAAGCCAGTCCTCAAGTATTTGTTACCTTCTGTCATTTCTGTACCTCAAAACATATCACAAAGAACAGACTGGCCAGAAAGTTATACTGATGTCTGTCTTCTGCCTCCTGTCTTCATGCTTTTGCCTGCTACTAGTGAAATTATGTCAGATGATATGGTGCCTTACCTGGTGAAATGAAAACACTGTGAGTCTTCATGCATTCCTATTGATCTCTCTTGGTTTTTATTTTGTCATGTATCTATTTGTTAATTTCCAGTTACAGCTTTGGAACACGTAAGTTGGACATCTAAGGACAAAACAGTTTTTATTTTCAAAAAGTGATAAACCATGACCTGGTATGGTAGCGTAGTGGCTAAAGTCCTCGCCTTGTGCACACCAGGATCCCAGATGGGTGCGGGTTCTTGTCCCAGTTGCCTCATTTCCCATCGAGCTCCCTGCTTGTGGTCTGGGAAAGCAGTAGAGGACAGTCTAAACCACTGGGAATGTGCATCCGTGTGGGAAACTTGGAAAAAGCTCCTGCTTTGGGACACTTCAGACTGGCTCGACTTCGGCCACTGCAGTTGCTGGGGGAGTGAATCAACAGATGGAAGAGCTTCCCTCTCTGTCTTTCCTCCTCTCTGTATCTATGACTTTCCAAGAAAAATAACACAAAATCTTAAAAAAAATGACAAACCGTAACTAAAGTTATACAACCCTTAAGATTATTCATGACAAGTTACTTCATCTCCTCTAAGTTGGTTTTACTTTAAAAGTCAACATCTGAAGGATCTTATGTCTAAGAACAAGATGTTCGCCACATTATGCTAGTCTATGTGAAGGCATGACTCCCACCACACAAATCAATAGCACCAAATATCAAAAAAAAAAAGATGCATTGTATTTAGCAGTCAAAATTATAATTGTTAACTCTTGTGAAATTTAAAGTATCATTTTATAAATTTTATAAATATTTAATAGAGATATGCATTCTAAATACCCGTTTCTTTTTTTTTTTTTTTTTACTGAAAGAGAGTTATACAGAGAGAAGGAGAGATAGAAAGATTTTTCATTTATGGTTTACTTTCCAAAGGGCCATGTTGGCCAGAGCTGAGCCAATCCAAAAGCAGGAACCAGGAGCTTCCCCAAGGTCTCTTGTGCGGCTCAGGGTCCTAAGAACTTAGGCCAGATCCACAGCCTTCCTTCGCAATGAGCAGAGAGCTGGATTGGAAGTGAAGCAGACAGGAAATGAACCAGTTTCCATCTGGGATTCTCACACTTATAAGTGGGTTTACCCTTGAGTCACCACTCCATTTCCAAGATACATTTAGCCAAAATTATTTAATTGTCAGGAAATCTTACACAATTTACTTTCTATGTTTATTTTCATAACAGTAAATAATTTCAATAAGATTTCTCAGAAAGGAATTATTTTTATAGGTTTATTTTATTGCAAAGTCAGATATAGAGAGAGGAGGAGAGACAGAGAGGAAGATCTTACGGCCGATGATTCACTCCCCAAGCGGCCACAAGAGCTGGTGCTGTGCTGATCCTAAGCCAGGGGCCAAGAATTTCCTCCAGGTCTCCCACGCGGGTGCAGGGTCCCAAAGCTTTGGGCCGTCCTTGACTGCTTTCCCAGGCCACAAGCAGGGAGCTGGATGGGAAGTGGAGCTGCCGGGATTAGAACCGGTGCCCATATGGGATCCTGGCACGTTCAAGGAGAGGACCTTAACCGCTATGCTTTGGTGCAGGGCCCAGAAAGGAATTATTTTTGAACAGATTAATAAGAACCTTAATAAGAATCAATATAGAGACTAGAAAACAAACCTACTGAATTTAAAGAGCACCTATGTGTGTATATATATATATTTTTTTTTCATTATTTTATTTAACTTATTACTACAGTCTAGTGTTTATCATGGTTCATATGTTATCTAATAAACATATGTTAAGCAAATATTGAATAAGATGTTTTTGTTACTTATATCTGAAAAGTAAATGAGCAGAAATGTTAAAATCAGTGCTGAATAATTTCAGGGTAGGGGAAAAAATGGTTTGGTGGAGTTTATACACCCAGGGATCTTGTATTTTTTTCTGTCATTGTAATAGCATTCCCTGATGCTATTAAATTATCTTTTCTCCTACAAGATCAGGCGTAATAAATTTTACTTTCATCCCCGTGTTTTAAAGATCAACAAACTCATGCATGTATCAGGATTAATGATAAGAATAGTGGTGCAGGCAACAGAAACAGGCTAAAGCAAACTACAAGACAACTCCGCAGTCTATTTGTATCCTTACTAAGCCACTCGTGACAATAACCTAAAGCATAAGAATAACATTTATTTTAAATTATAGCTAATTTTCGCTTACAGGCTATAAGAGGACTTGTACTTTTAACTGACACAAAATAGAATTTCACTAGCCAGTTTAAATTTTTATATGTTTGCTTAAGTCACTCTATTTCCAAATACTTAAGAATATTTGATTCATGGGACAAATTAAGCCATTGGCGTATGTTTATGAAAATTTTCTTTATTGAAGCAAAATCTCTATTATGAAAAGTGCGTTTTGTTTCTCTCTAATGAACTTCTCCACAAAGCATGTACTTGGGGAGGGGAGAGAAAGAAATATTGGGTGTATACAAATTAACATTTTGCCAGCTGCCATGCCCTGTGCAGTAAGTAGTAAGCAGGGATTAGGAGAGAGTGGTGCACACTTAAGAAAGCAAAAAAGACTCAGAGACAAGATTAGATTTAAAGTGGGGACCACAGGGAATCTCCCAGAAAACTGAAGGAGGGAATTTTCCGTTTCTTGCTTTGCAAACCACCTTTGATTCTGGGGAAAGCATTGTCAGCATTAACGCTGAAGTGTCTTCCTTCCAAGACAGGAGAGAGAGGTTACCAGACATGAGAGCACTTTGAACTTTGAACTTGGTATCTCAGCACAGTCGCCTCTCTACAGCCTGACTTAGTCAGCCACATCCTTTATCACAAGACATGGTATTGTGGGCTTGGCATCACTAACCATTAACTGTCATGTGAAAGCACCTAGGAAGCTTCAATCCCAAGGTTTACAATTCACACCTTTCTCCTTCCATCTCAAGCCACATAAATCTTTTCCTGATGGCCTTCAGCAGTCAGCCACTGTGTGCAAATAGAAAGTGAATCAGCAGATGGAATGTCTCTCCCTCTCTCTTTCTTTCTCTCTCTGTCTCCCTCTATGGGTGCACATGTGTGTGTATGCGTGCACATTTCAACTAATTAAAATATATGATTACATGCCATTCTGAAAAAGGTTAAAGAAAAGAAATGATGTGGCACATCTTAGGATATTTTCCTTGTGCTAGTGGCATGCTTATGCATTACTTGTAAAGAAAGGGGTAGCAGGAGCCACTGTGGCAGCACGGGAAGTTAATCCTCCATCGGGTGATACCAGCATCCCACATGGGAGCGCACTCATTTATGTCCCAGCTGCTCCATTTCCAATTAATCTTTCTGCTTATGGCTTAAGAAGGCAATGGTGGACGGCTTGTGTCCTTGGGACCTTACACTTATATGAGAGACTCAGAAAAATCTCCTGGTTACCAGCTTAGGATAAGCTCAAATCTGACTTTGGCAGCCATTTGTGGTGTGAATAAGCAGCTAAAAGACCTGCTTTATCTCCATCTCTCTCTCTCTCTCTCTCTCTCTCTCTCTCCCTGAAGGCTGCCTTTCAAGTAAAAAATTAATGAATGTGTAAAAAGGGGGTGTGTTATGAGGAAGATGGAGATGAGGTTTGGTAATGAGGTTTTTCTTTTTATGTTTAAGATAAGGAAAATGATGTGGTATAAGGGGGAAACTAGAGACACATTAAAGTCAAGTCCTTGAGTCTTGTACTGCAATAATCACATGTGGTGAAGGCGTTTGTAGAAATGTGAATAACTTGGAAAGAGAAGAGACAGAGGGTGGGCTTAGCTGCAACTGGGTGTATGGAGAGAATAGAACTTGCAGGTGTTCTGATTGATTCATCACCAGATCAGAAAATGAGTTTTGTGTGGATGGAAGGAAAATTCTTTAAACTTCTCCAAAAGAGTGGAAAATAAAAATATTTGGATAAATAAAAGGGAGGAGAGAAATGAAAGTTCTAGGGAAATTTTAGTAGAGCAATGTGGGTAAGAGTAGATTAGTTCTGACGTTTTTAAAAGTATATCAATTAATACGGCTTAACAGTTTACACTAGCAGTGCTCACAGATGTGGGTTCAGGCATGGAGTAGTCTAAGAGTGGAATATTCATTAGTCAAAGCAATAATAGGAAGCTAATCAGAAAAAAAGAATTAAGGATGTGAGCAAGTCTTTTTGGTAGACGTAAACATTTCAAGGGTTGACGCATAGCAGTAAGTGAGCTGGAGACAGCAGCAGTATTCAGAGATGAGGAAGCCACAAATGAAACAATTAGGTGCTAATGTGTGAGATATGCACAAGGGAGTACCTAAAGGAGGAAAAAGGAGCAGAATGTGTAAATGTCAAGAAAGTGAAACCGTAAGAATAGTAGTATTATTTATGTTACTACCAGTACAGTCAACACAAGTACAACATAAATAAAGCTGAAGAATATTAAAGTGGGTCCAATGCTAAAACTTCCCTTTGAGTATATAATAAAAGGGAAAAGGAATTTTTTTTACATGCGACTTCGCTGTGTTTGCTGGTATTACCATTATTGGACTCACTTCTCTGAATACTATGCTAGATACCAGTTACAGCTTCACTTAAATCTATTGCAACAACATGTATACATTCTTTGTTCACATCTACATATACAAAAAGAGAATTATTTGGTGTCACAACTGTGATATTCAGGCCAAAACAAACAGTACAGTGACAAGAGTCCTGTATCATTCAATGTCGTATTTGCCTTGGCTGCAGCGTTCCATTAAGAGTCATATAAATTATTATCCAGTTTTACTTCAATGGCTAGAAATAAATTACTTGCACATCTCTTGTGGATTAAGTTATCTCTGTGCATACATATAAATCATGCTGAAAGAAACCAAATTACCCCCAAATGCTCATAGACCCATATTCTTCATTCATAATAACACACATTTCATCTACAGACATTTAATAGTCTGGTGCAGTTAATATGTTTCAAAGATGACCCTATAACACTCAGGATTATTAACTACAACAAGTCTGAACAGCAATTCAAGGTTGCTAGCTTGTTGGCAGTACAGTAGATCATTTTAATACAAGATGCACCTGATAAGTTTCAGCTGCTGCATACTTTGAAAGGCAATTTCCTCCCCCTCCTTTCAGTATCAATAAAAAAAAAACATTCAGGATGTTAGGACAATGTTAGTTATTATAGCTCTAGAATATTTAAATCTGTTTAATATATCATTAAGCACTTGAAACTTGAATTTTCTCTTGTAGTATACATTCTGATTGAAAACTCACAGTCTTTAAAAGACATTGTACCCAAGATTTATTTAGAAACTGTCATGAGTTTGTGACTGTATTTCTAAAAGAATGCCATATTAAATGTATTTTTGTAGAAAATAGTAAATGAAGGTTCTAGGGAAATTTTAGTAGAGCAGTGGGGGTAAGAGTCAAAACAGAAATATCCGTTTTGAAGGAGAGCTCTGATATGTTCAGACAAATAAATACTTTTAATAGGATGCATCTATGTTAGGTCATATAAGACAGAATTTTTATTTTTTTTTAAATTTTGCTTACTTATGTTCACTGATTTCAAAGGCAGAATACAGCGGAAGAGACTATTTAGAAAAAAGAGAGGAAGATGAAGGTTTCCCATCTATTGCATTATTGCTCAATTACTTCCACCTGCCAGGGCTGGCCCAAAAACCCTCCCAGGGTGTAATTACACCCTTCCAGGTGTAATGCTTAAACCATCACCTGCTGTCTCCTGGGATGTATGTTATCAGCAGGTTGAAGTCTGAAGCAGAGCTGGTTGTTGAGCCATGGATTCCAGTAGGAGATGAAGGTGAATCAGATAGCAGCTCAACTTTTGAAAATATAGACAAATATCTTCAAATTATTATGCATTTTTCAATATAGAAAGAAATGGAGAGTACCACAGGAACCAAAGATTTTCTTTCATAAAATCTTTTAAAAATGCATATATTATTAATAAGCTATAATTTTTAGTAGAGTCTAGGCTTCTATCGCTAGCAGAGTTTGGTGAGAAGACTTATATCATAATCCAAATATAAATCCCCTTAAAATAATGGAGTGATTTTAAAAAAATCTATATGGAATAGAAAGAATTCATTATGTGACAAGAGAAAGAAAATTGAAATAAGTATTCATTTATTTGAGGGGCAGAATGACAGAGAGACGCAGAGATCTGATGTAAACTTCCATCTGCTGGGCCGCTGACATCTCCCTGCCAGGCATGTCAGCAAGAAGCCAGATCAGAAACTCAAGAATTGACATTCAAACTATTATTCCAATGAATGATGCATGTGGATCACCCATCAGTTTAGCACACTATTTCACAGCACCTATCCCAGGATTAAAATATTAATTTTCATTGAAAATCATCATAGTGAGGATTTGATATTAAAATGATTCAATAACTCCAGGGTTTTATGAGATACAGGCAAGTATCATTTTCTTAAAAAAAAACCTGAACATATCAGAGCTCTCCTTCAAAATGGATTTTTCTATTTTGACTCATGGTTTTCAAACTATGACCCATTTTGCTTTCCTGTTTAGGAAGCAAGATTCATTCTGACTAAAAAATATGCTAAAATCAATCTCTAACTTCATATATCACTTACTCAATTATAAGAGGTCACTTTTTAGAAATAGATTATTGGGATCATTATTTATACAATCCTGGATATTACCAGTGTGGACGCATGCACCACTTCAGAAGAAAAATACAACTGGAAAATATAGATCACATTAAAAATAAAACTAGAAATGTTGATCACATTAAAATGTTCATATATGTATTATATGACTACTAATGCACATATATATTAGAATTTTCTTCCTTCTGGTTATAAATAACCATGTTTTTCTTTGCAAGAAGCCACTGACAAAATAAGGAAAGCACAGATCAAAAAAAGTCACAGAAGAAAATAATATGGTGAAGTGGGAAATTGTAAGCGGAAATACACAGCATTTTCTACTCTCAATATGCATTCTGTATAATACAGAAATGCCATTTTAATGGTCTGATATTAGACCAGCATGCAGGAGGAAAAACTCATGAAAATCACATCCCAAATAGAATGAAGAATAAAAGCTAATCCTGGCAAATACATAACAGGAAATGGCACATATGTTGACATGTTAGTACTGAAATATATGATCAACAAACTCTGTAAAAATCATCTTTTGGGAACTGATGTTGGCTTGTAGCCGGTAAAGCAACTGTCCAGAACATCGGCATCTCTCATGGACACTGGTTTGAGACCCAGCAGCTCCACTTCTAGTCGAGCTTCCTGATGATGTGTCAGGAAAGGCAGCGAAAGATGTCCCAAGGCCTTGAGCATCTGCCACTCACGTGAAAGACCATGAATCTCTGGCCTCCTGGTATCATCTCAGCCCAGCTCTGGCTATTACATGCATTGGGGGGATGAGCAAATGACTGAAAGACCTTTCTCTTTCTCTCTCTCTTTTAAACTATGCTTTTCATAATAATAATAATAACAGCAACAATAGCAGCAGCAGCAGCAAGGGCTGGCACTGTGTGCAAACTAATCCTTTCTGTGTCATAAGCATCTGGTCTAGACACTGATTCAGATTCAGCTTCCTGCTTATGACGTGGGAAAGCAGTGGACATCAACCCAAATGCTTGTGACCCTGCATTGATGTTGGACACCAGAAGGAAGCCCCTAGCACCTGGCTCCCAGCTTTGAACCAACCCAACTCTGGTCATTGCAGTCAACTGGAGAGTTACTCAGTGAATCTAAGACATTTCTCTGTCTACCTAATTTCAGTGCCTCTGCCTTTCACATATAAATAAATATTTGAAAGCCAAGAATAATGAATAAATCTTTTTAAAAGAAAATTCATCTTTCACCTACTACTGATTTCCTAATATATTATTAATAGAGGAATACAAAATGCAACTACTGATTATGTTGACTATACATGCAATGATTAAATTGGTATTATATGTATTGTGTACATGTATGCATATATATGTATATATATACACACATATACCATAACTGTTGTAATGTATACATCCTATTTCACAGGTTCAGATACTACATTCAAAATTTGATAGTTCTGAAAATTACTGTGTCTTGAATTGATAGGAAAATGTGTCTACTAATGATTACAAAGAGGAACAAGCTGTGAAAACTTTAAGGTGGTAAAATCCTTTCTAAGTGGAAACGGTTAATGATTACAAGGAAATTACAGCTTCCAGTTGATGTGGACCTTGGGATGCAATGGATATGACCCAAATGTTTTTGTTTTGTCTTTGCCACCCATGTGGAAAAGATGGATTAAGCTTGAATTGTTGGTTTCATTTGGTCTTTTCCTTACTGTTGCAAGCATCTGGCAAGTGTCCTCAAATGGATGGGAACCATGGGAGCCATGGGAGCCATTCTCATTCTTTCTCTCTCTCTCTCTCTCTCTCTCTCTCTCTCTCCTCTTCCCCCCACCTTAAGATAAAAATATGGAATATTTTTAAATCAGCAGTAGTAGTTAGAGTTGCTGCTGTCACCAGATGCTGATAATTCTAAACAATGTTACTGATCCAAGATTCCTCAGTGGGAGGATCGACTGTTCTTGCCAAAGAATGTAAAATTAAATCTTGAAAGTAGTTTTATTTGTTTGTGTATCACATAGAAATGAATTTTAATCTAATTATGTAATATAATAGATCAGTCTGAATGTGAATTTGATCTTAATTACTTTGGAAATGAAGATTAAATCCAAATATTGTTGAATGAAGCTAGCAAGCATTAGGTTTATAACAGATCAAAAATCATCAGTCTTCAATATTGGGCTGAATTAAAGTTGAACCAGGGAAACCTCTGAAAACAAAAAGGTCAGAATTTCAATTTTGATACTAAGGATGAAAAAAATTAAAGGGCTTCAGCATAAATGTGTCTTTGGATAATTAGGCAAATTCGTTATTATTGCTAACTGTATCATATATCTTCCTCCTCCTCCTTCTTCCTCCTCCTCTCATTCCAAAAACAGCTGCAGTAAATTCATGGGCTTCATCAGTGATTATAGTGGAAAATTTCCTTACTAATCATAAAATCATCATACTTCTTTGCATAAATCTATTAATTGGATAAATTATCATTTGGTCTTGAGTCACTCAATTCCACAGAGTAAAATATACATCTTAAAAACTTACACACTATTATATCTCTTAGAAAAGTTGTACTTTTGATTCTTTGGGAGCAATAAGTACTATTATGTAATGTGATGACACGATGATTTGCATTGTCACAACACACAGAAGTAAACCTCTAGCATATCCTTATAAGTTGACACTTGTGTAACTCATGTATGACACCCAGCATGGGTCGAGAAACACCATAACTCACTTTTTAAATATATAGAATAATTTATTATTATTATTATTATTATTATTATTCATGATATGATTTTGTAGGTATTCAGATTCCTCACCTTTACCATTTACATTCCCCAACCTCCCGTATTGAGTTCCCCCATATATTACAATACTATTATTCTTCCGTATCAGTCGCAAGTCCAACATTCTGCTATTTAAATCTATTGTAGCATTTTAGGTATTGACACTGGTGGAAACTCTAGTATCATATTGTCATGGTGTTTTTAACAGTTTCACCGGGAGTTGTTTTATTGAGGAGTAGAGATATGCTAGTCTCCATTATACAGTTTATCTATGATAATATGCATATACATGTTTACATATATTAGAAGGAATTCTCATATTCTCTCATAAAAAATACATTTAGAAATCTGATTACATGTAATGATAAAGTAGAAATAACTTCAAAATATGTATTTTCATCTTTTAGATTTCTAGTCATTTAATGAGAGTAAATGAGTAAAAGCCTAATAAATTCATTTTAAGGAGTATATATTTTCCTGTAATGTTTTAGTCTATTAGTAGATTATGGGGAAATAATTTGGTTTTAGCTTCTTCTCACTGTATAAACTTTAATTAAACTATGCAGAGACAGAAACACAGATAAAGATTCCTACCTCTATGCTAATACTCCTGAAAAGGCAGCAGATAAAGCCCTTGAGCTTTGATACTTGCTAACCACATGGAAGACTTGGATGAAACTCTTGGTTTCTGGCTTCAGACTGCCCCATCCCTGCCCGTTTTGGTTACTTGGGGAGTGACTTGGTACATAGAAGTTCTGTCAATCTCTCTTTCTCTTTCATTCTCTGTATATCACTTTGACTTTCATATAATAAATAAATAAATCTTTTATTTAAAAATCCATAGATTTAAAAATGCATTTTCTACTTTTAAAATTTTCCTGAGAAAAATAACTTTCTAGACTTTTTTTTTTCAAATCAGTGAAATCATGACTAGGTTAGAAGGTTCTTTGAAAACCAGCAACCATTATGTGGTCTATAAAATATACATCCCACAGATGCTCACATATTCTTTCCAAAGATGTGAGAAAATGCATCTGCTAATAGGCAAGCATGCTGATTTTCCTTTAGTTCAAAAGAGTAATTTGGATATATTCTCATAACACAAAAATACGAGGGAAATGGTGCTTCAAAAATAACTAGTATCATTCCAGCCAACTATAGCAATTATATTTACACAAAGCGTTGGAGGGGCAGTGAAGGCCATAGGAAGGCAAGGGACTTAGTTAGCCTGGCAAAATAGAGGCTGTGGATTTTTGTGATTGCTGTGAGAGGAATGGTGTGTAATGATCTCAGTTAAAGCTAACTGTGATTGTAGTTCTGGAAAGGCACTCTACCAAAAACTGGATGAAGGCACTCCAATACATCCATTGTCACTTTGGAAGATTCAGTTATGTTCTCCTTGAAGGATTAAGGAAATGACAGTTTGGACAAATAGAGATCTCCTATTTTAGAAATGCAGAAGAGGCGAGCATTCTCCCTAAGTTTGTTTACAATTTACAACCACTTCTGAATAACACTTTAATTAAGCAACAATAGAATACAAGAATACTGTTTTCAAGATAAACTTGCTTAATTGTGCATTAGAGATCATTAAAAGAGGGACTTCATTTTCATAGTCAGCTGAGTTTTTAAAATGAGTGTTTCAGGAAGTAGTGTTGTACTATAGCAGACAAAGCCAACTCCTACAATGCTGGAATGACATATGGGTGCTGATTCCATTTCTAGTATCTGCACTTCTGACCCAGCTCCCAGTTAATTGCTTGGAAAAAGCAACAGCAGACTGCCCTACTGCTTAATTCCTCCACTGAAAAGCGAGTTCTAATGAAGTTTTTACCTCTTGGCCTCATTCTGCCTGAACTCCTAGTGTTACAGCCATGTGGGGAATGAACCAGTGGATACGAGAGCTCTCTTTTTCTTTGTCTTTCCCCTTTCTGTAACTCTGACTTTCAAACACACAGGTCTTTAATAAATAGAAAAAGGAAAGGAATATTTGAAACATTCAAATAAAAAATTAGCTCATGACATTATGCTATTTGAGTATTTGTTTTCTCCCATGTGGTATAAAAATAAATTTTAATATTACAAAACTGAACATTAGTAGATCCTTTTATCACCTCTAAAAATATAAAAAAGAACTACTCCACAATTTTTGACAGAAATTTCTTATTGTCATCATAGTAATATTCACCAATCATGAGTTTAAAAGTTAAACACCTCCTCCTTACATGTGTTAACTCAAGGGGGGACATACAAACTGTTTTGTACATTTTTAACAGTACTTTGATCATTAATATATTGACTCTAAATGTCCAGTATTGAAGTGCAGTGCTTTCACTGGCGAGGGAGTTGGCTGGGAATTGGGGCCACTGGGATTAGAACCAGCATCCATATGGGATCTTGTTGCGTGCGAAGTGAGGACTTTAGTTGCTAGTCTACCATGCCAGGTCTGAAAAAAAAAAGATACTTTAAAAATTCAGGAGTTTTTAGTTCATGTTTATGCTTTTGTTTACTTGGCTAAAAATTATCCTTCCAAACTTAGAAATGTTATGATCTTTGTGCTTCTACATGGAATATTGCTATCCTTGCATGCTCAAGTTTTATTCCACATAATAATCCCAGTATCATTGTTCATATTGTTTTACATAAATTTTCACTTTGCTGAGATAAACTGAAGAGTTACACTTGAAATATCAACCACAATGTACTATTCATGTACCAACCAGCAGTAATGAAAGTTCAGCTGTTCCATGGGCATTTATTCAATCATCATTTAATGAAGTTTATTTAACATCTGTTAAATACAAAAACGATATTTAGGAAAAACCTAGGATTAATGATATTTCTATTAATGGGAATCTTTTAATCTTAACAACTTTATTCATTGTTATGGCATGTTGTAGAACATGTATTTGTGGCCTTTTTTCATGATTACACTATGCTGCTTTCCTTGATAAACCCAGTGAATCACTGCCACTTTTTCTTTTGCAATGGTAAGATACATAATGTCAAATGCATCCTCTGAACAATGGTTAAGCACTACTTCAGTAATGCTTATGTAAATATATGATACATGATACAGCTATATACATATAATTCTGATGTGGACTGATTATAAGTGTATATGTACATGTATAAGTAAGTATACATGTAAGTATATAAGTGTATATGTATATGTGTGTGTATGTGTTATCTTTTCCTAAAGGACAACTTACTATGAATAGAAAATGTGACAGTGGAGTATCAATTTCGATATTTTCTCCGTGATTCCAAATAAAGTATTACATGTTTCTGTACCCTGGTTTCTTCATCTAATAAGATGAGGATGGTAATGTGGCTGGTCAGAATATTACTCTTGAAAAGTTACTAAACAAGAGGTGGTCACAGAAGGTGGCTGGGAACTCGCATTTACTTTTAACATATTGGTTACTCATTACTATGTCAATTAATTCCATGGTGATGTAAATTTTTGCTGATGGTATGTTGGAGCTTTTAATTGATCGGGATGATAGTCTGCTGGCTCTGTCTTCAGACCAGAGAGGGTATACCTAAGAAGCCGTTGAACTTGACTGGACAATAAGATGCTGGACTCTATGTTTGGTATATGCTTGCAATGGGGGAATCTCAACTGAACTTGAGCTGTGGTTATGCAACAAGGTGGAGGAATCCACCATGGTGGGAGGGTTTGGGGAGGGGTGGGGAGAATCCCAGTACCTATGAAACTGTGTCACATAATACAATGTAATTACTGAATTTAAAATAAAATTAAAAAAAAAAATTTACTAAACAAAATTTCATAAAGTCATGTTTAACTATATTTAATTTGTTGTATTGTTTTTATATCATACATATAATAAATGTGATTACCAATATTAATATTTAACTTACTTGACACAAAATCTTAACTCTTAACTCAGTTGTGATTAACCAGAAACTGTTTTGGCCCATTGCATAAAGCAATAAAACCAGTTTATACTATAAAAGAGGAAATAATTTAATGCATAGATGTTACTTGAAACTTTAAGTGTGCCTGTTTTTAACTTTCAAAATATTGTGTTTCTTAGAATCACATTTTAAACACATGTATCTTTTATAAAATAATCAAATCTTTTGTCTGAATAATGTACTTATGAAATATAATGCTTGGATTTTATATTAGTGTTATTTTAATGCATTCTGTTAATTTATGAAACATTAAATATACAAACTTTTACTTAATTATAAATAACAATAGCTGTATTTGTTGTGTTTTTGCTTGTTTATTTAGAATCAGGTATGATATGTGTTATAAAGTCTTCATAAGGCATTTTGCTGTTTTCCAAAATTTATGACATATTTATAATTATTATAACATTGAATGGGAAGGGAAAAGAGCTAAAAGTTAAAGTTTCATGGACATATTTGAAATACTGAGATTTTATGTTTTCCTCTAACACACCAGTATATAAGCAAAAATAAATTTTGTCACAACTCATGATATAACCATAAGAATTATAGAGCCATACAAGTTGTAGATTCAATAAGAAATGTTGGAACGAGTGTCCCTGTGGGCCTAATTTTCTTTTCGACTTTCCCCTTCCCTGCCTGCATGCCTCTCCTAGGCTATGACATTTACAAGGCACTTGAAAAAGTACCCAAAGAATAGCAAAAACATAGCACAAGTAAGGATCTCTATATAAAGAGGTTTTGTTTTGTTGGTGTCATAGGATTCTACAGTGTATAATGCCACAGTGAATGCGTCTGAACTTCTCCCTTACCATCTCTATTACACATGGATAGACAGCCAGTTTAATGCTCATGTGTTAATTGTTGGAAATAATTGTCAATGAAAAACTGATAATTTTAAGAACATTTCAACCTCTTTATTTTCTGTAAGCCTCTTTTGATAGTTTGCAGTGTGACTGTCTTCTCTTTTTCGTCCTCTTACAATGTTCTCTCTGCCTGTGTCTGTCTCTCATCCTTCACGTCTTCTAAGGATATCAGTCATATTGGATTAGGATCCTGAAACAGTGAGTATTTTTATACTCTTTAAAGACGCCATTTAGAAATATACCCAAATTCTAAAGTTGGGACTTAATATGTGTTTGGAAATAGAGGAGTAGAGACAATCCATCCCAGGCAATCAAGCTTGGCTTATCATCTTCTAAGTAGGATTTGTACTAGGAGAAAAATATGAAAAAGGTGCAACTTTTGGTATACATTAAATAAAAGGTAATTTATGTAGAGAACTAGCTAGGAGTATTTCTTGGTATGTCTGTTAAGGTGTTTCAGGAGATTGGATTGCAAGTTGGTGGAATGGGTAGGATAGCTCCCCCTCTGAATGAGCATCATGCATTTTTCTCTCACTTTTGCAGATAGGATACAGGTCGCTCCTGTGCTTCCTCGGCATGATGCCAGATTCTCCAGCTCTTAGACTATATAATTTATGCCGGCCACCCCTTGTGCTTTCAGACTTCAAACGGAAAGGCCATCAGCTTTAGTGATTCCTAGTGTTTAGATCTTGAACTGGCAATCCAAAGTCTTGAGCTTCCAAAGATCTTGTCACAGGGTTTCAGCTTCTATAACAATGTTATCCAATTTCCCTAATAAATGCACTCTCATCTCTCTATTTCTTGCTTAGTTGTGTGCTAAATATCACAAAGTATTTCATACTGCAAAGCTTGTGATAATGGAAAGAGGAAGATTAAGTTTAGGAAGTCAGAATTCAAGTATAGTGAATTTGAATTCCAGGAATGGAAGACAAGGGTAAAAATTCATTGCGCACCCCTCTTGTCAAACATACACATGCACATGTACACACACACATAGTGCAATACTTCTAGAAGAATCTGGAGATAATTATAAGCATTTTATGCTTTCTGATACTGTAGAAATAGCTGATTTTCATTTATTGTATTAGAGTGAATACAATTCATAGAGAAAGCTGACATGCAATCTTTGTTTTCTAGCCCCTTTGTTGTAATATGAGATTTTTGACAGGTTGAACAACTCCTTTAAAAAAATAATGTAGAGTTCAGGTTTCAGAAAATTGTCAACATCCCATAAAATAGTGGTTCTTGTGGTTACTTCAGAATAAAAGAGTACACAGATAACAAATTTACAGGATTCTCAGTTTGTGCATGTCCCTCTTTTAAAGCAAGAAAAAGTCATCTAGCACACTTACTGTAACTCCCACTGAAGATTGTGAACACCTGTAAAAAAATTCTCAATGAAGATGCATCATTTTTAAAAATCTGTTTATTTTTATTGGTTCCAGGCAGATGAGATTTATAGAGAGAAGGGGACACAGAGAGAAAGACCAGAAAAATTTCCCCATTCACTGTTACATTCCCTGAGTGGCTACAGTGACTGGAGCCGAGGTGATCCAAAACCAAGAAACAGGAGCGTCCTCCAGATCTCCCATGAAGGTGCTGGGTTCCAAGGTCTTGGATCACCCTCTACTGCTTTACCGGGCCACTAGTAGGAAGATGAATGGGAAGTCGAGAAGCATGGACATGAAGTGGCCCTCACATGGGATCCTAGCACTTGAAAGCAGAGTATTTAGCCATTGAGCCATTGCTCCAGTCCCAGATGCATCAATTTTTGAAGAGTGACGTGCTATACAAGATAAGCAAAATAGTGAATAGCTTCAGATACAAGTATATGTAAGTCAGTTAAACTTCAATCGATTGTGAAAGTTTGTGATGAAAATGGCTATAATTGTCATTGTTGATTCAATCAGTGCTATCATGTTGTATACATACGAATGTGTAGATATGGATATCGCCTTCTGCAAGTCTGTAGTGGTTTTGTATTGGTAATTAGCAAGGACTTTGGAACTTGATTATATAGGTTTAGCTTTGAGTCCAACACTTAGCATTCTGACACCTTGGTCACACTTCGGAGCCTCTCTGAACAGTAGGGCAAAGATCATTGCATAGTTTATGCCACATTGTCTTCAACAACATGGATTCCTCAGTTCCAAGTTTAGCCATTTCCTCCACGAAGAGTGTGTGAACCTATCTTGTCACCTTCAAGGGCTCAATTGCATGAGCTCTCTCTGTGCTCATAACAATCTAATTTATCTTATAACACAGTGATCAGATTGAATTGCAATTACCTATTAAATGGTTCATTTCTCCTGCCCCTGCAACCTAGGAGACTGAAGAAAGCAAGCCTTGGGACTGAGTTGAATGACTTTGTAACTTCGGGGGTTTGCAGTGTGTCTGCCATGCTTCAATCAATAAAATGCATCCAAAATAAATGTGAAGCGTTTTAAATATATTTTAAAAAAATAGTAAAATATCCTAAAGGAATAAAATTTGCCTTTCAAAGTCAGATAGTATATATGGGTAACACATCTAAGTAGCAAGTTCTGACGCTGTCTGTTCCTAAAACTGGAGATATCCATAATAAGCAATTTACAACACTGCAGGAGAGAGAATTTCATAATCAAAGTGTGGAATCTCAATATAAAATTTGATTCACTGAACATGACTAAAAACAAATAATGGAAGGATATTAATAATTAAAATAAAAATATGTTTTAAAAAACCTACATTTATTTCCTAAAATTGTAGTGGTAATTTATATTTATTTAACAATTCTAGGGCATTTTTTAAAAACAATAATTAATTAGTTGATTGATTAATTAATTTTATGTAGAAAGGAAGATTTATACAAAGAAGGAGAATCAGAGACAAAGATCTGCCATCTGCTGATTCACTCCCCAAAATGGCTACAAATGCCAGGGCTGAGTCAATCTGAAGCCAAGATCTTTGGAGTTTCCCAGGTGACTGCATTGTCCCAAGGTTTTGAGCCATGCTCAACTGCTTTCCCAGGCCACAGGCAGGGAGCTGGACTGAAAGTGGAACAGCTAAGACATGAACCAGTGCCCATATGGGATCCCGGCATCTGCAAGGCAAAGATCCAGCCACTAAGCCATCACTCCGGACCCCCTTTAAAAATTTTTTTAAAACCATAAGGAAACAACAACAACAACAGAAATCTGATGAATGAAGCTCATTTTAAGAACTTTGCATTTTTCCAGTTAGTGACTATTGAAAATAACAGTTGATCAGCTAACTTGAGTTTATTAATACTAGCACTATAAATCATAAAATTTAGTTTATTATGAAGTTACTTATAGATGCTGATCATGATTATACTAAACAGTTGTCAACATTTTAGTAATAGAAATAATTTTTCAGAGACAATTTTTATTGTCTCAATTTCGAAGACACGTTGATTTCAAAGCATGATTTACACAGAGAGTTCCTGTATCTCCTCTGGCTTTGTTCCTTGTACATATAACCTCCCTGATCACAACACACCTCATAAAATTAGATCGCCACACCTTATGAATTTACATCTGAATATTCTACTAGTCAATTTACTTGGTGCTCATTAAAGCTCATTTTTAGTGTGGTACAGTCTCAGAGTTTGGAAAACATTTATAAGAACATACATATACCAATATATTTTCACATTGGGTGGTTTCACTACCCAAAACATTCCCTGTGCTTTTATGATTCATTCTTCTAACTACTCTCAACCTTGATAAATAGAAATCATTTAAATATCCATATAGATTTTCATTTTCCATAAATGCCCAAAGTTGGAATACTGTGTCTCTTTTGTGAGAATAACTTATTTTACTTTCCACAGCTTCACATTAATTTCTTCTTAGTGCTGAAAAATATTCCACTGTCTAGATTAACTTTTTATTTATCCACTCATCCACAGAAATACGCTATGTGTTATTATCCAAGTTTTAATACTGATAAGCAAAATCAATTAAAACATCAATGTTAAAGTTTTATGATGGTAAATGCCAAATAAACTCTAACTAAATGCCAAGAGGCTTAATTGCTGAATACTATGCTACTTGTGGTTTAAATTTGTTAGACATTTGCAAAATGGTTTCTGAAATAACATACCCATTTTACATGGTTGACAGTAGGAGCTGTGTATATTCTACTGCATACAGCAATGTCAGTGTTTAGGATTTTAGAAGTTGCATCATGAGGTTTTATTTTTTAACTTGTAATTCCTTATTGATTTATGATAGCCCAGTCTCCTTTGTGTGTTGTAGGAATCCAGTCACCTGACTCAGCCTCTGTTGATTTTCATGATTTGCATGACCAGGAAGCTGGAATCGAGGGTAAAACTAGGATTTGAGCTCAGACACTTTGGAGCAGGACATGAGTATCTCAAGTTACAAGTTAATGATTAGGTAAAACAAACCTCATAATTTTATATATAGCTATATATAACTATATATAGAGAGAGAAAGAGAGAGCTATATATAAACAGTTTATTTTCACTAGTAAGATATTTTGTCTGTTTTAAAACAGTACATTGTTTATTTTCTTATTTTTGAGTATTAAAGATTGTTTGTATATGTTCAATAGAATTCAGTGCCATTGCAATTATGTTTTATATATATTTGCAAATATATATTATATGTAATATAGTTAGCATTGTATATTATTACTTACCTTATTTATTATACACACAAGCACACATATACAAATAAGTTTATCCTAGTTTGTGGGTTTTTTCCTCTTTCACTTTTTAATATCTTTCTCAGTGCAGATTATTATTATTATTATTATTATTATCATTTATGATACAGTTCCATAGGCTCTGGGATTTCCTTTACCCCTTCCAATTTAATGACATTAAAGTTGTAGGCATATTTTATTAATTTTGCTATTTTATTATTTGAGATTGGTTGTTCCTGCTTATTTTTGTTTTATTTTATTTTCAATGGAGTCTTTTTGAAAAGTTGTTTATTTCATTTGAAAGGCAGGGTTACACAGAAAGGGGGAGGGATACAGGAAGAGAAAGAGAGAGATCTCCCATTCAGTGGTTCACTCCCTAAATGGGCAACCAGGATTTTCCTCTGGGCTTCACACATGGACGCAGGGGCCCCGGGACTTGGGACATGCCCTGCTTTCCCATGCAGGATGACAAAAACCTGGGTCAGTGTAGTTCAAGCAAGAACCCCAGACTGCATATCCAAAAATCTGAATTCCTTCTTTGAGTCAGATTGAATGTTAGAATATTTTTCTCTTGTAAGGACAAAAGAAAAATTCCTCATAAATAATCTCCATTTGATTATTATAATCTAGCTGTTTAATTTTGATTAACTCTGCAAATAATAAGTGGGAAGGTTATGTGTTAATACAAGATGAATTTACCTAATAAAATAAATGCTATATTTGTTCATTTATTGTGTCTTTACTATAATGGTACTTAAGAATGGTTTCTCACCTGTGCTTCTTCTATTTAATTTAGGAAGTCAAAGATTTATAGAGCTGCTCAGCATATTGTGGGAGGAAGTGCCACGTAGGTCAAGTGATTTTAATCACTTTAACTGCTTGATTAACACACTGGTAATGAAGAAGGCAAAGAGCATTTGTTGACTTGGTTTGAAATATCCATGAAGAGTCATTGATTTAGAAGTTTAAGTGTCTTTTGAGTTCAATATTAACATTCTCTACTACAATTATAACTCTTTATTCATGTTTGTTATGAATTCTAATTATGCCATGCATAGTACTTCTGTCCAGATGTGAATTACAAATTGAGCATAGCAAAGAAAGTAACATTTGACATATATCTGCTTGTTTGTTTTTAAGATTTACTTTATTTTTATTGCAAAGTCAGATATGCAGAGAGGAAAAGAGACAGAGAGGAAGATCTTCCATCCAATGATTCACTCCCCAAGTAACCAAAACGGCCTGTGCTGCGCTGATGTGAAGCCAGGAGCTAGGAGCTCTTCCAGGTCTCCCACACAGGTGCAGGGTCCCAAGGATTTGGGCCATCCTCAACTGCTTTCCCAGGCCACAGGCAGGGAGCTGGATGGGAAGTGGAGTTGCCAGGATTAAAACCTGTGCACATATGGGATCCCTGGCTCCTGGCTCAGTTCCAGTCATTGCAGCCGCTTGGGGAGTGAATCATCAGATGGAAGATCTTCCTCTCTATCTTTCCTCTCTGTACATCTGCATCTCCAATAAAAATAAACAAATCTTTTCAAAAAAGAAACTCTCAGTTTTGTTGGAAGCCTTTCTTTTTCTAGTCACTTCTCTGTTTACCTTCAATGAACAAAATCTGTTTTATACAATGTTCCTCCTCTGTGCTCCTCATTGTTCATGGACAGGAAACCCAAACCTGATAGAGAAAAAAAAAACTGGTAAGAACCATGTGCTCCTGGATATTTTCTACAACAACATAGAAAAAGTTATCTCAGAAGAAGTGAAAGCTTCAGAACAAGCTAAGGCAAGAAATAACTCTATTCCTCACCAACATAATTCTAAAATCTCGGAACCTCATCTCCAACTTTGCTTAAGCCATCTTTTCTTTTTTTTTTAATTGGAAATGCAAATATACAGAGAGGAGGATAGACAGAGAGGAAGATTTTCCATATGCTGATTCATTCCCCCAACGGCTGCAATGGCCGGAGCTGAGCCGATCTGAAGTCAGGATCTACAGTCACAAGGTGTTTGGGCCATCCTCGACTGCTTTCCCAGGCCACAAACAGATTAGTTTTCCATTAATGTTTACAAAATATCAGCTATAAACTCTTAATGTTAATATACAGTAAAGCTACTCTCAAGCAATTTAAAGTCTAGTGGTATTTCAGTGAATTTACAACTATTGTCAGTGATATATGTAAAATGATAAAAAAAAATAAGTGCTGTTCCAATTGAACAAAGCTTGTCATTGTGGTGACTCTTGGATGAGTTTGGGTAAACCAAAAGAATAGGCAGCATTTCCTTCTGTGAAGAACAGCTTTATTTGGGACTCAGAAAATAAAAACTAAATATCCCTGAGTTTTGTCAGCAAAAGAACAAACTCAGGGTTGAATGAGCTTCGCTTACTGTCTGTGATTGCAACTCTGATTGGAGTCGCTATTAGACTGACAATCAGAAATTCAGCAAAGAACTGAAAGCAGCACAAAAACCACAGTAATCTCTTTTTGTTGTTGATGTTTGCTTGTTTCGTTTTGTTGTGTTTTTTGTTTGTTTTGTTTTGTTTGTTTTTCTCAAGTTTATTTTTTTTCAAACAGAGCTTCAGAAAGAAGGGAAAGAGAGAAAGAGAAAGAGAGAGAAAAATAAACAGAAAGGACAAGAGAAATCCTCAATCTAATGGTTTTCACCAAGTGACAGTGATCTCCAGGACTGGGTTGAACAAAGTCATGAGATTATTACTGTATCTAGGTCTTCTATGTGAGTACTTGGGTCCAAGGACTTGAGCCATGGTCTACTGCTTTCACAAGCATTCTGACTGGGAACATGATTAGAAATACATCACCAAGGGTTGAAACAACCCATATGGTATATTGATGTTGTAGATGTCAATTTGACTACACCACAATGTCAGCCCAACACAGTCCCAACATTGTGTTTTTAAGCTCAGATATGCTGGCAACTGTCTAAAATTTGAGTGCTTATTCACGTCCTGAATATTTTACTTTTGATCCAGTGCTCAATGAATTGGGCCTCGCTGCCCATGTGGCATATTGTGATACTATTAACAGAAAAAAAGAGAGAAGGAGAGAGAGAGAGAGAGAGAGAGAGAGAGAGAGAGAGAGAGAGAGAGAGACATGTATCTGTTGCAGCAGCCAGGGATGGACCAATTTGAATTTTAGAGCAGTTTCTTCTGGATTTGCAATGTGGATTGCAGGGCCCCAGCTGGATCACTCTATGCTGCTTTTCCCGTAGCATTAGAATGGAATTGGATTATATAGAGATTGACTAGGACTCAAACAAGTGCTCAAGTGAAATGCCAGTATCACAGAGAGCATCTTAGCCTTTTGTGCTATAATGCTGGCCCTATTAACTTTTTGAAGATCTTACATGTACCTTGATTTTGAGACATGTCTTCACTGTAGAAACTTAGATTTTAAATTCTTACCCTTCTTGCATTAAATACTTTTGTTTTGCAGTATGTGCATTACAAATGAAATTGCTTTCTTGAGTTGAGATGATTAACTGTAGTTACACAAGAAAACAAAAGAGTTTGCGAGCATTAATCTTGCGTATTTGCTGAATTTGCCTACTACCTCTAATACCTTTTAATGGAGTCTGAAGTTTTCTATAGGGGATGTCATCTGCAAAATGATAGTCTGATGTTTTTTCTTCAATTTCACATAAACTTTATTTCTTTTTGCTTATGCTTAAATTTAGTTTTTTTTTTTTTTTTTTTTTTTATTACAGCCAGATATACACAGAGGAGGAGAGACAGAGAGGAAGATCTTCCGTCCGATGATTCACTCCCCAAGTGAGCCGCAACGGGCCGGTGCGCGCCAATCCGATGCCGGGAACCTGGAACCTCTTCCGGGTCTCCCACGCGGGTGCAGTGTCCCAAAGCATTGGGCCGTCCTCAACTGCTTTCCCAGGCCACAAGCAGGGAGCTGGATGGGAAGTGGAGCTGCCGGGATTAGAACCGGCGCCCATATGGGATCCCGGGGCTTTCAAGGCGAGGACTTTAGCCGCTAGACCACGCCGCCGGGCCCTAAATTTAGTTTTTTTAAGAATTTTTTTATTTCTGTTGGAAAAGCAGTTTCAGAGATAAGTATGAAAGAGAGAGAGTTAGGAGTTTCTTCTGGATCTCTGATGTGAGTGCAGGTGCCTGGGCATGAAGAATCCTTCACTGCTTTACCAAGTATACTACTAGGGAGCTGTACTGGAATTGGAGCTGCCTGTACACAAACAAGTGGTTCTATGGGATGCTAACTCTGCAAGTAGAGGATTAGCTTACAGAGTCACTCTGTTAGCCCCTTTCTCTTTGCTCCTTAAACTCTAACAAATAACTCCAATACAACGTTAAATGATAGTCATCTTTGTTTTATTACAGAATTGAGAAAGCCTGCAGATCTCCCAGTTCAACAGATATTAGTGTTGTCTGACATGCAAAGGCCTTTGTGATATTGAGACAGGTTTTTTCTGTATCTAGACTGATTTTGAAAGATTTTTTTTTTATTTTTTCAATGGCTTTTTTGCATCTCTCTTTTTATGTCAATCATTCTGTTGATGTTGTATGTCATATTTATAGTAGCAGAAAAATCTTTGCCTCCCTAAGATAAAGTCCATGTCATCAAAGTAAATTATCTTTGAGATTTACTGTTGACATTTTTTGCTAATATATTGTTGCTAATATTCCATCTATGCTTATTTTGTGTGTGAGAATGTATGTGTGTGTGTTTGTGTGTGAGAGAGAGAGACTGTCTTATTTTTTTTCTTTAATATTCATTTATTCATTAATTACATTGCATTACATGACTGGGATTCCCCCCCCTTCACCCCAAACCCTTCCCCCATCATGAATTCCTTCACCTTGATGCATAACCACAGTTCAAGTTCCGTTGAGATTCCCTAATTAAAAGTTTACACCATACAGAGTCCAGCATCCCACTTGTCCAGTTCAAGTTCAACGGCCTCTTAGGGAGGCCCTCTCAGGTTTGTAGGCAGAGCCAGCAGAGCGTCACCTCGATCAATTAGAAGCTCCAACATATCATCGAGACTGTCTTATTTTGATATCAAGGTAACATTAGTCTTTAGAATGAATGTGGAAGAATTTCCTCCTATTAATTCCATGGGATTTTTGAAACATGTATGTATATATATATATATAATATACAGATATTATATATAATATATATTAATACATATAATATATTGTATATATTAGTCCATTTTTATGTATTCTATTACGAAATGTTTATAACTTAGCTATATTTTAAGAATGTAAGCTCTTATTGGTGATTAACGGGAACATTTGTTGACAAACTGAACATAGCAGTTTAAAAATGCATCGGATGCATTGTCTGTGGGGTTATGCTTCTGCTGATGATGCCATCATTCAACATTAGAGTACCAATGTAAGTGCTACTATCTGTTTTAAGCCCAGCTCTCTGCCATTGAGCCTGGGAATGTAGTGGATGATGGCCCTAAATACCATCAATACCCACACTGCAACAAATGAAGTTGAAGGCCCATCTTGAATGGCTCAACCCTGATTTCTCTATCTGTACCTCTCCCCTGCCTTTTAAAACATAAAAAAAAAAATTAAATGCATTTGCATTTTCTTTCATTCTAAATACTTTTAATATTTAATTGCACTCTTTTACTAATTGTTGCCTTTACAAGTTGCCTATTCATGTTAGACAAGAGGCATTTCTAGCTCATGTTTGAGAGTGAAATATCCCCTTCATTGATCTTGTATTTATGACATTCACCTATTTACTGTTTAAGCCATCTAAAACTATAGTAATTTTAAAAATAAATGCCTTGGGCCCGGCGGCGTGGTCTAGCAGCTAAAGTTCTCGCCTTGAACGCCCCAGGATCCCATATGGGCGCCGGTTCTAATCCCGGCAGCTCCACTTCCCATCCAGCTCCCTGCTTGTGGCCTTGGAAAGCAGTCGAGGACGGCCCAATGCGTTGGGACACTGCACCAGCGTGGAGACCTGGAAGGGGTTCCTGGTTCCCGGCTTTGGATCAGCGCGCACCGGCCATTGCGGCTCACTTGGGAAGTGAATCATCGGACGGAAGATCTTCTTCTCTGTCTCTCCTCCTCTCTGTATATCTGACTGTAATAAAATGAATAAATCTTAAAAAAAAATAAATAAATGCCTTTACCCTAATCAACTAAGTAAGATGATTAAAAATTAATTTAAAAAAATAAATGCCTTTATCTTCAGTTTTCCTGCTTTGTTTACCTTTTTAATGTTTCTCATTCACATTGTGAGATTTACTGATTGGGTTTTAGCCAATTCTCCAGGCTACCTATTCTCATAATTAAAATAGTCAAATCAATACATTTATATAGGTGGGCAGTTTAAGTCATGCGAATGGTGCATTTTGAATGCTTGGGCATATCTAATACTAACACAAATAACTCCTTCATTTTCACATGCTCCTCCATTTCTTTTTCAAAATTATGGACCTAATATTAAATTACTTCATCCTCCAAATCATCCATCAGAAAATTGACCTGTAGATTTATGGATATATGAATATGCACATTGATATATTTTTTAGGTAACAAATTAGCTTTTGTGTTTTGAAGACTGATACATGATTGAAATCCAACAGTAGTATAATTATAAATTCACTAATCTAAATATAATTAAAGTCATAATGAGTGTTAGTAATTTCACATATATGTAATGAGAAACAATTTTGGTTTTCTTAATTATTTGGTGACTAATGCTAATAATTCATTTATTTTTATTTTGTATAGTTTTCCCATTTGGCTTTGGCATTTTTAGTTACTAATTATGAAATACTATATGGTGTGTGAGAAATTAATAATTGGTTTTCACAATGTTGATGAATACATGGTTGCTAGGGAATTAGTTAATATTATTTCAGACACAGTGTGAACACACAGTTGCATAATCCGGATTGCCCTCATGTAGCCCTTGTTCTTGTATTTGTTGTTATTATTTCTCAAACAGTGAATATTGTCCAATTAAATTTATTTTGATTTCAAACTACACAAAGTATGTGCCAGGTTTCATAAATTTATTTTTTGAGAAACTGTCATTTTTCAATTATTTCTTCTGATGAAAATAATGTAAAAAATCATTTACCATTTATTTCATTGTGATATTTTATTGAAGATAGCATTTTATGAAATGTATTCAGAACAAACATAAATTTATAAGTGCATTAGTGCAATTTTAGAATGAGTTTGATTAGTAATTTTTATGTAAATTTATTCTTAAAACAGAATTTCCAACTCTTTGTTTCACCCTTTGTTTCACTTGTCCCTGTATTATTAAAACTCTGAATAATCAGGAGTAATTCTATTTTATCAAAACATAAACTAATAACATTTGAAACATTCCAGGTTTATACACTGTATATAATTATTAAATGCATAAGTTAACAATGTGATTTTGGTTTAATAATTGATTCATTTGCATTGCCAAAAATAGCAGATATAAATAGGAAGATACACTTGTTGGATTGGATAATGGTGTTCTGCCATTTTTTCTAGAGACATCATATACAGCATGCTAGCATGGCAGGCGTAAAATTTGGATTTTTCTTAAGGATGAATAATCTAGTCTTTAATCAATAGAAAGTAGAGCAAGCACCTTTAAGACTTTATAATTTTATTGCTAGCATTATTTTAGAAATTCTTCCTTATGTAAAAAAAGGAGTCACCCTCATATCATTCAGAGATGTAAATATATGTACTTATTTACAGCAATTTTATGTAAGTACAACATAAAAACATCTGTGTGACTGCGCATAAGTCGGCTTGGTGAAAATGCGTAGTTCACAGATCAATATTACATCTGTGAACCCTCTCAGAAGACTTAGAATTATTTTTCAAAGAATGAATGGATGGCAGCATCCCAAAGATTTGGCCCATCTTTTGTTGCTTTCCGCAGATCATTAGCATAGAACTGGATCTGAAGTGGAGCAGCCAGGATTGAAACTGGTGCTCATAGGGATGTGGACCTTCGAGGTGGTGGATTACCAGCTATGACACACTATTATTCTCCAAGAATCTATTTTTGGGGTCCATGTACCTTGAAAACCTCTGATGAAAGTTAAAAAGAAAACAAAGGAAAACATGCTACAAATAAAATATTAACACGAAAAGATACTCTTCCCTCTTTGATTTTGAAGTAATGGAGAATTCTATCAGCATAGTCATTAAATCTCATATTACATGATTTTTGTATGTGAGATACTTTGTTTTACATAAGATGCACAGGTCACTTGACACTCCAGCAAGTTAGTTGTGATAGTGCAGTAAAATTATGATGTAACCACCCTTGCCATTTGGAATGTGTTTCCATAACAATTCAAACTCTATGAATTACTAACCTCTGAAGGAAAGGTAAATACTGCAATAAATACTATGAAACAATCTCAGGATGGAATTGCATCATTGGCCAAGAAGTTATGAAGAATAATAAAAATGTTTAGAATTTGAAATAAAGCAGGCCAAAATTACATGCTGATCATGCTTCTGGCTGCTATTTATTTTATAAAATCATCTGCTGAGTCTCTGTTACTTTCAAAATATGTTGATTTCAAAGGTAGTTGTGTGATTCTCTTATATAGCTGTTGCCATATGTTTGTGGATAAAAAAAGAGACATGTTTGCTGCACTTATCATCCAAGTTGTTCTAAAGTGCTTCAAAGACTGGGTTAAACTACACACACTGAATTAGAGGGCTTTTCTCCACATAAGATCCAAAATTAGTTTGCTTGCATGTAGAATTTATATAGAAGGACGATATGGAAGAATAGACAAGACTTAGATTAGTGAAAATGACTTCCAGTCAAGAATGAATGTAGAAAAAAGGGAGAGAATCATTTTAGTTAAAATTTACATTAACCTGCCTAACTAGCCAAATTTATGTGGATTTATATGTGCTTAAAGAGATGTTCAAATAATGCTTAAGGTATAACTAGAAATTATTCTGTCTTTTGCAGAGAATATATTTAACACTGTTAGGAAAAGTACTAAAATGGTGGGGCATGTGTCTTCCTTCAGGGACTTAGTAAACCTTCTCTTGTTAGAAATGTGATGGATAACTTTTGCGTTTTCAAGTTGGAAGTCTAGAAAGCATTCCACATGTATGGTATGGGAAGTGCTGAACATGTTTAATTATCTATAGCCTTTGAAAAAGACACAGTTAAGAAAAATAGGTTGAATGATTGCCTTCAAACAGGAGAGAAATGTCCTCCTGTGACACAGAGAAAAGGATACAAGAATAAGCATAATTACATAAATTTTTGTAACTGTGACATAATCGATGCTGGGGAATTACTTAGGTAACAGCCTCCATTTTCCTAGAAAACAGGAAGCCAGTTTTTTTCTTTAATGAAAGTGGTGTGAGTTGCACAAGACAGGGGAAGGAGTTTAGTCAAAAGAATCAAAAGAAACTTGATGGTAATAATAAGTAAAACTGTTGATTAATATTTTATGTCGGTTTCATGTAATTAGGGCAAGTCTTCACTAATATTATGATTGCCTACTTAGTTAATACCATATTTTTCTTTTGTGAATCCATAGCACTTTACTTCATGTTAGGATATATACAAACTCTTCAAATCCATTTACATGAAACTTATAATATTTACAATGTTGTTAGAGAAAAAAAATTAAAAAAAGATTAAAAACTGGTTTTGTATCCCCATTGTTTTGCGATAGTTTTTCCTAATATTTACAGGTTAGTAATATAGATATTATTTCTTTTGAATAACATAAAAGAACAATAAGTAATATAAATACCATTTGTGCTGAGAATTTAATATATTAGGTCCAGTTAAATTGCATTTCCTTTAAATCTCAGCATCTCAATATGAAAAGATTTTTCTTTTCCTGCTGTCATTTTGTATCAAGAGGAAAGTGGCATCAATTTAAGAGCAAATCCTTTTGTTCTGTCCATTTCATGCTCCACATTCAAATCTTCAACCTGTGGATTGCAACAATTTTTACCTCGCTGAAAATGTATTTTCTTGTAGTACAGAAAAGGAAATGAAAAGGAAAATCAAAATATCCAGCTGTTTAAATGCTGAAAAGAAACAATTTGCTTCAACTCCATTTGTGTGTGTGGTCCTTGAGTGAAGATTAGGGCAATTAATTTTGGTTGTTTCCTAACCTGAAAAATCAATCAGTTGGTGATGATATCATCATGTACATCAATAGGTTTAGAGTAAACAAGGCCTAATTATTTCACTCACCACATAGGAAGTGTACTCCAGGAACCTAAAGCATAAGGCAGATTAATTTTCCTTCTTTTATTTTCCTTTCCCAGTAGAGATTGCTATAGCAACAAAACTAAATTGTATGAGAGGCCAACATCTACAAACTTCTAAAGCAAACAGCTGTACTGTGCCTCTAGTTTTTTAGCATGAAAGAAAGAATAGCTACCCTCATCAAGGGTTGAATGCTCATTTCTGCAAAAGGCTAGTTTATTGTGTATAGAAAAATCCTTCTTTGTTTTAAATTGAGGAGCCAGAATTTTGAAAATATGTTTTTGGGGTTGCCATACAGTTCATCTCTGGGAATGTTCTTTCTTCATAATGCTCCAATAAGACCATCTGTATAAAGTAATTATCTTGACTGGATGAAATCAGTAAATTCTCTTATTAAATAAAAGCTATTCTGGAAAAATCAGAGCATTGATTTCATTGTGTGGCAGCTCTTGCTTTATCTTCACCTTTTATCAGTTGCTCTTAAAGTTTAAATTCATTGTGAATACACATCGTGTCATACATATCATATGGTGTAAACTTGTATACGAATGTACAGTCCTGACACAGTTGAAAATCTACAACTAGAATATTTGTGGAGATTACAAATTACTACTAGCTCCCTGTTTATCTAATATAATGCTTGGTTTGTGTCATTATGAAACATAGTAAGTTTGTATATATATCAGCCTCTACATGGTGATAAATCTTGCAAGGAGTATCCATTATTTTACAAGTGATTATTCTCTTTGGATTCTTTCTTTTTTTAATATTGACCATCACATTTCTTCATGATTCTCTTGTCCCTTTTGTTATCTTTATTTAATTGTGTATACTCATTTCAAGGCATTAGATCAACAGTATTCTGTATAGGTATATTTTTACCACCACTTGAAAAAATTCCCTTATTTCCCTTAGTTAACAGTTTCCCTCTTTGAATCATTAATTCATGGTAAATGTATTGTTTGAATCCAAATTTATGATTTTTTTCCTTTTCTAATCATCATTTCTGTGTAGTTTTGCTTGAATCTACATTGTACTTCTTCTGGTGAATATTTTTGCTGTTATTATATTTACTTTTCCAAATGCTCTATTTGGTTCCATATGTATTTGATAAATTTTTCAGACTATTCATTTAAAGACTATTCACTAAATATCAGATTATTTTAAACATCTGGTTTAAAATTTCTTTCATTTGCTACTTATTTCTACTGAAAGTCTTGGATATTTTTCCTTTCTTATTGTATTTGTTAAATTTTTTAGTTATCTATATTTTGGTGGCACCCTGTGGCATTTAGAATACCATAGTATGAGGTATTATCTTGTTTAACATATGGAACATGTTAATATTTCTACTTTTGTTGGCAATCAATAAGGTTGAAACTGTTTTATTCCATGTGGGTTTTGGTCGGATATGATATTACCCAAAAATATCTAGTGCTATTCTGACCTAACACATGCAGTGCTCAGTAGCAACACTGGGAACTGAGTTGTGATTCTTCTGTTAGTATTCAACATTTTTGCAGTCTCCTAGCTTAAGATTCACATAGGCTCCTTGGAGAGCAAACTAAGAGCTTGTTTTCTGCTAACTTCCATATTCCCTTTTGCATTATTCTGCTAGAAATACTGCACTCTGCTAACTCCTCCATCTCATGTTGTTCCTGTAGCAAATTGCAGCAAAAACAAGGAGGATACGCATCAACAGTATTTTTTCTGTTTGTTGTTTTTGTTTGTTTGTTTCACAAAGTTTTTGAATGAGGGAGCAGTTTCTAGTGGTACCCATTGCCACTGCTGCTCGGAAACCAACAGGTCAAAGGTGTTTCCTGAATTCTGAGCTTCTCTGTGCACTTACTCTGCCTGTGCTGACATCCCTTTCCAGGTTTTGGAACCAAGTGTAAAGATATTGTGCAGGAAAATTGGGAAAACTGTTAAAAAGAAATGTAGCACTATGTGGCAATGACAATCAGGTCTATTTTTCAGAATCCTCACCTCTCTTGAAGTCATCTTTTGGGATTTTATTTGCAAACATGGAGGGAGAAATCATGTATTGTTTTTACTAGTTGTATAAGATTCCTGAATGTGGAAGCTGTGGATTTATTTTATTTTTATGATTAACATACTAATCTGATGATGGAGGCTTTGTGGAGGAAATCAAAACAAATAAACCTTAATTAGAAGATTTGCAAGCCTATAGGATTATCTGACATAATACAAATTCCTAAAGCTAATTGAATATTTGCATGTGAAAGAATATGTTCCCAATGAAGATTATAAACAATGCAGTTTGCAGAAGTTGTGTCCTAATGTCATCCATTAGAATAACTTGGAAATGAGCTTTTAATAGCTGCTATTTCCAATCTTAAATATGTGCACTAAGGATTTGGTGCAAATGTAATTCTACAAATAAATTCCAACCATAATATCATGATGTTCATAGAAAACATAGCAGCCTGGGCAAAGATTCCTTGCTCAAAGAATACTCCTGAATTACCATAACTGCTAAAAGTGTACTGGTAAAATGAAAGAAAAGGGCTTAAAAATTTTTTGGAGTGTTTGAGTGTCTGGAATTTTCCATTGTAGAAATTTGAAAATTAAAATTGAAAGATATTGAAATATTGTACTAATAATATGTTTCAAAGACATGTAATGAGGGCTATGTTTTTCATATATAAGAATATCCCTAAGGCAATAAAAGACACTAAACTTAACCAAGTATGCATAATTCCCCAGGGTAGTAATTATCTTATGACAAGTATGCACTAGATTCACTTTGCTTCTCTAATAAATGCTGTATTGTCAGAGAAAACATAGCATTAATATTGTAGAAGATAAAAATCAGTTTGACAGCGGTGTCAGTTTGTTTCATGTGAAAAAATCTAATATATAAACTAATTTCTAGCCAACAAAGATACTTCTGTAGCAATTTTTACTTATAAGCAACATTTTGGACACACAGAAACCTACTGCCAAACTTAATCCATAGACTGAATTCTCAACTCACAGCTGACAAGACACTCACATGACTGTCTTCTAATACGCAGTAATTCACACATTTTGTATTACAGTTTGGAGTTAGACTCAGCAAAGCACCTGTTAGTATTTGCCTTTGAAGAAAAAAAAGACTGTGATTCCAAAAGATCGGGGCTCAGAATAGAACCAACCCAGGGATTACAACCACCAGCTGATTGGAGTGATGGACTGTGGCGGGCACTGTGCTTACTAGTAGTGTATTTAGGAGCCTGAACTGGGAACACCTCAAAGTTTCTTTGGGGATTCCCCTGAACAAAATGGAGGAATCAAAACATTAACCAAGAAAAGATAGAAGATGGAGTAGATGAATCAACCACCTCAGCTATATGTTTGCAACGAAAAACTGGACAAGGGGAAACTCTAAGATGGACTATGTCAATCAGTGGACTCTGCACCAGCCTCATCGTACCTGGATTGTTGCTGATCTAATTGATCGAGGTGACGCTCTGCTGGCCCTGCCTTCAAACCTGAGAGGGCCTCCCTAAGAGGCCGTTGAACTTGACTGGACAAGTGGGATGCTGGACTCTGTATGGTGTGAGCTTTTAATTAGGGAGTCTCGGCGGAACTTGGGCTGTGGTTATGCATCAAGGTAGGGGGACTCACCATGGGGGAGGGGCTTGGGGTGAAGGGGGGAGAATCCCAGTACCTATGAAATTGTGTCATGTAATACGCTGTAATTAATGAATAAATGAATAGAAAAAAATAAAATAAAATAAAAAGAGAAAACAAAAAAATTGAAAGATGAATCTTGATAACCCAAAAATATTGAAAAATTTTATAAAATATAATTATAACTGAGTTGCTTTTATTTGTGTTAAGCTGCCAGGACTGTGATATTCAGGATGAGAGTTTTAAAGTAATGTTAGCCATGTTGGGATAAGCTCCAGCTCCTGGTTGTGGCCTGGGAAAGCAATAGAAAATGGCACAAAGCCTTGGGACCCTGCACCGCAGGGGAGACCAGGAAGAGCTCCTGGCTCCTGGCTTCAGCTCAGCGAACCTCTGGCCGTTGCGGTCACTCAGGGAGTGAATCAGTGGAGCTAAGACCTTCCTCTCTGTCTCTCCTCTCTCTGTATGTCTGACTTTACCATAAAAATAAATAAACCTTTAAAAAATAAAAAAATGTATTCCATTTTTAATATCTAAATATGTTTTGAGATATTTCATTAGGAAAATTTACTGTTGTCCAGCCATAAATGTTATCTTAATAATTTCCTTATGGATCTTATAGAGTAAAGCCACTAACTTGTGAGACTAACATGCCATTCGGGCACCAGTTGTCTCCCACCCAGCTGTTCCATTTATCATCCAGCTCCCTGATTGTGGACTGGTAAAGCAGTCGAGGCTAGCCCAAAGCACCGAGACCCTGCACCCATATGGGAGATGTGGAAGAAGCTCCTGGCTCCTGGCTTTGGGTTGACTCAACTATGACCATTGGCAGCCACTTAGAGAATGGAACTAGTAGATGAAAAATATTACTCTGTATCTCCTTTTCCCTTTAAATTTGTCTTCCCAATTAGTATATGTAAATGTAAAACAAATAAACAAATCCAGGTATTAAAATATCTTCTCTAGTTTAGATTTATTCAAAGTTTATTCCCAAAGTAGCTTTGAAAAGATTTCACATAATACCAAGGAAATATTTCTTTTTGTGTGTGTGATTTTAAAAGCACAGTACTATCAAGGTCACAATAATAATCCACATACAAATTGACAAACTAAAATGTATTGACCAAAATATATGTACCATAGAAACAACCTTCATTTGCTTAATCCTACAAGCTATAGTTATTAAAGTCTTTTGCTAAAATAATTGTGCTAAAATTATTCACGTTTTACTGTTGTACAAGATCTTAATTTTTGAAATCAGGATTGGCAGAATGTTGCTGATTCATATTTTGTAGCTTCAAAAAATTAAAAAAATAATCATCATCACTTTATTCAAGGTCAAATTTGACTGTAAAATATGATGCTTCTTTGATTCTTTCATATTAATTTATCAGTTATTGAATTATTAATCTTAACATGACAATGAATAATTTTTTATCTTGCTCAACATCTCAAATCTTTGTAAAAGTATAATTCAAATTAAATTATCCGGGCTTTAGTTTTAAGTGTGTACTTGCTTTATTTTATATTTGTTCAGCCAATTTTTAAAGACATAGTTGCATGTTTCCTTCAAAATTTTCATAAAAAGTGTAGTTAAAATATATTGAATTTGATCACCATCTCAATCCCTTGGCTTCATTTGAATCTTTCAGTGTTCCTTTTAAAATAATGATTATCATTATTTATCATCTCTTTATTTAATATTCTCTATATTATTATCGCTTTATTTATTTCATTTCTGAAATAATAGAATAAATTGACTTGCAGAAAAACTGAAAATAAATGGAATGATCACCCATATACAACAACATATGTACTTCACCATATAAATATCATCCTACATTTGTATGATACATTTGTCATAATCCATAAAACAATATAGATTCAATGTTAATGTACATATACTATTATATATTGCCTTTGTTTTTATTTAATTCCCTTTATTCTTCCTAAATTTGGTTCAGTAAACTACATTATCCTTAGGCCCCATGCATTGTCCACTTGTTATTTTTGGTATGAGAACTTTTTGGTTGTTTTGGTATCTGTGATACTCTTAAGACATATAGTTCATGTACCTAACCAGGTGTTTTTACTTATGTTTTGTAATAATTAAATTATGTTTACATATTATTGCAGAGAGATCAAAATTGCTGTTATTTTATTAACATCATATCATGAAATATGCCATACATCGAAACAATATCACTCTAGTATGATCTTGAGCCCACACTGACGTAGTATTTATCAGATTTTGCTTTGGTTTTAGGGCATTTGATTTATAAGACATCTTTTGATATGACTGTAATCCTAATAACAGTGGCCGAATTCAAAATTCAGCTTTCAGTTCTTGCTAATACGTACCCTGGGGAAGAACAAATCGTGAATGTAATAATCTTGTTCTGATAGAGCTGAGTTTAATTTATGACTCTATGACATTTGGAGAATGAAGCAGAAGATGGCAGGTCTCCGCAGTTACCTACCTCCTCCTTTGTGACTACTGAGTAAAATAAGTACAATTATTTTTAATGGTTCACAATTGCATTCTAACTTAATTACATAACATTTCATTTGTTTGTGATATAGTCCATTTTATACTCTATATGTATGCTATATAGATATTATGCTTCAATTCATCTAGAAAAATAAAACTCATAAAAGCTAAATTTATTAATTTAAATTAGAAAATTTTGTTTTTCACAGGCTAAAAAGTTCCTAAAGACCATTGATACTGAATGGAAATAACAAAAATTTAAGATGCATTTCTCTTGGATTTTCTCCTAAATTTTACACAGTATTTAGAAACTAATGACATCAAGGCAGTATTTTTTTTTTATTTAAAAATGAATTCAATAAGAATACATATGCAACTAGTAATGAAAGACAATGAAAAAAATATTTAACATTATCAATGAGATCAAGATTAAATCTACAGGTAAAGAAAATACATATACAAGGATTGTTGAGTTTATTTTTACTAATTCTACTGCCTTTACAATAACTTCCATACTTTTAGCATTACCTTTGAGTGTATTATTTATTATCAGATAGTATTGTTTCATATGCAGCATAATCCTGATCTTCACTTGACCCAGGGATGATATCTTATTTGAAATAAACACGAAGAAATTAATGGATATTAGAAATGTTTTAAGCAAGAACTTCTAAGTCCTACCAAAGTTATGGAAATGCATTGAATCCTCTCCAAGTATTTACTGATAAGTACAAGAAAATCCAATTAAAGCTAAGCTTAACCAGTTTTGATCACTCTAGATGTACTAATCTTGCTTGAACTTGCATCTCTGCATATTAAATTTTAAGGAAATATGAAATAACATTATGCATGTCATATCTAGTTTATTACAATGTTAAGAGTTTGAGTTTATATATTTTAAGAATGTATTAGCTGTTTTTTTCTTAAATAGTAAATATTTTGCTTCATGGAAATATATTGGGAGTGTAAACTGTCAAAATCTCAAATTTAGCCTCCTGAGTAAAATGTGAATTCTTAAATCTCTGAAGTTGTGAAAGGGTTAACATCCATTTGTTCAAGTATCTCATGTATTTAGGAAGCACTTTATTGACTGAAAACACTTTCCTAAACAAATCCAACTATTTTATTTAGACATTTACTTTGCAATTCAATTCTAAATTAATTTCCTTTGTTAGGTATAATGAGAAAGGCGATGTTGAGTGTCAGATGTTCCCACAGGAATCAGCGATCATTAAAAATTTGATATTGCCTGAAATCTAAAACTGTTTTGCACTTAGAAAACATTAAAATTTGTAATATATAGAAATGTAAAATTCCATTCTTTCGTATTCAATTTCGCTGACTTTTTGTTCTTGTTAAATCTACAAAAGCATTGAGAAATTGTGCGGAATGAGAGGCACACAAAAATGCAGGTTTGGATCATTGTCATTTCATTTGTTTATTATTTCTTGCTCTCTTATTTTAGTACTGTAGCATTCCTATAGATATGTTATTTTTCATGTTTATTATGCTTAACATAAAATGTTCCCCTTGGTTATATTATTGTCATATTATCACAATATTTGTTTCATTGGAATTTAAATAGCAGCTTAGCATTCAAATGGTAACTTTGGTCATTTATAATCTACTGCTAGTAAATTTTTACTTATAATGTAAAAGAAAAAGATAAAATAATCAAAGTCAAAATAATCTGAAATGTGATTCAGAATATCAATAATTATGTTCACTGATTAAGCAGTTGAATATACTTAAATCATTTAATTAGTGCTATCAAAATTATATCACTTTTTAAAAGTTTTATTTGCATTAGAAAGTCAGATATGCAAAGACAAGAAACACAGAGAAAGTTCTGTCTGCTGGTCTACTCCCCATGTGGCCGCGATGGCCGGAGCTAAACCCACCCAATACCAGGAGTCAGCAGCTTCTTGGAGTCTCCCAGAAGAGTGCAGGGTCCCAAGACTTTGGGCTGTTTTCAACTGCTTTCCCAGGCCACAAGCAGGGAACTGGAGGGGAAGTGGCTAGCCAGGACAGCAACTGGCACTCACATAGGATTGTGGCGTATGAATGGTAAGGACTTGCCCTCTAAACTACTGCAAAGAGTCCTATATCACTTTCTTTTTTTTTTTTTTTTATTTTTATTTTATTTTATTTTTTTTTTTTATATAATCCATTTTATTGTATTGTTGTTGACAATCTTTACATAGTTAACTATAGTTGAAGGAAAATCAAGAAAGAGAAGGGAAAAAAAAAAAAAAAAAAAAAAAGGTTCAGGGGGATAGGGAGGTGGGCAATGCTATTATGTCCATATTGTTTCCATCATGTATCTGAGGTAAAAGGGGATATTGAGGGAGAAGCCCCACCCGGTTTCCCGCCCACCCCAAGTCCCATATGTGGGGCATGCTCTGAGATATGTGCTCAAGTGGAGTTAATAGTTCTCCAGTTATGAGTCACTGCCAGTTTCGCTCGATGAGGTGGTCCACTGATTGATATGGTCCATCATGAAGTCTCCATTTGTCCCATATTTCGCTGCCAACATGTAGCTGAGATGAATGATTGTCCTATTCTGTCTTCTGTCTTTTCTTGGTTAGAATTCTGAGTCCAGCAGTTCAAGTGGGGAGATCTCCAAAGATACTTTGAGGTATTCCCAGACCAGATTCTTGTATGTTCTAGCAAGCACAGGGCCCGGCACAGTCCATCACCCCGATCAGCTGGTGGTTGCAATTGCTGGGTTGGTTCTGTTTTCAGTCCCGAGTTGCACTGGAACCAATGGGTGTTGCAGTCCAGTCTGGTTCGGCCCTTACATCAACCAGTGGGAGCTGCAGCCTAGTCGGGGCGACCCACAATAACCCCCACCAAGCCTGCCCCCTACCCTGGTTTGCCAATTTGTGTAGCAGAAGACCAGTCTGTCCCCCATCCCATTTGGCTCTGGTACTTGTCAATGGGTATTAAAGCTTAGTTCTATCTAATCGACTCAACCATCCAGCCCTCACAGATGTTGTTGAGTGCCTCTGTCTAGCCATCCCAGCCCCCCCTTCAGCAGCAAAACATACTATTCTAAATGTGTGAACATATGAAAATTTCCTTTCACCTTGCTCCTTTCCTCTTGAAAACACTAAAATTTTACTTCCCTAAAGAAGATAACAAACTTGCATAATGGTAAAAACGGCTACGTGCTTACCAACAGTTATCTTCAGGAAGGCTTTGGGTGTCAGCCAAAGAGAATAGTCAGTCCCCCTTTACTTTTTTTCTGTTGTTGTATTTCAAATTTTCAGGCTCTTAGTAGATTTAATGATGCAATCTAATTTACTCCATGCACCAATTCAAATATTAAGCCCTTCAAGAAACTCCCTCACAGACACAAAGATCGTTTATGCAATTTTTGCTTGTGCCAGTCAAGTTGACTGGTAAACTTTACTATCACAATATTAGAAATAAATACATGAATAATTAAAAGGGAAAAAGCATAAATCTTCTTTGTAAAATCATTCAAGTAATTTGAGTATATATCTTTTAAATAGTAACTGCATCCTACTCCTAGTACACTAGATATAATGCTTTGCATTACTGAGTTGTATAAAATACTACATCATTTTATGGTAAGAAGTGGAGCAATAATACTTTGACCAGGTGACCTACTGGAATATCCAAGTGCGTGTTGTATACTCTGTTTATGATGAGCATGACCTTAGTTTTTTAGAACATGACCCACGATTCCTAATGGATTTATGAGAAAAAACGTCAGTTACAACCAACTTGAAGTTAAATCACAAAGTTTCCACAATATTCCTTGAAATGTTCAAGGTCATGAAACTCACAGTTTCAGAAAAGGAAACAGAGACATGCTGATTGCTTGCACTGTTGCCTTCTAAACTGAATCCAGAGACAAGAAAATGCCATTAGTGTAGAAACTGATAGTTTCTAAAAGAGACCTAAATTTTAAGTAACAGTTGTGCCCACCTCACTTTTTTTTCTGCTAAGATCCATTTGAATATTTATCTCATTACCCATTTGCCAAAGTGGTTAATTTAAAGATTAGCCTGCTATGCATTCAGTTAATTTTGACTTTTACCCACAGTAATCTTGGCAAATGCAATCTAAACAATTTTGTTGGTTCAGTATGGACTGTGGACTGGACATTCCCCACCCAAGCATGGAATGACTTTGATTTATTCAGTTGGACAAATGTTTTATGTAAAATGTGATCATATAGGGAATTAGATGATGTTTATGCAAATTTTCTGGGCTGTATTGCAACTTTTTTGCAAGTCTAAAATACTTGAAATAACTAAAACTTAAAAGAAAAACTAAACAATACTTTTTGTTCAATTGAAATCAGTGGGAATTTACTGATAGTGAACTCATTTGAACAAAATTTAAATTTTACAGAAAAGTGCCAAAAAATACATTAGGATAGAATTGTCTTTCAATAGTTGGCAGCCATCCAAATGTATATAAATATCTAAAGAATCAAATTAGAACCATCTTTCATCATATACAAAAGTTAACACAAGATAGATCTGGACAAGAACAAACATTCACATGGTATTCCAACCCTGCAGGCAGTTCCTTCACCTGCTGCATCAGCATGCTTGTCCCTAAATTAGATCATTGTAAACAATTTCTGTCTCTTATCTGCATTTTTCATACACATCATGTGTTTTTTCTTCAGTTAATTAAAATGTCCATTGTCCCTTTCATCTGATTGAGTTTCTTTCGGATGATTTGAATTATTATTAAGCATTTCATAATTTTATTCAAATCAGCATCTACTAGTGGAAAACAAACAGCCCAGAGTAGGCCACGGGAAGTTTTCCACTGGCATACATTTGGCATGGATCGGGGGCAGACCAGGCTGTATCAGTTCACGTCATCCACTGGCAAATCCGAGTACCAGAACAGAGTGTGGGTCAGGCCAGGTTCGGTCGTGACAAAAACCAGTCCACAAAATGGAATGCCAGGGTGAGGTTGCCTGTACCAGATGTGACTGCAGCACCCATCCAGCACGCATGAGAATCAGGAAGGGAGGGGGCAGAGCCGGCAGGGGGAATAAGGGGTGGTTCCCTTGCTGGACAGCTACTCCTACTGGAGAGCATGAGCTGGGATGGGGACAGACCAGACTAGGCAGGGCTATAACACCTGTGCTCCTCATGTGGACCAGATCAGGGAAAAGCCAGGCTGGGCTGATTATTCCTACTGGTGCAAACAAAATTAGAGTGGGTGAGGCTTGTTTGGGCTTAGCTGCAGCATCAGCTGGCAGGCTGGCATTGGAGGCTAATTCTGTCAAGACAAACTCTCCAGAACCACCTGAAGAGTGCATAATCTGGGAGTGAGAGACCTGGGAGGGAAATAGTGGGCTCCTCCCTCTTGGGTTACCACTCCCACGGGAGGGCACAGAAACGAGGACAGGGGCTGGGATGGCTAGACAGACACCCAACAACATCCGTGAGGGCTTGATTGTTGAGCTGGTTAGATGGATCTAAGCTTCAATACCCATCAACATGAACAATAGCCAAATGGGACGTGGGACAGACCGGACTAGCCTGCTACACAAACTCAAAGCAGGGTAGGGGACGGGCCTGTTGGGGGTTATTGTGGGTCGCTCTCACTAGGCTGCAGCTCGCACTGGTTTATGTGAGGGCCGAGTATGCGCTGGGCAGAACCAGGCTGGACTGCAACACCCATTGGTTCCAGTGCAACTTGGGACTGAAAACAGAACCAACCCAGCAATTGCAACCACCAGCTGATCGGGGCGATGGACTGTGCCGGGCCCTGTACTTGCTAGTACATACAAGAATCTGGTCTGGGAACACCTCAGACAAAATTTCTTTGGGGATCGCCCCAATCGAGCTGCCGGACTCAGAACCCTAACCAAGAAAAGACAGAAGAGAGAACAAGTCAATTAACCACCTCATCTATATGTTGGCAGTGAAATACTGGGCAAATGGAGACACTATGATGGACTAAGATTCTTCAATGACCTCATCGTGTTTTGAGTGGCGAGATTGGCAGCAATTCATAACTGGTGAACTATCACAACCACTTGAGCAAGGATCTCAGAGCATGCCCCACATTTGGGACTTGGAGTGGGTGGGAAACTGGGTGGGGCTTCTCCCTCAATATCCCCATTTATCTCAGATACATGAAGGAAACAATATAGAAATAATAGTCTTACCCACTTTCCTATAGCCCTTGAACCTTTTTAATCAAATTAACTGGGTAAAGATTGTCAAAAATTTAAATTAAATTAAATTAAATTAAATTAAAAAAAGGAAATTTTCATGTTTCTTTACTTCTTCATGTTTCTGATGTTTACATATGTGGTATCACTGTTAGGTTTTTTTTTTTCTTCAAACCAAAGACACCAGACACAGCAAGTGAGTGCAGCAGAGGTCCTGAGTGGGTTAACAGCACAAGGCAGAGAGAAAGCAGGAGCAGAGAAAGGGAAGACAGAGAGAATAGTAGAGCAGAGCTATAGGAAAGGGCACAGACCTCTTTAGAGCCTCAAGGAGGAGTGTGGGGCGTGCAGGTCAGGGAATGGCAGATGTGAATGTAGGTAGACACGAGAAACTAAAGTCTCAGGGGATTGTTGAAGCAGGGATGTCAGGTATGGGGTCATAAAGTACAGGGATTTCACAGTTTAAACTTAAAAGGTGTGGAATTCCCTTAGGCAAGTGGGTCTTGAGTATACCCAGACTCAGAGAAGTTAAGATAGAACTGGGTAAACAGGCCTTCAAGGTGGTGCTGGGTCCAGGATATCGGGGTCAGTCTTTGTGGTCACTCTTCCAGTCATTCCTTACAATCATAATTCCTTCCTTCACCTTGTTTGTTGTTGTTGTTGTTGTTGTTGTTGTTTGGGGGAGAGACGAGGACAACTTGGGCTGTTGCCTTGTTTTGGGTTCTCTGATTGCCCAGAACTGCAATCTTGGAAGCACACTCTGAGTGTTTTGGTCAGTTATGGCCAATAGGATCATGTCTATCCAATGTCACTGCTTTCTAGTCTACAGCAGTTCTGAATGGGACAAAGGTCTGAAATGAATGGGAGCCTCTTGAGATGCGTCCAGAGTTTGAAGACTGGAATGTTCAATTAGGCAGAGTTTATGATGAGACAAAGTCCTGCTGTTGATGCTGTGGGTCACAGGAGGAGCTATCCTCTTGTTTCCTTGGGCAATACTGAGTAATGCTGAAGCTAGAGGCACCCGTGGATGTGATTCGGGGGCTCTCTGACTTGTGGGAACTTCCACAGGTCTTATTTTGTGACCCTGCCTGTTCGTGACTACCATAGGACCCAAGACAATTGTCCTAGAACTGGAGGGTGCAAAGGAGACCTTACCAAGTCTCACAGGGTGAATCCATAGGGATTTTGCAATGACAGTTGTGAGTCTGCAACTCCAGAATGCAGATACAGTCTTCCCTAGTGTTTTCAGGGTAGAGTCTAGTGTATGAGGAATGTAGTATTAATAGTCACAGCCAAGTTGTGAGATAAGTGTGGTCCTGATCCTGATGCCAAATACAGTGATGATCATGGACGATAACCAACAGTCTAAAGCAGTGGAATACAAAGTGTTCTCCTAACACCAAGGTTGAGAATTACTCTAGGGTTATTCTCCAATGGTGACAGTATTGCAAATACAGGGCCCACAAGGAATGCCTCAAAATCCCACAGTACACATGATAATGACACTATGGCTTGTGCTGGGTACCCAGTAATATTCAGTCAGAGATGCAGAGTGGGGATTCCTGAGGTCTGGTTGTCTGGAGTATTTTGTGAGCTTTCTATTGTACTGGGCTCCCAGACACTGACGCAAACATTTCTATCCACACAGAGCAAGAGAATATGGCACTGAGGATTGTGCCCAGAGATTTTGCAGCTACAGGATTTAGAGTTGCTTTTCTTCACCCTGGAGAGCACCCTATTTCTAAGTCTGGAGTGTTCTTGTGGGAAGGAACGTGTTTGCCGTCTCCTAAGTTAAAAGATCATTTAACAGCAAGCCTATCACATCTAATTACTGGTAATGCCCGGGTGGAGGCAGGCAATGTGAATTTCTGTCTTAGAGCAGAGAAATTGCTCAGCCTCCTGTCAGCTTTCTAGACTGCATTCAAAGTCATTGAGAACAGACAACTTTTTCTATAGTTAGCGCTGCCAGTTCACAGCAATGGCAAGTGTCGCAGTGCTTCTGCTTACCTACCTTTTCCTGGCCAGTTGGCATGCCCCGATGGAGCACTTGTGTAGGATCCATGGCTGTAGCACTACAATTCTTTGTTACTTTCTCTCTGCAGGACTTCAGGATTTCTGTGCTGTTTGCAAACCTAGTAGCTGCTTCACTGCAAATTACTCTTAGTCTCCTGGAAATGCAGTCCTTCCTCTGTTCCTTTGTTTTTGTTTTTGTTTTTATCCTGTGGCTGAAGTAAAATGATGTTGCTTTCTATAAAGCCACCTTGACACAACTCAGAATATTTTTACCCATAATGGTAAAAGGACTATTCTTCTCAATTTGTTTTCCTAGCAATATTCTTTTAACATTTTATGAATTGCTTTTTTAAAGGTAGATGTTTAGTGATATTCTAATATGCTAAATTGTAGAGATTTGTAAATATTTTAAATAAAAGCATTCAAAAAGAAAACAAAATTCTCTGCCTGTTTTTGAAAATCAAAACAATAGTAGTCATTGATCACAAAAGAAACATAAGTGGGGACAGGAGCAATGCCCTGGTACAGTGGATTAAGTCCCTGTCAGCAACACCAGCATCCTGTATGGGTATCAGTTCTGCTTCCACCTGCTCCACTTCCAATGAACATCCCTGCTAATGTGCAAAGGAAAGAAAGAAGGAAAGCACAAGTATTTGAACACCTGGTCCCAAGTTGGAGACCCCAAAGATACTTCTGCATCTAATTTTCAGCCTGGTGAAGCCCTGGTTGCTGTTGCCATTTGGGAGTGAATAAATTGATGGAAGCTACCTCTCTGCCTCTTCTTTTCTCTCACTGTAACTATGTTTTTCGAATCAATGAGAGGGAGATACGAACTACCCAGACTACAGGTGAAAATAAAAATGAAATGCTCTCCAACCTACATTTTATTATCTTTTTCACATGGCAACAATAGAATTACACTTACTAATAGGTGTTTTATAGGACATCTAGAAGCACTCTTAATCATTAAATAGCAATGTCATTTTATATTTAAAGTACATTTAAACTATCTTCATGATATTTCTCAGAACTAGTATTCGTATATCAGTGTGATACGGGAACATTTATCTAACAATAGTGGGATTCCATACATTTTTTTGGCTAACACTATTTGTATCAAAGTTAATATTGAATAATATTTGTACCATAGTCTTTGTTTCCTTTTGGTTTTGCTTTTCCTGTCTGGTTTTTAAGTTATTCTTCCTGTTAAACCATCAAGTCTTGAAAACATTTGAAGATCACAACGTAGATACGTAAAAGATTGGAGTTATATTGAGCTATTGTATTCTAGAACATTTTCAGAAATAGGCTATACACTTAGAAACACTTACTATGCAAGAAAAATCACTATGTAGAATATAGAACTTTAATAGCCTTTAAAAGTAACATGATTCCATTTCAACAGTTAATATTCACGACCATTTTTGCAGTAATTTAGCATACCTGCATGAAAGGCCAACAGGCAATGGTGGGCATTTGTTAGGAACTCTCAAAAACAATGGCGATGGATAACTGCATTCTGCTGTCTCTGGTATCCAAAATTATTGCACCTGGCTAATGACAGTGAATATGGCAGTCTTGTCTCAGAATAAACTCTAGCCATAAAAAAAAACATGAGTTTAGATGAACAAGGTATTAGTTTAGAAAGTCAGTCCCAAATACCAAATATTCTAATTCTACACATAGAAACAATCTGCTATGTCAGCACTTTATTTAAATCATAGTTAAAACACAATTCTTCTTTCCCTTCCCCATTCCTAAATTGAATGTGTATACACTAAATAATTCAGTATAGAGAAATTAAAATATTATTTTATAATATTCCCATCAGCTCTTCAGTGGATAATTCATTTAGAAGATACAGCTACTGCTACAGTGGCAATTAAAAGCCAGAGGCAAGGGCATCAATCCACACACACACATTTATTCCCAGACCTTCAAATTTACCTCAAATTGTTCTGTTGGATTTTGGCTTTACTTGGATTCAGATATTTCCTTATTTTCTTGCATTTGTTCTTTAAGAAAGGAAATGTCTATTGAATACCTGTTCCTGCTGCCATCATTGTGTTTTTATTTTGCAAATAAATATGTTTTCTATTTTTATCATTCCTAAATAATTTTGCTCTTGGCCAGAAAAAAAAGACAAAAACAAGACACTCACTGATAATTGACATAGATAGTAAGTTTTGAAGATTATTTTCAGATATTCATTTTTAGATGAGATTTGGGGTTTAGATTTGATATTGAGTTGAGATTGTTCAGGATGTTTGAATTGGGTGAGTTTATTTTAAATGAATTTCAAAATGACAGAGGGAAGACCATTATAGACTGAACTCTACTTCAAGAAGATTTGTTGAATTAATAACACACAGTATCTTGAATCTAATCTTATTTGGAAATAGAATCTTTACTGTTGTAGTTCTTTAGTTGCATTTGATTGAAATCACTCTGGATTTAGGGCAGTACCTCAAACCAATTGTTATTTTAGATGCTAGCAACAATCAATACATAAGCCATCATTTTTATCTAAATTGAATCATAAAGTATAATGTATTACAAAGTCATTGTCAAATTCCCGTAGATTTCTAAGTAAATCATTGTAGAATTTAACTATTTACATTTTCGAGTTTGATGACAAATATTTGTACAACTGAATTAATGTATGTGATAGTCTCTTTTTCCCATTTGCATTAGCTTATGAACTACTAAAAATCAGTTGGCGAAGATTTAGTTGCAAAGCTGGCTTCCCTGCTTGTAATCTATCCCATGTCAATGGTTCTGGGAAGGCAGCAGCAGATGGCCCAGGTACCGACCGATGTGGGAGACACAGATCAGATGCCTGGTTCCTGATTTTCGCTTTGCAGCCCTGAATACTGCAGGGTGAATTGTTAAGTGGAAAATCTCTCTCTGCCAACTCCCCGTCTTTATCTCTTCCTCACCTTTTCAAGCGAATAAATTTTCTTATACTAGTGCAACAAATGTTTTCTAAACTATAAGAAACAACATCTTTAGTACTTACATAGTATTTCAAACTTAAATCTTTCTGGGAAAATCAAAATAGCTGAATTTTGAATCATGCTTCTGTTTCAATAAATTATCAGGTAAGGATAACATGATAGAAAGCATAATTTCATATGTTTATATATTAATACAGATTAGAGGTAAGTTTTGAATGTGTTGTAGATGATAGATGATTAAAAAAGTTTTATATATATACATACAAAACCTTTTTCAAGTTCATATATATATATGAACCTTTTGTGTACACACACACACACACACACACACACGGATACAGTCATACAGTGTTTTCACTAATATGGAAGAAAACCTCTTCCCTTTCTTTTATAATGTTTGGATTTGAAGTCTGGAAAGAAAAATAATAAGTAACAACACAGTCGCTTGCTCGCTCTCTCTCTCTCTCTCTCTCTCTATATATATATATATGTATGTATACACACACACATCATGTCATTGAAGAAAAGAACTTCTGATTATGCTTCTGATTATGATGGAGGTCTTTTTTTCAGTCGTTCAAGCAAACCATCCATTGTCCCGGATGCCTAGTCTTCGTGACATTCAAAGTCACTCTACTACGCTAGGTAAAACAGCAAGTCAATCTAAGAAGGATGAGATGTGAATTCATGCAAAATGTGCATGGACTACCAAATACATTCACAAATTATTTGTTGAATGAGAGGACAACCATGGTGAATTCAGATGAAAACGGTTGCTGTTTTAAAATTTTACATACAAATTATGATGGCCTGAGGTACTGTGTGTTTTTGTTGTTGTTGTTCAGATGGTGACTAACCAGATAACAATGTGTTTTAGAGTTATTTATCCAATGATTTAACTAATTTCACTAGTAAATTATGGTGATTTGTAAATATTTGTATGTTCACAGTATTAATTATGAGTAATAGATTTAGGTGGCAGAAACAGATTTTATTTTGCACCAGCTGCTCAAAACACCAAGGGAACAGCACTATGGGGACAAATCAGATTTCCCCGAAGTATGCAAATAATGAATCTTTTTGTTAAGAATGTCAAGTTTAATTTAACATTGCTGTTGCAGTGTAGTACTCTTCAATGTGTACTTGCAGAGGGCCTTCTGCCAGCTACCTGGATCAATTCCAGTGCCTACTGAGCTAAAAATCTGTCTTGCCTAAGGAGTGATTCAATGCATTCAAAATTTAAGTACAACATAAATATTCTTCTGAATAGAGACAAACTATGGAGAGCTATTTGAATGATGATCTTCGGTTCGATTTCTAAGACGTAATCATGTGCTTTATTTGGTGCCAATTATACTCTTTCAAGTTTCTTCTTTCTTTGCACAGAACATCCTTCCTAGTCTTTGAATATCATCTTTATTCATTCTATAGAACTTGACAAACAATGCTTGAAACATCTGGAGCTGTACTACCTGATACAGCACCTCACTTCACAAGTTGATTTATTTCCTCCATTTATATCTGACAATGCTTTTCTTTTTCACACAATTAAGGGGAGAACGGGAAGCTTACTGTATTCAATATAAATATTGTAACATAAAATGATTAGCAAATATAAGCAATACTTCAGAGTAGCTGGGGAGAATTCTAGATCTTAAATAATATCACAATATAAACACAAATAACAATAAGGGAATCAAGTTATTCACATTAAAATATTCACAATATTCAGCCCAGTTCTGAAAAAGATTTGCCTCAATGTTTTTTGCAGCTGTTCTACGAAACAAAAGTGAGATGATATTGCAGGATATAATGCTTAAAATTATGCTTACATCTATATATTCTGTCATAATGCTTTTTCCATAAAACAAACAAGTCTTTTGAAACTTAAATTGTGAACATATTTTACTACATTTCAAGAACAGGAATTATGATTGGGAGAAATATTAGCATTAAAAAATGCTCCTGAGTTTGTGATGATATCTCATTGATTACATGATTCTCAAGTCTTTCCCATGAATAGGCTAGTTTTAGAGTTATTTTCTGAGGATTCATAAAACATATTCTCAAGGTTACTTTGAAGCCTTCCCACAACATGAAAAATACTGGTACACTCTTTCTGGGAAATATGCTAAAATACAATGTAATATTCAAGCAATAAGAAAGTATTTGCCCCGATTTTTTTTCAGAATGTCAAGAAAGCAGGATTTAAAGAAGTGAGACTTGGATTAAACTATATGCCATAGCAATTAAGCTTATCACCCTGAATGCTTTAATTCTCCTATTTTAATAATCACACTATGAGTTTGACAAATTAGGACATGCATTGCAAGTAATGACCTTCATTTTGGAAATTATGGTTAACTGATTATCATTGAATGCTAAGGTAACTCTTCTATTTTATTGAAATTATATCAAGGTGAGATCACTTTAAAAATTCATGCAAGGGGTTTCTTCAGAATTAAAAAAGGTTTGATATGATAGATAGTATCAGAGTATTGAAAGTTAAGCGACAAAAACATGAATAAAAATAAAATAAAACTGTAAACTACTGAAAACACATTTTTACAATTTGCACAAGACTGATTTACCTTCACATTAGATTTATTATAGATATTATTAACAGGTAGGGGTAATTAAAATGGCACCTTCACACTATTTTATTCTCTGAAACATTTTCTCACAAAATGTTGAATTGCTCTAAGCCACAGTATCACCAAAAGCTGATAATCCAGTGTTTTGCCTGGCAAAATGATGTTACAATAAACATTTGTGCATTTGGTGTCTGGACTTTGAAATAACTTTATTTCCTGCTGGGAAAATGAGGAAATATGCTTGATGATCTCAGGTTTCAGATTCACATTTTATATTGATTTGTCAGAATGAGAAGCAGTACCAACATGCCTGGGAGACCCTGCTGCTCTGCCCTTCTGGCTTCACAGAAGCCCCAAGATGAGGATGAAATAGTAATATGAATCAAGCAAAAACTCAGATGATTGTAGCGAACATTCACCAGACCTTCTCCAGTCTAAAATGCATGAATGGCTGCAGAATATTTAGGAATAAAGAGCATGTAAATGAATTTGGACTTATTGAATGCATTTTCACTATTAGATATTCTGAAACTAATCACGAACTCTGCTTCCAATAATATGTTTATCCCTGTTGTATCTAAAATCTTGAAAAATGTGATTTCCTGGATATCTAACCTTACCAATGAAAACTTAGTTTGGGTCAGTCTTGCAAAAATAGATTAGTTACATGTATAATTTCAAAAACTAGTTTTGGTTTTGTTGGTTTTCTCTATTGAATCCCGATTCTGAGTTTTGTAAAATTATGCTTTTGTTCCTCTTAATGTCTATTCAATTTTTTCATCATCTTTTTAAAAAGATTTGGTGTGTTGTTATTGTTATTGGAAAAGCAGAGTTACAGAGAGAGAAGGAACAGAGAAAGAACTTCTAACTACTAGTTAATCCCTCAAGTGGTATAAAACCAGGAGCTGGCTCAGTCTGAAGGCACAGGCAGGAGCCAGCAGGTTCTTCCATATCTCCTACATGGTTCCAGAACCCAAGGACTTGGGTTACTTTCCACTGCTTGCCCAGGCACCTTACAGACATCTGCATCAAAAGTGGAGCAGCTGGGACAGGAAAAGGCATCTATAATGGGATACTTGTGGTGGAGGAAGAGGCTTAGCCCAGAAAGGCACCATCTCAGCCCCTCTTTCTTCACTTGATAACTTAAATGTTTAAAAATATTATTTATGTAAACTGAACCAATTTCAGGCATTTCACAATAAATAATTAGTACCATAGTTATTCTGCCTGCAGTACCATCCTTCCCACTCTCGTACTTGTATTCCCTATCCAAATTTCTTCTTCCTTTCCTCTTTTATTTATTTATTTATTTATGTATTTATATATTTATTTTTGCCATGGCAAACTTTCAGTTGACCTGCAATGAAAGATTTCGCAGTGCACTAGATTAAGAAGTCAACACACAGCAAGTAAATGTAAACTGTTCCTCAAGAGAATCGATACATGTTTTAAAAAATAATCTTAAAATGTCAATTTCACTCATACAGATTACATGTTTAAATTCCTTTTTTTATTAGTCGTTACAGAGAGTAGCAAATATAATTAACTTGTGGGGACTGTCTTACTTCGCTAAATATAATGGTTTCTATTTGTATCCATTTTTGTAGTAAAAGGCAAAGTTCATTCTTTTAAGTGGCTGATTAGTATTTGATATTATATTTATATATTCTGCATTTTCTTTATCTAGACATATGTTGATGAACATCTCAGTTGATTCTCTAGATTAGCTACTGTGCATTTAGCTGTGATCACGTGTGTACAAATATCTCACATGCCTTTCTTTAGGTTAATTTAAGTTATTTTTAAGGGCTTCTTCTTCTTCTGTGTTTTTGTTTTTTATGTTTATTCATTTGTACTGAAAAGGCAGAACAGATATACAGAGAAAAAAGTGGAGACAAAGATCCTCCATTTTCTGGTTCACTTCTCCAAATGGCAGCAATGGCTGCAGCTGAGCCTGAGCCAGCAGCCAGGAGCTTCTTCTTAGTTTTCCAGGCAGGTGCAGGGGGCAGGGTTTGTGGCCTTCATCCACTGCTCTCCCAGGCCTAAGGCAAGAAGCCAGATGGGAAGTAGAGCAGCAAGGACATGAACTGGTGCCCAAATGGGACCCTGATGCTTATAACATGACGATTTATCCAATTGAACTGCTATACCAGTTTTTCTTCATACATGTATTCAACAATGTAAATTTCAATTAAACACTCTGGAACTGCATTTACATTTTTTTGGTAAGTAATATTTTTATTTTATTTAATTCAAAACGTAAAATTTATTTTGAGGTGCCTCTTTCACAAGGAATAATTTTAAATATTTAGTTAATATCAACATATTTGAGTTTTTAAGCTATTATTGATTCTTTGTTTACATTTACTGTGTATTAGTATATTTTTTCTTTTAAATATATTAAAGTTTGTTGCTCCAGTTGCCAAACTACTTCCTTACCTGGGGATAGGAATGTCCACTTAATGCCATTTTAGAAACTCCAATGCAGAGAATATTCTCAGGGTATTACTTGCAAATATTTTCTTCTAGCCAAATGGTGTTTTAGAACGCTGTGGCATGAACTCTGGTATTCAAATTTATTAAACTTTAAGTCATTTCAGTATTTTATCTTTCTAACATGGATTTACATTTAATTCCACAGCAACTATTCTCCACAATTTAATTATGAGCACCACAATTCATTTTAATGAAATTTCAATTCTTTTAATGGATTTTTGATTATTTTTGAAAGTCAGAATTACACATGTAAAATACATGAGAAAGCTTAAGAGGATGCCCCCTTGCCCCAATATCTCCTCACCAGAGTGTGCATTAGTGTTAAAGAACTCAGTGACAGGAAATGAGATGTGCAGGCTTTAGCACGAGGAAAAAAGGTTTGCTGATACTTTATTACAAAGTACAATAGTAAACACAATTTTCTTAAGTACTTGAAAACCTCCATGGTTTCATTTTCAAAAATCATTTGCAGGACTGTTGTCAGTGCATAGCAAGTTAATCTTTCGTCTGCAATTCTGGCCTAGTGCACATTGGATGCTGTGGTCATCTGGAAAGTGGAACAGTACATGAAATATATTTTTATTTCTCTTATACTTTCTCTCCCTGCTCCCTATGTGCAATTTTGACTTTCAAAGGAAAAAAAAAAAAGAAAAAGAAAAAAGGGCCCCGTGCTGTGGCCTAGCAGCTAAAGTCCTCGCCTTGAATGCGCCGGGATCCCATATGGGCGCAGGTTCTAATCCCGGCAGCTCCACCTCCTATCCAGCTCCCTGCTTGTGGCATGGGAAAGCAGAGGACAGCCCAGAGCACTGGGAGTCTGCACCAGTGTGGAAGACCCAGAGGAGGTTCCTGGTTCCGGGCTTCGGATCAGCTCAGCACCGGCCGTTGCGGTCACTTGGGGAGTGAATCATCGGATGAAAGATCTTCCTCTCTGTCTCTCTTCCTCTCTGCATATAGGCCTTTCCAATTAAAACTCTTAAAAATGATGCCATAACAATGTTTTAATAAAAATATTCTTTATTATTTACTTTCAGTACTTTCATACTTCTCTATTACTTCAATAGAATCTGGAAGAAAGATGGCAAAGAAAACGTGGTGGAGTTTTTTTTCTTTCGTAAGATTTTTTTCCCATGCCTATTTGGGGCAACAGAATCTTCCAAACTAAAACAAATGAGATAAATTACAAAGCAAAATGAAACTTTTTGAAAGGACTCTCATACTCCCCTATCACACTAAAGATATTTTCTGTTATCTTTGAATTTAATGGGGTGCTGAATAGTAGAGAGAAGAAAATGGATCTCAATGTTATTAGACATGCTTCAGAATGCTTGTCCTTGACATTATTACATAAAATAACAATGCAGAAATCTAAAGTACACTTATGACCAGCAAATAGGAATGGTTGCCTGAGATTGAAAAGCCCCGAGGAGGATGATTTGACCTTCTCTTATTACTGAAGCATATCAGTAAACAGCAATGGCAAATTAAGACAAACAGTAGCTGGAATGAAAGTAAAGTCTATAAATCTAAATGTGTCTCTTGGCCAAGAGATCTATGCAATCAAATACCTTGCAAATGACACAATCTTTGGAAAAAAATGACCATAAAACATGTGTTCAAAAAAATGATTGCAGATGGATAAGGTACATCATAGATAAACAAATGTTAACAGAATTGGTTTCTCTTTTATGTACATAAACTGACTATTCTAGGAAACAAGTTTAAGGCAAAGCTTCAACAATGTAAGTATGTTATGATATAAAGATGCTATGTGTTAAGAGATGTTCTGATTTTTGGTTAGTCTCTAGGGATGATATCAATTATGATATAACACACATTATCCACACACTAATATTCACACATGTAGGTCTGCTGGATAGTTGGAAAATTTGACTCAGGGTTAAAGTCAAATGCAGATAAATGAATTATTTCACTGTGTAGATACTTATCATTTCCCTAGAGAAAACATATTCATATAAAGTAATAAACATATATTGCAGGTGTTGTTGAGTACTGGGTTAAGTTGCCCATTGTACTGGCAGCGTCTCATATGGGAGTGACAGTTTGATTCCTAGATCCTGTCCTGCTTCACCTTCTTGATAATGTGATGAGAATGGCAGCAGAAAGTATCCCAAATGTTGGGCTCCTGCTACCCATTCAGTAGACCTTGACAGAATCCCTCACTCCTGGCTTTATATTGGTTCAGTGAGTCAGTGATTGTACAATGTTTCTCTCTTTCTCTCTCTGTGGATGGTTATGTAGGTGTCACTCTCCATCACTCTACTTTCAAGTAAATAAATGGCTAAATGTTTGAAAACATGCTCTCATGACATTTTTCATAAATTTGTTTTACAACAAAACTTGTAATCCCAGTCGCCTCTCCTATTGTGACTTGAGGCATAATTATAAGCATAGGTGCAATATACTAAGACCATTGTGAAAGAAAACTAGTCCCTCTACAGGAAGGAAAAGAAGAATATCCAAAGCAAAAACTAAATTCAACTCAGAAATGAGAGATACACTCCTGCGTGCCCATCACCGGCAAACACCAAAGCAGCTGAAAGCAGGGTGTGAAAAGGAAGACTCCTTATCCTTTTCTGCGATTCATTCAGTGCGATGGTCACAGGTTGCTCAATACCAGTGGAAATGCAAAAGTAAGAACGAAAGAAGATATTGTTTGTAATTATTTAAACATAAATGTTTTGGTCCTAATACGAGATCATTGTAAGCATTTGGGGAGTGAATCAGTGGATGAAATTCTACTCTCAATCTATTTCCCTCTTTCACTCCACCCCTCTTGATTTATTTTCATTGCTCTTCAAAAATAATTATAATAAAATAGCTGTTCTGGAGTTACTGAGTAATCAAATTTGTCAACTGAAATCATGGAAGTTACTTACTCCAAAAGGAACTGATAAAACTACGTAACATTTATTAAATTTATTCATCTTAATAGATTATTTGTTGATTTAGAATTTGTTACAAGTAAAAAAACTACAATTATACTTGAAATAATTAAATAATCACTATTTTAATATTTAATGTATTAAATGATTATTTAACATGTTTATCAAATAAGATGCAAATAATTAAAAAGTTATGAAAATACTGGATACAACTAATATTTAGAGAAAAGCAAATGAAAACCACAATGAAAATTGTTAGAATAGTTATTGTTTACAAAGACAGATAAAGTGTTAGTAATGCTGTGGAAAATAGGAAAGTCTATAGGGCCCGGCAAGGTAAACTAGTGGCTAAAATCCTTGCCTTGCATGTGCTGGCATCCCATATTGCCATTGGTTTTCATCCCTACTGCTCCACTTCCTGTCTAGCTCTCCTTGTTTGTGGCCTGGGAAAGCGGTAGAGGATAATTGAAAGCTTTGGAACCCTGCACCTACGTGAGAGATCTACAGAAGGCTCCTGGTTGCTGGCTTTGGATTAGCTCACCTCTGGCTGTTGAGTCCACTTGGGGAGTGTCCCAGCAGATCGATGATTTTTGTCTCTGTCTCTTCTCTTTGTAAATATGACTTTCCAATAATAAATAAACAAATATTAAAAACAAACACTGTAAACATCACTGACAATTCTGTGATACGGTATATTACTGAATAACTCAACAATTCTGCTGCTGTTATACACAGCCAAATGAAATAGAAATGAGTACAAAATGGTATCAACCTGTGTATCCACCAGTGGGTGAATGGGAAATAAAAATGTGCTAACTTTATATAACAGAATATTATTTAGTCATTAAAAGTTTAAAATTATGTCACTTGGTATAAGATAACGAGCCAGAGTAAAAATTTTGGTAAGACACCTTGCAGCGTTGTCTGGCTGGGTGACTTTGTGGTTGGCAGGCTTGCAGGAGGCCTGGGGGATGGCGCCAGTGTGGGCATGTGGGGACCTCGGGGCTTACGTCAAGGCAGGCAGAATGAGTCAGGGGATTTCCACGTTCTTGGTCCCCAGCAGGGTTAGGGAGGGGAGAAGAAAGTCTTAGGTTAATATGCTGGCCCGGTGTGCTGGTGGACTAAGCTTAGCAAACTTTGAGTGGTCCTGGAACTTGGGCGTAAAGAGGGATAAGGTCCCAGGCTAGCACATGTGCCAGAAGCTTGATACCCTAATGGATGGTCAGAGCACCAGATCAGCACTCCATCACAGTGGAAGACTAGACTCTGAAAGGCTTGGCTGGGGACCTGTGTACTCTAGGATGCAAAGACTGTGGATTGACCAGGGAAGGGTTTAAGGAGATGAGTAGAAGGGAAGCCTGCTCAGGCAGTATGTTGCAGATAAAGAATGACTTCTCAGGAACTTCCATCAACAAGCCCGCTGCACTTGCAGGTAATCAAGCAGGCTGAAAAAGAGCAATGTGGAGGGGGTAATCAGGAAGGTCTTTATGGATCGGCCTGATGCATCAGTTCATGTTGAGTTCTGAGCTATGCTTTATAGCATAGAACCATTCAGTCACATACACTATAGCTAGGGCTGTGGGCTTACTTGATAGGGCTGGATCATAGTACCTACTAGTGTGAGTTCTAACAGGGGAAAGGTGATGCTAGACTGGGCCATGACACTAACGAACACATGAAAGAGTGAAGTTAGAGGGCAGATTCTGTGGGAAATATGTGAGTCCACCCCTGTGGAAGTGAAATTTCCACCGTTTTGCTTAAGAGCTGGTGGTACTGACAGGCTGAGCCACGTAATTCTTCGACAGTCATTCGTACTGAGATCGGGAATTGGCCAGACTGGTGGAGGCTCTAACACCTGCAGGTGCATCCCAGAATATGGTGTGGGACAATCCAGGCTGTAATATCCACCAGCTCATAAAAAGGCTATGATGGAGGGGGAAGACCATGGCAGGTAAGGGAATAGCACACACTGGAACATGGGAGGCCTGGGTGTGGCAGTTGGCCTGGTGGGGTGGTGGTGCTTGAAAACAACTCCTTTGGTGGGCTCTAGCTCCTGCTGGTGGGCATGTAATTTAAGATTGTGTGTTGATCAGGTTAGACAAGGTACCTCCACCATTGGCAAGCATGTGAAATGGTTCTGGAAGGGGTGGACAGGGAAGGGTCAGGTCAACTTTAGTTCAATGGCAAGTGCAAGAGCCATTTGGAATGTTGGTCATGCTGGGCTGGGCTATCACTCCTATTGGGTTGCATGAGCCAGAGATGGGAACAGACTTGGCGGGACTAGGTTGCCAGTCCTGCCAGCAAGAGTTGGGACTGTAGGCAAGACAAACAGGCCAAGCTGCAGCATCCAGTGGCAAAGGCCAAGACAGAAGATGAGCTATGTGGAGATGGGTCAGAGCTTATTGCAGAACCACCTGGAAAGTGCAAGATGTGGGACTGGGAATGGGCCCAGTAGGGAAATTGTGGGCATCTCTCTGATGGGCTAAAACTCGCAAAGGAGAGCATGAAAACTAAAGATGGGGGCTGTCTTGGTTAGTCAGGCTATTGCACCCATCACCTTGAGTGTGGACTGGATAGTGGGGCTGGTTAGGTTGAGCTAGGCTTCAACACCTGTTGTTGTATACAAGAGCTGAATGGGATGTGGTATGGACTGGAGCAGTCAGCTGCATCAACTTGGAAGGATAGGAACCAGAGCTGGGGATGGGCTTATTAGGGGTTATCTGGGTCACCCCAACTAGGCTGCATTTTGCGCTGGTGCAGGTGAGGACCAAGTGTGCTGGGCTGGGACAGGCTACAGTATCCATGGGTTCATATAAGAGATGGGGTTGGAGACAGAACTGACCCAGCAATTGCAAATAGCAGTCTTTGTGTCAGACCCAGGACTCATCAGTGGCTAACAGAGCAGTGGATGTCATGTCCAGATGTACATAGAGGGTATGGCAGTCCATTGGGAACTGCGGAGGATATTTGATAACATAGCACATAACAAGTCGCACAACTACCCCAGCCAAGTGGTGACACCAAGTATCTGGGTGAATGGAGACTAAAGTAGATTGTGTCTGGCAATGGACCTTAGAAGTATTTTCTCATCCTTGGATTGACGAGCTTGACATTATTTCAGAACTACTGAAATCATTTGAGCAGAATCCTTGGAACATTCTCCACATTGGGGTCCCTGGGGTGACACCGGGTGACCGTTTTTCATTCCTGGGCACTGAGATGGTTGGGAGGCTGGGTGGGCTTTTTCCACTTCTCTCCTGTCTTCCCCCAAATAAAGGAAGGAGAAAAAATTTTTGGAAACGATGGTTTCACCCATTTTCATCTAATCCTGAATCCCCCCTACGGTAATCAACTTTGTAAACATTATCAAAAATAAAATTAAAAAAAAAATGGGGCTCCAGCGCAATGGCCTAGCAGCTAAAGTCCTTGCCTTGAATGCACCAGGATCCTATATGGGTGCCAGCTCTAATCACAGCAGCCCAGCTTCTCATCCAACTTCCTGCTTGTGGCCTAGGAAAGCATTCAAGGACAGCCCAAAGCCTTGGGACCCTGCACCCAATGGCAGACCTGGAAAAGGCTCCAGGCTCCTGGCTCCAGATAGGTGCAGCTCCAACCATTGCAACTGCTGGGGAAGTGAATCATTGGACGGAAGATCTTCCTCTCTATCTCTCTTCCTCTCTGTGTATCAGACTTTCTAATTAAAAAAAAAATACATCTTTAAAAAATCCAAGCTTTACTACATTAATCATCTTTTTTATTGATTCTATTGCATTATGTGACACAGTTTTATAGGCACTGGGATTCCCCCCACCCCTCCCCAACCCCACCATGGTGGATTCCTCCACCTTGTTGCATTACCACAGTTCAAATTCAGTTGAGATTCTTTCATTGCGAGCATCTACCAGGCATAAAGTCCAGCATCTTATTGTCCAGATAAGTTCATCAGTTTCTAGGGGAGACCATCTCTGGTCTGAAGGTAGAGCCGGCAGGGTGGTTTTGATAGTTCAACAGATCTGAATTGCTACATTAATGATCTTTAAAAAAGATGGTTAAGATTATGGAGAGTGTATTTGTCTTGATACATTTCATTAACAGCTACAGGAATGCTTTAAAAAATGGTGCTTCTTAGCGCTTTTCAATTTGTTTTGTGTTTTCCAATATCTTATGTCTGATGTCATTACAATTTTAAAAGATCATCATGACATTATTTATGTTCATTATCAAATTTTCTACGAAGATTTTGCACAAATTTATAAACCTTTTTGCAAACAACTGTCAACAATAACAAATAGCCAAATAGTCAGTACAGTTGGACCTGGTCCTTTCTGCAGGCAGGAATTAAGAGATGTTTCCAGGTGTGGCATATGGGAGCTGGAGCCAAAACACTGGGACCAGCTTCTGCTGCACATCAGCAGGGAAGAAAATTGATTGAAAATGGAGAAAAGGGGACATGAACCAATGACCCCAATTATCCTCTACACCACGGCACTGTCCCCAAACCATTTTAAAATAGTTAAAACTCATGGTACTCATGCAACTATCTATTGCTTTAAAATATATATTTACTTCTGCTGGAAAGGCAAATTTACAGAGAAAGATCTTCTGTCCTCTTGTTCACTACTAAGGAGACCTCAGTGGTTAGAGCTAAGCCTATCCAAAGCCAGGAGCCAGAAGCCTGCTCCAACTCTCCCATGTGGACCCAAGGTCCCAAGGCTACTGGCTTCCCATGCTACAGGCAGGGAACTAGAGGGAAGTAGAGCAGCCGGGATACGAACAGGCACCAATATGAGATATCAGCACGTGCAAAGTGAGAATTTTACCACTGAGCCATTGTAGCAGGCCCAGTACTCACGCATTTCATGAGGTGGTAGAATGGAAAATCCTAATTTCATCAAACAATTAAATTAGAGTATATACTAGAAATAATTCAGGATAAAGTGCATAACCAACACAAAACAGTTACGGAGAAACACTGAAAATGTCCGCATTTTGATAAAAGGTTCAGAATAACTTTTCAGAAGTAAGCAGTAGTAACCCACTTCTAAAATGCCCCAATCATACATATCTTTGGTACAATGTCATATATTGTTCATTGTCATAAATTAAAACTGCTTTTCACCATAGTATAAATCAAAGCAAGTAATTGGGAATGTCTGTATGTAGGTACTTGATCAGAAATTCCAGACAGTAAGCTTTATATTCCTATAATACTTTGAAAGTCTAAAATTATTTCACCTTCCTCTTGACTAGATGCTAAGTAAATTCTACCACCAAACCATCACTAATTTATAAGCTATCATTCGTATAAAAATATCTATTTTATTTGAAATGTCTTGATGCTTTCCTGTGTTGTTTTCCCAGAGTCTTAGCTGAGACCCATGTTGCAGGTGATTCACTCTGGAATCAAGCCAGTACCTACGTGGATGCCAGCATTCCAGGTAGAGGTCACCATGTTTCTCACTTGGTCAACTGTATCTTGTTGTAGTTACTGGTTTTATTAACGATGTTTTCTTCTTCCTTTGCAAAAGAAGAGTCAAGTTCATGAAGTTCCCCAAGTAGATAACAAAAATACTGGCATGGACATTGGGAGAATGGAAATTTAAAGATAATTTTCAAGAAATCCTTTATAGGACTGTTGAAAGGTAAACAGGAGGATGTTAATATTCAGCAAATAAATTACATCTGCTCTGATAATATTTGGAAATTGCTGAAGTATTTAAAATTTGTAGCAAATCACTTTCAAAAATATTAGTCTACTTCTATATGCTGGGATATAACAGAATAAACAAATTGAAATAGTATGTCTTGATGACTTTGACTTAAATTGATGCACTCATGAAAGTGAAATACCGCTACTATAGAATTGAATCTATAACAAGCTTATAATAAAGACACATCCTTAGTATAATGTCTTATATTGGCCTAAGGGTCATGTCATAAATTAAAGTTGAAAATCATACAGTTAGATAGCATTGTTTTTTTTCAGACTTAAACTTTAATAATGACTTACCCTGACCTTCCTTAAATATTATTTCATGATATCTTGTTAATATTCCTCTTTTGCTTTATTGCTGTCTTAACCATGCACTTTCTTCCTCTGAATGTTATATTATAGTACCAGCTGTGATTTATTCAGCTTGTCATCTGTTGAACATTTGAATTCAGCTGTAAACGCCGTCAAAGGGACATTTTGAATTGACTTTTCTAACACCATTGATGTGTATGTTATTCAAGGTCCTATATTCAAGATACAATGATTTATGTAAACATATAACCTATGAAAATTAAGAACGTTTATTAAAACTTTCTATGTATAAGTGTGTGTGTTGAATTTATGTATACATCTTGTTATTTCAATTGCAATCAGAATATGATATTCATAAAATCACTATTAATACTGTTTTTTCAATATTCAGTTATTCCAGAGATAGAATTTTTCATGATTAAACAATTCATATTAATATCGAGGTCAGAAAAGTTATAGAATTAATTTTTTGCTTCATAATTTTACTTGTTCAGTTTTGGTGATGTCTGAATAGTAATCCATATATTTTAATTAGCACTCAAAAATATCTATTGTAAATGAATATATAACTAATTGCAAATGGCCATAAAACATGATTAAATCATTTTAAATGATACAGAAAACTAATCTGGAATTTTATCATGGCTGAACTTGTAATTTGGCCATAAATATGTATTGTGATTTCCTTGATAATTATCATAAACATTCTTTTCAAAGCTATGTTGCATCCTAAACGTACCATAGAAATAATGAAAACCAAAGATATTCAAAAGGCAATAGTATATTAGAGATAGTATTGTCAGGTAGAACTCAGAAGGTGTTCTGCCCACGTAGTATATTACAGTGACTTGATAAAAAACAGTGTTGGCAAAGGGAAATGTACATGTGATACTGATAAGGTCTAGGCAGGCAGATAGTTTAGGGTCACGAGTCTGGAAGCTGCACTTCCCCTGCGAGTGTATTATTTTTTACTCATCTTTGAGTCAGTTTGTCATTTTGTATTTAACAGTCATTACCTTGGCAGGGTCAGGGTTGCACTGTGATTGGCCACTCCCCTCTCAAACCCTACCTATAAGACCCCATGTGAGGAGGGGCTTCTCCTTTTGACCCTTTTGGGCTTCGTGGCCATTTGGCTGTTTTGAATGCCACTATCTGCTTGTTTCTTGTGGAGTGACTCAGAAAAAGGTAGCAATTCCTATGCCTTAGGATGCAGATTATCAGTCTCTCTCCCTCACCCCCCCTTTTCCTGTGTTTCATGATTAGTTTCTATATCTCACCTTCTAAGTAAACTTTAACACTTATTGATGCAGTGTTGGTTCCTGCACCAGAAATGTTTATCTTTAAGTAAAAGGAAAGAACCTAAGAAAAACTAGCCTACAACAAAACTGTTTCAGAAAAGCTATCTACATCCTTTGGTAGTCTGCCCAAGTGGGGTCACACAGGACACTTAATTCTCCAGAAATGAGTGCTGGCAACACATGGAATGTGTTGGCTACCACATGCATTAAACCATTTTTGGACCCAAGGCTTTCATTTGAGCGTAGTCACAGAAGTGCCCTTGGTCTAGCATTTATATTCAAACTCCCTAATGAACAGCATACTCAGCAAAAACACACCATTAGTATATGTGCTTAGGGACAGTGAGGTTTAGTTATAACTTAACGAGATTTTTTTATATCAGTGTAGGGAACTGAGTAGCAGCCTAAGTTCCAAATATCAACCAAATCCAAACATCTAAACAGGTTTTTCTAAGGAAACATAGCCCCAGCCTTACTATATTAACTCTGCTCCCCAAATATATGCATGATATTATCACAGGTCATAGCATTAAAAAGGAAATTAAATATTGGCAGAATGAATAAATGAATGAGATAACAATTTTCATATGTCTGTGTCTGTTTTACTAATATTTTTGCATTAAATTCATTCTTCTGAAATCTGATGAGTGGCTATTTGCAAAATTGTGATGGAAATATGGTGCTATTATGATAATGAAAGTTTTAAAATAATTTTCAACTCTTGTAAATTAAAAAATCTTCATCATTTTGAATCTGAAAATACTTCTCGGCTTTTGGAATTTCTAGAAATCTGCTGCTTTTTCATTCACATTAACTTATCCAAGAAAAGGCACATTTCCCTGCTTTATCTATGAATATTCTGAGGAATATTCATGTAATGTTCTTTATTTTGAATTATGCATGCATTAGATATGTGTGTGTGGAATCCTTATAAAATGCTGTCTGTGGCTTCATCTAGAAGCAATTATGTCACAGGATACCACGTGGCCTTGTTGTATTCTTTATGCCGAGTATATCAGCGAAAAAGGTGCTTGTGAACACTTGTTTTTAAGATTTATTTATTTTTATTGGAAAATCAGATATACAGATAGGAGGAGAGACAGAGAGAAAGAGCTTCCATCTGCTGACTCACTCCCCTACTGGGCGCAATGGCTGGAACTGAGCCGATCTGAAACCAGCCAGGACCTTAGCTACTAGGCTGCCACAGCAGGACCCTAGCCATTTGTTCAATGATGTGTTCTGTTGTTAATGTAATTGGATTGCTGTTAAACAATGATGCTAAGAAAAAAATAATGGTGGAAAGCAGTGCATCTTCTGGGCACTTCATTTTATTTTCCATTCCTGTTTATTAATTATCCAAAATGAAGGTACAAAAGTTCCATAAATTAAGTCTGCTGATAAGCTAGACTTCAAGAATAAAAAAAAAAATTGCATCTTGCCAAGAGGTAGCGAGCCACAATCAGTTCACTTGCTTACTGACTGCAAAAACAGACAACACATGTATACAGCACATGTATTTACATGTATATACAACAAAAGAGACAATACATGCATATGCCAATATTACAATATTTCAGGCCTATGAAAAAGCATATATATCTTACTTTCCATTTTGTATGGTTATATAATTTAATGTAGACATTAGGGGAGTGAATGAGCAGATGAGAGATTTCTGTATTTGTATGTGCCTTCTTACTGTAAAACAAACAAAATAAATTTAATGGGCCAGAGCAGTGCACTGGTGTTAGCATCCTATAAGGGAACCAGCTTGAGTTTTGAGTGCTCCACTTTGGATTAACTATGTGATAGTGAACAGGATGGTGCAAGCCTTAGATCCCTCGATCCAAATGGCAGACCTGAAAAATGCTCCCAGGTTCCAACTTTGGACCAGTCCAGTTCTGCCGATTGTAGCCATTTGGAAAGTAAATCAACAGATAGAATGTCTCTCTCTCTCTCTCTTTCTCTCTCTCTCTCTCTCTCCCCCTCTATCTCTTTCTCTTTAATGTTCCAGTAAAAAAATTAAAAATTTTGGTTAAAAATGGTGTCTACTCAGGAGCAATGAAGAAAATTCACTAAATTATAAAATTGAAAGAAAGCATTTATTCTTAGATTTTCACTGTACATTGCTTTTATTGGTTTTTTGTCTCAGAAATTAGTAATGTTTTGGAATATAGAAGTAGAAGAAGAATATTAGAAATTCAGAAGGAAAAATGTTAGTATCTTGTAGATCTTAAGTTTTATAATGTCAAATCCATGATCTATCTGGGATGGAGGGGGCAGGCTGTGCCAAGTGGGGGCCTGGCATAGCCTGGCATGTGTGAGATCTGGGTCTGGGAATGAGCCAAGTGGGGGAATCTGGGCAGCTCCCAAATTGGGTCATAGCTCATAGCTCCCGCTGAAGAACATGGTCCAAGCCTGGGTGTTGGGTGTGTTGGACAAGGTAGCTGTATCTGTCGGCAAATGAGTGTGCTCGTTTTGGAAGGGGACAGGCCAGGCAGAGTAGAGTAGATCTTAGCTCACTGGCAAATGCAGAAACAAAGTTGGATTGCAGACCGTTATGGGTTAAGCTACCATACCTGCTGATATGCAAGAGGCAGGGATGGGAACAGACTGAAGAGGTCCAGGTTGCAGCACCCACCAGCGAGAGTTGGAACTGTGGGTTGGCCAGACCAGACCATACTTCTTTCCATTCCACAAGCAGGGATCACATGGAAAGTGCAATATCTGGGACACAACTGGCATTCATAAGAGATCCAAGTAATTGCAAGGCAAACATTCAGAGGCTGAGCCATAGTGCAGGACCCTACTATACTCAGTGGCAATACACATCTGCCTTCTTACCAACACTGTAGAGAATCTCTCCACATTTTCAGCAGTCTTTCAGATAACAGCCATTCTGACAGGATCAAGATGATAGCTCATTTTGGTTTTAATTTTTATTTCCCTGGTGGTTAGTGGTGTTGAATAACTTTTTATGTATTTGGTAGTTTGTGATCTTCTGTCAGCTGTCTATTAAAGTCCTTGGCACATGTTTTACTTGGATTGTTTTGTCGTTGCGTTATTTTAGTTTATATATTCTTGATAGTAATCCTTTATATGATGATCTGAAACTTTTGTTCCCGTTCTGTTTATGTTCCCTTCAGTCTATGAATTGCTTCATTTATGAGCAGAGCTTCTAATATTAATATAATATCATGCTTAGTTTTGCCTTTGTTTTATGTTTTGAGACTTTTACACTAAAATTCAACAAATAACCAAACATTTTAAAATGTTTCCTCTGCATTTTCTACATGCACCTTTATTGTTCCACACATCAAACTGAGGTCTTTAGTCCATCCTGAGATGATTTTTGTGTATCATAATAAGAAGGGATCTAATTGCTTTCTTCTACATGTATATTTTCAGTTTTTTCAGCATTATTAATTGAAGTAATTATCCATTCTACATTGTATGGTCGGGGTTCCTTTGCCAAAAATCAGTGCATATATAGAGAGTAATGTGTAGACTCAATGTTCTGTTCAGCTGATCCGATTCTTAGTTTTTGTGACAGTACCAGGCTATTTTAGTTATGATACATTAACAGTATGCTTCAAAGTCATGTACTGTGCTGACTTTTTTAAAACCAGATTTACTATTGCTATTCCAGGACTATTGTGATTCTATATGAATTTCTAATTGTGCAAGTAATGTCACCAGAATTTTGATAGGAATTGATTTGCATATGTAGATTGGCATATTTAGCATTGGCCAGAGTGAAGTTCCTGGCTCCTAGCTTCAGTTTGGCCCTGCCCATGATGTTAAAGTATTCGCTCAGCTTATACACAACTGTGAATATTTAACTTCTCCATCAATTTAAATGACAGATTGGCTAGATAAAATATTTCTGCTTAGAAGTAGATTCTTGAGATTCTTGTAATGTATTAAAGAACTTGAATATGCCATTCACAGTTTTTTTCAGATCCAGAACCCTCTAATGCATCCTAGGAAACAGTATTTGTTCTGAGTGCTGTGGACCATGTCACTTTTGTGGGAGAACTTGATAAAAATCCAGGCTCCTGACTTCAACTTGGCCCATCCCAGGCATTTAGCATATGAATCTGTGAAAGGAATATTCTGTCTCACTGCCTTTCCCTCTTTCTCTTGTAATCTTTGCTTTCAAGTAGACAAAAATACATTTTTGAAAAGACATCTAAAAAGAGAAAGCCAATGACTTTTATAAAAAAAAAAACCTTTCATGTAATCACACATCTTGAATTAACCATCATATATATATATATATATATATATATATATATGCATGCTGGTATTTTTTTAAATCTTGCATTTCTTTTCAACTTTTATTTATTTTGACCCTCTTGAATGTCAGAGAAACAAGGAAAGTAAAGGGGCACACTGAAAGACATCTTTGATTTACCAAATAATCACAATTGCCAGCATTTGGAAATTCTGAAATAAGGAGCCAAGATCTCCATCAAGATTTCCTACAAAAAGGTAAGGGGTCCAACTCCATGTACCATCATCTGTTGTTTCTTCAGATGCGCTGGCAGAAAACTGGATCAGCAGTAAAGCACCCAGGATTCAAGCAGGCAGGTGGCAGCTTCACCAGCTATATCACAAACCTGTTCATCTCTCTTACATATTAAATATCAAATATGGCTGAGTATTTCATATTCACAAACTTTATAGTGCAAAGAAAGACTCATGAATTTCAATATTGAAGTTCTGAATCATGATGAAGTTACACCTCATAACTAAGAAAACATTGATAACAAAGATTAATAATACATCTTTAAGCTGTTCATGAGTATTGAAGAAAAATTAGATGAAATGTATGTATACTAAGTGAAATAGGTTGGAGGTTTAACTACAAGTAGATACTTGCATAATTCATGGTGTTGTAAGTTTCTGTTTTTCTCCCTATTTTTGATTTTGTATTGTTGCCTTTCATTTAGGAGGGATGTGTGGTGACTGTGTAAAGGAAACTATCATGTCCAGATGTGAGGATGCAGTGCAGTGTGCATCTCTACTTCCAGATCAAAGATGGACTATGAATGAAACTATTAGCTGTATCTTGATAATAGAATGCTGAGCTCTCTGCTACTGTCCATGCCCACAATGATGAACATGTTACTGTTTATGAAGAACTAAGCTATAGTAATAATACTGGGAAATTTGGTGTGAGAGGAAGAGGGCAGGTGAAATCCCAGGGCCTATGTAACTACATCAAAGAATGATGATAATAATTTTAAAAGAAGTTAGAATTATATATACATATATATAATTTCTTTATACATATAAAGAAAATTTATAATTTAAAAGGAAGTAAAATCATATATATATATAAATTATATATATAATTTCTTCATATATGTAAAGAAAAAATTTGCTGAAATGTATGTGTACTAAGTGAAATAGGTTGGAGGTTTAACTACAAGTAGATGTGTAATGTGAACATTTCACATAGTTCTATCAGAACTCATTTAGTAGAGTACAGTTTTGGAATTTACCTTCAAAACATTTCTAGGACCCCAATCCCCACTTGATCAAAAAGACATTCAAAGTTAGGCTGGTAGAATTTAATGCGAACACACAAGGGGATGTAGAGAGATACGAGTTCAGAGAAATGTAAAATAAAAATGAAACTAAAACTCTAACACCTGGGACTAGGGATAAGGGGGCTAAGGAAAGAAAGTTAAATGGTTTTTATCAACACAGCAGCATTGAAAAATCAATTGACCCAAACAATTGGTGCATGTTTTCTTCCACGGCTCTTGTTTCTGAATCCCATGTGGAGTACCTCAGGAGACTTGTAGTTCAAGGGGGGAATCTTAATTTTCAGCAAAATGTCAAATCTAATATTCTGCACAAGAAAACTAATTAACTTAATCATGCAAATACAAATGTGTATGCATTAAATAAATCAAATATAAGTGGAACAATCTTACAAATATTTTTGTCAGAATCTAGAAATGTGAAAAGATCAGAAATTTCAACAAAAATGATATTTTACCACTGTAAATGGCTGTGGAAGATGCTATGACAGTCAATGAACACACGACTGTCTCATTCAAAGTTGCATCATCAAGTAATTTGGCAGCACAGAACTCTCAATTTTTTATGGTAGCAATCTAATCCAGATGATTAAAGAAGACTGTGTTGGTGTCAAACTATTACATATAAATGCAATCATACCATACACAAGGCAAATGACTATGTGTCCTTATAACAGCTTTTCAAAATTCATACTTAAGATGCCAAGTACCCTTTAAAGTTAATATAAATGTGTGCCCATTCACTAAAACATGTTAAAACAATGTTCTGTGCACATTCCAGAGAACTGCAAGTCCTAACAGTTTTTATTTATGAAACAATAATCTGGAATCTACAGATATTTTTCACTCCTCTTTGTTGGCAGAGAGCAGAATTACCCTTTCATGTGCATGCTAACCCCAGATGTGGCTCTAGTGCTCATCTGGAAATTGAGTCAGAATTGTACTAGCTAATGTCAGCCTAGTTAGAAACCACTTGGTCAGCGTGTGATTCTCCACACTGACATGTTCTACTACCGTACTTCTGAAACAGTTTGAAATGGTACATATGGGAGTGTTCATCTGGAGGTGGACACATATATATGCAAGAGTTAGTAACAATGTGGGTGCTGGTTTTCTCTTTGTTATATTCTGGCTTCATCTTCTTCATCCAAACACAAATCAATTCTTAATATGAATGATACATTTTGTTTCACTATGAAAAAAGTTGAGTTGCTAGCTTGAAATGAGGCATTAAGAAATATAGAATAGAAACAAAAGCGAAAGGATAAAAAAAGGGGAAGGAAGGAAAGAAGGAAGGAAGGAGACAAAAGGGAGGAGGGGAGGAAAGAATGAAGAAAGGAGGAAAGGAAGGGAGGAGGGAGGGAAAGGGGAAGGAAGAGAGAAAAGGAGGGAGGGAGACAAACAAGGATGAAAGAAAGGAAGAGGAAAATAGAAAGAAAAAAACAGAAAAAAGAACAAGATGTAAAAAATAAAGATGAAAGAAAAAGAAAGAAAGGAAGAAAGAAAGAAAGAAGATTCTGATATAAAGAGCTGAAAAGGCAAAGGAAATTGAACTCTTATCTATTTGTTCAAAAACGAGAAATATCAATTTTTTTCAATGTGATGACTTGAAGCAAAATAAAATTACTTATATTGTAGCACCACTTTAAAACAAGACACACAAGGCTGTATTTCTAACTTCTGTGTAAGACATAAGATTATAACTATATTAACATATTCCTATAAAATTAAATATGAATAAAAGGAGTGAAAGCTTTTGTAAATAATGCCTATGCTTTCTCAGGTCAGTTATTTACATATAAAGCCCTGCTTCAGTGTTCTATTTTTCTCCCAATAATATTGGCTGAGTGCAATTATACAGTGTGTATGCCTAGCAGCCAGTTTTCTCTAGCCACCAGCTTTTGTTAGTTTCATAGATATTTTACATTGTAGATGAAATCCATTTATATATTTTATACAGTGAAGTACAGCAGTTAATTCTATGTATAAATAATACAATATTATGCATTCTTTTGTTGATATTTTATTTTTAATGAAATCCATGTTTAAAAATGATTTCCTCTATAATGCTATATATTTCACATGTTCATACACTATCATTTACTTTTATTAATACAAAGAGAACAGCTTTCAAGTATTTCACAAATGCATTTCTAAAAAGATAACCATACCACTTTCCCTCCAATTTTGATCTTCCCCAAACTCCTTTTTCCTTCCATCTTTTTTAATTTTTATAAAACATAACTTCAACACAGCATATAATCACAGGCTGATGCATCACTAATCATAATATGCAAAAGTAAAAAAATGGAGGACCATATCACATATGAATATAAACAAACACTAAATAAACCCAATCAAATCTCTACTTTTTATATTCTATATTAGCCACAACATGTAATAAAGAACATGTTATTGTGATTTAGTGACTTTGTTATTTCACTAAGCGGAATGATTTCTAGTTGCATCCATTTTGCTGCAAAAGACAATAGTTCATTATTTTTTATAACTAAAGTATATTCCACGGTGTTTGTGTATTTATATGTGCACATAATCGCATGTATATATATACATATACACATATACACATATATACATACAAAGCATATATCACACTTACTTTACCAATTATCAATTAATAGACACAAAGATTGATTCTATATTTTAGCAATTGTGAATTCAACTGCAATAAACATGGTGGTACAAATAACATTCACATTTCACTTCCTCAGATTCCTTGGAGTTTAGTGTTTAGGTCATATGGTCGATCTACTTAAAATCTCTAAGGAAATGGATACTATTGTTCAACATTGATCTTACTGGTTCAAATTTCCAGCAAGAGTGGGCAACAGTAAATTCACTACCTTATACTAATATATATTGGTGTTCTTAATGATTTCAGTCCTCTTCTATATTTTCAATAATTTTTTAAAATTTTATTTTAAAGACAAAATGAGAGAGAGGAGGTGAAACAGAAAGGTGGTTCTTGATCTAGTAACTCACTCCCCATATGACCACAAAGGCAAGGCTGGACCACACTGATTCCAGGGCCCCGCAACAGTCTCTGAGTCTCTCACATGGGTGGAAAGGATTCAGATATATTTCTGGACAGGTTGGAAGGGAGCTGGGTCAGATGTGGAGCAGCTAAGACGGAACAGGTGCTTTGTTATGCAACGTTGATGTCTCATTGACTTGACTCACTGGTGTCACCCTGCTGGTACCATTCAAAGTAATTACTATCAGGTGTGGTGCTAAGTACTTTTCCTGTTAGCCACTGCGCCACGAGTAGGTAGGAAACATTCACCTTGGTAAAACTGGATGGAATATTTAGATTAATAATCAATATCATGAAATGATACATATATTGAAAAGTAAATAATTTTCCCTCTAATGATACCTAAAAACATTGTGAAAGAAAGCATTTGCTTGGGGCTTGTTGGAATTATGGGACCAGATAAGAACAGAAAAAGTCTGAATATTTGTGTGTCAGGTCTATGAATCAGGATATATAAAATAATGAGTAGTGAAATAAGTAAACAGAGAAACTTTATTTGTTTTTGTTTTTGTTTTTTCTCCCCAACATGCTTTAAAACAATCCCATTAATAGTAAGTTCTTTCCAAGGATTATACAAACAATATGAATATTTGAGACTCAGGCTTATGGGAACAAATTCTCAAGGAAACTATTCTGAATTATTGACTTTAAATTCCAACTTATATAATATCCATAATATCCACGGAGATTAGATGTCAATTTAGCTCTGAAAAAGTTAGCCTCCCAATTGAATATTTTCATCAGCATATTTAATACGTTTTAGGTAATAACTAACAAAAGTTGTTGGAAAAAATAGGGCAAACTAGATTATCAATAACTTCAAAGCAAAATTCGTGTTTAATGTGTTTGGGGAAGAAAATACAAACTTCAATAAAAATATTCAGGACCAAGGTGATAGGAAGCCAGTTTAAAAGTAGTAGAAGGGCTCCAAGCAGTACTTCAGTGGCTAAAATTCTTGCCTTGCAACCGCTGGGATCCCATGGTCTCCTGCGGGAGCTGGTTCCTGTCTCTGCTACTCCCCTTCAGCTCCCTGCCTGTGGCCTGGGAAAGCAGGAGAGAATGGCCTGGAATTCCTGCACCCACGTGGGAAACCTGCAGGAAGATCCTTGCTCCTGGTTTCAGGTCAACTCAGCTCTCGCATTTGCGGCCATTTCTGGAATGAAATAGTGGTTGAAAAGATCTCTACCGCGATTACACCTTCGCTCCGTAAAGCTGCCTTTAAAATAAAAATACATCTTTTAAAAAGAGGACCTTTATTATTATTATTATTATATCCTTAGACAAGCCTAAAGGTTTTGCACTTTTTTAAAATACTTGAATAACTTGTGCTCGTTAAATGTCTAAGGATCTGTCTGGAGATGCTTTATCTAAGACAAACGAGAATCTGAGCAAAGGCCTGTAATTGCTTGTTGAAATTGATTATTGAATAATGAGTAACTTGGATTTATGAGGGGCAGCTTACTTGAAAAATGAAAGCTGATCTTATTTCCCTGAGTGATTATTTACCAGAACGGTACGTGTGATTAAGTCAAAATAATGCTCTGGTGGCTGCTTTCTGAAGTCGAGGATATCAATAAAACCTCACCAGTGAAGAACACGCACATCATAGGATGGCCGGGGCAGCAAATGCATACACAGGGTTTGGAGATGATTGCTACGCTATTATTGAATATTCTCTATTGTTTCCTCCTTTGTATCATTTATTCAAGGTCAGTAAATGTGGTGTCTGATAGATTTATTCTTTTTATTTTCACAAATTATTTAATCAGAGTTCAGAACCATTGTTATTAATATGGAAGAAAGAATGGTGTGGTAATTACTTCATGAAGTCAGGGTTACCTACTTGTCATAAGGCACAGATGATAAGTCACCCAGAAATTAAAAATTCAATATTAAATCTATGCAGGAGGGGAACGAACCACTTCGGGGAAAGGAGATATGAAATGTTTTAACACAATTCCTGCTGGAAAAGATGGGCTATGGTGATTTTTACAATGCTCAAGGAAAAGAACTTTTAAGCTAAGCTTTTTGAAAGTATTGATTATTTTATTACATATTTTAACTTACATTATATTTATTATACAGTATAAAACTGAATAAAATTGAAAAAATAAAGTTGGTATTCCATGAAGAAAATAGACATTGGCCATTAACAATAATCTGAGAAAATACGTTTAGTGTCAATCATATAAAAGCTAAATTTATTAAATTTGGAAACCTATCATTTAAAAATGTTCACGCACATTTTTCTGATGAAAATACACTTCTATTTTGCAAACAGGCGTGTATTAAAAGAATTAAAGCATTCTTCAGACAGAAGGTAAGTGTCCCTGGAGGAAAACAAGCAATTATAGGAGGAAATGTAATGACAGAATTTTAAAAAGTGGTCTTACATGTAATTAAATATCTATTTGCACATTGACCACTATACAACATAAAAAGTGGTAAAGACTTCTAGAATATAATCTACTTGTAGGTTAAATACACATCAGCAGTATAAAATGTAAAGATACATTATTCAGAAAAATCTAACTTGGCGTGGGCATACAGGAGCTTAAACTACTGATTGTGAAAATGAGTCCTGGCTTTTTGGTTTCTGATCAAGCTCCCTAGTAATCTTTCTGGACAACCAGCAGATGCTGATCCATGCGTGTGTGTGTGCCTGCCTCATAGATGCAAGACCCAGATGGGACAGGTGACTCCTGCCTTCAATCTGGCCCACCTGCTCCCATCTCTACTGTTCGCAGATTAAACCAGTGGATCAAAGATGCTCTCCTCAGCTCAGCTCTTACTCCGTCTCTATTTCTGTGTGTGGGTCTCTCTGTGTGTTTCTACAATGATTTCTCTGTAAATCTTTCAAATAAAAAGTTTTGTTTTCTTTTTTTTCAGGTAATGACATTCAGAAAATGGTAGAATGTAGAATTAAATTTATACCATGATGATTTCGCTAGTTTATATTCCCAGCAACATTGAACTTGGGCATCTTTTTTTTTTTCTGCATCCTTGTCAGCATTAATTGATTTGCAATTTTTGTGTAATAGTGGTTCAAATTGGTGTGACCTGATTTCTCTGTAACTTCTGCAACCTCAATGGAAGATGGTATACAGATACTTCACGCATGTGAAAACAAATTTATCACATGACAGTCATCTTACTCCTGTGAATTTTCCAGATGAAATGTAACCAGCACATGTGAGTTATTTGTACCCTGGGATTTATAGCAATTCAATTCATAATAGTTAAGATATGAAATTAACCCAGATGACCACCAACCATTTTATCCATGACAGGATGGAGAAAATGTGTCATTTTTATAATTGTAATTATAATTTTTATTTGGAAGTCAGAGTTACAGAGAGGGAGAGAGAGAAAAAGACACAGAAAAGAGAGAGAGAGGAAGAGAGAGAGAGAACTTCCATTTGTTGTTTCATTCCCCAAGTTGTTGCCATGGGCAGAGCCTGGCAAGAGTAAAGCAGGGGAAAATGCCAAATGGGTGTTAGGACCCAAGTTCTTGAGACATTCTCCGCTGCTGTCCCCCTCTAAGCAAGGATATGGATTGGAAGTGGAGCAGATGCGACTTGAACTGGCTTCCCAATGAGATGCTGGTGCCACAGGCAGGGGATTAGCCTACTACGCCATCTCAGCAGCCCAAAAGATCTGCTTTCTAAAATCAATATTTACTTAATAAAATGACATCTATGCATGTACATATGCATATAAATATATAGTCAACTGAAAATAATCTATGTACAGTAATATCAATAATCCACAGAATTAATTGCATGACTCTTTGATGCTGTCTAAATAATTTCTATGAGAAGCAAACCAGCAAGAAAAAAGAAAGAAGAAGAAAGGGTGGCGGAAGAGAGGGAAGGAAAGGAAAAGACAAAGGGTGATAAGAGAAAAAAATACAACTCTGCGTGAGAGAAAGTAGTAGGTTTTTCTATTTAATATGGTTAGCATAGAATTTAACACATTTTTTTACAATATAATTTCTCACCAAACTGGCCATCTTCTTGATGATTTGAAAGTGTTTAAGTCATGCAGAGGATTACATTTTTAATAAAATTAAGAAAAGCGAGAATGAGTATTTAGCATTGTAGCTATACTTATAAATCAAGCTTCATTTTTGTAGTGACACATGTCCTAAAAGTAGTTTAGTGATGACCACACAGTGCATAAACTCAGTCCACAGAAACAGTTCAGCAATGGGTGAGTGTATGTGTACATGTGATTGCAATAGTTTCATTCTTCATTTATAGTCTGCAAAAATGAGAGATTTACAATGGCATTTTACAATGAGCTCATTAGTAGTTGAAAAAGATTTCCTGTGTATTTTAATATTCAAGAAACTAAAAAGTTCATGATAAATAGAAGTAAAAGATAACCATTTTGATTTAAAAAATCAAATATATAAATAGATTATGTGTGACCAACAGATGCAATTTTCCTAGTGTTAGTCTCTTTAGCTGTTGTTTTAACGTGACCATTACACAGCTATCTCACCTAACGCTAAGAAACAACAGCTTAACGACTTTATTCTTACTTCAAAATCAAAGCTTATTTTACATGGATTAGAGAAGTATAGCTGTTTGAATCTGGACAAATGAAAGGTTTACATATTAAAATTAGATATTGCATGGGCCAGGCACAATTACCTAGCAGCTAAAATCCTTGCCTTGAATGCCCCATATGGGCGTCGGTTCTAATCCCGGCAGCTCCACTTCCCATCCAGCTCCCTGCTTGTGACCTGGGAAAGCAGTTGAGGACGGCCCAAAGCCTTGGGACCCTTCATCTGCTTGGAAGACATGGAGGGAGTTCCTGGCTCCTGGCTCCTGGCTTCAGATCAGCTCTGGCCTTTGAAGCCGCGTGGAGGGTGAATAATCTAAAGGAAGATCTTCCTCTCTGTCTCTCCTCCTCTCTGTATATCTGACTTTGTAATGAAAATAAATCAATCTTTTAAAAAATTAGATGTTGCATAACTCAAAACATTTTAATTCTCAATCCCTTTTACTTTCTGTAGCCATTAACAAAGAAATGTTTATTGGTATTATAAAAATTCTCCATTTGTTAATAATGTGCATTTAAAAAAGTGAAATCCTTCACAGTATAAGACAGCATATTTTAAATGATGTGTCACAGAAATAAAATCATACTGAACAGTACCACAGAGTGTTTGTCAAACAGCAGTTATGCACCATTACCCTCCAGGGCAAATCCTAATGTATCTCAAGGGACAAAAAGAAACTCATTGGAAAGTAAGCTACTAAAATTCAGCTACTTGCTGTTACTGTCATTTCTTACTAAAATAAGATATCACTGCCCAAAACACCAAAGTTAAAAAAATATGAATTACTAGGAAAACATTAACTGCTTCAAAACTAACAAATTATCCAATACTGTTCAATAATCAATAATAAAGTTAATGAAACAGGGTAATTAGATTTAATACAAAATTTGGGGGTATTAGTTATAGGATATGTACAATTCTAGTTATGGCTTAGCAAAGCAAGATTTATGTTAAATATTCATAATAGGAATTCTGTAATTTTTTTTAAGATTGATTTTGGTACCCATATGGGATCCAGAGGCATTCTAGGCAAGGACTTTAGCTGCTAAGCTACCGCGCCAGGCTCTTTAATTATTTTGTAAATGTTAAACTTTCTGTATTATGATAAGTAACACATTGCCTAAGTATTCATATAATATACTGTCCAACCACAAAATAAAGTGCTGTGATATGAAGTTTACATACTATGATCATATTGTTTGTTAATTCAGGAGACTGGGATGGAGAATTCTTGCATATTAGGCGTGTTCAGAAATTGTCCTCTTGGTCCTGGTGCGATAGCGTAGTGGTTAAGGTCCTCACTTGGACCGCGTCGAGGATCCCATATGGACGCCAGTTCTAATCCCAGCAGCCCCGCTTCCCATCCAGCTCCCTGCTTGTGGCCTGGGAAAGCAGTCAAGAATGGCCCAAAGCCTTGGGACCCTGCACCCACATTGGAGGCCTGGAAGAGCTCCTGGCTCCTGGCTTCAGATTGGCTCAGCTCCAGCCATTGCGGTCACTTGGGGAATGAAGATCACTTGGGGATGGAAGATCTTCCTCTCTGTCTCACCTGCTCTCTGTATATCTGCCTCTCCAATAAAAAAAGAAAGAAATTGTCTTCTTTATTTTCACGGATTTTTAAATTGATGCAGAAATCTGTTGCACCTAAAATTAACCATTTTATCCTGAACAAGTTAGAGGTATTTAATATACTCAATAGTCTGTGTACTTACCATCTATATCAACTTCAAAGTTTTTTCTCTCTCTCTAAAGGAAGACCCTCTACTATTTTTTTCTTTTTAATGTGAAGGCTTCACGAATTAGTGTGTCATCCTTGTGCAGGGGCCATGCTAATCTTCTCTGCATCATTCTACCTTTAGTGTATGTGCTGCCAAAACAGGCAGGACCCTCTACTGTTAAGCTGTTACCATCTTGAAAAGCTTTGTGTAACCACCATTTGAATGCATGAAAACATTTTACATTCTTATATATTGATTTAGTAAGAATATATTGAAATATGCATAGAATCAATTCTTTGTGTTCGGCTTTGGAGCAGTGGTTAAGAACTACCTTGGGACATTGGCAGCCTGTGCCGGAGTACTTGGATCAGAGTTCCTGTGCCGGAGTACTTGGATCAGAGTTCCTGTGCCGGAGTACTTGGATCAGAGTTCCAACTCAGTAGCTATTCAGCCTCCAGCGAGACGTGGAATCACAACCATACAGGAATGGTCAGATGGACTCCTCGGCGGCTGGTGTGCCCTCGTTTCCCTGACTGCCATGGGAGTATACCTGCTGACGGGGGCTCTGGATCTCGATTTACCTTTCCTTCTCTCTGCATTGCAAAACAAACAAGAAAATAAATTTCAAAGATTGTATAATTTTAATAAAATAAGAGAAATTACATACTATAATGGAAACTCTAGGCTTTTGCAAACTGTAAAAGTCATGATGTGATTGTATTCATTATGACACTGCAGTAGAACAGCTTCAAATGTATAACAATTCAGTTTTTGTTTTTGTATGACTAATTATCTAGACATAAGTAAGCATTAATGTATTTTTCATTAGATTAATGGAAAGTACAAATGCTTTAGGCACAAAATGTAAGCATATGTAACCTAACAACCCTGTATTAGTTTTTATTTCATATACACAACATTCATTTTAGTATTTGTGATATTTGTCCTTGTTGCTGATATAAGAACACTTATTCTGACATCTATCCAAAGGTACGTATATATATTTTTTAAGCTTTATTTTATTTTTATGGCAAAGTCAGACATACAAAGAGGAGGAGAGATGTTCCGGCTGATAGTGTTCACGTGCACTTGTTCATTGATTACAGATGCTTTAACTAGATGTGTGTATGAAATTAGCAATTATCAAAACGCATTCACATATACAGATTCCCAAGTCATCACTTTAGCTCTTTGCTAAATATGTGTAAGATATGAAAATATTAATCGATACTTTGTGTCAGTTTGACACCTAAAATTTTCCATTAGTTTTGTAAAGACCTCCTGAAAACACTAAAGACATTGATGGAATGGATGGAATCTAGGTATTAAACATATATCATCCAATAGGAAAAGACCATAGAGGAAAAAGTCCTTAAAGAAAAGACCATATGGGCAACTAAATCCAAAGCAAGGCAGATGGCAAAATTTGCTTGAGCCCTCTAGTGGATGAACCAGGGAATTGATGATAACTTTAGGAATCAAGCCCCCTTACCAAACCAAAGTTCTACTGAGTTAAATCTGTGAACCTTCTCTCATTTATATATCAGACTAACTCTATTGAAATAACTTTAAAGATCAAAAATGTCAATTGTGATCAGTGTTGTAGTTTGAATCGCAGCTGTCATGTTGCATTGCAGACACAGCTGCTCCATGCGCTTGCTTCGATGAGTTTGCAGGGTGTGAAGAGCTGATTGACTCTTTCCCTTTTATCTCCCTGGTCATTTAATGCCTTTCTTTGATCATTTATCTGACAATCTAGAAATACTGAAATTGGCAACCTACTTTTCTCTATCCTTTATATTGGTGACCTTATTGATTATATTGATTAAGATATTCTGTTGATTAAGATATTAAGATCATATTGATAATCCTATCCAAATTTATAGTTTAAATTTTCAACAATTATGCATTCAACTGAGAATTCCTATCTGAACTTCAAAATTTGTATGAACTGGACTTCCACTTGCACTTCAAATAGGTTTGTCACATTTGATGTATCTATATGAAATTACTCCTTACTGGGCCCGGTGCTATAGCATAGTAGTTAAAGTCCTCGCCTACAATGCCTGGACTCCCATATGGGTGCCGGTTCTAATCCCGGCGGCCCCGCTTCCCATCCAGCTCCCTGCTTGAGGCCTGGGAAAGCAGTAGAGGATGGCCCAAAGCTTTGGGACCCTGCACCAGTTTGGGAGACCCAGAAGAAGGTCCTGGCTTCGGATTGGCTCAGCTCCAGTCGTTGCGCCCACTTGGTGAGTGAACCATCGGATGGAAGATCTTCCTCTCTGCCTCTCCTCCTTTCTGTATATCTGCCTTTCCAATAAAAATAAAATAAAATCTAAAAATAAAATTTACTCATTACTACAACATATTTCACAAACTTCTCTTTATCAAAATAAATGTTTGCAACTTAATACATTCTTTTATTACACTCAGAAACAAAAGAACACTTCGTCATTCCATTATCTACTTTTTTTCTTCCCCCAACATATGGCAATACCATCCTTCTTAGACGCCACTTTTTGATATTTCTTAATTCCTCTGACATTCACCTCTGTCTGCCCATATAGCCAGGAATTTCTCCTGGAGTCATGGCCAAACATTATACAAAACCAAGAAGGGATTTCACAGGTAGGCAGCTGAAACTTCAGACTCCCTCACTGTGCATGGCAGTTCGAGGTTGTGCATGCATTTTTAGTTTGAAATATATATCTTTTTCTCAAGCTGGATACACAGATTTTGTAATTGCTAGGCCCAGAAAATGAGTACAGAAAGTGAGAAATAATTGATTAGCAACTCACCTTCTCTAAAGAATTGAGAGTAGATTTCTAAAAAAAATGGCTATTGGTTTTCATCATCACATTCAAGGATGTGAAATAAAGGTGTTTAATTAGAAGCAATCGTCACAGGGTTCATAGAAGTTAATCACTACAAATAATGGCTTCAATAAAGTTTTATCCCTTCCCTAAACTATTCTTCCTGTTTCTCTTTTGCACAAATTTACAGGATAATGCAAAAGCACTCAACTACCTGTCACAACACTGTCACATTTATCTTGTCATTTCTTCTTGGAAGATAACCAATAGCTTATGAGAATCCTGCAACTGTAATGCTGCAGAAAAGTACATATAAATTTCTAAATATTTAAAATAAAAATATTACCTCCTCCCACTGGGAAACTACTATTAATAAATTTAAATAAAACCTAGTAAAATGTCAATGATTTTGAAATTATTTCGATGCAAAAATATTTAGCTATGTGTTTTGCGCATTAAACTATTTTTTATATTTATTATCACTGCATCTATACACATATAATTATGCATTGCGTTGATTCCATGTTTATAGTACAAGTAAGAATAACAAAATACATATAAGTAGATTAGTTAGAAGAAAAGTAAAAGAGGTACATAGACTATACCAAACATTTTTAATGATGAGTCATGTCAAAAATTTACATAATTGGGACAGGGTATGTTCACTTCATTCAAATGAAGTCAGCCAAGTATGGGAAGCACTTGTTTTGGAAATGCCCTGTGGCAGCAGGAGTTTGTTATGAATTCGTAATTGAAGGTAGTTGACATACACAGCTCACTGTGACTTACAGCTCATTGTGACTTTCATCTCAGAAGCCTTTAGTCTAATGTTTTTAAAGCCAAGGAAATATTGAATATTTTGAGCCTTTGTCCTGAAAAAAAAAACATTGTCCTGAAAAAATCAGGTCACTCACAACAGCATTTTTAATTTGACAGGGGATTACAGAAACATTTGGTGCTCTTTAGCTGTTGTCACACCCATCTATTACATTAAGAACAAGTTGATTTTAATATTTGTCAAATTAAAAATCATTGTATCAGGCTAACCTTGGGCATTCATTTACATAATTGGCTCTCTGCTTGCTGTGTATTATGTGACACCCTTATTTGATTACTGTTCATTTTTCTAAAATTCTGAAGCAGCATCTAACATAACTTGCATATTAATTTTTCATTTCATCATTCTTTGTGTGCAGATAACTTGCAGCAAAATCTCCTATTTCCTCACTACTTGTTCTGTCCGTTGTTCTAGAGTTTTATTTAAAAATAGTGCAATCCAAAGTTTTTTTTTCTATTCAGTGGTGGGATGATGAACCTGAGGATTTCAAAGGGTTAGTTGAAATAGATGAAGCATCTTCCTAACAATGTTAGCCTTCATCCAATCTCTGAAAGTTCAGCGAAAAAGCAAAAAGGTGTGAATATTTATGGGTCACCATATTTTCAAACTATTTTCTAACCATGCTAGAATAAAATAAGATGTTTTCTTTCTTATATTTGGAAATTGACTGTGCTTCCACTCGACTCAGCTGGGCTATTCGTAACAGTGATCTCACGTTCCAAGGATATCCATTGTGTGTGGTTGACTATCATACAGCAGAAGCTTAGTATAGGCACCAAAGACAGTTTTCTCTTGTTAATCTCTTTTCAGCTCCTCAAAACTGGTTGATCCAGATCTTTGCTTATATGACCATCTTTGTAGTTGCATTTCAATGGAAAAAATGTTCTCTCTGAAGCTACCACATTGACTTCAATCTATCAGGAAGATGTAGAGAGTAAAATCAGAAAGAAAAATAGAGTAAAGTAGGACTTGCCTTATGTATACAGTGCATATAGATAGAGAAGGGGCAAGTGCCTCTCCTGCTGTGGTAGAGGGGTTTCAGGTCCAGTTCCCTAGTTCTCAGATTTCCCATTCCGACTGATAATTCAAGATTTTCTGGGCCTCCAACATGCAGATCGTTGCACATTCTAGCCTTATGCTTACATGACCCAATCCTATATTCTAGCATATCTCCAAAAGTTATTGGAAGTTAATATTATGAAAAAATAATCACATCTCAAATACTTGTAATCTCAATAACATTTACTTATATTTACTATGAACTATCTTTGAAGTCATACGCATACAAATGTAATGTAAGTTATAACTTTCAATTTCATGACATTTCTGTTTACTAAATATGCCTATATTTTAAGAGTTATCTATTTATTTATTTGCATTTTATTTGAATTCAGATTTAGAGAAAGAAGAAGAGACAAAGAGAGAACTTTCATCTTCTCTTTCACAGGCCGAATGGGCAGAACTGAGCTGATTGTAAACCAAGAGCTGGAAGCTTTTTCTGGCTCTCCCGTTGTAGGTGTGGGGACCAGCAACGTGAATTATCCTACACTGCTTTCCAAGACCATCGTAGGGAGCTTTCTTGGAAGTAGAGCAGCTGGGATACTAGAAGATGCCCATATGGGATACCAGTGCTACAGGTGAAGGCCTCCCTACATCGGCATGACGCCAGCCCTATGTGAGGAATATTTAATTCATTTAGATACAGAAGAGTCCAGAATAATAAGCTATATACATTTTTGTTTTCAAAAAATATTTCCAAGTTATTAATGTTAATTTAGACCTGAGAGTAGAAAACAAGAAAACTTAGAACAAGTCCTTGTATAGCGAATGCATAATTCAGGAAAGATTTCAAACAACATTCAAATTTTCAAGATTGTGTATGGATTTCTGTATTTTGTTAATTATCAGGTTATAAGATCAGCACAATTAGATTGTAATATTTTATAAGTGTGTAAAAATTAAAGACATGCAATGTCTTTCCTGAGCAGAATGGCTAATGAGAAAATGGGACACAAAATGCTGCAGTTAAAATAATTAATCCCACAAAGATGCTTTTAAAAAAAAAGCTACGGTGTTTGTTTGCATATCGATGTATTGTCTATTATTTCATTGCTTTTAGTCTGTTGTCTCTCTATTATTGTTCCTTGATTGCCACTCTGCAAAGAAGCCAGATGGCCAATTCCAACTCTCTAGTGCAACAAAAACACACACCAATTTCCTTCCTAGAATTAATAACAAACAATACAGCGAAGGTCACTTCAGTGGCCATAGATGACCTCCAGGTTGCAGTTGACTACAGAATCCTGAGTGGCAGAGAACTTCATTCCGGGACTTCAAGTGGCAGCAGCTGCTTTCTTCTCAAACTAGTTTTGTTTTGAAGAGCAATTGTGGCAGTTCAGGCACAAGACTAGAATTCCTTGACATTGTCAGAGTGTCTGTCTCTTTTTTTTTTCTTATCTGCCAGAGTCAGAATTTTTACACCTAAACAAGAAACTTGTGTTACAAAATATGTATTTTGTGATAAATTATGGTGTATCATTTCAAATACAATAGTTTAGAAATTACCAAGTATTTATATTCATAGCTATAGTAATGTATTAACTGCAGCAAGCCTATCCTTCAGATGAAGGAGATTTAAATTTGCAGCTCTTCTGTATTAAAATCATTTTGACAGCTTTTTCATGATTTTTCACATCATCTTTCCATCAAAAAATTATTAATAAGATACACTGAGAAAAAGAAAATGAATTTTTCTCTGAAACAAATTTTACATATTAAAATGATGCCATCACAGTCACATATACATGTGTACACATGAGTCCAAAGATTTATATGTTTCCCTTATTTGAGTGTTAGAGTGCAAATTAGACTGCAATTGATATTTTAAAAACAAGGTTTCAGGCTCTTGCTTGAGTAGACAAGGTTGCACAATTATAACAATTATTATAACCTATTTTAATTTATCAGAAAATCATGTAATTTGATTTAAAAAATGTATAGCAGTTTGGGCATCAAACGGGGGCACTGGCATCCCATGTGGAGGTCGGTCCATGTTCTGGCTGAACCACGCCCAAACCAGGTCCCTGATCATTTGCCTGGAGAAGTAGCAAAGGCTGGTCCAAGTCCTTGGGCTCTTGTGTTCAAGTGAGAGCGCAGGAGGAATTTCCTGGCTCCTAACTTCAGAATAGCCCATAACTGGAAACTCTGAAACTATTGCAAATGACATTCATTATGATAAGTAAAATAAGCAAAGAGAGACAAGTCAAGTATAACTAAGTTTATACAAAGAGTCTCCAAGTTGCTCTCAAGAAGGCACCTTAGTTGTTACAGGAGGTTGGAGTGTATGGGGTGGGAGAATGGGGCAAGATGATTCGTAAGGATTAAGCCGTAGTGAGGAATAAGAAGTATAGTTCATGGAATTATAGAAGATGTTGATTCGCTCCTGTGTCCTTTAGGAAAAAAACAGCTAGAACAAAGAGTTTTTTTTTTTATCACAAATAATTGCTAACATATACTTAATATACTTGCTATGCTCTATTGGCAGGATTCTTTGAATACATATATCAAATAAACTCATAGTACTCCATAAATACATTAACTTATGCATCAACTAAAAAAATGTTTTAAGATGTTTTCTCTCACCATAACATAATTGATGTGAATTTGTTTATGGAAGTGATTCTAGCAATCAGGCTTTAAAATGTGTCTGTGAAGCGTATTGATTATGTGTACTGGTTATGATAATGATAAAGCCATTCAATCTTTCAGTTATTTGTTACATACACAGATGTCAATCAATTTACCAATCATGTATAATTCATCTGTCATTACATTTATGTATACAGTGAGCTTTCGGAAGATCACATATTTTAAGTCATGTGTTTAACCCATGTGGAAAACCTATTGAAGAGATTTAATATTCTGGTAAGGAGCAATATTGAATATATAACTTGAAATATCACTCCTGGGATATATTATTTTTGGTTAAGAATCCATAATTTTTTCCACAAAAATAAAAAGTTGCAACTATAGCTGTTTTATTTCTGCTCTTCGTCATTGGTTTCACAGATATTATCGTCCCCATAAATTTGTAGTAAAAATTTGCTCGTATTCAAATGTTCGTTGTTTTACATTATCTTTCTGTCTTCTTTAAGGCTTTTCTTATATTAAAATGAAAAATATATTAATTATATTATATTTGGTCATCATATTTTTGTTTTTATTTTTCTGGGGTTTGAATTAGTGTTTTCCACCTCAAGAACAATATCTTAAGAAAGGTGGGGGAATTGTTCATTCTAACTGCTCTTATTTAATTTGTAACATACTGATTAGATTGTTCTTCATATATTTTAACTGTCACAAAATCACCATGAATTTTTAATCAGCCTATTGACCCACTTTTGTTAAAGTTATATAGCTTTACTTATTTACTATGTATCTGAGAATTCATTGAAATTTCATTATGGTATTTATTCCTCAAAGCAACATTTTATTAGGTATATTTTCAATTCTGTAATTTTTTATTATTTTTATATCTTTTTCAAATTTACTAATATATTTGTCTCTTGGTTATTTTGTTGTTGTTGTTGTTTTTATATTTTTCTCACTGGTTTCCCAATTGTGAATACTGCAGTTTCTCCTATGGTATGTCCTTAAAGTCTGTTACTAAATATTGATGCGTTTTTCGGTTGTCATTATTGATGCTCTATCTCTTCTCAGTTGAGTAAAGGTTTATATTCTGGACATTCTGAGTGGATTATATTCTGGACATTCTGAGTAATATACCAAGTGTTCGGACCCAGGTGCACTCTTTCAGCAGAACTCGGTCCAGAGGCTGCCTGCGGGGCATCTCCTCACGCTTGGCTGTAGCTCTCTCTGCAGGGTTACCTGTGTCAGTATCTCACCTCTGTTTCATTCTGGCTGACTCTGTATGTTTTCATGTTCAAGTCTTTCATCCTGCAATGTTGAGATACATTCCAACGATTTATCCACTGCACTTTAAGTGATTTATTTATTTGAAAAATAGAGTGAGCTAAGGTGACAGAGAACGCAGAAGAAAAGGGAAAGGAGAGAAAAAGGAAGAGAGTAACCGTGAGTGAGCAAGCAAGTGAGATTGAGGTATTTCATTGTCTAGTTTTCTCCCCGAATGCCCACAACAGTCAACGCCAAAGCCAGGCTGAAGACAGGAACCAGGAGTTCTAGCAGGGTCTTCCACGTGGTGACAGGAACTAAATCACTTGGAAATTCACCTGTCGCCTGTTAGGTTCCTTAGTGGGAATGTGGAGTTTAGCATTCGTATTTGATTTTGAATCTTCTTTTCCATGTTTGCTTCTGTGTTCTTGTGTACAAGTCTATTAAGACCATCTTTCATGCCATTTACTTTGGCCTTTAACATCGCCAATTTTCCCTGTTATAATTGGAATCAGACATCATACTGAATCGTTTTTTATTCCTACACGTTATTTTTTTTCTTTCTGTGTTGTTGAGATGCATAGTAATGCAATTTATCATACCACTGTGACAAGGTACTGGGAGTAATATGTTCTTCCCGATTTCTTCTAATGTTTGTTAGCCATGTTCAAAATAATATTTAGAAAAAATGTTATTTTTGTCTTTTGAATTGCAAAAATATGTTAAGAAATCTGTCTGATGCTCATATGTTGAAGATATTTTCGACTTGACTTTTGAAAAATGAACTTATGCCAACTATATTTGTATTTTTCTGCATACTACTTCTTTATAATCATTTCCATAGTCTCTGATACTTCCTTTTAGCTCAAGACCTAAGAACAATGTTATTGACATCTTTGGAACCTCTTCTTGAGACTGTGTGCAATAGAATGGGAATAAAATAACTAACCAGAAATAACTGTGTTAATGTCTATTTGAATTTAATGTGGTGAAAGAGAATAAGGAAATGAAACAGTTCACATTTAATCATTTTTTGAAAGGGTATGTCTAAATGTATAAATGAAAAGGATTTTTATTCTAGTTAGAGGACATATGCTCATTGTTGCTGAGAACAAAATTTATTATCAAAAGGTAATGAAGTATTAATGGCTTATTCATACACTGTTTGAATTTATCATTCTGTGCAGGAATGTTAATATTTCTTATACTCTACATAAACTAAATATGAATAATTGGCTTAAGACTTCAAACTAAATTACTTTATGAATAAAAGGTATTCAGTCAGCATATCAGAAGAATTAAATAACATCTATATTTATATTTCTTTGTTAATTTAATTTCCACATTGTTAGGTAATAAAATATTAATAATTGAATGTCCTGAATACATGTAAAGTACTTCATTTTCATTGTCTTATTTTTCCCAGTAAGTTACATAACATTTCAATATTTTTGTAGGATTATCTTTAAAGAAAAAAAATGTTTCAAAAATATTAATTTTAAAATGATTAAAATAGTTTTAACCACCTATTGCTTAATAAATTATGCTATCACTTATGCATGTCCACTTATTTACAACACATTAAAAATATATCATTTTATTTTTATACAATTATATGTTGACAAAGTATGAGTCATGAGAGTAAAAGTCATAAAACAGTTGCATAAATGATCATTATATTTAAGATCCTATTTTGTTTACCTAAATTAAGGTCCTAACCCCAAATCCTAGAAATGTGCTGATATGCTACTATTAAATTCTCCTGTTTTTCCTAAAGTTTCATTTGGGGGTGACTACACAAAATCTCCAATGTCTAGATTCTCTGTCTCATCAAAATGTGTTTGAGATTGAACTGTGATGTCACATACATATATACCAGTACTGTAACATTCCAAATTCATCATTCTGTGTCATAAAGAAATAATCATTTAGTTTTTTAGTCATTTGATAATTCAGTTGTATCAAGATCTGTTTCAATTTTATATTCTTTCCTATATGATATAATTAACATCTTCATCAAAATTCAATCTGCCATGCACTTTTCTTATAACTGGATTTTCACTGTTTTGCAATCACTAGAGTGTACATTTATTTTATGTTTTGGTAGCTATAGTGTGTCTTTTTCTAACTATTTATTTTTTTTATCAGAAAGTCAGATTTACAGAAAGAGGAGAGAAAGATCTTTCATTTGCTGGTTCACTCCCCATATGTTTTCAATAGTTGGAGCTGAGACAGTCCAAGGCCAGGAGCCAGAAGCTACTTCCAGGTCTCCAGGTGCAGGCTCCAAGGACTTGGGTCATTATCTACTGCTTTCTCACACAATACACAGGGAGCTGGATGGAAAATACAACAACTGAGACAAGAACCAGTGAGTATATGGGATGCTGTGCTTGGAAATGGAGGATTAGCCAGCTGAGCCAACACTCCAGCCCTAGCTATATTATTTTAATTTGAAGTTTTGAATTTATTTTTGCTAGATAAAATAAAATTATTTCTAATATTTATTGATTTTTCTAAATTATATTACTGTTTATTTGATACTGTTAGCATTCTTAATGTTTGAGCAGATGCCTAAAATGACAGTGTAGCTGAAATTTTGATATTTTATTCAATAGATGCCACTTTTTTGTTTTATTTTGTTAAACTATTAATAGACTATTACTAGTTGTTCACATCACAAGAATGACATTAGTAATAAGCTATGATTTCGTCAGTTGGGTTTGGTTTGGTATATTTAATTTGAACATAGTGCCTCCATGCTTCCATTGTGAGTCACTGTCATCAAATATTTATTTATCCTGTAAATGCTGAAGCCACACAACAAAGGTAAGAGTAATACTTACTGTAAACCTTGTCCCACGTAAATGTCTTACAGAGGATAAAGACAAATAGTTACAATTATCATATTTGCCATAAAAACTTAAACTATGTAACAGATGTCTGTGGAAGTTGTTTTGTGGTTGTTGCTGTGCATTGCATTATGTCACCACTCGGGACGCTCTTATCCTATTTTGGAGTGCCAGCAAAGTACTGAAGTTGTTAAAGAATCTGGAAAGCATCGGATGATAGCTGAAGAACTTTGGCCCCAGTTATGACCTGCAAAGCCTGCATACAATTTTGGACTTCCCCAGTTAATCTTAGCCTTGGTTTTTATGAAAATAGAAGGAAAATCTCCTCTCTATCGCTCCCTCCATTTCTGTCCCTCTGTCATTCAAACACACACACACACACACATATATATATATACACACAGAATATATGTTTATATATGTTTACATATACATAAAGCTGTACAGTATTAATTTTGGGGGCAGATGTTTGTTCTAGTGGATAAAACTTCTCTGGGACTGGTCACACACCAAATCATAATATGTCGATTCAGGTCCTGGGTCTTCACCCAATTCCAATTTCCTACTAATGCACAACCTGAGAGGCATAGGTATTGTCTTAAGTATTTTGGTTCATGTCAGCAACTTGTGACAATGAACTGAGTTTCAAGCTACCAGCTTTAACTTCGCCTGGTTGTGGCTTTCACTTTCAGCTGTATTTATTTTGTCAAAAAGAAAAAATGGTGGAGAACACACATGTTTGTATTATTTAGCGCAGTATAATTGATTTATTTTTCTGGTCAATTGTGATTTACTATGGCTCACTTTCTACATACACTTATGCAAAATAATGTGCTATTGTATTGCCTGAGGCCTGATACAATTTACCTGGATGTTTGTAGTTTTATTTTCTCTCTGTGATCTCCAACATACACTGGAAAGTAGTTAGCCCTGAGAAAGGTCTCAAATGAAGAATCCATTTTTAAGACACTTAGTCTAGTTACCCTCGGCACAGTCTGTCAAGCTTTTGACTGAGGGTGATTGCTAACATGGAGTCTCACTCCAGATGGTCACACTAAATGTTTTAATATGCAGTGTAACATTTTGTATTTTGTATTATTTTTCCCTAGAAATATTGATATGAACTTGTATTTTTGAAACAAAAATGAGCTTAATTATATTTACTTTTTAAAATGCCAATTCTCTGATACTTCCGGTGTTAAAATAAGAAGAGGTTAACAAAGTAGAATGCTGACAGAACAATAGTCCTAAGTCTTGCTTTATATTTTAAATTTTGACATATTAATTAGCTTTCTAAATACCATAATTACATTTCATCTTATCCTCATCAGGGGATTATTAGCACAGTGGCAGGGTGTTGTCTAGGTCAGGGTCAAGAAAAATGCTGCATTGAAATGTTTCTGCTGATTCGCTCTAAAATATGTCAAGATAGCGTATCTAGACATGTATACACCTGCTCTCTTCAAAATAAGAATCTTTGACACTGCTTAAAAATAATAAACTAGCACTGTAAATATGTGTATAAAATTTAACTATACCTCCTGCTTAGAATTTTATATCAACGTTTTGTCTCTTTTCCAAGATTCTCTCATTTTCATCATAGAAAATTATTCGTTTTTCCAATTATTCCAAATAAAATGTGGTAATGCTTACAAGTAAAACAAGTTTTCAACATGAGATAAAGATATACCTTTTTCTCAGATTAAAACAAATCCATTAGGCCTAGTTAATCAGTGAATAAGAAATAGGTTGGTCAAATAAAGTTAGTAAATGTTAGAAAATAAACTTCTATGGGTAATAAAGCCAGAGACAGGTTATATATTTTTGAAGGAAGTTTTGTATTTTATCAAGAAATAATTTATCATTCAGGATATTTTCAAAAATTCTAACAATGAGATAATATGTATCTCCAAGAGAACAATTCAACTCTTTTAATTACATTATGCAAGTTGCAGAACACGTAAAGTTGAAATTTTATTTACTCTTTGACATAGGGATGAACGTTCTCCGAGTAATACAGTTTTTAAAGCATATTTATAAAGCGATTCTTTTTTTAATCATTGTTTTTTTATTTTTATTGGTAAGTCAGATATATGGAGAAAAGGAGAGACAAAAAGATCTTCTGTCCGCTGATATGCTCTGAGTCTCCCATGCAGTCTGGGGATGCCAAGGGCTTGGGCCATCCTGGGCTGCTCTCCCAGGCCGCATGCAGGGAGTTGAATGAGCAGAGGGGCGTTGGTACACTAATAAGTGCCCATATAGGATCCTAGAGCGTGTAAAGTGAGCATTTTAGGCTCTAGGCTTTTGTGACGGGCCCTATAAAGAAATTTTTAAAAGGCGTAAGCTAAATATTGTATGCCAGTAAAGAATCTTGGGCTTTGTTAGTTTTTGTTTGTTTGTTTTAGTATATCTAAAATTTGTTCTCTGCCTCACTGATCTGTATTATTTAAACATTGATGATAAATAGTTTTAGACACATACATCCGTAAGAGATAATATATTGCAAATAATTTCCTCCTACAGGCATTAACAGGGAAATGTTAAAAGCACAAATCTTTATTAGGATTGAATATATATATATATATATATATATTATATATATATATATAATATATATATATATATATATAATTGCTGTCTTAGCTTGAAGTAATACTGTGTTCAATTCTGAATATGTTTACACCAAATTGTGGTTAAAATAACATTTCAAGCAACATAAATTGACCCTATTTTGCAATTGAAAGGAGTCTTTGTTGTGGACACATCCTGCTGGGCTGAAACACCTTCTACAAAAGGATTTATTAATATAGAATAGAGATGATTAAATGAAGAATTTAGAAGAAGGAATTATTCATGATTTTCTCGTTTGTCCTTAAATTTAACGGCATGTGTTTCCAAAAGCTTGAATCAGAGGGAGATTAGATAGACAGAGAGCAGAAAAAGATAGCATAAAGGAATGTGCTGTGACATGGTTAATGTACTCACAAAACAAGAACTGCCAGGAGGAGAGCAGATAGAATCAGGATGAAATGCAGGTTTTGCTGCACTGGTTTCACAGGTCTGACTCCACTGTCAGAGCATACGTTTAGGATGCGATTCCATGTGCCCAGTTTGTGGGAATGCTGTAAAGCAACTCAAAAAAAATAATAGAGAAAGGAACTACCATGGCGTTAATGATAGGAAAATCATAATGTTTTTAAAATTTTTGAAAGACTTTAAAGGGATTATATAATAGAATATCAAATATAGTATACTCATTGTGCCTATTATTGTCCAATCTCTGAACAAAATTTTAAAATTACAAGTTAGTGGACATTAGATTTCTTTGAAGTTTTATAAAACTTTTCAAGTTTCAAAAATTTAAATTTTGACTGTAGATAAAAATCTTCTGAATTTTTCCATTACCCATACAAATATTTTAAATTTACGTTTGTGCTTCTTTGGACAAATATAAATGGGCTGTAACTCTGCACAAGTTAATATGATGTTTTCGAATTTTTGTTTCATAATGTTTGCAACATATAGAAAATGAGCTCTTTGGGTTCAATAAGATCTGGACATTGAAAATGAGCCAGGAGTCAGTCCCTATTACACTAGACTGTCTAACAGATCGAACACAACTCAGTGAAACAAGTCAATAGTCTTGATACTCGTTTGTCCTTGAAACTCTTCCATGCCATTTGTCAGGTTTATCTTCACGGAAAGAAGTCCAATTCATTTCCAACCAGTGAATACTACTTGCAGTGAGGGTCTTCTTAAGCTTTACCAAACAATGTGCAGTGTTATAGAGCCCCTCCTGCTTGGATCATTGTGTATAATCACTTCAAATCAAAGAAAAAGCACTACTGTCCTCAGCGCCTTATGTCCTTCTCACTGTTCTTCAACCTCACAGGACAGGGGAAGTTAATTTATGAATTAAGAGGCATACATACAATGCAACACTTTTAGTGGTCACTCAGTGATTTGAGGAACAATATTTTAGTCAGTTTATGACTGATAAATTACAGACAGGCAGCCAACATAACTTTCCTGATGCAGCTTTTTATTTTGAAAAAAGAACAAATACATTCTGTAAATTTATAACCCCTCTGTAAGATTTTTGAGATTCATTTGACTCAAAGAATTGTGAATAGCTTCTCAAATGTTCATATACATTTTTTCAAGGTTTTACATCAAATTTGGTTTTCCATTTGTGTATATAATTATTGAATGGTTTATTTCTCAAATGTTTTCAACTCCTTTACCTCTTTTTAAATTGTATTCTGGGAATGCTTCAGGAGATAAAACTCAAGGAAATAGCCTTAGCCATTGCTAAACTAACAAACTGACTGGCTAATTAAATACATAGATGTAAAGCATGCAAGGGAAAATAGGAAAAATGGTTGATATTAAGTGCATTATGCAAAATGTAGACCTATAAAATGTTGGATTCCAGAATTAACTGTAGGGTTTAAGAAGACAAGAATAGCTTAATTTCAGATTTTTTTTTTTTGTCTTAGAAATGTTCTGGATTTAATATCTTTATATATGTAAACTACTCAGACTGAGTTAAATCTTCAGTCTCCTCCAAGACCCTTGCTCCTGCCTTTATTCCTTTCTGCTTATTAATTTAAAAAAGGAAAATCGAATGCAGGAGAAACACCATCTGCTTTTTTAAAACCATGTTTATAATTTTACCACCCTAGTGACTGGCACGATGGCGTAGTGGTTAAATTCCTCACCTTAGGCATGCCAGGATCCCATATAGGCACCAGTTCCAATCCCTGCAGCGCTGCTTCCCATACAGCTCTCTGCTTATGGCCTGAGAAAGCAGTCGAGGACGGCCCAAAGCCTTGGGACCTTGCATCCATGTGGGAGATGCGGAAGAGCTCCTGACTCCTGGCTTCGGATTGGCTCAGCTCCAGCCATTGCGGTCACTTGGGGAGTGAACCATCAAACGGAAGATCTTCCTCTCTGTCTCTCTTGCTCTCTATATATCTGCCTTTCCAATAAAAATAAATAAATCTTTTAAAAAATATTTTACCACCCTCTGTTCTCTTCTGTTATCATAGCACAACAGCCCTTCATCTTTGCTGTTCATCATAACTGTCTTGAGGACCAGGCAAAATACCAGTATTAGGAAGCAGGTCTGGACAGAAACTCTTCCTTTTGCATACATTTCAAGTTCCCTTACTATTTTTAGCATTGTCCCGCTTCTCTATTGACTTCAAAAGGATGCAATGACTTTTGTATACCAAATGTAGAATGGAAAATAAAAATAAAAAACAATTATTTTACTATACAACAACATAATATGATAACCAATCTCACAATTTTGGTCAGATAAAATGATAAGTTTTGGAAAAAGTTTTAGAATGAATATGTTTTGAATGAATTTGAATCACAAAATTTTCCGTGTGATTTTTTGTGTTGTAAGTAGAATGTGGGGACTGTTATGATACATAAATGAAATATCCAATGATATGTTTATCAAATTTTTTTTAAATCAATATGCCATGGATAGTTGAAAAACATAAGAGAAATCACATTCTTGCTTTGCAGGCATTTGCTAACCAGATTGCCCTGTAAAGACACTGTTATGCATACTTATAAACATGTTTTAAACTTTGTAATCTATCAAACTAAAAGGATTAATATTTGCCTAAAATGAAATAAAACTCCTTGTATTTGTTTATTTAACTCAAACAAATATTTAGCAAACACATTAAATAATCAAGATACTACATCAAGACATTGAAAATGACCGTAACAAAATACTCTCCCTCACTAACTGCACAAACGTAAATTTCTAATTGGAAAATGTTGATCAATATAAAATGAATCTCATTAAGTGAAATCAATTTCCTTTTGTTTTTATGCTTATAATATCTGCCTACTGATTGGTTTTTATGTCCATTTATATCTATAATGAGAATATATATATATATATGTGTTTTGTCAATTTGCTATGTGGTCCTAATTTACATTTTCCATGACTTATGTGTATCTCTTACTGATTTTTTTGTTTTTTAGGATTCATTTATTTATTGTTACTTAAAAAGGAGGTTTACAGAGAGCAGTTGAGACAGAGAATCTTTCATCCTCTGAGTTCCTCTTCAGATGGCTCCAATTGCAGGAGCTGAGCTGTCTGAAGACAGGACCTTTGGCCTCTTCCATCTGTTTCAAGTGGGTGCGGTGGCACAAGGACCTGAGGCATCCTTCGCTTCTTCCATGGGGATAGACTGAAACTGGAGCAATCAGGACTCTCACTGTCACCCGTTATGGGATGTTGACACCACAGGAAGAAGCTTAACTTACAAAGTGCGCTGGACCAGCTCCCATTAATGACTTTTTGTATGGCAAACATCCATCTGATCAAATCACCTTCACTTTTTATAGCAGGGGGTTTGTAGCCCCATGAATTTTGAGTAATATTTTATACAGAGTCTGAATTTTTGTGAGTTTCTCGAAACAACATTATACTAGCATTTATTTTCTATTTTTTTAAAGATATATTTATCTGTATTACAAAGTCAGGTATACAGAGAGGAGGAGAGACAGAGAGGAAGATCTTCCGTCCGATGTTTCACTCCCCAAGTGACCGCAATGGCTGGTGCTGCGTTGATCCGAAGCCAGGTACCAGGAACCTTTTCCAGGTCTCTGACGCGGGAGCAGGTTCCAAAGCTTTTTGCTATCCTCAACTACTTTCCCAGGGAGCTGGATGGGAAGTGGAGCTGCCGGGATTAGAACCGGAGTCCATATGGGATCCCGGTGCAATCAAGGCGAGGACTTTAGCCACTAGACCACGCTGCTGGGCCCAGTATTTATTTTCTAATTTCCAGCACTCAAATTATTTTTCATAGTCTAATATGCTCTTTTCTGTTTAGACTGCTTGAATTTTCATCATGCTATGCTGTTCAGTTTCATTCAGATTTGTGAGACCTTACAGTTTGACTGCTGTCAATTTGAAATTCTCACTTAAATTCCTGTTGCTATACAACCACATATTTTTTGACCTCATGTTTTTAAACCTTTAGTAAATTGAAGTTGCGTGGTACAATTGCTTTTCACATGCACTGGGGAATGACCCAAAGCCAAAATCTCCTAAAGCAACAGTTCAGCAGGACCATCCTTTAATCTGTTACCACTCTGTGATGTTCATGGTGTTCTGGTACTCTTAGGTGTTTGGGTTTTCTATCTATATGTATTTTTTAGCATTTCAGTTTCTGTGTTTAGGAGAACTAATCAAGTAATCATCGATAGAACCAATGAAGACTCTGCTTGGGATGCCTGCATCACATACTGGAGTGTCTGGTTTCTAATCATGCCTCCTGTTCCCATTCCAATTTCCCTCTAATGCCCAAATGATGTCCCGAGTGCTTGCGTCCCTGTCATTCACAGTGACAAATTCGATTGAGTTTTGCTTAGTGCCAGCTGTCAAACGTATTTGAAGAGTGAACTAGAAGATGGAAGAACTTCTTCCATTTATATCTGTTTTTTCCCTTTGTTTCCCTTTGTTTCTTTTTGTCTCTCAAATAAATGGGTAACTTAAAATAGAACTTCTTGAGGCCACTGTCATCCCATATTGGTACTGACTCATGTCCCAGCTGCTCCACTCTAATCTAGCTCCATGCTAACGACCAGGGAAAGTCAGTGGTTGATGATAAAGTGTCTGGGATCCTCTCACCTGCATGTGAGACATGATGAGGTTTCAGGCTCCTAGCTATGCTCTAGGGCTGGCCATTGTGGCCATCTGGGAAGTAAGCAATTAGAAGAAAATACTTTCTCTTCCTCTCTCTCTCTTCCTCTGTCTCTGTCTCTCTCTCTCTCTCTGGCTGTATCAATGTAACTCCTTTATAATCGATACAACAAACAAATATTTATCTCCAAAATAATTTCGCTATCATTACTTGGATTTTAAAATGCAAAATTCTGCACTGGATATATTTTATTTCAGCATGCATTGTTTTATTTATAAAGAATGAAGTGCAAATTAATCATTTCCCTTTAGAAAGTGTTGCATGGGATGCCTTATATGTCTTTCTGCTGTAAACAGGCCCATCACATGTGAATTTAATATAAGTTACATTTGATCACCCCAAAATACATGACTTTTAGTTGTACACTTACATGAACATTATAATTGATCAATGAATGTTGTAAAAAATAATCTAGAACTTTAGTGCCTGCCTCAGATACATGTACGGGCATCAGAATACATATAGTCTTTTCTCATGACAATTTTCATCAATAGATGAAATTATTTCTTCAGAAAATGCAGTTCCACTCAAATGTTAAAGTTACTTGCTAGGAGAATACTATAAATCAATGTTCACAGATTTTTTTCATCCAACATGTTCCCAGGTATACTGCACATCTACTTTGCTTTATGAATTTTGCTTTTTTAAAAATTTCTTCCACTCTTAAAAAATTTGCTTTTTTTTTTTTTCCTGTGGAAAAGTTGGACTCATGAGTATCTGTATGATTTGTGGAGGAAGAGTTATCCAGGACAACCACTGATGCCAACCTATAAGCTGAAAGTGTCATTCATTTTATATTAAAAAGAGTAATACCCACAAAATCCTGCCAACTATGGAACTCTATCTGAAAACAGTGCATCAATAAGCTTCTAGAATTAGCAAATCGTCAGGCTCCCTTCAAAGTTTATATGTTATACAATTCACTAGTAAAGTTTATCTCTGGCTGCAAGAGTGAAATAAGGTCTAAATTCAAAAGGAAAAGCAGCTCAGCTGTATTCAGACTGAAAGAACAGTTTCCTTGTCTCCTCATAAACCACCTCCATCTTACTATAGCTTCCAAATCCTCCTGCATGTTTTCATCTAATTTCCAATTCAGCCAGCATAACAACATTGAAACTTGTTTCCCTAGACGTTCCTCACAATTTTCCACAAGAAACCTGCAGCTTACAAAGGAAACATCCTTTCTTTCTTTTGCCACGAGCCTTTTTGAAGTTTCGGTATTGGTCACATCTTTGCTATAAATACAATTTTTTGTCAGATTGTATTTGCTTTACTTTAGTTGGTCTGGGGAAGACTATGAAGAGTTCTGGTCTGTGCTCACAGGTAATAGGAAATTAATAAATGTTCAACTTTCAGCTGAAAAGATTCATTCATTCGTTCATTCATTCATTTATTAACCTATCTATTTCAAAACCAAAATGATACAGGAGTTGGCGGCAGAGGGGAGATAGAGAGAGGCGATTACTTCCATTCACTAATTCGTTTCCCATTATCTGTAACAACTTAGCTTGATTAGGCCCAAAAATGAACCTAAACCCTCTCGTGTCTTCCACACAGGTAGCAGGAACTCAGATTCTTGATCCAACCTCCTCTGCTACCCAGGTTCAGTAAGTAGGGGACTAATTTGAAGTGGAGAAGCTTGAACTTGTGTTGGTGCTCTGATACAAAATGTGTATGCCCAACGTTGTCCCTTAAACCTGTGAAGTCGGCCAGAGATGGCAGAAGCGCCTGGGCCCCTGACATCCATGTCAGAAGTCTAGATGGTGTGCCACGACTTCTGGCATCAGTTCATCACTGCCCTGGCCAAGACGGCAATTTAAGGAATATGCCTTCAAAGGACAGAAGATCTCTCTCTGTGTCTCTCTCTTTCTCTCAGATCATTCTGCTTTTCAAATGAATGACAAAATTATAATAAAGTATGTTATTAAAACAAAGAGATTAAAAAAAAGAATAGCAGGTGTTGCAATTTGGGTATGGGAAAACATTGGATTACTGATTTGGAAACAGAAAATAAGAATTGTGCACATTGTGAAAGACAAAAAAAAAAAAAAAGAAAGAAAATTAAATAATCAGAAATAGTAAGCAGAAACTGTAAGTCATGTAGGATAGCCGGAGAATCAGTGTTTGTATTGTTCAATATTTAGAGATATTGATGGTGAAAGAGAATTTAGAGAACTATTTTCTGAAAATTCTTGAAAGCTTGTGCTAGTACTTAGTGTTGTGTCTAATATATGTTGTACCAGTCAGAAATCAGAACAGACAGGCACTGACATAGCATTGCATCCAACATCAACAGAATGTATGTTTTTTCTCCAAATTTAATATTATGACAGAATGTAAGTTCATAAAATAAAAATGAAAGTATTAAAAATAATTGAAATCACAGTATCAATAGCAAAAAATAAAACATGAGAATGTATATTGTTAAGTTAAAATTAATACACATAGAAACATTCCATAGAGAAAATATTCTAAAAATATATAATTTTGAAAAAGCATTATTCAATAAAATGTTGATATGATGCAGGTTGTATTTAGAGAGATTAGTAGTAGTAATATTTTAAAGATTTATTTATTTAATTCAAACTCATAGAAAGAGTAAGGGAGGGTCCCGCACAACAGTGTAGTGGTTAAAGTCCTCGCCTTGAATGCGCCAGGATCTCATATGGGCGCCGGTTCTAATCCCGCCAGCCCTGCTTCCCATTGAGCTCCCTGCCTGTGGTCTGAGAAGGCAGTGGAGGACGGCCCAAAGCCTTGGGACCCTGCACCCACGTCAGAGACCTAGAACAGGCTCCTGACTCCTGGCTTCAGATTGGCTCAGCTCCAGCCGATGTGGTCACTTGGGGAGTGAATCATTGGTCGGAAGATCTTCCTCTCTTCCTCCTCTCTGTATATCTGCCTTTCCAATTAAAAAAAAAAAATAAGGGTAAGGGAAAGAAAGAGAGAAGGAAAGATTTTTCCATCAAATGCTTCATTCCCCAAAGGGTCAAAACAGCTGGAACTGAGCCAGTGTGAAGCTGGGACCAGGTTGCTTCTTCCAAGTATCCTATACTTGTATAGGATACTGGATACCCCTATACTGGTACAGGGGCCCAAGATCTCAGGCCATCCTCTGTTGCCTTCCCAGGCCAGCAAGGGGCTGGATTTGAAGAGCAATAACCGGGACATGAACTGGCACAAATATGGGACGCTGGTATCACAGTCAGAGGGTAGTCCACAAAGCCAAAAGTCCACACTCAATAGTAGTAAACCAGGACATTAGAAATAATAAAAATAACATTAACATAAATCCTTATCTTGGAAGAAACTAAGAGGAGAGAAGAAAAGAAATGGGAAATCAATGTTTTTGAAATTAGGGAAACAATATAAAATATAAATAAAATTTATTTAAAGCTTAAGACTCTAGCAATGCAGATAAAAATATAAGGACGATTCTACAAATTACCAATGTCCTATGTACAAGAGGATTATGTGCCCATTAAAACACAAGAGAAATCTAATAAAAATTATTTTCACAAATTTGACAGTTTAGAAGGAAAGTAATTATTATTCTAACTGTACAAAATACCAAAAGCAATAAATAAAATGAAATGTAAAACCTGAATAAACAAATAACCAACATATATACAGGATCTATTATTTATATAGCTCTTCACAATGAGTTTGATTACTCTGATAAACACATAGGCATATCAGGTTTAATTGCACTACTCTGATTGAACTAATTTTTGTTTAATATCACTTGTCAACTGGAGAGAATAAAATTGTTTTGTTGATATGTGGAAAGTTGCCTATAGGTGGACTGAGAAATAATCAAGGTGTTTATACAAATTCTGCAATGTAATTAACATAAGTATATTTTGAAAAAAAATCTCCTGATCTGGTTGGACATTGGAAGAAAGTACATTTACTGCTAGCTTCACATGCATTTCCAACCTCTGTCAATGAAACAATGATTTGTAATGGCATAGATATTCATCTCTGCAGAAATAGTGACATAACAGCAGATGTTGGCATCAACTCCATAAATTAGACAGAATTAATTGATAATGTGCAAGTACTGGCAGAAATGTTGCGTAAAGATAGCAATGAAGGTTTGCGATAGCTTAATCTTCCTAATTTGCAATGATTTAGTCTCCAGATACTGCGAAGAGGCTGACATTCAAAAGAGTTAATAGAAGCGTTGGTATTTCAATTAAAACAATGTCACAGGCAGCACAATTTGTTAGTCTTCACTTTCTCTTTTAGAAAAATTTATGCAATATATCTCCGTGTGTCTGTATGTGTACATGCTTACAGCTAAGCCAGACCTCCGCCAGGTTCTTCATTTTTGTCTCTTGACAGCTAATTCTCCCTTAATCTTACAGCCAAGCAACTGTTCTATTGATTCCTATAATACTCATCAACCACACTGGCAACAAAACTTCAAAGCAGAAATTTCCTAATCCTCTCTAATCAACGCAGCAATAGTAATGATTTGAAAATGGAAATCTAACGTATTATCTCACTTCCATTAAATGCTTTTCAATTACTTTTCTTATTTTTAGAACATTTTTAGTCATACATTTTACATATCCTGCAGGGCCCTGCATGACTAGCTACCTATTATACATCTGTTCTTTTGGCAAGGCTATGCAAAGTTTTGCTTTTTCTGTGTTAATAATTCCACAGTTTTCCTTAAAGGACAGCAACTCCTGCCATCACAGTAGTTAAGTCAAAGTTTCTAAGACTTACACTATGACATTCATTCTATTCCATCTTTTCTGCTACATGTAAATGTGCACAGTGATGCAAAAAAGAGATTGAAAGGTGTTCACTTTGAAATAATCCACACAATTTTCTTGGAATTTTCTATAGTTTCCTTTGTCGCTGAGGTTCCTTAAGGAATAATGTTCTTCCTATCTCAAGTGTTTTTGAAATTTTTGTAGTTCCTGATGAAACAATGCTTCTCCTTTTCTCAGGAAAGTTCTTTTACACAATCCAAAGTAATTTTCTCACATAATTTAAAATTTAGGCTAGCTATTTCTTGTCAGGCAGATTTTCTCTAAATTGCACATCCAGAATAGCCTCCAGTCAGTATTTGTATTTGGGTCCTGAGCACGCAATTCTTTATATGGTATCAATTGCATAGAGTTTATGCCGGTATAATTTCTGTCATAATCAGAACTGAAATGTAGAAGAACAAAATAGGCACCAAATGAATTTATTTATTTATTATTTATCTGTTTATTTATTTATTTACCATCGTCTATAGCAGTGAGGTGTTTTGCAAAATTTAAGAGAAAAGGTGGAAATAGGAGGCTTAAGGCAGAATGGTTGTCTTCTTAGATTTGTGTCTATGAATTAAATGAAATACATCCCTTTTGCATTATAAAGAAGTAAAAAGGTATAGTTAAATTAATAAAACAAAACTTTGTGAACTTTCTTAAATTCTTCAAAAATTGAGTGAGCAAGATCTCATGGATAAGGTCTGGCATTGCAGTACAGCTGCTTAATCTGGCACTTATAAACACATGTGTTTGAATTCCTGCTGTTCTATTTTCCATGCAGGTCTGAAATGCATCTTTAGGATTTTGAAATAACAGTGAGATAAAGAAAATCTTTGTAATGGATAAGCAATGCAATAAAGGACGGAAACACTGAGAAAGAATCGTGACTTTTGGTGTGTAATGTCCATAATGGTTAATAAATCAGAAAATAGCACAGCACATGACACCGCACAAAAAATCTCGCCATCAGGGATCTCTGACAGGGTGGAGAGGAGTGGGGTAATTTAGTTAAACAGAAGAAGTTTTGACCTTTGATAAAGTTCTGCTGAAGTCTGCCTACTTCATTGGGTAAATGCAGCACTAAAATTACCATTTGCAGGAGCTTTAATTTGTACATAAATGAACAGGCTGGGGAATGCCTTATATGCTCCAACGATGCCTGGAAAAGACGTCAGCTGAGTCCCTATAGTGAAACTGAGTGGAATTTTATGCTATTGGGAACCAGAGATGATCAGCAAAGTGACACTGGTTTGGGGGATGGGATATGAAAAAATGATGTGCTGATCACTACCTACATTCAGCTAAAAACAAGGAAAAGAATATCATCGATCTATTGTAAACATGCTGATCATATTTAATATCCTACAGGGGCTCAATATGATGGCCTAGTGGCTAAATTCTGCCATGCACAAACCAGGATCCCATATAGGCAGTGGTTCATGTCCCAGCAGCTCTACTTCCAAAGCAGCTCCCTGATCGTGACCTGGTAAGGCTGTAAAGGATGGCACACGGCCTTGGGACCCTGCACCTGCGTGGCAGACCCAGAAGAAGCTCATGGCTCTTGGCTTCAGATCAACGCAGCTCTGGCCATTGCAGTTACTTGGGGAGTGAAACAGGAGATGGAAAATCTTTCTCCCTGTGTCTCCTTCTGTCTGTAAACCTTGCATTCAATAAAAAATAAATATTAAAAAACACATATTATTACATGACAACATTGCCAAACAGTAGATTTTAAACACAGTCATAAGAATTATTTGTTATGATGGATATGTTGATTTAGTGTTCTTCAATAAATACATGTAACAAAACATCATATTATACTCCATAGGTATTATTGGTGCTGTTACCTATCAAGAGGTTAAGGTGATCCATGCAATGTAATTACTATTTATTAAATGAAAGGCTTATTTCCATTACTTTTTATAATCTATTCCATAATTATGGACACACAATCAAATTTACTATTTGTTTAAATCTACACACTAGGGCCCTGGCACAGTAGCCTAGTAGCTAAAGTCCGCGGCTTGCACACACCTGCATCCTATATAGGCACTGGTTTGTGTCCCAGCAGCCCCTCTTCCCTTCCAGCTCTCTGCCTGCAGCCTGGGAAACCACTAGAGGAAAGCCTTGGGACCCTGAACCCGTGTGGGAGACTCAGAAGAGGCTCCTGGCTCCTGGCTTTAGATTGGCACAGGTCCAGCTGATGCAGCCACTTGGGAGTGAATCATCGGATGGAAGATCTTCCTCTCTGTCTCTCCTCCTCTCTGTATATCCGGCTTTTCAATAATAATAAATCTTTAAAAAAAATACAGGTCAGAAAGTGCATTGATGCCTCTCTTTTAGCATGTACATTTTTTCCCCTTTGAAGTCTTTTTTGATATTTGTTAAGTCAGATATACAGAGAGGAGATGAGATAGAGAGGAAGATTTTACCCTCCGTCGATTCACTCCCCAAGTGAGCCGCAACGGCTGGTGCTGCGCCGATCCGAAACCGGGAACCAGGAACCTCTTCCAGGTCTCCCACATGGGTGCAGGGTCCCAAAACTTTGGTCTGTCCTCAACTGCTTTCCAAGGCCACAAGCAGGGTGCTGGATGGGAAGTGGAGCTGCTGGGATAAGAACTGGCACCCATATGGGATCCCGGGGCGTTCAAGGCGAGGACTTTAGCTGCTAGGCCATGCTGCCGGGCCCCTGACCTGTATTTTTACATACAGAAAGTCTGTGCCTCCCTTTGTCATAATCGTAATTTGAATTCCTGACCTTCAACGTGAAGGTAGTTGAGATAGATTCCTCGAGAACTAACTAGAGTTAGATGAGTCATTTTATTTACTGGTTGAAGGACGTTTTGTTTCCAGGTTTTGGTCATCATAATATTTTATAACCTCCATGTAAAACCTTTGTTTCTACACATCTTCATTCATTTGAATATGTACTCTGAATCAAAATTTCTGTGTGGTGATATCAAGCATTACAACACAGTACTAAGCTGTTTTCTAAATTATATCTACAATTGGTCTGTTTCAATTTGTCACTATATTTGACTTTTTCTATTTGCTTCATTTTTCTCTTAATTTTAGGCATTTAAATTAATTTATAATGACATTTCAATGTGATTTTAATTTTCTTGCTGTAGTGACTAATGATGTTAATCATATTTAATATCAGTGAATTTTATTTGATGTAGTGTCTGCTTACTTTAAAAATTTTCATTTAGGAACTTTTTTTTCCTTCTTGCCTTGCAGATCTTTTATGTGATTTATTAATATGCTTCTTTATCTGTGACTTGTTGATTCATGCTATTTTCTTTTATTGTTAATATTATTCAACTATATTTATTATTTACTGTGATACTGTTCATAGGTATAGTGAATGTTTTACAAAATGAAGCCACAAATTTTGTAACATTTTCTTGCTTTCTGGATTGAGATTTAGAGGCATATGAAACTCATTAAAAGTATTCTAATAATTTGGATTTTAGTTTATTACATATTTTCTGAAAATGTATGTGCCTTTGTAATTTGCGTAAATCTATTTTGAATACAATTTCTCAAATTGAATATAAATGAGAAGTGTATGATCAGATCCACATTTCATTCTTGTATTTCTTTGTGAAGCCAATAGTTCTAGTAACATGTTTTCAAAGAAAATCATCATTTTTAATGTAAAGGTTTTGCAGTATCATAAGAGAAATACTAGAATGGACAATCTACTTCTAAGATATGAACCCATTTGAATTATTTAATGTGTTTTCAACTATTGTACTGATCTGATTGCTATCACATTTTGGTAAGTCTTGACACAGGGTGATGTGAGCACTCTAAATTTGTCCTTACTTGAAAATCATGTTGTAGTCATCACTTCGCCTGTTCATACAAATATTAGACTCTCTTGATGAACAGCTAGAGTATTGCATTAAGAAGAAAGCAAGCGATGGGTACATTTGAAACATGCATTTACATATAAACATTCATGTTTTCCTTTTCTGCCTACTCTTCTTTATCGCTCTTCCTTTTTGTGTTGTAGACTTCCATAAATGCTACCTATTAAGTTGCTATTGTCCATAGAATACCAATATTTCACCAGCCTAATGTATTTAAGGAAAAACTAGCACAGCCTACAAATTGTTATAAGAAAATGAGTAATCAATTTTTTTATAGTAGAAACAAAATTTGTATTAGTATTTCCCATTTAAAGCAATAGTTCTCAAGAATAGAATTTTAATGGAAATGAATTGTATTTGCTAATTATGTTCATCTATTCTGTAGCCTGAACTGCTGCATGAAACAAAGGGCTTTGTGCTTCTGCTAAAGGACTAATTTTCACAGTTGAAATAATATTCTTCAAGAATTCTCCAACATGTTAAAAAAGCAAGTAAAAGTATAAATCCACACTTGGAAAAGAATCTGCAGTCCTGAACGTTCACAGGTAACAGCACAAAAAGCCATAGTCTGCCATAGTGAGAAGGGCAGTCAGACCTGATCACTAATCCTTCCTGTAATGCTTGAGATTAATTAGCTTCCAATGCTTATGGGTGTTCTTTTGAAATATAATTAAAATCTTGATACATATTATGCTATCTATCACCTGCTGTCATCAATTATGTGATTCTGGAGATCAGATGGCAAATAAGAGGGAAGTTTATAATAAAAAAGAAGCAAAATAGGTGTTAAAATAGGAAATCCTATTTTCCATAAAAATAACTATTCATAAAAAAACATTAAAATTATGAAATTAAAATCATGAAATCATTGAAAACCTCTCATAAGATGTTTTGCTTTCTTTTTTCCCTAAAACACTTTTTTTCTGGTGATCCTAAAATATTTTTATCTCTATCTCTCATTTTATACCAAATTTCTCAGTGTGTGTGTGTGTGTGTGTGCATGTGTGCATGTGCCCCAATGTCATTTTCTAAAAATAAAAATATAACTAAGCAGCTTGCTCAACTATGAATAAAATTTCACTAAGTTCATAGAATCAATAGAATCATATGCTCCAGATATTTTATATGAGAGGAACAGTACTGGGCTGTGATGGATACAGCTGTCATCTGCAATGACCGCATCCCATCTGTCCTCCAGTTCATGTCCGAGCTGCTCCACCAATGATCCACGTCGCTGAAAATTATCTGAGAAAGCAGCAGAAGATGATCAGGTGTCTGGGCCCCTGACACGAACGTGGGAAACCTGGCTGAACTGTTGGCCTCCCAGCCTTTCCTGGTTCAGCTCTGACTGTTACAGCACCTGAGAGTAAACCAGTGGATGAAAGATCTCTCTCTTGGTCTCTATCTCCAGTTTCCATTATTTATCTTCCTTTTAGATGTACAAAGTAAATAAACCTCTAATCTTTAAAAAATGACTCACTTTTATTTATACTGATAGCTACATCTTTTTTTTTGATAGCTACATCTTTAACTACCTTTGTTCTCTACTTTTGTTAACTACTTTTCGTTCTCTATATATGTGTGTACATATATAGAAATTAATTCTTAGGGAATTTTAATCATGCTTCAGCCAAAGAGGCATTCATTTTTCTTCTACCGAATTTCAGATATTTTTTAAAATTATTATTATTATTTCTAAAATAAACGGTATTATGGGGCCTGGTGCAATAGCGTAGTGGCAAAAGTCTTCACTTTACACACGCCAGGATCCCATATGGTTGCCGGTTCTAGTTCTGGCGACCCTGCTTCCCATCCAGCACCCTGCCTGTGGCCTAGGAAAGCATTTGAGAACAGCCCAAAGCTTTGGGACCCTGCACCCATGTGGGAGATGTGGAAGAAGCTCCTGGCTTCTGGCTTTGGATTGGTGCAGCACCAGCTGATGCGGTGACTTGGGGAGTGAATCATTGGATGGAAGATCTTCCTCTCTGTCTCTCCTCCTCTCTGTATATCTGCCTTCCCAATAAAAATAAATAAATCTAAAAAAAAAAAAAAAAGGTATTCTGAAAGACAGAGAACGCTCCTACCCACTGGAAAACTGCCCAAATGTCTGCACCAGCAGGCCTTGGGTCAAATTGAAGCCAAAAGACAAGACCTCCATAGGGACCTCTAACAAGGGTACCCCGGCAGTCACGTGCTGCTTCCAGTGCGCATTCGCAGGAAGCTGAATTGGAAGTGCATGTTAGCAATTGGATTGGCACTCAGATTTGGAATGTGGGTGTTCTAAGAAGCAAGTCAACACTCCTGCACAATTTTGGTCCTCAACAATGTTTTTTGTTTGTTGTTTAAATCCTTTATTTATTTACTTATATTAAACATAGCTTGACTCCTAAGAGGTGGTTTCTATCACTATCCCATGTAGGTACTCTTCACAAATACAATGTTACTGTTCATCAGAATATCATTTATTTTCTCATGCAATTTAGTGCTTAATAATCACAATAAAAATATAACAATTGTATAGTAACTGTTTTGATTTTGATGTTTGTGAGTTTAAATAAATCAACAAGTGACTTGTATTCCAATGTCTCTAAATAATGCATTTTTTCTTGTAGGTAATTGGAGATAAGAATTGTGGAAAAAGAAACCATAAACATACTTGTAGAATATGATACTTATTTTACTTGCTGCATGCTAAATTCCTTAAGAATAATAAATTGAAGTGTGACTTTGGGTACCTGGTAATAACAAGTAAGAAATAAAGCTATCACCTGCAATGCCTGCCTCCTATATGGCCTCCAGTTAATGTTCCAGCTGCTTCACCAACAATCAGTTAGGAGAGAAAAGTTGAAATTATACAAAGAATAATGATTTATTTGAAGTCTGGGTGAGGATAATGTTCCAAAAAGCATAGTCTTTCATACTATCATCTTGCAGATAATAGATAGTTGGTTTCAACTCCAGATAGAAAGATTGATAGTTGGATTTATAAGTAAGCCTACCAGGGTTAGATTGTGAATTAGTAGCATTGTTTCATAATATCAGGAAAGGATAAGGAGTACACAAAATGCAGTTAGAATGCAATAAATGTGAGGACAACTGGCCTGCTTTTTTTCCCTTTGTCAAAATGGTAAAATTAGAGTTCTGCTAACTATTAGAAAAAGAGGGCATAACAATAGTGGTACTTTAAATTCAATTTTCTACTTCACTGTAGATGACACTGTAAAACACCATGACATTAATAAAATACAAAAAAAAGGTGAATATCTGTTTTTTACATTTAAATTTTTTATAGGAGTCACAAGGAAAACCCAAGTATTTGTTTCTCTAGCTATCTATTCTACGTGTATGACACAACTTCCATATGTTAACAATGTCTCAGCTTGGACCACTAATGCATTTTGAATATCCAAAAACCTTTTTTTTCTACAAACTAGGAACAAAATACAGTCTATTATTAAATTATTGAAATATGACATGCATTTTTACAGGAATAAATAGGAATCTAAGTGAAATAACTGAGTGAAATTTAAACAAATACATAATCCTGAAAATTCAGGGAAATAACTTGGTCAAATTTAAACAAATATGTAAGAAGCCTGAGACTCTATGTTCTTACCGACTTTGGTTAAGCTGGTACTGTGTAGGAAACAAAAGCAGAAGGACAGTGGTTGTACTTGTGTATTTATTATTGGCAAGTACAATCCACCAGTGTGAGCATCCAGTAAATGATTCAGTGTGAATGCTCTGGAAACTTTGCAGAAGCTACTAAAAATATCATGAAATCGTATGCAAATGATAATGAGGTCAATTTTTTGCGATTTTTATTTTGGTTTTTAAAAAATATTTGCTATAAATGTTCTATCTTCATATTTCTAGAAAATACTCAAACACGGCTAAAAAAATCATGTAACAAGTTGTAAGAGTAACCGATTTGGGTAGGGAACTTATTCACTGTTATGTAAACATGAAGGGTAAGAAAGTACTAACAGAGGTGAGAGTCTTGGCAGATTTTCGGATTCTTTCTAACAACATTTGTTGCTTTTTCTAAGCCTCATATGCTTATGTTTATTTCACAGCAATCGCAAAATTTATTGTTAATATAATTTTTCAAAAATTATGTCAATATTTTACTATAAATATAATGCTTATCAGCACATTCCTTGGTAGCATATGAGATTATTTGTAAATACAAGCAATTCCAGTTTTTACTGTGATTACCTCCTGACAAATCACTTATACATTTTAAAATTTATAAATAAATCATTTTTTTGACACAAAATCAATTTTATGTAAGGTTGAACTACAACCTCATTCTAAGATTTCTTTAGCACAGATTAATTTTCGGGAAAAATAATTTCTTATGTAGAAACACACATTTCTTGATGTTAAATAAATCAATAATAATTAAATAAAAACCCTCATAAAAATTCTGCTACTGTTAAGCAAAATAAAATAGTTGGTAATTCCAGCTGATAAAGATGATGAAAAGATAAAAATCATCAGTATGAAGTATATGAATATAGAAAACAAAATAACAGATTTCATGTTTCTTGAGTTAGGAACAGCTTTTACATCACTAGCATGTGTCAAAAAAAAAAAACAGAAGAGCTATTAAAAGTGATAAATGTGAGAAAAAGAAGACTTTCTACTTTGTTGCAGATACTAAGAGGTGTAAGCAAAAATTTGAAACCAGCTCAGGTTAAGAAACAGGTTTAAACATGTCCTGAAGAGTAATCCAGTACCCATACGGGATTGCCTTGCTACAGGCAGAGTTTTAGACTGATAAGTCACTCCAACAGCTCCAACAAATTTTCTGAAAACAATTGTTCACATAAATTAGTTAAATTATACAGTCTATTTAAGCAAAATTTATAATTCACCTAACTATTCAGTTAAACTATGGAAACTATAACAGTTAAGTAATGAATTTAAAGCTATTTCTTAATTTTATTTACTTGCTAGTCGTCTTTCCATTTGAAAGGGAGGTGGGCATTCCAAGCAGCAACTTTATCACTATGCCATAGCTCTGCCTCTAAATGCTAAAATAAATTATATTGCCTGTATTTGGATTTAGAACATCACGCTATGGAATCAAAACAGCTAATAAAGTGTTTATTACAGTGAAGAAGATTAGCACACTTATTATCTCACACAAGTACTTTGCCATGTGACAGGCCAGCTAAACTCTACCTATTTAATACAAATCACTAGCATGATAAAATTTTGTTAACTTTAAACATCATGTTGTACATTAGATCTCTAAATGTACCCATCCTACTATTTTATGGTATCTTTTTGCGTACTTCTCTTCATTACTTTCCCTCTCCACCAATTATGGCTAGCACAGTTATCATGGTAACCAGAGATAAGGTTAATGTTTTAAAGTTTAAATCCAATACCAATGGTATATATTCTCCAATAAGATGTATTTTTATCACATTGGCCACAAACAGAGACCTAGATCGGAAGTGGAACAGCTAGAACAGAAACTGGTGTTTGTATTGGATACCAGTAACTGTAGGTGGAGGATTAGGCTGGTGAGCCACCACATTAAACCCATATTTTTTTGTTTTGAAAAATAAGATATATGCAATGAAAAATTGTTACTCTTCATATGTATAGTGTAATTCCTACTGTCACTCTGAGATCTCAAATTTGTACCAATCTTTTAATTTAACACAGTAATACAGATTAGAGGGGGAGAAAAGCAATTCACAAGTGATCTTTCCTTAACAAATGTGCATGTTCATCTCTCAGGAGCTGTAGAAAGGACAGTGAGGCATGACTTCTGATGTTCTTCCTTTTAGGGACTGTAAGACACCTTCTGGGTCCTGCACCGTGGCAATCTAGAAAGCTGCCACCAGCACTCACAGCACAGCATATGAGCACAGTTAGAATCTCAGCTACTCCAGTTATGACCCAGCTTTGGTAGGCGAAAGGGCCTGGGAAGAAGCTGCACATGACACAAGTTGCTGGACACCTGGACAAGTCCATGAAGAGGCTCAGAAGAAGTGCTGGGCTTCTGGCTTTATCAGATGGAAGATCTCTGTTTCTCCTTCTTTCTTTGTGTAACTCTTCCTTTCAAATAAATATGTATTTAACACATATATCATTAATAGAATAGATACCTTATAAAACAGTACATTTCGCAGTATAAGAAAGTCCAGTATCAATTACTTTCTCAGACTAGCATCCATCAAACAGAAGTTCATTTATTCACAGATTGAGAAACTCAGCCTTCATTTTTCTAAGAAAGACAAACGAATGGCCAAGAAGTACAAGAAAAAAACACTTGACCTGTCATGCTGAATGATGTAGGATATTTAGCCTAGAGCAACATTTCAACTTATTGCATTTATCCTATTTTCAGAATTCAAAGGAACAAATACTGGCCAGGTGGTACAGGAAAGGGAAATTGTGCACACTGCCACACATGTGAATTACTACAGACATTGTGGAAAACCACATGGAGATCCTAAAAAAAAAAGAAATCTAAAACTAAATTTAACAAATGACCAAATGTTGTGTATATGCAAATGTTTACACTCAGACATAAAAACGATGGAATCTTTACATTTGTAACAACTTATACAAAACTAAAAATAATTATGTTAATTAAACTAAGCCTAGCTGAGAAAGGCAAGTACTGCAACGTGTCACTCATCTGGAATAAAACAAACAAACAAACAAAAAGATCTCGGAGAAGTTAAGAATATAATGGTGGTTACCCAAAGTTGAGGGAGATATTTCAGAAGGATGTAAACAGGATGGTAAATTGGTACTGTTCTCTTTGGAAAAGTTAAAGAAACTATTGATTCTGGATATCTATAATTATTAACATCTCTATATTTTATTTTAAAAGTGGCTAGACAAGAAAAAGTGTAAAATAAAGAATATAAATTATCTGTTATAACCTGAGAAAAAGTCTGAAGTAAAATATTCTGTTATAGTATGTTGAATGTGAACCTGAAACAGAAAATTGATTTTTGTGTGAGAACCTTCAGAGGCAGGCCTGTCAGTCAGAGAATGACTGTGCTGTTTCCTGTCTTTGTTATCACTGACAAAGTCTCCATCTAATTCCTCCAGATACCTAAAAAGAGCATCAAAGAAAATCAAGTATATTTTATTTTTTTAATAATGAAAACTTTGCTTACAAAATTACACATTGTGACATTTTGTTTCTGTATTAATAACCTAAATATATTGACTACTACACTTATTTCTAGCATTCATTCTGGCTATGAATGACACTGATGAATGTGAGTTTGTCAAAGAGCAAAAACATTGAGGATCGAGTTTTTCCCACACATATTTGTTATTAAGTGTAAACAGTACATGACATTGATTTCATATGACAATAATTTGCACCATGTAATCCCAAGACACATTTATACATATTTGTGGTGACAAAACTTGAATATTAATTATTCTCAGATTGAAGAAGAAGTTGGTTTCTAAGTAAATATTAATGTAGCATGCAGTATGTTGTATTCCCAGCACCATCCTCCGACAATGCATACAGAAGGCAGTTTTAGGCATGTTGAACAGTGATTTTCTGTTGAAGGAACAGCAGAACACGTGTAACAAAGCTTGTAGTCTGTGGCTGTGGATGAGAATTTATGGTATCCCTCGTTGTATTATTTGGATTCCTTCTACATGGTTGTTAAGCATCTTTTCCACAATTACTAATTTTTATTAGATCATTTATTTGTAGCAGCCTTAACTAATGGATATTATCTGAATGTATAAATTTTCTTTGTAACATCATGACTGCATTTGCTTAACAATATCCATTGTAGGTCATTCTTGGATTTGAGAGTTCATTAATGTTTATCCATATGTTACTCAATATGGATATAACTAATCTTTTAACAGCATTTTGGGGGGAGTCTTCCAGTTTTTAGTTTTTAGGAATGAAATACTGAAGGCATTCATATTATTTCAAATTATTTAAATATGTAGGAACAGGACTACTTTATCTTCTGTAAAACAAAACAAAACAAAACAACTGTTTAATTTCAGAAATATTCAAAAAATGCCCCCAGAGTGTCTGTTTCATCTGTATTATTGCTAGCAGCGAGTGACAATCTCTGGCGCTGCACATATTAAGCAACTATTGTGTTTAAGGTTCTAGATTTTGTTTTTTAAATATGCTTGGTGCCATTTCATTGATAATTTGAATTACAGCAGCTTATATTCCACAAATGATACTTAACAAATTTTAATATATCTGTACAGGATATATTTACACATACACATACACACATATCTCCTTTGGTGGAGAGTTTTGTTAGAGGCTTTTATACATGTCTTAAAATTGCACATCATTTTTTCCCCATTGTTGAGTTTCAAAGACCGTACAATCAAGATGGAATTATTTCGTCAGAGATGCTTTCTCACAGTTTGTGACTTTTTTTTCTAATTCTCTTTAAAATATGTTTTACAGACAGCAAGTCTTTAGTGTTGCATCTCACATTTTGAACTAAAACCCTGTTTTTGTCTATTTTGCCAACACTGGTTTCAATATAACTGTCTTGATTAATTGTTACATGTATGAAAAAACCTTACTATATTACTAGCATCACTACTGAAAACTCTGTATTCTATAATTGAATCACTTTATTTTTCTTTTCAAGGATTGGTTCCTGTAGTGTGTGAATATATTTCTCAGTTGTCTATTCTGTTTTACAGATCTATATGACATTTTTTTCTTTGTCAATTCATTTTTAAGTAGGAACTGATTTTTTCAGATTCAAATAATTTTATTGTTATATTTATTATTTTTTTTTATTTAATTACATTATATTATGTGACACAGTTTCATAGGTACTGGAATACCCCCCAACCCTCGTTATATTTATTATTATATAGAAAATATACTACATTCATTTCATAGGTATAGTTTTGCAATTATGCTAATACATCCATGACATCATCATTTCTTCCTCCTTCTTTCCTATGTGTTTTCTTGTGACTTTTTGTGAAAACATACTTTAAAGGTACTTTATGATTAAAAAAAAAAAAAACCTCAAAACTCCTCTGAGCAAGGAGCATCTACATTTAAAGGCACCGTTAAAAATACATCATGTATCATCTCAAAATATACCTTGCCTTGTAAGCATTGGGATTCCATATGGGCTCCAGTTCAAGTTCCAGGAGCTCCATCTCACATCTGGCTCCCTACTTCTGGCCTTGGAAAGCATTAGAGGATGGCACAAAGCCTTGAAAATCCTGTACCACCTAGGAGACCTGGAAGAAGCTCCAATCGGCTCAACTCCGGCCATTGTGGCCACTTGGAAAGTAAACCAGCAGGTGGATTTTTCTTTCTCTCATCTATAAATCTGCCTTTTCAATAAAAATAAAGAAATCTTGAAGAAAAATACACTATACATAAATAAGCATAGATTGTTCATTTCTGAAACTGAGATCATTTCTAGCAACTGCATTATAATAATACAAAGATGATTTTAACCCTTCCCCAATCCTCATCTCCTTACTTGCCTCTATCTGTGCTAACTGTATGATATATGACCTTTTCTCCTAGGCAAATCCCAAAGAGACTAGTTGAAAGACTTGGCATTTCTGACCTTTATTTTTTCATCCAAATTTTCAAAAAAGGCATACTTTCTTTACATAAATGATCAAGTACTTTTGGATGAATCTTACAACCAATCTTTGTCTGAGAAAATAAGTATTTTTATTATTTCAGACTACCATGTCAATTGAAGTGATTAAAAAAATTTCCAATTGGGGCAATGATTTTTGACTGAAAATTCACTGTTTTGTCCCAGTAACAGCAGATGCAGAAGATTTGTTTTGTGGATTATTCGATATTTTTGTTACTAGACTTTTTAATTAGATTAAACAGTTAAGTTATAATAAAGTTATATTTAAAACAGTTTGGGGCTGGGCACAGTAGCCTAACTGCTGAAGTCCTCACCTTGGACACGCCGGGATCCCATATTGGTGCTGGTTCTAATCCCAGGGCCCCCACTTCCCATCCAGCTCCCTGCTTATGGCCTGGGAAAATAGTGGAGGATGGCTCCAAGCCTAAGGAGCCTGCACCTGCATGGGAGACCCAGGAGAAGCTCCTGACTCCTGGCTTTGAATCTGTGAACCTCCAACCATGTGGTCACTTGGGGAATGAATCATCGGATGGAAGATCTTTCTCTCTGTGTCTCCCCTCCTCCCTATGTATCTGACTTTGCAATAAAAAATGAATAAATAGCTCTGGTTTATGTGAAGGCCAAATATGTGGTGGGTAGGAGCAGGCTGGGCTCCAGCACCCACTGAATTATGGGGCTGGAGTCAGAACTGACCCAGCCATTGCAACTATTATTTTGTGCAAACGCTGATTTTAGGTGACAGACTGTGCCGGACACTGCATTAGCAAACATGCATACATGACCCAGGTCTGGGATATCCTCAGATGAGGTTTGTTTGGCAGATCCCTACCAACTGAACCTCTGGACTAAAAACCCTCTCCATGGAGAGAATTTCAGGTTCAGTGGTCTGACCATGGAGTGTAATGTCAGAGCTGGGCCTCCTCAGTTGCTCAGATGGAGCAGTGGACAGCATATCCAAATGGAGGATATGGAAGAACATTGGAGCATCCAGAGGACACCTGGTACCATGGCAGAGCATGGAGGACAGAATAAATTGATCAGCTACCCACCTAATCATTAGCAATGAAGATCTGGCAGACGGAGACACTAAAGGGGACTATAGCAGCCAGTGGATTCAAGAGAGATTTCATCGTGATTGCGTCTCTCTCTCTCTCCCCCTATCTCTTTGTAATTCTGCCTTTCAAAATAAATAGATGCTAGAAATGAATATCTAACATTAAAGTTTTAATATATTTAGGAGAAAAAGATGACTTTAGAAAAACTTATGAAATACTACTTGTCTACCACCATGTTTTATTGAAGTAACTACACTTTGATATCCTTAAGCATTTTAAAATTCCTCCAATGTAAATTTATATATTTGGAGAAATGTTGGGCTAACTTTAATGACAAAATAAAATTTAAATAAATCAGACTCTAACTGTATATTTTACAGCTGACCTTGGAAAAATTCTACTGATTTCTCAGATTGTATTTGTAGATAATTGTCAGGGGTGCATTACTCAAACCACAGAAATCTCACTATTCCATAATTCATTCTGTGTGATGTTGATGTGTCTTTGGATAACTGTGGGTGTGGGGAGCCCTGAAACAGAATGAATGAATGAATGAACAAACACATTCTTAAAATATCTATTCTATGTGACTTGGCAAGATAAAAACAAGGGGGTTTTTTTGTTTGTTTTTTAGGTTTTTCTTTAATGTCTTTCTACATGAATAATCTGGTTTTCACATGCATTTTACAATTCTCATTTGTGGCTACCCAAGAACTTACAATATTTTGAGACTGCTGATAAACTAGAGTATGTCTTTTCTATAATTAACTTGACTGTCTTTAGAACTTCTTCATACCTTGTGATCTGTGCAGTGAATTCACATTCCTGTTTTATAGTCTAAATGAAGGTGATTTTTATCAATAACTATTTTTGTCCTAATATTTCTCTGTTAATAATACAGGTGGCATTGACACTTGAACCAAGAAGTCTGCAACTGGTTGTTGAATATGCCATTTATTCTTGTTTCAAAGTAAATGACAATGAATTGTCCAATACACACGAAACCAGAGTTCTCATAAACTGATTGGAAAATAGATGGCTTAAGAATTTTTACTTTTTTTATGACTCTCTTTTGAGAACTTGTTCTAAGAGTGATTTACACTTAAATGTAATCAGATGGACTTTAGGAAACCTCATCTTGTAAATGGACCATGCGAATATTTCCCTGTTATTGCCGCCAGAGCTCACAGACTGTGTAAGAACAGTTAGTCATTTTGTACTGAAAGAAATTATGGTTCTAACAATAGAAATCGCAATAGCCTTCACATAAGTGATGCCTTTTTAATGTAGAGATTGATATAACTGCTTAGGGGGCACAGAATTTGCCCATTAAACTGCCTTCTCTGCTCAATTTGCAATGAGATATTTTCTTTAGATACTCAAAAATGAGGGATATTACTAGAAAAAACAATTTAAGGTCCACTGTAGCAGTAATGGGGCATGTTTTGCTAACTTATGTTTTTCATATTATTGATAATACACGGATACTATCTATATGATTATATACATATATAATTTGATGTATTTTGAATTTGATGTACTTTAGAATTTTTAACCATTTCAAATTAAGAGATTAAGTGTAATAGTTGAAAATGAGAAAACTGAAAATTGGAAAACTTGTGCTATCAAGTAAATCTATTGTGAGTCGTAAATACCTAAGGCTGAGTATAAATAACATAAATACTACATTAATATTGACAGAATAGGAGCTATATTTAAAATAGGAAAATCTAATGTAGGAAGTCCATCACGTGCACACACACATATATACAGATATTTATGGAATATATTTCATAGCACTTATGGAAATATGACATGCTAAATGTCTGTTCAGGTAACATAAATGATTTATAAGCAATAACCTATGATAAAAGTTCACCAAAACACACAAAAGAAAAAAAAAACCTGCTGTTTCAATCATTTCTCAGTATCACGCAAAATTCTTTAACCCGTGTCCAAATATTCATTATCATTATAGGGGGTAAAATAAAAAAATGTATCAATTTTAAATTAGCATCCTTGTTTTTATTCAAAATAAAATTTTATTTTAAATTCTAACATTTTTAAAATCAAACCTTACATTCCCCCCGCGTAAGTCAATAGTCCAAAGTATTCCTTACAAATTTTTGATTTTAAAAATCAATATATTTCTGACCTGTTGAGATATACGTCATCTCTATTGAATCAGTATCTTTAAACAGGTGTCACTGCACAGCAAGCTGAGCCTCTGCCTGCACAACAAGCAAGTCCTATGGGCACTGGTTCGAGTACTGGCCACCACCCCTTTAATTTAGCTCACTGCTAATGGGCTGGGACAGTTGCAGAAGATGGCCCAACTACTTTGGGCCCCTCACCCATACATGAAGCCAATGGAGAAGAAGCTCCTGGATCCTGGCTTTGCACCCACCCCACTTCTGCCATTCCATTCCTTGGGGTAGCGAACTTTTCAAATGAAAGCTGTCTCTATCGTTCTCTGTCTTTTCCTTCTCTCTCTACAACTCTGCCTTTTAACTGAAAGTTTACACCATTGTTTATGGCATCATTTGTAAAAGGTTTATCTTTATTAGGTAGACCTTTTCTTTAGAAAAATAATTAATAAAAATGCTATTTTTATTTCGCATATTCCTCTATGGTTTGATAAAGTCCACTTGCTTCCTTGTCACCTTCTGAATTAGAGTTACAATGTATCCCTTTACTTCTGTGGCCTGAAAGTTTAAGTTTATGAGCAAGGAAGACTTAATGTTAGCAGCAAAGCAAATATCAGAGAATTAGTGTCATAAAGTCTTGGTGCTCTTAAAGATGAAACTGTTCTTCTAGAAACAAAATAGATTTTGTTTATCTAATTATAAGATTAAACGAGAGAGGAAAAATAGCATCAAAAGTATAAAGCAATTTCTGATATTAAGGAATAATAATATCAGTTATGACGACCAATAGCCCATTGCTATGCACTAAATGCTTTCCAATTAAAACAAGTGTTTCATTCAATTTGATTTATACTATGATTCAGATTAGTTGGGACATGCCTACACTGAAATTTTTATTTGTTAAAGTTAGGATTTAATATTAATCAGAATCAGTTTACCACATTTTGTTATGCCATCTCTGGAGAAAATCAGGACTCATGTTAAAATAACTACTTGTAAACTACACAAGTTTCCTGCAAATTTCCTTTGTGTGTGTGAGAGAGAGAGAGAAAACAATGAGCGTATGTCTGAAGAATAATTAAGCCACAGCTCTCTTGTGCTCTTCCTTTTGTTGGTGACACATTTGCACATGCAATGCCAAGTAGAGGAAGCTACTGAAGAGGCACCATGAGACTCTTACTCAGGGCAGAGATCAGCGACCTGGACATCCACTGGGAACCGTTCAATTGATTTTTACTGTTAAAATGTGAGCTCAGACAAACCAGAAAGTCCTAATTTATGATTATAAAGGTAGAAATCCCAAATGTATACAATTCCCAGACACTTACCTCAAATGCTAGTCATGAGTGTCATGGTCACATTGCCACTCAGCACTTCTCACTCTTTAGGAGTTAAAGTCTCCAAACAGGATACAATTTAACCAGCTGCTGTCAAACTGTCCCATTCTACCTTATCACATACTTCACTTTACTATCCAATTAAAGGTCTTTACATCCATCCCTAGAAGCCTATGTTTGTCAGAACATATTTCACCGAGTTTTGCTTTATCATCCTTGTTTTTGTTTCTCTGAACAATGATTTGTTGCTCCATTGGCCAAAGAAAGTAAGTCAAATTGATTGCTGCTACAGATACACACCTTTTTAAGAAAATACATTAAAACTAATATAAAAGGATAAGATTATTGAACCTTTTACATTCATATAAAAGGAAACACATTAATAATATATTATAGAAGGAAACTTAAATACATACGGAGGTGTGAAAGTTTTAATTCTAAAATGTACATCTTAAACTATGGCTGCAAGACAATTATAATTTAATGCATCAGTTTTCATGTAACAGGAAAGGCAAAGAATAAACCACGTATTGTTAACGAGAAGTAGTCAGAAGTGCAGAAATTTTATCTTTTCAGACCCTAAGGATTGCTAGAAAATGTAAACAATGTATCATAGGCCTAAGTGACACTCAGCAATGGACAAAACTTGCTAGTAGAAAATTGCCATGTGATCTTGGCATTCTCTCTAATTGAATTTTACAACAATTCTTCTACCTATTGAAACATTACTTTTTCTTGTAACGTTTACTTTAAATGTCTTTTTATATGTTTTCTCTGTTTCTCTGGGACATTAATCTTTCTTTTTTATTATTCTAATTGTTGTCATTATTTTTCTCAAAGAATCTGAGAGTTGTTTCATAAAACTGAAAAAAATCGAAAATGATAGTTCCTCAGTCTTTCAGGTTGTGTCAGAAAAGGAGCCCACCACAGCTCATAGCAATGAACAAGCACCCATGGCTGAATCTTCTCCAACAAATTCCCCCCGAAATTCCATACTTCTCCACTAGCTCACCCAAGTATTCACCCTGTCCCCACTGCAGCAGTTATTAACAATGAATTAACTCATTACTATTGAACTGGTGGAATTATTTTGAAAAAAATCTTAAGCATTTACATAAAGGATTCTGATACATGATACATACAACAAAGTAAATAGAAAACAATGTCTTGAGCAGCTGTAATTACCATACATAGAAAGTAAAAATAATGACAATTGTTTCTTTTCTAATAACAAGACTCAAAAAAATTTTTTCCTAGGTTTTCTATTTGTATGATTAAAAATAGATGAAGACGATAAATGTACTGCTAATTGAAATATATTCACACTAGCAATTATGCAAACTGTTAGAAATGCCTAGCGATGTTAAACTGCATTAATTCATGAAATGAGTCACGAATGATCATTTCCTTAAGCTTCTTTTTGCCGAGTGTATGCTGAAAAAAGATTTATATTCAATATTACTCTTTGATAGTAATAACTAAGTACATGTGAATAAACATTCGATGCTGTGCTGACTTGCAAATAATGTCTTAAACTTCTTTAATTAATTACCAATAAAACATAGGTTATACTGCCAAATTTGGCACAACCCCAGAAAAGCAAACAAACACAAAGCAACAAACAGAATGAATTAAAAAGAATGTTACCACTCAGAATGATAAAATCACTTAGTATTACGATTCACACGTCACAATTATTTGAAAAATATCAAAGCAGCCCAACAACTTTCTTATATGTATTTGCCTACACATGAAACATGTGTGCAAATGCAATACATATTAAATAAATATTAACATGAGGAACATTATATAATATTTTCTAATAGTAATTATAATTTTATGTATTCATTTACAGAAAATGTTTCATAGAGAAATTTGGTTTGAAGTCAGTTATTTTATCTTTAAATGTTTCATCAATGCAGAAATAACCAATATGTTTGTTTAGATTTCTTAATTAGAAAATATTTAAATGTGAAATAATAATTTGATTTTTTATGTTTATTATCTTCGATTTAATGAATAAATCTTGTACTTTGTGTCATTTTGTGACCATTCAATTGTTTTTAACATTGCTTTTTATTTCACAAATGATTCTACAGTAATTTTGTAAAGATTTATTTTTAATTTTTTTTTGGAAAGTCATATGCACAGAGGGGAGGAAAGACAAAGAGGAAGAAGTTTCCTCCATTCACTCATTCCCTAAGTGTCCACAATGGCTAGAGATGAACCAATCTGAAGCTCTTCCGGGTCTCCCACGTTGGTGCAGGGTCTCAAGGATTTGGGCCGTCCTCCACTGCTTTCCCAGGCCACAAGCAGGGAGCTGGATGGGAAGTGGAGCCGCTGGGAAAAGATCCGCCCATATGGGATCCTGGCGCGTGCAACGTGAGGACTTTAACAACTATGCTATCACACCAGACCCTCAATCTATTCTTAAAACTGAATTTTCTTACCTTAGTTGCCATGGTAAAAACCAACCATGTCAAGCAGAACATGAATGAAAATTACACAAGTCACAATGCTTTGGTTATTCCTTTTCATTATTGCCTCTTTGTTTTCTAAACTACAACTGTGCGTTTATATGTTTAGAAGAGAGGAATGGCTTGCTGTCAACATACTCAAAGAAATGCTAAAACGTTTTAAAAATTTATTTGATTATCTAGATAATAGTGAGTTGTTGGAAGTATTATAGAAAATGTAGATTTTCTTTGTTTTGTGCATTATAAACATTATATTGTTTCCTGCAACTGAAGAAAAGAATTATTGGAATGGAACTATGACTGCCTAAGCAAAAAACCTTGATCAAATTGCAGTGAGAGAAACTTGTAAGGAACTAATTATTATTTACGGTCTAGTTATTCTAAGTTAATTGTCTTAGAAGAAAATAGAATATTTTATAACCTTTAAAGTTAAGCTATGTTTTCCTGTGTGCAATTTTGGCTCTACCATTTTGTACAACTGCTCCTATTATTATTATTAGAGCATTTATCATTACTACTGAAAGTTACAAAGATAGATCACTCAATTTGTTGACCAGGACTGACTCTTAGGTAAATTAGCTCACAATTCTTGAAAATGAGTGTCCATAAGCACTAACACCTTACGCAGATTTAATAACCAGAAATTTTAGCATTAAAGTAAATTTAGAATACTTATTTTCAAATAATGACTCATGCCTCTGTCAAACATGCTATATGCATTTGGACCTCACTAAAAACTAGAAAAGACAAGGAAACAAGACCTCCATAATTTTCCCAACTTATCAATGCACTCATATTACATTTCATAAATAGATGAATATTCAGTTATTTCCAGAGTTACAGCAAAAACTGAGTGCACACGCATGTTGCCATATGTATAACTTTGCTCTGAGAAAAATTAAAAGTACAAAGTTTTCACAATATGTTTGGTATAAAACAAAAAAGTGAAAATTTATACTATCAAATATATAATTTCTCAAGCTATGAATGGTGTTATGTTCTGAAGGTTCGCATATATGTAAGACTGCATTCTTTTCTCATGTCCCAGCATTTGTCAGGAAACCTGCATTGGTGATACATTTTTGTTTCATTGTAAAGCATCCATCAGATGGCAAATTCCCAACTGATTTCTCACAGAGTGTTTATTTCTCTCTGGCCTCATCTTCTTGAACTTTTCTTCACTCCACTTCACAAACACGAGCAATCTGCTTGGTTCTCAAACAAAATAGTTATTCCCAGGTTTCAGTGCCTTGTGCGGATGACCCCCTTACGTGGACTGGTCTTCAAAGAAACACCACCATTTCAAAGTGCTTCAAGAACCTTGTCCTGGTGATAATTTTATCTTGCTCTAATTTGCCTCCTTTATCTGCTTATCATTTATGAACTTCTAAAATACTTTATGATATACATTTTATAAAAATAGATTTGTTTATTTCTTTGAAACAGCAACAGGGATAGAGCAATAGACAAAGAAAAACAGAAAGGTAGGGAGAGAGAAATAAAGGGAGAAAGATAGATGAGTGTAAAATAATGAGAGAGAGAGAGAGACTGGCTTATTCTTCATATAGAAGCAATATGCAAGGCAGGTATATGCCACAGGTCAAGTGGCTGGCCAGCACTTATGGCTGTAGGTCAGTGGCTGGCCAGGAAGAGCGCATATGGCTGGAAGGCAACATGGGACTACATCTACCTCTCAGAGTTGCTTATTAAGAAAGTCCCAGCATAGTCCATAAAAGACAAAGAAGAGAGACTAGGATGCAACCAAACACACTCACCTGTATAGTCAGTGAACAAGTGAGGTTGAGGTCTTAATTAGCCAAAACTATAATCAGGATATTATTTAGGTACATCATGGAATTGTAGGTATAGACAATGTTAAACATACAGCATCATTCTGTCAGGGTATATTTAATTGTTTCACTGGAGGCTTCCTATCTGGGAGTAGAGATGCCCACTATCACATATCTTCACATTCCTGGTATGTTAGTCTTTATTATATAGTTCATCTATGAGAATATATCTATATACTTGTTTACCTATATATTAATTTGTTTTGTATTTTGCATGAATGTTGCCTTATATCAGAGAGAACAGTTGTCAATGATTGTCTTAATAACGGACAGAGTTTTGAAGACGTGGAAGCCTTCAGGGGTGGATGATGTGCTAGGGAGTGTTAAGCTGAACCTTGGAATACCTGTATCAGACACTGTGATTCCAATTTGTGTCCCAGTTACTTTGCTTCCTACCCAGATTTCTACATATACATCAGTTTCAGGATTTTCCTACACCAAACCTACTTGTGAAATGCTTTTATTTTAAATTTCACACATTTAAAAGTGTTGAAAATTTCATTGTGAAAGTATTTATTGACCTATTTACCTATTTGAAAGTTACAGAGAGATAGAGGGATACAAAGAAATGGAGAAAAGATCTTCCATCCAGTTTTTCACTACCCAGATGCTCACAATGACCGATGCTAGACCCACATTTGTGCCAGTGGCACAAGCATTTGGGCCATAATTTATAAACCATTAACAGGAGTTGGATGGAACATGGTTCAGCTAATACATCCACCAAATCCATATAGAATTCTGGCATTATAAGTGGCACTTTATGTACTATGCCAACACATTGACTCCCTTTTAATGAAATTAGGAAATTTTTGTTTCTACGTTACAAATGAATTTCGTAGTATCAAGGTAAAAATTTTAAATGAATCTGACTAAAACATTCTAGAAGATAAAACAACAAAAATGGAAATTCTGTATACTAAAATTGTTTTGTGTTCTAACTTCGCACAAGTTGAAAATTATGCATAGCAAATTATGAAGTGTTATCTGCATTGTGAATCACATGCGACACAAAGAAGTGATCATATACATATTAATGCTCTCATTAAATTGTAGTAGCCTAATAAATAAAGGTAATAAAAAGAGTGGTCTCACATAAACATTACTGCATATGTCTTATTCTATGTAATACTTGGAAAACTATGATTATTCAAGAAAATATCTTTTCATAATACAGACATGATACATTCTTGAGGAAATAGTTTTTATTACTTTGTTATCCTTTTTATGTTTTTTTAATTAATTATTTTGCATTATGTGACAGTTTCATAGGCTCTGGGAATCCCCTCACCCCTCCCCACACCCTCCCCCCTGGTGGATTCCTCCATCTTGTTGCAGTATTACAGTTCAAATTCAATCAAGATTCTTTCTTTACAAACATACCAAGCATAGAGTCCAGCTACTTATTGTCCAGATGGGTTGAACAGTTTCTTGGGGAGACTATTTCTGGTCTGAAGTTAAAGCTGGTAGAATATCATCCAAGTCAATTAAGAGTCCCAATATAACATCAACAGCAATTTGCAACATTCTGGAATTGACATGGTTTTGAGTAACCAGTATGTTAAAAAAAAATGCAAGTTCTTAACCACATCCTATGATTAGCTCATTGACATTTCAATTTTAGTCTATATACAGGACCGGCTGCTATATACCTTAAAATGGCTATAAGGTACCATTCAGCTGTCTCATGTCTATTTCATTTTAGTATTTAGCCATTTGTTGTGTTAAAGTATGATTTGCTGATCTTGGCAGATTTTAGGATAATCTAGACTGGCTTGTAACTCTAACAAGACATTTGTCGTCAATTAAGATGCAGAACATTTTTTTTGGGGGGGTGTGCAGGAAAATCCTCAACACCATGGTGAGGAGTGACTAATCTTTGTGTCCCACCCAGTGAGGCATGAGCCAATCCACGCCAGCTCTTTCCTGTCAGATTCCAAGCTCTACTTTCTGTTGTTTGTCTATTTATTTTAGGTTTTTTTTTTTAGTTTGTATGATTGTTTGTTTGCTATGAGGGGTTTTCGGAGCAATCCCGATGGTCATTGCGAGGGAGAGTGGGGGTCCAGAGGTGGAGCCAGGCTCGGACCAGAGAAAGCTCTCCTCCCTAGTCCCGAAGGACGTTTATCGTTCTTCTGTTTCTGCGGACCGCTCAGGGCTTCTGGTTGTCTTTCCGATGATGTTGATTTCTGCACGGTAGTGTTTGGACTTCTTCCATCCCCTGCGGAAGCTCCAGTTGGGGGTGGGTGACCTCAGAGTACTCGGCCTCCGAGGGCATCCAATTCCCTGTGGCCTGCTTGGCAGTTGGGATATAGTCCTTGTTGCTCGTATTAATAGTTTGTGGTGGGCCCGGCGGCGTGGTCTAGCGGCTAAAGTCCTCGCCTTGAAAGCCCCGGGATCCCATATGGGCGCCGGTTCTAATCCCGGCAGCTCCACTTCCCATCCAGCTCCCTGCCTGTGGCCTGGGAAAGCAGTTGAGGACGGCCCAATGCATTGGGACCCTGCACCCGCGTGGGAGACCCGGAAGAGGTTCCAGGTTCCCGGCTTCGGATCGGCGCGCATCGGCCCGTTGCGGCTCACTTGGGGAGTGAAACATCGGATGGAAGATCTTCCTCTCTGTCTCTCCTCTGTATATATCTGGCTGTAATAAAATGAATAAATCTTTAAAAAAAAAAAAAAAAAAAATAGTTTGTGGTGAAGGTCTGGGAGTCTTCATGGTTGGGATCCAAGCTGAGGAAATAGTTTTTTTTAAGATTTGGATGACTAACATAAGAGATCTTAAAAAGAACAAAGTGAAATACTAGAACCATATCACATTCTTCAATTACTACTATTTTCTAAATTTCCATCTAATTTTTTTACCCTGTGAATATTTTCAGTATGATTACCATGAAAGCTTAGCATATATCTCATTGTCATTTTTTTCTTAAAGATTTATTCATTTTTATTGGAAAGTCAGATATACAGAGGAAAGAGACATAAAGGAAGATCTGCCACCTGCTGATTCACTCCCTAATTGGCTGCAGTGGCAAAATCAAGTCCCCAATTTTAAAAGAACAATAAAAAGTGTTCTTGAAGAAGTTAAATTTTATGCAATGAACAGACACAAAAAATATCAAAAGTGACGCACATGTGTTTAACAGATAAAAATATTATTTTTATAGTTTTTCGTATGCTATTCAGTAATGTCAACCTCCAATTACAGACTCTAAGTAACATTTGCAAAGATCTAGAGGCCAATTCTGGCTACATGTTTTCTAGTATTGATAATTAACAGTTACTGAAGCTTAGGATGTAATTAGGACCTGCAATAAACATCAGCTAATCTGAAAGCTATCTAGTCCATCAAAAGCAATTTTATAAATAGATTATGTTTAAATTGAAGCAAAAAAGACTAGAATACAAGGGCTGAGTAGTAGCAAATTAAATAGGCAAAATTCTGTGGAAGAAAGGACGCCATGCCACTTAACTGCATAAGCACAAAAACAACCCTCTGCATCTGTTCATTGAGATTACACACTATTAGATATCACAATTAAAAACAGCTCAAATTATGTCCCCTTAAATATTCATATAAATGAATAAAATTAGATATTGTAGCCTAAATTATGTCAGATATGAAAGAAACTAGCAACTATTGAGAAGATGGTCATTTAAACTTGGAAAAAGAAAATTCTGTTAGCTATAAAAAAAACAGTCATGCATTTGGCCCAGAGGTTAAGAGATTGACACCAGTGCCACTCCTGCTTTTGGGTTCTTTTTAGTATGCACTGTAAGAGGAAGCAGCATGCTGCAGGTCCAGTATTTTGGAGTAACTCCGAATCATGTGGGAGATGCAGGCTGATCTTCTAGACCTTACTGCAGCCTCCCAGCCCTACCAGAACTGTGGTAGGCATCTGGGGGAGGGAATCACAGAAGGGATACACTTCCACTCATTCACTTGATTAAAATCTATCTATGCGTGTGTGTGCGTGGATGCCTCTCGACACAGAAGATCCGATTTTAACAGTTAATAAGTAAGAAAGAACTGGCAAAACCCAGTCAGAAAAAAATGGAGAATAAAAGAAAATTACTTACAATAACAATGAATTTGCCATTCTTGAGGAGTTAGAATTCAGTGTACAGTGTGTGGTAATGGATATGGTAATTGGACAACCTGATACCTAACCATGTGCATTTTCCACTGGCATTTTGTAAATTTTTTATTGTTATTATTTGCCATGGTATAGTTTTATAAGTATAGGGATTCTTTCCTCCTCATTTTTTCTCTCCCACCACCCTCCTCCAATCACAGTAGTCGTCCTTTAGTAACCAGTTGACATTCTGCTATTTAAGTGTATCATACAATTGTAGGTACAGGCAAAGGTAGAAAATCCAATTTTTACTATCAAGGTATATTCAACTGATTTGCTGAGAGTCCTCCTTTCATTCAGCAATACAGTTGTGTATTGTAATGTATTGCCATTTCTCAGTATGCTGGTATCTATTATACAGTTCATACATGAGAACATATGTATATAATTGTTTATCTATTTATGTGTTTGTTTTGTTATTTGCATACAAGATTTTTTTATGTCAGAGAGAACATATGATACTTGCCTTCCAATGCCTTTTTTTTTTAAAGATTTATTTTTATTTTTATTACAAAGTCAGATATACTGAGAGGAGGAGAGATAGAGAGGAAGTGGAGCTGCCAGGATAAGAACCAGCAATGCCTTTTTTTAAAGATTTATTTATTTTTAGTACAAAGTCAGTTATACAGAGGAGGAGAGATAGAAAGGAAGATCTTCCGTCCAATGATTCATTCCCCAAGTGACTGCAACAGCCGGTGCCCGGGAGTCAGGAGCCAGAAACTTCTTCCAGGTCTCCCACACGGGTGCAGGGTCCCAAGGCTTTGGGCCATCCTCGACTGCTTTCCCAGGCCACAATCAGGAAGTTGGATGGGAAGTGGAGCTGCCAGGATTAGAACTGGCACCCATATGGGATCCTGGCACGTTTAAGGCGAGGACTTTAACCACTAGGCCACGCTGCCGGGCCCTCCAATGTCTTTTTAAGAAACATGTTTTAGGGTCCTGCATGGTGGCATAGCTGGCTAACAATCCACCTGTTAGTGCCAGCATCCCAAAGGGCACCAATTTGTGTCCTGGCTGTCCATTTCTGATCTAGCTGTCTTCTTATCACCTGGGAAATCAGCAAGGTTTGTTTCAATGGGAGACTGGGAAGAATTTCTGTTTCCCAGTATCAGTTCAGCCCAGCCCTACACATTGTGGTCATTTGGGGAGTGAACCAGCAGGTGAAAAGACCCCTCTCTCTCGTTCCTCTCTCTCTTTCTGTCTCTGTAAAATCTGTCTTTCAATTAAAAATAAATCTTTTGAACAACAACAACAAAACATGTGTTGTTGAATTTCCTCTGAGGACCTTGGCTGCTTTATAACAGAGAGACATTTTTGTTGTTTACTTACGTAAGATGTATGTATTTATTTGAAATTTAGAGCTACAAAGAAAGAGTGAGAGACAGAAGGAGAGAGAAAGACAGAGACAGAGAAAGGGGAGAGAGAAACAGAGACAAAGAGACAGAGAAAGAGAGAGGTGGAGTCAGAGCACCACGCACTACTGGTTCACTCCGTGGCTATGAATTCGCTCCTCAGATGTTACAAGAGTCCAACTGTCCCAGACCAAAGCCAGGAACACCAAACTTATTCCAGCTTTGACATGTGGGTAACAAAGACCCAAACACCTGCCTGACCTGTTGCTTTTCCCAGCAAATGAGCAGGGCGCTGGATTGGTAGTCAGGCAACTAGAGTAGAAACCAACACCCATATGAGATATAGGGATGTTAGGCAGCAACTTAACCCACTATGTTGTAACACACCAAGCCATAGAAAGAATTGTAAAATTTGTTTATTTGTGAATGTTTTGTTCAATTCCATATATTTGTCCTCATTTAATTTTCATCTTAAAAGACTTATTTATTTTACTTGAAAGTCAATGTTAATCAAGAAGGAAAGATAGCAAGAGATATTTTCCCTTCACTGGTTCACTCCTCAGTCTGCTGCAAAATGGCCAGAGATGGGCCAGTTTAAAGCCAGGAGCTATGCAGGTGCATGGGCTCAAGGCCTTTGGCCTGCCTCAGCCGACTTTCCAAACTGTAAGTAGAGCGTTGGATCAGAAGTGGAGCAGCCAGGACACAAGTTGGGAAGCATTTGGGGTGCTTTTGCTGCAACCTGGGGGTTAAGTTGATAAGCCACTGCACATGCATCTAATTATCTTCATTTAAAACAGAATTTGGCAGAAAATTGAAGCACAAAACTGTCAGTGTGGAGCATTAAGATCAATAGTGAAGGCGTCCTTAGATTTCATTGCACACCAGAGTGACTGAATTCTAATCTCAGATGCACTGGTATTGCAGGTTCCTGTTACGGCAGAACCGGGAATAAGTGTTCCTTAAGTGGTCCCTGTCATCTGTGTAAGTGATCTTGATCCAGATATTTCTCTTGACTGAAAACTGGCTCAATTATGCCTTTCATGAGCATTAAGAATATGCCACGTGCATCATTAAGGGCATGCATGTCAGTGCATCACGTGCGTGATTTTGGAAAAGTTTGTCATTTTGGACACATTTGTCACTTGCATGATTTTGGACATGTGCATCACGTACATGATTTTGGACAAGTGTGCCATGTGCCTCATGCGTGTCGCCTGCATAATATTGCACACGGTCGTCATACATGTCCAAAATGACACACATGTCCAAAATGACACACGTGATGCGCGTGACACACTTGTCCAAAATCAGGCACGCGATTCATGTGAACACATGATGTACATGTCCAAAATCACACAAGTGACAAACATGTCTAAAATGATGCATGTGGCACATGTCTCTCAAATGACACACGTGTGCAAATTGATGTATGTGTCCTAAATGACACACATTTCTATTTATAATAAGTGAATACAGTATTTTTGAAAGTTTGGGATGATGTAAAACAGTTGAACAATATATGATACATTTCATCATTATGGAGAAATTGTCCTGAAGGCTACATATTGCTACCCACAGGGAAACTTTAATTACAGTTATTCGCTATGACCAAATCACATGCCAGCTATGCTTTAGGGACCACCATCTTTACATATCAGGTTTTTAGGTGAGTCCTAAAGTTCTTTGGAATTAGAAATTTAAAAAACACCTCTGAATGACAATCTCACTTTGAAATTGGATTGTGTGACAGAATTAAGTAGGAAAATAGTAGCTCCAAATAGAAAAGAAAGTTGGCTGGAACCACAAGGATTTAATCATATTCCAGGTGCTATGATGCAGCCTCATTATGTAAAATATGACAAAAAATGAAATGTGTGGCCTCTTAGCTGAGGGATAAGATATTGAAGAGAGAAAAATAATATTAATAATAATAACTAAAATCCTTCATAGTATTGTGGAAGAATCTTCTAAAAGAACAACATGGTTTTAAATATTAATTAATATTATTAAAGATGGATTGCATTTTAAATATTCTCATATTATACCTAAGTCTTGGATCTTTCATGCAAAATCATATAACTGACCATCACTGTAACAGTAAGTTAGACTAGCAGTAATGATCATGCTGATTCCCAAAAAATTTTAAACAGCTTGAATATTTTATTACAAAATGTTAAAAGATACCATGAATCTTTACTATTTCAAGTGGAACACATTTTGTTAAGTTAACTTAATATCCAAAGAAGTGTTCCTGAATCCAGAAAATAACATTATTTTTACAGTTCACTGAAATTTTCTTGAAAGAAGTTACGTTTCTGCAAAGAGATTAGTGCAGATTTTTAAAATGACACAAAAGAATATATTTAAAAATATGGAAAATAAGCTTTAGTATAAAATAGGTGCACTGATAAGATTTCAGAAATTAACATCCTGAAGTAACTAATATCTATATACCAATAGTTATTGGAGCTGTCAAAGAGGCATGACAGATAAAATCATAACTAGCAATACTGGAATCCAATATGGGCACCAGTCCAAGCCCCATCAACTTAACTTCCAATCTAGCTCCCTACAAATAACCCTGGAAAAGCAGTAAACATGGCCCAAGTGTCTCAATCTGCTCCCACATGGGAGAAACAAATGAAACTCCTGGCTCCTCCATTTGTCCTGGTCCAGCGCTGACTGTTAAGGCCACTTAAAGGGTGAACCAGTGGATAGATCTCTGCATCCCTCTGCCTCTTCCTCTATATTCTGAGTTTCAAATTAAGAAAATAAATCTATAAAAACCATTAAAATGTGGCTAAACCCAGTAGCATAGCAGATAAAGTTCTCTTGCACAGGATGGGATCCCATGTAGGTACCATATGCTGTTCTGGATGCACCAGTTCCCATCCAGCTCCCTGCCTGTGGCCTGGACAAGCACTTGAGGACAGTCCAGAGCCTTGGGACCCTGCACCCATGTGGAGCACCTGGAAGAAGCTCCTGCCTTCTAACTTGGGATAGTCTCAGCTCTGGCCATTGCGCCACTTGTGGAGTGAACCAGTGAATGGAAAATCTCTCCGTATCTCCTTCTCTCTGCATCTGCCTTTCCAATAAAAAGAAAGTAAATCTCTAAAAACAATGATTAGATTTTAAAAAAAACCTGAAAATACATTAAAATGCTTTTAAACTATGTTAAGCAAGTTTCAATTTATAATTTTGTCATCTAATAAAAGGAATTCACTTTTCAGAGTAAATTTCGATATTTAAGGTATTCTAAATAGATGAAGAGGGTTAAAATTGAATCCTGAAGACAATTTAAATATTAAGAAATGTTTTCAGACATATAGTTTTAAATTACAATGCAGAGTCCTTTCATAGTATAAGTTGTGATTGTTCACAATTAGGTAACACAGAAACAAATACTGAAGCAGTCTGACATATTAGTTAATGTCTGTTGAGTGCAACGATAAAAGCAATATATATTTCAAATGACTTTGAAGCTTCAGTTTAAAAAAATAATAATAATTTGTATTATATTTTTAAAGACCTAGAAGAAATGAATTTAATGTGTTTTTACCATAAGAAAGCAATAAATGCTTAAGGTGATAAATATATTTACCATATGCAGATGCTGCATATATGTTCTCAAAATAGCTCAACAGCATGCATGGATTTTATGTGTAAGTTAAAGGTAAAGATTAAAAAAAAGTAATAGTAAAAGCATTGATCCTAGGAAAGTAGGAAGTTAGAGATTAAAACAAGGCACAGATAAACTTGTTTTTGAATCCTTATATTACATTTTGGATAACAATGATAAGCCAGATATAGATTCCTTTCAGGATGTCCCTTAAATGGCTTATTCTGCCCTTTATTTCTCTGTGATTTTGACTAGATTGTATACAGAAACTTTGGGGCTGCTATAACAGACTTCTCTAAGCAAATCTGAGTTCAGGGGAAGCATTCAGCATCATCCGAGCAACACTCCGTCCCTTCATGAGGTTTGAAGTAATCAGGAATCCCATGTCCAGGTGTGCTGTTTGATTCAGCCATTGTTTTATTTCTCCAAGGGGAAATATTTTCAAAAAATGCATTATAGAAATAGGTTGCTATACGCTCTTTATCTCATAGATGATCCGCAAACAATTGTCCAATTTCTGTAAGTTGAGCCATTAAATTGATTATGTCGTAATGAAAAAGACAGCTCAAACATATTGTGACCTAGGAATGCTCTCTGGTCTATAATATTTTAGTATTTTGGCATGGATTACAGCAAAAGCAGATTACAACACAGTTCCTGGGAGAGCCTGAAGATGTGCCTTCTGGAGAGTAGAGGTCACTGAGATCAGCGTCAGAATCTGAAAGTTGATGCTATTAAGGTTATATGAGAAGAAAAGCACCAATGGGAAGGTCCAAGATACTGCAGTTTCTGAGCTTATAGCTCAGGGCTGAGTCTGTTCGTGAAAGAAACAGGCTTTATGTTTTCCTCAGGAAATGCTACTCAGATCTTATTCCTGACAAAAATGAATTAGTAGGGAGATATTTTGTCAATAACTTTGAAGAAACTGGTGTTTTGCCCTTTCTCATCAACCAACAAGTTGACTCTCCTAGATGAGGGCGGATAAAGAGAGTCCTGGCAATGAATTGATTTATCTATTTTTGAACTACAGGATGAGTTTAATGTAGGAAATATGGGCCAGTTATATGTGAGGCATAAGATAACATTGCATCATGATTCAGAAATCCCATTAAGAAACTGCAGTTTTTTAAGGCAGTCCTTTAAACAACATTACCAAACTCACCTTATAGAGCGGCATTGCCTTTTGTTTTTTATTCTGAGCAATTAAAAAAAAGCCCTTTGATGTGAAGGCAGGTAGTATTCCTATTTTAAATGTTATGTGCCATGTTAAGCTTCTCCAAAATTTAGTTCAAAACAAAAGTGTATGCAAGACAAACAAGGACATCAGAGATTCATTTTCCACACACCTGGGAGAGTTCTTAGAGTTATGTAAGTTTCTTTTAACCATGACCAAAATTATTCATTGCATCCTTTAATGAGTGGAAATGTTACAGGAGTCTGCCGCGTTGAATATTGCATTTATGTCTTTTCTCCAGGAAGTGTTGTAGATTTTATTTCCACAAAATTTTATAGCTCCAGCAAAATACAACTTTTATTCCTCCATGTATTCCCTTCCTCATGTCCACAAAAAAATGAGGTGTATGGACGAAGAAGAGAGAGTGAAGTGAATGAAGTTTACAGAGAAAATAAATAAACAATGAAAGTGTCCAGCAGATGGGAGGGGTTTCTGAAGCAGTGAGCTACTGAGGATTGATTATCTAAACAAGTTCTAAGCGGCAGAATTGAAGTTCTTATGGCTGCTCCAAGAGAAAAATTGGGGAAAAAAATCTCCAAACACAGAAGTCCTTTACCAAAGCCATTTGCATGACTTTTCTCAGATCCACTGAGACTCTGAATGGCGGGGAGGAGCCTGTCTACAGTGCAAGGAGCAGCCCCTAGCAGTCCCACAGGGATAAGGAGTAATCCTCTCTGACTACTTCAAGTTAAAGAGGGGTGACATTGGAGACAGCAGGGATACTCATCCTGAAATCTGTCCAGGGATCCTTGTTTGAAGGCCTGCATTTCTTACTCCGTCTGCATTTGTTATAGAACCTCGTGTTTGATAGCCTCTAGATGAGAAAAGACAACATTTTAAAAATAGTTGAAGATAAAAAAACCCACAATAAATGATTTCACAAAAATGCAAGAGAAGCCACCACATCAAAACTTCATACCCATATGTCGGAAAGTCCTAAAAGCCACAAGAGGAACTCCACCCACATGGAACTTAAGCTTGTCCTCTTAGAAGACCTATGAATACAGGCTTGCTGAGTCTCAGTGTCTCTTACCATATTCACTATCCCTGCTGAACCATAATAGTGAGATTTAAAATGAATCTCAGTAAAATGGGAATACCGACAAGCCAGGAGACACCTCTGTAATTGTTTATTGCATTGCCTCTGGTAGAAAGGGCTGAAGACAAGTAATGTCTATCTCTGGTACTATACGGTGAATGTAGATAACCAAGTGACAAATAGCTGAAAAAGAACGTCTATTCCCCAACATAACAAAAGTTTGGTTTAGAGAATGGGGGATGAAAAACCGGGGAGAAGATTTAATCATCTGGTGGCTTGGTAGGAGTATTGATTTTCCTTAGAGGTGTCCAAGTGGTCCTCTAGGAATAAAACTGAACTTTGTTTGGAAACCTGGGATTTGACTTGGGGGAGTGGTTGACGGAATCTAATCCACACGTTATTGACACAGTGGGAAAAGACATAATCACAGTACGGGATCCCACCAGGCATTCGTATAAAGGAGAGATGGAGGGCCTTTACCAATATTGAATCTCCTTGGAATATTTAAAGGTGCCCCAATCTCTGGGTTTATGTCTCTAGGAGATACTGAATGACTCACTGGAATTTGGCAAGTGCTGTGGTGGATCCAATAACAAATGTGGTCTCATTTCCCATTAGGAGATAATTAGTTAGAAAGGATGAGTGCACATCATTACAAAGGAAGCCGGCCTAACAATGAAGGGATGTTTCTGGCAAGCACTGCGGCCATGGGGGCGGGGAAGATCCAGGAAAGGTGACTTTCCTGAGACATCTTATTCCTAAAGCAAGAGGTACTGGACATTTTTGTTTTCAACATGCAAAAGCTAGTTGTGAAAGCTAGTTATGTTCCCTGGATAGCTTCCTATTCTTTATATTGTAGGAGCAAGAACCCCTTAATTTAGGGGATTTTTTCTGAGACAAAGCTAAGGGGTTTCCACAAAATGTTTTATTAATCCTGAGGAGATCTTTTCACACAAATAGCCTCCAATCCAGCTGGAAATCATGATTCCTCCGTGGATGGGATGCTTGTTTGAGAATTATAAATGTCTTCCAATGTCAGGACAAGGAATATGGATCATCACTTTTGCAGACAGAAATTATCTACTGGAATGGAGATAGTAAACTTAAGGAAGAAGCCAGTGGGTCTCTTCACAGGAAAACCATAGTCTGGTTTCTTGCAGGAATTATTCCAAATTCAAAAGGGATTCTAAAGTCTCAAAAGAGGGAGTTTTCTTAGTTGCTGATCTCAGCAATGAATACACCAATTGCATTTCCTTGGCTATCTCATGAATTTTCATTTGGTATTCCTTAGATAACATAACCACACTTTCTGTGGAAAGCACACTGAAAATAACACTAAATCTATTTCCTGGTATAATTTGGTTGAAGATCCTCCAGAACAACTTTACAATATTTTAAGAGGCAATTCCCTGTTATCCAGAAACTTTATTTTAATGCTACCAACATTTTCACATCATGGGGTCAAGAGGGATTAAACACTATTATATTTTGTTTTGAGGTGCTACAAACTACAAGGAAAATAGAAGCCTGTTCTCAGAAATAGGCTGGCGATGTTTTGGCAACCGATCAGGGTCATTGCTAAAATTTCCTCTTGAGCTTGACTCTTAAGCTGACCGATGTCTCCTCAAGGGTTCTTTTTCCTTTCTGTTACATATAGATTTAAAACTATACTCCTAGACAGGTCAAACCTGGGACCCTGAGTAAGGTTTGTTTTGTTTAGATAAGGGACTGTTGGCTCTCTGGACCCCATGAGAAAATGTGAGTCCCTGCTGCTCTGTGTCCCAGTTCAGATCCCGGATATATCAGCAGAAGGTGACACAGTCAGGCCCCATCACTCAGTTGGGAGATCCACAAGAGGCTCTTGGCTTCTGGCTTATCCCTGGTCCACTCATGGCCATTGTGGCTATTTGGGAGATAAAGCAGCAGAGTCAACATCTCTCTCTTTCTATCAAACTCTAACTCTCCTTTTCAAATAAACAAATACATAGCTTTTTAAAAACCATTCAAATATTTCTGAGATGTGATTTAAAGTGCATGATTCTTGTGAAGATTTGTTTATTTGAGAATGTTACAGACATAGGGAAAGACACAGAGATGAAGAAAGTGGTGGTGGGGAAGAGATCTTTCATCTATTATTTTGGCTAACTGGCAAATCAGAAAAGCCATTGTTGAACTAAGCCAGAGTCAGGAGCCAGGATTTTAACCCAGGTTTCAGTTCCAGACACTTGGGCCATCTTCCACTTTCCTATGCCACTAGTAGCAAACTGAATCAGACGTGAAGCATCCAGGACATGAACCAGTGCTCATATAGGATGATTGCATCGCAGGCTATGACTTAACCTGTTAACGCCACAATGAACTCTGAATTACTCTTTTAATTATGCCATCTGAAAAAACGAGATAAGAAGTAAAACAGGAACAGACATAATAAATGACAGAAATATGGTTGCAAAAGTAAAGCTACACCAACACCAAATGAAACATCATTCCACAATGTTGAGACACTGCAGCAACATTCGTTTCATTTTCTAATACTGAAGAAAATGATATGCCCTCCAGAGATCAGTTTATACCTTAGGACTCCGTGCTGTTGAAGCTCAGATGATTGCTGTACGTTCTCTGCAAAATATGGTATAGTAGTTGCTCACATTGTTAATGAAATGCCAGAATTTTCAAACTTGAAAGTAACTAAGGTTAAAAAATATGTGAAAAGAAAAACTACCTATTATTGACTGGTACTCCAGAACTATTTTCCCTGCAGTAAAGTGAAGATGCTAATAATCTTCAAATATTATGTTTTTGATATTCAAAGTCTTCCTTGTATCCACATTTCCATATTGCCAGGGTGTCTTTTTTATGTATTTAATTTTTTAAAGCTAGACAATCTGTATCTATGCTATTCACCAAAATAGATAGTTTTTTTCTGTCAAAACATTTAATTATAAAATTGTTCATCTTAGTTAAGAAGTAAATCATTTAAAGAGTAAAACAGATTAAATGTAATCTTGAAAGGAAAATGCTTACTAAAAAAAGGAGAAACTTGTAGTCAAAGAACGAAAGTAATTTTTCATTTTAAGATAGCTAATGAGCTACAGATACACTTTGATGATGAGAAATAATATGATATACACAGAAAAGCTTTAATGAGGTATAAAATTATAACAGATAATGAGGTTCTTTTTATAGAATATGCAATTAGTAATTGTTGAATTTTCTGTTTATTAAGAACATAAATATGCTGATGACATTTGTTCATGTAAAACCATTTTGAAGGAGTGATAAATTCTACATCAGTACAATAGAGATTAAAATTTATTGCCCTTTTCTTCCTTAACATTACATCCTGCAGGATTAAAAGGAAAATAACTCATTTCAACAACCAGGATTTTTAAAGATTTACATTAAATAGGTAGAACTGTAGTACTTTAGGAATTATCTTGGTAATTGTCTTAGTAAAATTAAAAACTGTAGGGAGATAGCCGGGAAAATAATTTGGGGATAAATGGAACAAAACAATTGAACAAACAGATTATTTAGAAAGTAACAAATTACAAATTTTAAAACTATAATCCACAAACAAAACATGGACTGAATAATTTGCAAACACACATATTGAAGTGAATTTTCAAATTTTATTTTAGCTATATGAAGTGAACAAATTTTGCATATTTTGGCACTTCCTACCCTAGCCTCCACCCTGCTGGTGTTCCCCACCTACCCTCCACCACATTATTTTCTTTTTATGTCAATGGACTTCTAATCAATCAACCTTAAAATGAAAGTCTTCTGGGCCTAGCGGTGTGGCCTAGTGACTAAAGTCTTCTCCTTGAATGCACTGGGATGCTATATGGGCAGCGGTTCTAATCCCAGCAGCTCCACTTTCCATCCAGTTTCCTGCTTGTGGCCCAGGAAAGCAGTCGAGGACGGCCCAAAGCCTTGGGACCCTGCACCTGTGTAGGAGACCTGGAGGAAGTTCCTGGCTCCTGGCTTCGCATAAGTGCAGCTCTGGCCATTGTGGTCACTTGGGGAGTGAATCATCGGACGGAAGATCTTCCTCTCTAACTCTCCTTCTCTATGTATGTCTGACTTTCCGATAAAAAAATAAATAAATCTCAAAAAAATAGTCTTCTATCATTTTTTTATCACTCACACACACACATGCGTGAGTCAATTTCTGAAAATAAACATCCTTTTCTATCTGTGTTCAACTGTCTTATTCGTTCTCTTTCTCTGAATTACCTTGTAGTGGAGTAGCTTACAATGATGAACAGATTAAAATACAAGTGGATTTCAGGTGTTTGAAATTCAAGTACCTTTAAGGAACTACTAAACAACCAAATTAGGAAGTAAAGGTAGTTATTAAACGATAATTAGTGGAAATATTGGTAATTGACTTGAACATTCATTTCGGTTGAAACAAATTAAACTAAGGTACTTTAATATGATACAAGAATAACTTTTCAGAGGTTAATTTAATTAGTGACATTTTATTGTGTGCTTAGTTCAAATGATTAGTAGGAGAGAGAACTGTGGCTTAGAATGATTGGAAGAAATTTTATGCACATACCAAACAATGAATCAGTTGGAGAATGGTAGTAACACTGAAAAGTATTGATGGTTTGGAGCAATATTTAATCCTTACTGGGTAAGAGTGCAGAATGATACAGCAAAGTTAGAGTCATTTATGGAGCTTCTTACAATTATAAACATAGTATTACCACTAGGTTTAACAATTCTTCTCCTTGTATTTTTGCAAAAGAAATGAAACCATGCCACACAAAAACCTACACATAGATGTGTAAATCATCTATATTCATCATTTTCAATGCTTTGGAAGCAATGAAGATATGACTCAGTAGCTGATGTGCTCAAATGATGGAATATTACCCAGTCATAAAAGAGTGATAAATCCATGAAAATAAATGGAAGAAACTTAAACATACATGGACACATAAAAAGATATCATTGGGGAATGTGAGAATAGGTGACTGGTACCATGGCTCAATTGGATAATCACCCACTGCAAGTCCTGACAATTGCATATAAGCACCGGATCTACTCCCGGCTGCTCCAGTTCAAGTCCAGCTCATTGCTGACAGCCTGGGAAAGCAGCTGAAGCTGGGCCACGGCCTTGAGACCTTGCAGCCATATAAGAGATCTGAAATACAGTCTTGATCTTGACTTCTCATTTGCTCAATTTTTGCTGTCGCAGCCACTTGTGGAGTGCAACAAAAGATGTAATAATTTATCTCTACTCCTCCCTGTAAATCTATTTTTCTAATAACAATAAATAAATCTTTTGAAAAAGAATATCAATACAAAGGACTAAATATTGTATTATTCTAACCATAGGATATATTATAAAATATAAAACTGCAGAGATGTTCTAATGATCAATGAATGTGACAGAGTAATACAGGATGAATAAATAGGTACAACATTAGCAACTCAAATACAACATTAGTGAATATATACCTTTCCAATATATACCTTTCAATATACACATTTTCAAGCTTATAAACTGCATAACATTGAGTTAAAATTAATGTGAAGTGCTGAGTTTAGATTCACCAGCTATAGCAAATGTATCACTCTGACAGAGGATGGTTATAACTGGGAAGGTACAAAGGTACAAGAATTATTTCTATGTTTTCCCTTTAATTTTACTGTGAACCTAATACTGCTCTAAAACAAAGCCAACTTATTTTTATAAAGAAAAAACAGATAGCGTCATGAAGATAGACATATCTTGGCACTTGGTTTAAAAGGTGGCTGTACATTTCCCTCATATGATTCAGCCATATAACTGTATGTGGCAGACTTCTTTCTCACAGTAGACCTGGATACTCTGCTTTTAAAAACACCTATGTTAAAAGACTTAATAATAAATTACATGTTCCCTGTTTCAAGATTGAAATCATGTTAGAAGGATTTTCCAGTGATTTTGCAACTTGCAATTATTTTTCTCAAAGACTTAAATACATCTCTTCAGACATAAATTTTAAGGAAGATTGTGGAGTTTCTGTTGAGGGTAGGAATCTAACTTCAGAAGATATTTTGCTCCAAGTTGTGATGCTACCTCATGTGACATAGATATGTTTCATGTAATTTTTGCTGTGACTTTGTTTTCTAGTTTTGTATTAGTTGGTATATATAGATAAGTGACCAATAGGTAAGCATATTGATAGAGATATTTGAAATTTTCCTTTAATCAAGAAAAATCAAAGCAATACCAAAGCTATTTCAGAAGTGTGTGCATTCATTTTTACAGTCTTCTATTGTTTTGACATGCATTTCAGTTTTAAAAAAAGAAATTAATTTTACGCAATGTCTTGAAGCTAAATGTAATAACATTCAGAACGATGTTTGACAATTGACTCCGTACGAACCTGTTCTGGTTAGAAGGTGATGTAATACTCTGAAAGAGTGTTTGTAGAAGTCATTTGCACATCAGAATGCCACCAGCAACTTCGATCTGTTAGCAAATGCACACATAGCATATTGCGTAAACATAAAAATAATACATTGAATCAAAACCAAGTATATCCCCAATGGAACCTATGCTTAGATCTGTCCAATTTCCATTTTTACTCCATTGTTAGCAAACATAAAATAATTGTTGTGTGACAAAAAACAAGAAACATGAAATTTCAACATTTACTATGAATATGCATATATAGATATAAAAGTATATATACTATATATAGTATATAGTATATAGTATATAGTATATAGTATATAGTATATAGTATATAGTATATAGTATATAGTATATAGTATATATACTATATAGTATATAGTATATAGTATATATACTATATAGTATATAGTATATAGTATATAGTATATAGTATATAGTATATAGTATATAGTATATATAGTATATATACTTTTAAAAAGACATAGAACTGTTTCCAAATTGCTGAAAACAGTGCTTCAGAAAAGGACCATATCACAAGAGGGTCTTGAAAATGAACGACTTCAATAGCTTCAGCTTAAAACTGCCTGGGGGAGTTCTATTAACTTTTGCTTACTTAAGAGGACAGAATTTACATATTTTTAATGCAAATTAGAAAGCAAGCATATTTATTCTTAGCCAAAGAGCCAATTTGAATATTAGTCTCTCTTGAAAATAAGGGAAATAAAAGTCAACATTATTAACAAATCTATCTCAGTTTATACACAAAAAAGTCATGAAACTGGTGTATTTAAATTCGGATTGGATTTATCCTAAAGCTTGTTGAAGTTAGCATACTGACCTTTCTCCTGAGCAAGAAGTTATTATATTAGTACAGTTCAGTGTAAGGAGATGCATTATCACTACGACTGCTAGAGTGAATATATATGTTTGTACCTATGTAATAATATATAACTAGATGCCAGAACAGGAGCAATAAAGTCTAATACTCCACCTGTCAAACCAGCACTCCATATGGGCATAAGTTGATATACTGATGCTCTATTTCTGATCTAGCTCCCTGTTTAAGCCTCAGACTCCTGTGCCCACGTGGAATATGTAGAAGACACTCACCTTCAGATGAGTCCCGATCTAGCCCTTTGGGCCATTTGGGGAATGAACAAATGGAAGCAAGATAGTTCTCCCTCTTTCCTTGTCACCATGTTTTTTGGTCCTATATGGAATGCCAGCAGTACAACTGGAAGCTTTGCCTACTACGCCATGACACAAGTCTTTTTTCAGTGTTCATAATAAAAATGGAATGGTTAAGTAATTGCCAAACTACTCCGAGAACATCTGTTATAACAATGAGATCTCTGAGCCTCTGAGTCCACAAAATTTAACATATTTAACTCATTAATTTGCATATGTGTTTGAATTTTGATTAGAAGAATTGAAACAAGCTTATTTCATTTTAAATGAAGAATGAAAACTTCCATTGTCAGTTGTGTCAAAGAAGTCTGAAAAATATGAGGCCGATATCATGGCTCAACACTAATCCTTAAGAGTCGGTATCACAGTGCTCGCTTCAGCAGCATATACATTAAAAGAGTCAGCATCACACATAGGCTCCTTTTCGTTTCCAGGCTTCACTTCCCATCCAGTTCCCTGCTTATGGCTTGGAAAAGCAAACGAGAATTTTGGCTGAAGTACTTTGTCCCTGCACCTATGTGGGAGACTCAAAGGAAGCTCTGGGCCCAAGTGTTGGAACAGTTCCACTCTGGCCACCACAGCCATTTGGGAATTGAACCAGCAGATTTCCCTCCCTCCCTCTCTCTCTCTCTTTGTATCTCTTTCTTTCCATAAAATCGACCTTTCCAACAAAAACTAAGTCCTAAATAATCTTAAAAATACAAAACAATACCATTATTTTCCATGAATTCAACAATTATTCTGCCTTTGAAATATATAAAATAAGCATAATAATGAATAAATATAGAAGTGAATACTTCGGAAGATGATGAAAGTATTAGTTATGTGATGTTTCTTAGGAATATTATTGCGGCAGTACCAAATTGGAATGGAAGTAATAAAAATATCTATTCTGCAAGTAATTTTACCAAATTCTACATAGTCTGTCAGGGGGTTCCTGACTGGCAGGCCAGCAAAACCACCAAGAGGGTGAGTTATGGCGTCACAAGCACAAACCACTGGGGACAGTTGGGTCAAGCATGTCCATTTATTGTAAGGCAAGCACAAACTTATATAGACTAGGAAAGGGAAAGGCAGAAGGGCATCTCCCAACAGCCCTCCTACCCTACAAAGACACTATAATTGTCTAGAGGGCATGTCTCTCTAGGCCCTCCAATCATGTCACTGGTCACACACAACACTCATAGCTGGCAGATGGGCTGTGGGTCATGCATGCCAGGTAGGCTGGCAGGCAACGTGGACCATACCTGACTTCTCAAGAGTTGCGTATCAAGGCATTCCCAGCACAACTTGTTCAGGAACAGAAAAAAGAGATCGGGGCGCAACCCACTTCCACTGCCTGTATGCCCAGTGATCAGGCCAGTTTGATGCCTTCATGAGCTAAGACCATTGTCAAGAGATTCCTCCCAGAACAGGTGTGCTTCACGCGTATAACCTCCCACATAGGCCAAGCAGGCAAAAATCCAGAGGTGATCTCCCACAACAGGTCATACCATGGAGCAGCAAACTTTTCTGGGGAAAAAGGCAATACGCAGCTTAACTATAAGTGTTCCGATATTAAAAGCGCCCCTAGATGAACAAACAGATAATTGGATTCAAATAACACTACTACTATACAGTTTTATAGTTGTCAAAAAAAGATTTTTAAAGATTTATTCATTTTATTACAGCCAGATATACACAGAGAAGGAGAGACAGAGAGGAAGATCTTCCATCCGATGATTCACTCCCCAAGTGAGCCGCAACGGGCTGATGCGCGCCGATCCGAAGCCAGAGCCAGGAGCTCTTATGGGTCTCCCATGTGGTGCAAGGTCCCAAGGCCTTAGGAAATCCAGACTGCTTTCCCAGGCCACAAGCAGGGAGCTGGATGGGAAGTGGAGCAGCTGGGATTAGAACCGGCGCCCATATGGGATCCCGGGGCGTTCAAGGTGAGTACTTTAGCCGCTAGGCCACACCGCCGTTCCCTATAATTGTCAAACTTGAAAATAATATTGTAATTTACAAAATATTATTTTATTGGTGTAGATTCCTTTTCATAAATATAATCTTGAACTAACCAGAGTCAATGTTCTTTAACCCTTTATTGAGATAATTGTTTATTAGGAGAGTGAATTTTACCGTTTCATATAAATTATAGTTGCTCAAGCAAATTAAATTACTTATACCATGTATGCCTTAGAGCAAACAACTAGTGCACAAATATTTTAATAAAGTGCATCTGATATAAAATTGAATTTTTGACACTTCAAATAATTTTTCCTTACAAATTCATATTACTGCCTTGACCTTATTTAGCAAATAACAAATAGTACTTAAAACAAGTATTGGTTTTTCATACAAATATGACTTTGATAATGTTTTCTACACAGTGAAGAAAACTAAGCAACCCTGAAACTCAGTCATTGACAATCTAAACAAAAATTCAATCTAGTAATCTGCTAAATAATAAAAATATTTTATTATACTATATCCTCTTTTTTGTTATGACGATTTTAATACTGTACGGCCTGTCATCCTCTAGTATTTTCTTAACTTTTAAGATAGCTTTCATATTAATTTCCATCTCATTGTGCTCTTGCATTTTCTTAGTCTTCAATCTGTTTTACAGCACACCAAGATGGATTTGTGTTTTTCTCTTCTTTTGCTAACAATCTTTGTTAACACTTTTGTGAGTGAAATCAATAGTAAGCTATATAAGGAGATACATGGCCTAGAATTTCTTGAAAGAACAGGATAGTTTAGCGATTTACCTCTGGGGTTCTGCAATCTAGGTTCTTCTTTAACTGCTTATGTTCAGTAAACTTTGCACTATTTCCCTGCTTTTGTATGTTGCAGAATGGCATTTACTTAAAATCACACATTATTTAGCTTTTTCTGGTTATACTGATTCTCTTCTTTCACTCATTCATATGCATTTAATGCTTACTCCATGTTTTCTATTATTTAATAGCTCCTTAAGTATTCAATCTTACATTTGCTTCCAACATCTGGTTGCAGTACAGTTTTCTTATTCACATATTTAAGGACACCATGGCTTTTTTCAAATATTTGCTAGTGACTATGAATAAAGATGTTATACATCTCTCCATATTTTGAAATATAAAAGCCCTATGTAAAAGGATGTGATAAGTTTATTCAGAACAGAATATGACTATCCTAGCCGCTGGGTTCCATGTTAACCAATGATTTGAGTCTTGAGTAATGTCCGCAACTGGTCAAATTCCAATCAAAACTAAAAACATATTCCATGGCCAAAGGGATTTTTGTCTTGATGTGTGCACTTTTAGTCACTGAAAAGTTCCTCATTTTATCTCTGGTAATATTTATTTGAAGTTCTTATTTTCAATAGTGAATATCATGACCCAACTTATAATTAATATTTGGGTTGGTGCTCTATCTGCATCTCCCACATGGGTGACAGATGCCCATTCCCAGGTGTAGTCAACCAGGTCAGAAAAAGAGCAGCTGATACTCAAGCTGTGATCGGATGTATGATACTGGTGCTGCTAATGGGAGTTTCATCTGCTGTACACAACATCAGCACCAGATTTTATTATTATATTCTTGTATTATTATGTTATTACACATATATGTATTATGGTTCTAGAATTGATTTTGTTTTACTTTAATTAGTCAATTATCCATCAATGATTAAAAATTGGGGAAAACATGATTACTTATCTAATGGTAGGTAACAACTTGCCTTAAACATAGAGGTTTAAAATAATACACATTAATTGCATCTGTCTTTTCTGGGTGGGAATCAACTGGATACTCTGTTCTACACAAGGTTGGAATCAGAGCGACACCAAGTCAAAAGTGTATTCTGAATGTTTCAATGATTAAAACTTGACCACTGCCATTTTATAGCTTCCTGCATGTTTATGTTTACAGTTTTAAAATATTTTCATTACCATTGGTAGGCAAAATTTTGCATCATATAATATTTGGCATCTAAAGATTTATTTATTTTCTACATAAATATTTTTCACTCTTTAATCTTCTTTATATTTTCAAAGCAATTTTTTATTTATATTTCATTTCTGATTTTGTAAACCCTTCCTTAATTTTTTGAAAGATTGGTTTAGGAAAGGTAGAATGACAGAGAGACAAGGAGACAGAGATACACACACACACACACACACACACACACACACACACACAGTATCTTATATCTGTTGGTTAGCTTCCAAGTTGGATACAATAAACAGGGATGACAAATGAGGAATCACATACTCCATCCGGGTTCCCTAAGTGAGTGGCAGGAATTCAAATACTCAAACGATCATTGGTTTGCTTCTCAAGCTAATAATTAGCAGAGACTTTGGTGGTAAGGAGAGTAGCCAAACTGAAGCTGCCAATCTGATAATGGGTACAAACACAGCAAAGACACAGATTAATTTACCATTTTAAATGGCATTTTCATGGGTTTAGAACAGTAACAATCTTACTGTTTTGTTTAGTCATCTTTTCAATATATATGTAGCTTTTTTCTTAAGTGCTGCAAAATAGCTTTAATACTAGTTTTAACATTTTTCTGGTTCCACTATTTCTGTTATTTCAGACCCATGACATCACATTGACTTTTTTCTTAAGTATGGTTTATACTGTACTGTTTTTTTCATACATTGTGTTTTATTTGCTTTGCATTGTTTGTGTTATTCAGTTATGGGTATTGTGAAAGTTGGATTATGTGTTTTAGACTTTTAATTGTATTAGTCTTGGTTTTTGTAGTTATATATTACTTTGTTACAAGTTTATGACATTCCTGCCTTTTGACTTTGTGAAATGATTTTCTTAGATCATTTCATTTTCACTCTTTGGCTACTTCATCAGTACTACCACGATACATAGACGTGTGTGGTCTGTGTTGTGTGTTGCAAATCATCATTGAGTGTTTTGATCGCTTCAGGAAAATTCAGTTCATAACTATCCCAACACACTTCAACCTCAATGGGAATTTCAGGCTTATAATTTCATAGTGTAGAACTCAAAAAAGACTCAAGGTTATCTCTTTGAAGATTTCTAGAGCTTTAATCTGCACTATCTATGGAAGCTCTCCTGCAACTTTCATTCACCTCATTCCCCATACTTTTTTATTTTCAATTTTTTTTAAATTTTTTTCAGTTTTATATTTATTTCTTTATTTAATCCTTCCCCACCAAATTCTCCTAAATAATTACTATAGCATAGCTCTTCATAAACAGTAACATGCTCATCACTGCAGACATGGACAACGACAGAGTCCAGCCTCCAATTGTCAAGATACAGCTAATAGTTTCATTAATAGTCTGTTTTTTATCTGGAAGTAGAGATGCACAGTGCATTTTGTCCTTACATCTGGACATGATAGTATCCATCACACAGCCACCCCACATCCCTCTTAAATAAAAAGCCACAATACAAAATCCACAACAGGAAGAAAAATAGAAATTTACAACACCATGTATTTCTCCAGAGGTTTTGATAGTGCAAAAATCCTGAATTGCTGGTGACTCACCACTCCAATCACGATGAAATCTCTCCCGAATCCACTGGCTGCTGTAGTCCACTTTAATGTGTCCGTCTACCCAGATCTTCATTGCCAATGACTGGATGGGTTAGTAGATCAATTTGTTCGGTCCTCCATGCTCTTCCATGGTATCAAGTGTTCTCTGTAGGCTCTGATGTACTGCCATGTTCTCCATGTACATTTGGATATGCTGTCCACTGCTCTGTCTGAGCCACTGAGGAGGCCCAGCTCTGACACATCCACTCCCACAGTCAGCCCCTGGGACCTGCAGTTCTCCATGGTTAGGGTTCTTAATCCAGCAGTTTAGTTGGCAGAGAATCACCCAAGAAACCTCTTATGAGGACATCTCAGACCTGATTCTTATGTGTGTTTGACAATACAGGGTCCAACACAGTTTGTCACGTAAATCAGCCTATGCACACATTGGTAGTTGCAATGGCTGGGTCAGTTCTGTCTGCAGCCCCGTGTTTTACGAAACCCCATGGGTGTTGAAGCCTAGCCTGATCCTGCCCACCACGTACTCGGCCTTCACGTAAACCAGTGGGAGCTGCAGTCTAGTTGGGGCGACCCACAAAAACCCCCACCAGCCCCGCCACTGCCCTGGTTCCCATGCTTGCCACTATATACAGTAGAATTGCCCCATCTGTCCCACATCCCAAATTCAGCTCTTGTACATATTGATAGGTATCAAAACCAGTTTGTCCCAACCAACCCCACTATCCAGTCTAGACTCGTGCCAGAGGGTGTCACCATCTGTCTAAGCCATGCCTGCGCCTTAAAGAATTTGTCCCCTGTGGCAGCATCTGCCAGCTGATGTTGTGGAAAAGCCCAATCAATCCACACTGACTCTGGCTTATACATGTACCACAAGGTACAGTCAGCCCAGCCTGGACCTCATTCCACATAGTTTTTGTCTTCACCTCTGTGCCTGCCAAATTTAGGATTTGATGCATGATTTTCCTTTCCCTTTGTCTGCATTTTACAAGCTGTGTATAAAACAGTGATAGATCTTATCATTTTTTTCAGTCTGTCAGAAATCATATTTCTGGACATGTGTCCATTGTCACAATAGTATTTTTATACATCTGTCTAGTCTTCTTCAAAGAAAGAACAGATTTATTCTTATCCTAACAGAAAGCCAGACCTTAGATTTTAACACAAGTTTTGTGAATATTTGTTACGACACATTAAACTGCTTTAGTTAAGTGTTAAATTGTAATTTTATACATGTATTTTATTTAAGGAAGAAACACAGAACTCTTAAAAGCCTCTTTTCCTTATGCAGCTGCAACTTCCAGGACTGAAGTCAAATAATTTTATGTTTCAGAAGCAGAGAACACATGAAATGTAAGCTATTCAAAAATAGTATTTATAAAGAATTCATCTTGAAAAGCAAATTTTATGTATGTAATTTTATTAACTATCCAATTTATTAAATTTAAATGGAAAGTTTTAATTCACATTTTATTTCCAGTAATGATGAAAATATTAGAAACAAATCATTTACATAGAAATATGGAGCATTTTGAATTGTTCAAACCAAAAACTTCCTAGCAATTGTTTTAGAATGATTATTTTAGTAGTTATGTTTATATTAGTGGATATGAAAAGTTTTTTATCACACATATAAGCAATACTTCTGGAAAAGATAAACTATAAAACAGGTAATTTCACAGCGAGGGAGAAAAAGTACTGTTTAACAGTTGTTTTCTGAGAGGTTTGAATTCTAGATCTGTCAGCTGCAGATGTAGGAGCTTTGTTCTTTATTCGCCCAGTTTACCAAAAACACTCAGAAAGTTGTTGAAGTTGTTCTCTATTTCTTTTCTTGCAATTTGTGAAACAATAGGAAAGTTCTACTTGTAACCTTGAAACAACGCAAATGTTCAGGATTTTAAGGATGAGTGAGTTACTAAAGAACGCACTGGTGTCCTGAGCTTCATTAGACAATACAGAATTTACTGAAGAAGCATTTTTATGGGATCTTGCTTCTGATTAAAGTGCTATCATATGCTTCAAATAATTCCCTATAAACACAGGGGTAACATTCCTTACATATACAGTTTCTTCTATTACTGTGTATCTTCACTTGATACTGCTGTATGAATCTAACCTAAAATGCATAGGCACAGCTGTTGTACTCATTCTAGTGAGAAAAAGTAAAATAAACAAAATTATAAATGTATCTTGTGTCACATGTACTACAATAGAATACTATTTAAAACTAAAAGAGAAAAGCATTAACACCAACTTGCACGATTCTGGTCCTGATTATCATCAAATGTCTTTATTTTAGTTGAAGTCATTTTCGCCTAAATGTACTTTAGTGTGTAAAACAAATTTGATATGCAGATGACTGAAATTACAATTTACTAAAATAGTATTTGAATAACACAAAGATTGTAAGTTCTTATACATGGAGAAAGGAAATATCTTGATCCTTTTGACTCCAGAGAGATGAATTAAATATGGTTTGGTATTTATAAATAGTGGATTAGTGATGTCATTTCTTCAAGACTATGAGCAACTTTGATGTCTATTTATTTCTTCCTATAACAGTGTGTGAAATTTCTCTCTACCTTGACATATAAAATGGCAGCCAGTTGTAGTTGGCTGCTGACCAAGAGACCACTTTCATTGCTAAGCTGATGATGAAAGAGTCTGGCCCTCAGCTTCCCATGCTCAAGGATGAGGCTCCTTGTGCAACTGGAGAGTGAAGCAGCCAGCTTCCCAACAGTATTAGCCATAATCACCATCACAAATAATGTACACTTTAGGTTTCAGCAGAGTCAACTGGTGTTTACATTAGACATAGTCACTAAGATTTTTCCTTGTTAATTCTGAGTTCAGTTCAGAATGATTTCCAAGAAATAGGGCACATTCCTTTTGCCAAAAAATATAGTTAAAGTTAATCTTACTATTACAATCTAGTATGTAAAGTCCTATATTTAATAACTCTTCAGAGGAAGGGTGTGTGTTGTGTGAATATTTTCTTGATAGCTAATTATGCGTTCTTTGTTTAAAAATTACCAAAAAAATTAAGAAACTGAGTACTAACAAGAGAGATAAAGGTTGGCTGGTAAACCCAATAATTTTTTTTTCTTATTTTCTTCCCCTCTCTATCTTCAGTTCTCGTTTTCTTCTACTATATTTGCTCAATTTTGTGAAATGGGCTGAATTGAATTTGCCAGTAGAGGGGAATATTGCTCCAAGACTTACTATCTCCATATTACTGAACGTGACCAAGTGTCTGGCAGTGCCCAGGGATATGAAGAGGTATATTGCCCTGGCCTTCTGCTATTTCAGGATTTATTTCATCTTTCCCCACTAGCAAATGTAACAATGAATATAATCACTTTTTTTAAAAAAGCAGGAAGTAAGCCCAGATATTCTGTATGGAAAGGTATGTAAGGGTGATATAGTGGCGCATATAAGAAATGGGTCTCCTTGGGAACTTTACAAGGACTGATTATGGTCTCAGCAGACATTTCTGTGTTCAAGGGTAGAATATATAACTTTGACAGCTTAATCGGACCTAAAATAACACCAAGTGAATAACATTTACGTAACCTATATTCATGGTATGAATTCTAGTATTTCATACTTGAAAAAAAAAAAAACACCCTTCCTGATCACATAGAATATTATGTGAATTTTACTTTGATAAGTATAGCCTTGCAGTCCATAACAGAGAGCCTGATCTGATATCATGCTTGACTCTTGACTTTTACCCTACTCGAAGTCAGCACTGAAGGATCAAGCACTTAGGTTCTAGCCAAGATTCCATATGAACACCAGATCATATTCCAGATGCTCTACTTCCCATCCAGTTCCCTGCTTGTGGCCTCAGAAAGCAGCGGAGGATGGGACCCTGCACCCACGTGGCAGACCCAGAGGAAATCCCTAGCTCCTGGCTTTAGATTGGCCCAGCTCCAGACATCATGGCCACTTGGGCAGTGAACCAGCGGACAGATCATTTTCTCTGTCACTCCTTCTCTTTGTACATCTGCCTTTTCAATAAAAATAAATGAATCTTGAAAATAAATTGAAAAATTTGTAAAACTGCAAATAATATATTTCTCTGTAAGAAATGGACGAGACTCGGATTTTCATGGGAGCTCTTGAAATCAGAGTTATATTGGTGCCGTTAAAATGAAGCCTGAGTAAGTAATTTTCCCTCTCGCTTTGTTGAGAAATGCAAGGTAGGTGCCATCTATAATGAATCAGTCCTCATCAGACACAAAATTTGATGTGCTCTGATATTGGGGTTTTCAGTCTGCACACACGTGAACAGTAATTGTATAATACGTACAATCTTTGGAATTTTGGCATAGCAACTTGCATTAAGACAGGAATTAATACCAGCCTTTGCAATGTCTATCCTATGTGTGTCCTATTATTTATTTGAAAAGCATATGACTCATTTGATTGAGAAGGCTTATGGTTGTAGGAAAATGTGTCTTAGGATAAAACACTCCTTTGTGTTAAAAAAAAAAATGAGGTCAATCAAGCTGTCTCATTCCAAAGCTGAACAATTCTACAAATTAGGAAGCCCAAAGTTGAGAGATTTCAGCTGATCAACCAGCCCAGACACTGAAACAATTACCAGCTGCCCAATGCTACAGTCTGTAAATGTATAAAAGACAATGGGGCATAATCAAGGGCCATTTTTCAAACTGTGCTTGCTTACCTAACATCATGTGAGCAAAGGCAAATTCATCCATGCACTCCACAGCCACTGCAAGAATAAAGGATGAGTCTGTGGTCTGATCCACAGTTTTTCCTTGGCCTATCTGAATCCAGACCAGATCTTCCCGGAGCTGAACTCCTGCACTACAGTCTCACTAGCATCTGCTTCATGAAACAGTTACATGAAACTTTGGACTTGTACTTTAATCTGCTATTGGGATTAGTTACTTTCATGAGACCTAAAAGGATGACATAATTGCATTGTTTTGTTTCTGGAGAAAACTGATTTTTCAGCATTAAGACTGAATGCCATGATATGGATATTCATGTCCCCCTTTCCCAGCATGCAGAAGAGAAATTATTTTAATTTTCAAATAAATAACTTAATCTACAATGTTTTGTTATAAAAATTTTAATGAAGTAAATTATCTTTATTCAATTGCTCACAAATACTTTCTTAAGCCAGGTGAATATATAAAAAAAAAACTTTTCTTGTGACACATGGCATAACAATTATCTTTCTTAATAGGATTATTCAATAAAAGCAAATCCCTCAAAACAATAATTTAAATTATTTCCATTGTTTGTTTTATGGAATACCCATTTGAACCCCAGTCTTTACTTTGAATGGTATTAAACAAATAATCTAACATAATCAAGTGGATTTGAGGTTGTCATTATCCACAGCAGACATTGACAATGAGCTGATACATCCCAAGGGAGTATGCAGGTCCCTGAATAAGACTTTGTGAGTGATGGTAAGATTCTCTGCCGGCTCTCAACAGCATGAGACCTGAGTGGTGATGTTGTTATTTGTGATAAAGAGAAATGTTTCCTCTGTGCTTATAGATTGTTTTGTGAGGAATAATGTTGAAATCTTCTTTTCCCATTTGGAATTGGCTCTTGAAAGTTCGTCTGAGAAATGATTTTAAGACAAATGGAAATTCCTCTACTAGCTTTGCTGGACTTTTGTTCCTATGTTATAATGTACTTGTGTATGTAATCTACTTATATATATATATATATATATATATATATATATATATATATATATACACACATATATATATGTATATATATTCTCTTTATTTATATTCCCAAGAGGAAGAGAACAAAGTATTCCAAATATGGAAATGATATTAAAAAATAAATTTGAAACCAATCTGTGGATGACTTTGAACAAAAAGAAAAAAAATTAAGAAGGATTTCTATATATGAGTAAATCAAAGATGATTCTCCATTTCCTGCTGTTTCTTCTTTAAACCAACAATGCAATAATTGAATATTTATTGAATATTTATTGAATAATAATGAATAATTAAATATTGAATTTTTGCAGAGTTGGGAACTACATGAAATATTATTAATCTGATTTGATTTAGAGATAGAAAATAGCACTGTTGTATGTGACCTACTATAGGGACCTACTAAGAAATACAGTGTCAATATAAGGAAATCAAAATACATGTTCTTACTGTTAAAAGGTTTGGTGAGGAGAATATTTGCCCACATAAGAAAGTATCCTCCTAAACTTTAAGCCCTGAGTTGGAATTAAACACAGGTAGAGGTTTTGGGTACAGGGGAAAAAAGAGTAAAATGCATTGTAGACAACGATGTCTTCAAGAGATTGAAAAGAAATAATCTGTTTTGATTATGCCCACTCTCTCCACAGAAGTCAGCTTTTCAGACCATCTTCCAGAGCTGAGGTTTGAATGAATGGGTGCAAGGAAGAAAATACACATATGCACACACATACACATTTGTGTTATACATAGCTACACACATGATTTATTTAATGAGGACTCTTTGAAATATTAATAAAATACATATAAAATATTTGGATTTAAAAATTGTCCATCAAGGTTACAGTGTGGTAGCTTAATAGGTAACATTTTTGCCTTGGATGAGCCAGGATCAGATAGGGCACCAGTTTGTGTCCCGTTTGCTCTGTTTCCCATCCAGCTCCCTACTTGTGGCCTGTGAAAGTGGGACAAAAAAGTTAGGACAGTCTAACACCTTGGGATCCTGCAGTCATGTGGGAGACCTGAAAGAAGTTCATGGCTGCTGGCTTCAGACTGGCTTAGCTCTGGCCATTGTGGCTACTTGGTAAGTGCACCAGCAGACGAAAAGTATTTCTATCTCACCTTGTGTCTGTAAATATGACTTTCCAATAAAAAAGAAAAGAAAAATCATAAAAAGAAAAATAGAGACACAAATAAATAAATAAATTGTCCATTTAAACTATGTATATCTTTTAATTCCATGTTTCCAGTAATATTTGACGTCTCCTTGGGTATGGTTGCTTCTGTCATTATCTAAGCTCATTATATTAAACGAAGTATGGAAAGGTCTAAGAAACATCCTTCTTTCTTCTACTACACTCTAAAATATTTAATGTGTCAGACATTAAAATTTTTGATTTTGGATGGAATGGGGCATGTTAGTGTGGTAGCAATAGAAGTTGTGATAACAGCAGAAGGATATGTCATGGCACAACACATCCACTAAGGTGAATGGGATGTATGAGTTGAATATGCAAGGATATTAATACAAATAAGGAAAAAGAAAATATTTTCTTAAAAGGAAGGAGAGTAAAATATAAAAGTGCAAGGAGGGAAAATAATGGCATGATAACTGTAATATTATATTCTTCATATGTTTTCATACTGGTTACACATGACCATGTCAGCCAATGCAACGGCATGTTTTATGGAACACAGTTTATAGCTTTGAATACAGTCTTACATAGATTACTGGTTATTATCTGGGCTACAATATTCATTCTCGTCATAAAAGGAGTGACCTGAATATTCACTGTTCCTCCTCATTTTAGAATTTAATTTGATCTTGCTTACCAATGTGAGAGTTATAAAACAAAAAAGCAGTTAAACTCAAAATTTAAGAAGCTAGCAAAATGTGGAAACATACCACTAAGAAATAGAGAACTGTAAATCTCTAAAGTTACATATCATAACAAAACAAAGAAAAGCTGCAGAGCATGCAATAGATGGAACAATATTAAAATTGTTATGTGTGAATATGTAATGGAGGGTCCTGAAGATAATTCTGATTGTGTTTTCAAAGCTAGCAACTATTATCACCCGATGGTCTGTTTTAAATCTCCTTACCCCTGTCTGCCCTTTTGTTCTATTGATTCTAGAGTATATATGTTTCTCTTGAATACTAGATATTGTGTGCAATCTTTTTGCATGAAAATACTATATTGATTTTATTTTCTGTGCAAGCAAATCCTGTACAAAGAATATGAGCAAAGTTTATTTTAGAAGTCTAAGACATTCCAGTGAGGTGATGAAGAATCCAGAGAAGTAGAAAAGATGTAGAAAAAAATCATAATCAAACTTTACCACTTTTGGAAAACGGAAATATACTACTGGGCAAGTATGGGAAATGTTGTACAGCATGTGCCTTAAAAAGACATCTCACGTTAAGGGAAAAGAACCTGAGGCATTATTATGCATATGTAAATTATACCTGGAGTGGATAATGAATGATTCATTCCATAGTCCCTCTGAAGCAGGGTCAGTGGCCAATGATGCACTGGAAAGCCCTCAGAAAAAGAGTCAGGTTTTGTCCTTTAGTGGTAGAACTGGACACAGCTGCTTAAAGTTCTCTCAACATCAAACAGATTTTCTCCTGGCTTAAACTCTTCAAAGAAAAAATATTACATGCATATCCCCAACAAAAATCAAATCTATTAGAAAATGAATAAATGACAAATTCCATCATCTAGCTGTCCTCATAATCTATTTCCAAAGAGGAGCCTTTAAACAGTAGTTCATTGGTGAACCACAGGTGAATTGACCTAGGGTGGTTCGAATAGATCAGTGGAAAACAGTGATTTTTTTAAAGGACAAATTAAGGGGGACAGCGTAAATTCTTTATGAGTCAGAAAAGATTTTTTTATTTACACATACCCAGGAGTTTTTTTTAATTAATTCACAAAGACAGGATGATTGTGCAACCCAGCAAGTTGTCCACATGACTCATGTAGAAGATACAGTTTGGTGCATTTCTCGTTTTCAGACAGTGTATGTGTGAGAACCCTGTCCTCATGGATTCCTAGATCTGTCTGTTCATTTACTGAATTATCTAGTTAAGATTGGGTGTGACTCCAGTTTTTTTCAATGAAAGAAAAGAAAATTCCCCTTTACCCTTTGATTTCTTGATACAGACTCTTAAATGTGGATCTGACAACTAACTATGAAACATAAAATCATACAAAATAGGAGAGAGGGAGCAAGAGATGGAGGCAAATCTTTCACCTCCTGGTTCACTGCCCAAATGACCACATCAGCCAGGAGTAGCCAGGTCAAGGCCAAGAAAGAGTCAGGATCACCATCCTGGTCTGCTGCATGGGCATCAGCAGCTCAGGTACTTGGGTCCCTTTTTTGCTATCTTCCCAGGAACATTGTGAGCACATGGATTAGAAACCAAGCAACTAGAACTCAGTTTCGCCTTCACATATGGAATGCCAGTCTCACCGTGGTGGCTTACCAAACTGCTGTATAATACTGGATCTGATGGCTCAGACTAAATACTGACAGAGCATTTGTTCAGATAATAATCTGAACTGTACTTGTATGAACCCCCCCTGTATCTTTAAAAAATAGGCATGCTGCTAGTGACTAGTGCAACTGGGCTAATGTCTGTGGTTCCAACTGCAACTTGACTGAAACACTGTCCATGATGGGAAGTGACAAAGAAACAATGAAGGAAAATATGTTTTGAAAGATTTCACTATATTTGAAAGAGACTTATCAAGAGAAAACTAGAAATATATAGAGATAGACCTTCTCCAGAGCGTGGCTGATCTGAAGCCAGGAGCAGAGACCTTCTCACGTGAGTACAGGGCCCCAAAGCTTCAGGTCAGCCTCCATTGTTTTTCCGGGCTATAAGCAGGGAGCAGGATCAGAAGTGGGGCAGCCAGGACATGAACTGGTGCTCAAATGGGATGCTGCCATTGCATCCAAAGATTTAACATGCTACAACAAGACGGGGTCCAAAAGCAACAGTTTTAAACCTTGTTTGACAAAATAATATACAGTAAAGGACTACAAAATGAAAAGGGTGAAAGTGTAAGAATTTCATGTTTTGTGTATATAAAATCATAACAAATCAAAATGTGTGGCTAGATCTGCTATTTTCACAAATCTCAGATATGCATAGATTTGAAATGAAGGACATTACAGCAGGACTGGAATACAGTATGATACTATTTTTGAAGTAAGATGCCCTGAATATGTCTTCTCTGTAAGGATTATTTCTCAAGGTATGTTTGGGAAGACACTGTCTTTTTTCCAAGGTTGAATAATCAATAGCAAAAGCATCTGCTCCTTCTGGGACACTTGGCTGACATATTAGCTTCCACACTTCTCTGTCAAGAGACCCCAATCAATATTATATAATTTTCATGGTATGCAGAGAATACATTATTATCAATTCTGAAGGTGAGTAGTTAATTATAATTTTCACATTGTAAGTTGAAGTGTATTATAAACAAAAAAGAGTTAATTGTGATAAAATTGAGAGCTGCATATATTTTCCTGCTTGTGACATTGGATTGCTAAGCTTGCTTCAGTACCTGTGTTTGTTTAATTTCCATTATCATGATTCCCAAAGGGACACAGCTATTTTATGGGCCTCACACACACAATAACTAAAATCAGCCTTCGTGAAAGAGGTTAAGGGTAGGGCAATTGGATTTCTGCAATACTGATTCAAGGACATATGATAGGGCAATGTCCTACAATTCAGTCTAAAAGGAATCAATACTGAATGTCCAGGTATCATACTACTCTAAATTGATAAAATTCTAAATATACCACAACTTAATTTTACACAATATTTTTCATTACAACTTGGCATGATAATAAATGAAATTATTAAGAAAACAATCTCAAAGATGGTAAGTTTTCAGTTTAACCCAGTACTACCTTCAGTTCTTATTCATATTGTTATAGGAAAACTAGGCCTTTTCAGAATGGAAATTTTCTGGAGTTGGTAGCTACGATTAGAATAGCCAGCTCCAGCTCCAGCACTGGTGCAACATTCCGCTGATGGGTTTTATGACCTCCAGCTAGTCACTTAGCACATCTCTAGGCTTAATTTCTTTCCTGTGCATAAATGAGGAACAACACTTGTAGATATTGCTATATCCATGGATAAAAACTGCCCATAAAGGCAAAGAAGTATAATTAAACCTTGGCATTGTTCCTTTAAAAATTAAAATCCCATTAAGAATTAAGAAAGTCTTAAACAACCTCATTAGTGCTGGGCTGGAAAACAATTAACTATATTGTTTTGCCCCTAAAATCATCCCCTGAAGGTTAGCTGTGCCTATATTGCCAATGATATTTACCATGTAATTGATGGTAGTTGCTTGCTAGTAAGTCTCATTCACTGTTTAGTCTATATTTGATAAAAGAAAAATCAGTCCTAAAATGTACATGGAATACTTGGCTAAATAAAAAACTTTATACATGAAATTGCATTCAGCACCCAAAGAATTTATAGGGAGAAAATACATGGAAGAAAACAGAAGCTACGTTTGTAAACAAACATTCACTGTATTTACCAGTTATTTGACACCTTACTAAAGTTTTTCCTTATCACAACATGTACTAACTTTGCAAATTTGGAGAGGCTGGAGATTTCTTTGAAACACACAAACACATATACAAAAATGCATGTATTTCATTTTAAGGTTTTGTTCTACAATAGTAAAATTTATGTGAGAAGCGAAACATTCACCTTTATTTTTTAGCAGCATTTTAAACTACTTAATTAACATTAGCTTTTTTTTTTAAAGATTAACATTAACTTTTAAAATTACTTTTACAAATAATTCCTAATATATAACACTTATGTACCTATTTGGTGCAGAATTCAGTATTTCTATAACACAATTGATACAGACATAAAATTAGAACCCCTAACCCTCACCCTTCCTTGACGTCTTCTATAGCATGACAGTCTTAAATTCATTTCCTTGTCTCCTTCAGCATAACGGTTTAAAATGGATTTCCTTAAAGTCTGCATTGTATTTTTTTGATGTTTCAAAAACTCTTTAACTTCCTATAATATCAACATCTTGGAATCACATTGAATTTAAAAGTAGCAGCGGCATGCAGTAAGTTTTATAGGTAAGACATCAATTAAGACAACTGTGTCTAGTATCAGAGTTTCCAAGTTCAATTCCTGACTTTATCTCCCAACTCCAGCTTCCTGTTAACAAAGACCCTGGAGGTAGCAGTTATGAAGTTCACAGCTCCTTTCTCCACCCCAGCCTGGAATATCCACAGTGGCTGATGGGACAGAAGCACAGAAACATAGAAAAAATGGGGTGCAAACTCACAGCCACATTGTATTTATTAAAGATTAATAAATTCATACTAGTGGCCAGCTACTGACCACGCAGAGGGAAGAAGCATGTGGCATAGCAGAGTCTCTGAATAGACTGGACTTTTTATGTTATGAGGTTTTATTTTTATGAGTTTTACCCTTGATAGACCTTGTTCCCTGGGGACTAGGTAGTTTGGCGGATATACAGGGTGTTGAGATGAGGGGCAGTGCAATGCATCAATTGGACTACTCTTTTGAAATGAAGGAGCAAGTCCCTGGAGGAGGAATCTAAGGTCATGAAGCTGGCCTTTGTGACCTTGACCCTTCAATGGGCCTTTGGAGAGTGACCCAGCAGATGTGAGAGTGACAGTTAAAAGGGGTATTAGGGGAATCTCCCTTTTGGAATGATAAAAGGAGATTCTATTAATTTTTACAAAATATTTTCCCTGCCTACTAGTTACTTTTATCAAGACGAAAGTGTCTTCCCACTCTTCTGAGTTTTTAGCTTACCATAAAGTTATCAGTAACATCCTTCTGATGGCTTTTTGTTTTATGAAAAGTGAAATATGCAGGCTTTGTCTCTGCCCTCTTGTTGATTATTAGCTATTGATCTTCTCAACTGAATTTTGCTTAAACAACACTACTTTCATCATTTTCTTGTGTCTTTCCTCCCTTGGAGTCCCCTCCTGTCACTCTACACTAGTACAGTTACACCCTCATGAATAAACCCTGCTGTCCACACTGAAACTGTCCACATGAAAATCAAGGTTACTTTCGTCTTTAATGTTCAATTTCCTACGAGACGAGTACTCTCTATTTCTCTCTCTGATTTTGCTCCCCCCATCTCTCTCTCATATTTTCTCTCATTACCTTTAAACAATGCATAAGAATTATAAAACAAACATGTTGCCCTCATGGACTCTTAATAGGAACAACTTTTTAAATCCAGATTATTTAATACATGCTAACTTATATTTGTTTTCCTCTTTAGAATTTCCCCCAATGCTATCCAATACTTTATATGTAAATTCCTTAAGTCTAAGAAGTGTGTCAACTGCATCAAGTCAGAGCCTAACATTTGATATTTTTTGTGGATTGCCATTTTCCTCATCATGAGCATTTCTTGCTCAGTTAAAGTTTATCAAAACAAATGGTTCGTACCCAGTGCATTTTTTGTTCTGTATTTCCTATTCTTTCACAGAGGAGATTTAGATGTGGCGATGTACTTGTGGTCTTACCTGTTTAACCTAACAAATTATTTCATTTGTAAGGGGTCCATCATGGTCTCTCCTACACTTTTCTGGCATTTAATGCTTTTTGTTGTGAGGTCTTTTTTCTTGGAGAGATCTTTTATTTTCCATGTCTATTTTCCTCAGCTTTGAGTCATTGTCATTTTGTAGTAACAATGTTTTGTGTAATACTATTGTGGGAATCAGCAGATCTCTGGGATTCCCTTTCGTATGAGCGACTACGTTTTCTAACCTTGCCTTCTATAGGATTCACAGCTGCACATTTGCAAACTAGTTGTACTGAGGGCCATTCCTCTGAAAACCCACACGCACCATCTCTGCCCCATCCATATCATCAGTTAGGACACCTTATAAGGTTAACCCTGGTAACCCACCAATCCACTTCAGCCTGGAACACCTGTTTCAGCCTAGTCACTACAACTAACTCCCAACCACCTTAGAACTTCTCACACCCAAGGGTGCCGTCCTCTTGTCCCAAGAGACAGCCTTGTCGGTTGGCATTTACCAGTCACCATGAATCTCTTGTCGCCCTCAGTGTGTGGTATAGTTTGTGGCACCACTGTTTTCAAACTATAGCCTAACACAGCAGCAAATAGAGTTGTTCCCCAATTTTGCAAGCTTTTTGAACAGCTGTCAGTTATTCCTGTTGCATGCATATGATAGCTGGAGCCCTATAAATAAATAGATAAATAATTTCACAAAATCTTTTCTTGAGCAGATTTCTATGTAAACAAGATGTAGGCATTTGAAATTGTGACTTTACTATACACTTTTAAGTTTCTACTGACACTATGCTTCATTGATTCTTTTAGAATATGCAAGTATTTTCTTTAACCCAATATATGCATTTAACACAACAATGAAGCCATGTGAAGTTAAGAAGAGAGTTTTATCTAAAATACTCTTGAATATGTGATCACCTACATTAAAGGGACGTTGAAAAACAACTGAGTCATCAAGAACAATCTTCTCAAGCAGAAAATAATTAAAATTTAAAGAAAAAGGAATAATTGAAAAAGTCACTGATTTGGAACTGTGTTTTCAAAAGCAAAGAGCAAGTTTGTAGCACTAACATATTCAAGGGAATGAAGTTCCATTGTTTTCAGTGACAATCAGTAGAAGGGCATCAAGTACCTCATGGGAATGATTGAATTTCTGCCGGTATCTATTATAACATTACCTTCAGGGAAATACAATAAGGAAGATTTTAGCTAAGAAGCCGTATCAACATCAACAGAAATAGAGAAATGAAGAAGGCTGCAAGTGCCTGTATTCACAAGGACTACCTGACAGGGTTTTTATGCTCTAGCACAAAAGAAGCGCTAATTTAATATTTAGTACTGAGTAATTACAAAGAAAGAATTTTCTTTAAGAAAATTCTATGACCTTGATATTTGATAATAGTTTTAATAAACTAGAAATAATGTAATGAGTACTAAATAACATAGGTGATAGATAAATAAAAGTAAGTACATGAAAATCGCTGTGATTTAAGAAGGTACTATGTCCTTAAATATTCACGGTAAAAATTCAAAATAGGAAAATTTAATTGTATAGCAAATTTTAGTAACAAGAGATTGAATTTTAAAGTGTATGTTTCCAAATTTCAGGTCCTATAACTAAAATATGAAATGCAAATTTTACTTACCTTTAAAGGGCTAGCACATTTAGAATATATTTAATTTTATATTCAATTTGACTCAAATTACTTAATTACAAAGTTCACATGAGTAAACAATTTGGTAATGCTAAGCATCACTTATTGTTAAAAAAATTTGTGTAAGTAAGCAAAAATGTATCTCTCACATATTGAAGAAAACTGGAAATATTCTTTTGAAAACAAATATTTTTTTAAATGCAAGATAATGGTATAAATAATAAAACCCCATGCAGAATGTTTGTGTTTGAAATATGGTAGATGAAGCTAGAGACAGAAAGGGAGACACAGAGAAATTCAGTAGGCCTATAACTGAGAAACTAAACCAAAATGGGGATACATTTTTGTTTGACTGATTTAAACATACAAGTAACTAATTCTATTCATTGGACAATGTATTTTTTTCATATTCTTATGAAACTCCTATGCTTTCTTAAAAATGAAACCTATATAAGTAAGGTGTTTTGTAAATAACTATGATTAAACACTGCCTTAAAATTTGTCTTCCAATTTGTTAACTGTAGTACGTCTTTAAGCTGTACACTGAACAATTTAGAGAAACATCAAGAAGAGCTAATCCTTTCCTTCCCAAATTCAGAATATCCCTCAGAAACAGCTCTCAAATCTCAATAATGAATAGGTCCTAGGAATTATTTGACAAGATCGTCTTGCAAATTCAGAGATTCAAAGCAAAGGAAAAATTGTCCTTAAAATTGCATAGTTACCTTCTAATTCCACAATGTCTATTTCTATAGAAATTTGTCTATACTGTCATTTCTTGAAACATTCATAAAAAAGAACAATCTTCTAAATTTCATATCCTATTTCAAAACTTGCTTGTAAAACCCACTTTTATTAAAGTATTTAAAATTGTTTTGAATTATACTTGATCATTTCTTAAGTCAGTTTATATCTAATTTTGCTTTATTCATATTTCTTTCTTTAATTATAAAAGTTGTCATGTATTCCTTTTCATTTTATTATAAATTCCCTTATTTTCTGTAAATTCCCAAATAATATGTATTAACCTTTAAATATGAATATATTATTAATGATCATATTTTAATATTTTGCCTACTGTGGCATTTTTTTCTGAACAATATGTATCTGGCTCTAATCCATATTTATATTTATAGCTTCACATTTTTTATCTACTCTATCATATCTCCATGTGTGATTTACCATTGTTGGTATGACTTTCCATGCTAAAGACATTTGGATTATTTCTACTTTGTAGCACTACCAACACTTCTGCAATTGTTTCAACATTAAATACTGAAAACTGTCTCAAGGGCGTATGTTTAAACATGGAAGAACTTAGTCCTTAGTGTAGGAAACTAGCTGCTAAAATTTTAACTGCATTTTCCACAATGGTTTGCTCAATTTAGATACTTCTCAGGAGATTTGTATGAATTATTTCCACAGTTTTATCAGTCTGAAACACAGACAGTAAGGTGGTTTGCATAAAACTGAAATAAGGGCCCGGCGGCTTGGCCTAACGGCTAAAGTCCTCGCCTTGAAAGCCCCGGGATCCCATATGGGCGCCAGTTCTAATCCCGGCAGCTCCACTTCCCATCCAGCTCCCTGCTTGTGGCCTGGGAAAGCAGTAGAGGACGGCCCAATGCATTGAGACACTGCACCCGCGTGGGAGACCCGGAAGAGGTTCCTGGTTCCCGGCTTCAGATCGGTGCGCACCGGCCCGATGCGGTTCACTTGGGGAGTGAAACATCGGATGGAAGATCTTCCTCTCTGTCTCTCCTCCTCTCTGTATATCTGACTTTGTAATAAAATAAATAAATCTTTAAAAAAACTGAAATAAAAGAATATCTCAGTATGACTTAGCACAACTGAGGTTCATTTTTACATGTGCTATATCATGTCACAATGATTCAGAAAAAAGAGGGCTATAGTATCTTGCCTTTTAATTAATGCTATTTTTGATGTTATTTTATTAACTCACCAGTAGATAGATTCACAGATGTAACCATTCCCAAAATATCATAATCTTGTTAAACATCTGAAAAAAAAGTAATCAAGTCTCACATAGAAAAGTATTAGAAAGCTACATTACAAAGAACATATTTGGTTTCTTTCTCTCACTATACACAGAAAAACACTATCTTCTTAAAAGAGATAGCTGGAAATTCAAAACAGCTTCAAATCCCATTAACTCTGTGTTATGTGGGTCTTTCTGTACCACAAGGTACAGGTTGCACCATACTGGCATAGATGCAGCATTTCTTAATCCGGAGTCCAATGTACTGATGAAGCACATTAGCTACTATCACATGGGATGGGCAGTGGTGGGACACAGTCTTCACACCTACTGCTTCAGCTCTTGGCTGAAAAGTGCATGCAATGAGTAACAGAAGAACAGCACTTAAGTCTCTCAAGAGTAAACATTATGAATATTTCCACATTGGACCTGAAGAATATTCCATAATCACACGTTAATCGTCCCATTTTGGACTACTCTCAAGAACATTATTTTTGGACAGGTTACTATAGCTTTCAGAAGGTTTGATATGATTGCATTACTTCTTCTATTGAGAAATTTGATGTTGAAATTTAATTCCTACTAATACCTTTGTAGGTATCTTGTTGAAACATTGTAGGTCAAAAAGTCTTTCTTGGTGATTGATACTTGATACGTTACAATATTTCTATAAAATTTAGCAAATATGCATGCATGCTTAAAAGAAAACAGTCTTAACATTCATGTTTGCTGCAATTTCTTCAGTAAATGACAGCAAGTTGTCTATATTCATAAAATTAAACTTTCCAGATTCTCTACTAAAACAGAAACAGTAGGAGGTATACAAAAAAGATCATTAGTGCATGTTGGCAAAATTCCCAGGTATCCAGACCATCCTCAACTATGCATCCTTCCAGACAGTCCTCACAGACTCTAGGTCCATGAGGCAGGGAATTCTTGTCTTTCTTTCGCTCTTTGAACTTGGCTGCCCCTGTATTTGTCTTAGTTTAATGAAGGAAAGTTTGGGATCTCAGACTGCATCATTGTAGCTGCAGGCAAATCCTGCAGGCTTGTCTTTGCCAACAGTGGCTTTGTCTAACCTTTTTGCCTATAAGAAAATAGATTTAATACCTAGAATTTGTTTGTGCAGTGATAGCGACTGAAATGTGCAGTTCCAGGGTCACATAGGAGCTTAGAAGGAGATGATAATGCAACCTTGACTGAAAGTATCTCTTCTGGAAATGTATTGTTGCAACAACAACAAATGCTCTGCTTCATTTGTGGTTCTGAAATGATAGCCGGCTTTCTGTTCCGGCTTGTCTGCATTTTGATGCAAAATTGAGTAAGTTTTTGCCGAAACAACATGAGTATAGTGATCTGTGGATTTTTGGAGTGATTTTGGCTTCTAAATAATTTACTTTCTAAAACCGGTGCATTCTATACTAAGGCTTAAAAAAAAGAAAATAAAAGCTGAAAGGAAATTGGATCAAATGAAAAGGGCTGTTACTGCCTTTGATCGCCTTTGCTGAACTTTTACACTAATGATAACCCAATATTAGCTGTGCTTGGGTCACATACACATTATTTTCTACAAAGTGTCATCCAATATCACTAGGTTTCTTCTCAGAAAATTGTGTCTATGAGCATCTTGGGGTTAAAATAACACACACACACAAACACACACACACACACAATGGACATGGCATGAACCCTCAGAAACCCACTCTCTTAGAGTATTAGATAAAAATCAGGAGGCTGTGATCTGGAACCATCCCTGCCCATAGTTCGAATGCTGTCATTCAGAGTATTAAGCGAGTGATTCATGATCCTACAAAAGCATCATTGAAGCTGTGTACCCCTTTAAGCCAGCACACAGACTACTTAACAAAGAATTATCTTAAGCAGTGGGCCAGCTGTCAACAAATATGAGACTGGCCTACATTTGACCTTGAACTTTACAGCCACAGAAGTGTGAGAAATATATTTCTATTATCTGTAAATTAGCCTGCCCAAGGTATTTTGTTATAGCAACTCGAAAGGAATAAGACAAAGGTGTCCCCAAACTTACACTCACTTTGAAAGATCCAAGAATGATGTTTCCCGTTTCTTCTGGTCTCTGAGGTCTTAGCATCTCTTGGGGGCGATCATTCCAATTTTGCGTATGTCGTAGATTGATCTGCTTTCTATCTCACCATATTTCTCTTCAGAATATGTCTCTTACTAGGACGCTGATCATTTAATTGAAGCCTATTCAAATGCATGATTCTTTCATTTCAAGATTTCTAATGCAATCTATTTGCAAGTCCCCCACATCCCCAACCAACAACAGTCCCACCCCCAACATGAGGTCACATTGAAGTTTTAAGGTTACAAAAGTTGGGAATTGAAGACAGTTGGAATTTTCCTATTTAGGAGATTCTAAAAATCTGGGGAAAATGCAAGCAATCTTTATAAAGTGGAGGGAGGAAGGCTCACTGTTCCTTATTAGAGATATACCTGTTTCCCACGTCAGAGTACCTGTATTAAATCTGTGGTCCTGGTGCTTTACTGGTTGTATGCTAACGAATATGCTGAGAGGCAATGGTGACAGTTCAAGTAATTGAGTCCCTGCCACTCAATAGGAATATTTGGACTCTGTTCCTGAATGCCGACACTGGCCCTGACTATGTCCTGGGCATTTCCAGGACTTGAGGAATGAACCAGAGACTGAGAGCAGCCCTCCACAACCCCACACCTCTTCAACATTAAATAAATGGATATATTTCTTTAAAATTGTTTTTGGGTCCAGAGTGCAAGACTAGTGGCTAAGTCCTTCCTTGCATATTCACGTGGATTTTGTATGGGTGCCGGTTCTAATCCCGGCAGCTCCACTTCCCATCCAGCTCCCTGCTTGTGGCCTGAGAAACCAGTTGAGGGCCCAAAGCTTTAAGACCCTGCAACCGCATGGGAGACCTAGAAGAAGCTACTGGATCAAGGCTTTGGATCAGTTCAGCTCAGCTCTGGCTGCTGCAGACACTTGGAAAATGAACAAGCAGATGGAAAATCTTTTCCTCTGTCTCTCTTTCACTCTGTAAACATAACTTTGTGATTAAAATAAACAAATACATCTTTAATAATTGCATTTTAAAAGATTTACTTATTTTATTGCAAACTCAGATATGCAGAATTAATCTAATGTTGCATTATAATTCAAAGATGGATGTGTTTTTCCAGAACTCATGTCATTTTATCACAAATCAATTATACATATAATTTACATTACAATCACTGTGTATTTTAACTTTAAGCTTATGCCTGAAGTAATATTTTCCATGTTCCCTTGTGCAATGTTATTTCTTTCAAAAGCTATTATATGTAAAGAAAAAATGAAGTGCAATCCACAGTTAAGAGTGTGATAACGCCTCTACAGTTTTTAATGCAGGAAATCTACGTTTTTTTCAGGGGACTTCTCTGTTATTGTAGAATATTTATATATTAACTTGTTAAGTATATCAATATAGACTTATGGATTTTTAGCATAATTTATATTAAAATGCAATACTACCTGATATATTTTGTTACCCCATATTTTTTCAGCTGTGAACACTGAGAACTCTTTTAGAAGTTCCTGTATCTTTCTGACACAATTTGGCATTGTGGAGTTATATTTTGCACATTCTCAGGAAACAGAACACAGGATCTTCTCTACATATTCATGAATGTGTTTACATGTTACAGTCTCTCTATGTTAAGGGAAATTTCGGTTCTTAACATGAGTTTTTAATTTTTTGCTTTTCCAGTGCAACTGAATATGGAGTATTTTAGCCCTCACTTTTTCTTTTATTGTGATCAATCCAACCAAGAGTAAGAAAACCAGTTCCTATCCTCTACTTTCTATTTATTAATTCTTTAATTCCAGGATAATGTATCCCATTTGTAGAATTTTCCAATAACCACGTGGGAAGCACTTCTGTCAGTCAGAGTAATAAGGTGGCGTTCCTTTTAAGTCATCTGTTCAGACTTAAATCCAATGATTGAGCCCACCAGTTTTTCCTCTGCACCTCCAATTGAGAATTGCCTCCTAGATTTACCAGACCATTGATTATTCTTTGCTGCATTCTGTGTTATACTTGGGATTTCTGACTCACAGGATTTTTAAAGTTCACATATGTTAATTATTTCTGCTTTAAATGTGTATTTGTCCCGTTCTATCACATAAATTCAAATCCTATCAAATGTTCTATCACATAAATTCACTGTCTTTAATCAGTTCAAAGCAACTCTTTTATGTCTAATAAATATTGATCATTGATGTGGTTAGTATATCAGAAGTTTTGCCTTTTTCACAATGTGATATAAAGGAAATAACACAATTTTTAATCTTTTTGATTGGTTCATTTCACTAGGCAATGCGAATTTAACGTTAATGTATATTTTTATATTACTTGAAAATTCCACTCTAATTGATACATAAATTATACTATACTTGGTTGATTTTAATGAAATCAACCCTAACACAATTTTAAAATGCGTCTTCAATATCGCATATTCTCCCATGTTTCAAAGTAAATATTTCCATATTTTCATGTGGAATTTCATGAATACTTTTATATTTTGGTACAAGTCCTTTATCAGAGGTATATTAAAAATAGTTTATCTCAATCTGTATTTATCTTTTCATCACATTAGTAAAGTGTTTCAGAGAGAAGAAGGTTTTCATTTTCATTTTAGTACAATGTGACTTGCTCATATGTTGGTGTGTCTCAAGTCATCTCCTAAAATTATTGTTGTTTTCCTGAATTTCTTTATAGAAATTTTATACATTGACATTTTATTCATACCTTGGAAGCATTTCTGGTTAATTTTGAAAAAAAAGTCCATATCTAAGTTGTCTATGTGCTCAGTTTTTTCTTGCTCATTTGTTTGCACATTGAGTTACAAATGGTCTAGCACAATTTGTGCAAATAATTACTCTTTCTACAATGATTTTTCCATTCCTTTGTAATAAAGTCAGTTGGTATAATTATTTGGGTCTTTTCCATTATTGCATATTTTCTCCTCCTTGATGTTCCATTGATTTCTATGTAAAGATTTTTGCCAATAACACTCAAATTTTGTTGCTAAAACTTTATAGAAATTCCTGGAATTGTCAAAATAATTGGGGGCTTTTCTGCTAAGTTGATTTCCTTTGTATAGCACTGATTATTCTAACTTGCTTGTTTATCATACGTGGTTCACAATGTGTTTTTCAATATATGTGAGGAAGCATGCTGTCAAATTGATTGTTTTGTTATATTTAGAAATCACATTGGGTTGCACTGAAATCTTGAAAATACTGGATTTTATAATCCCTTAGCATAAAATAGTTCTCAGTTTAACACTTTAGATCTTCACTTGGTCGCTCGCTCTTTCTCTCTCTCTCTTTCTCTCTGCTTCTTTCTTTTGCTTATTTGTTTCTTCCTTTCAAAGCCCTGCATTTCTTAGTCGCTTGTCTCCTATTACCCTGTTTTGAATGTATTGGTAAATAAATGATCAGAACTAATGCCCTGCATCAGTGTGTGTCCAAAAATCAAAGACAGTTGTTAGATGATAAACTCTAATGATTTTCAATCAGTTTGTTCTGCTGGAACAGGACAAGACAGGCTGAGCATTTCAGAAAGAACAGAAATTTCTTTCTCAGAGTTCCAGGTACCGGGAATCTCAGATCAAAATGGCAGAGAGGTTAGAGTCTGAGAAGTCACTGCTTTCAAGTACACTCGCTGTTGCTCCCTCTGGAGGGTCCTCACTTGGCAGAGATCCGGTGAGAAATGGTATGAAAGTTCCTCTTCTGAAGAAGCAATTTTTCTTACCTTAAAATGTGAATTATAATGCTTATACTAAGCCAAACATCATACAGCACTGTTTAATTATATTTTAAAGTGTATCACAATAGAAGATAAAAACAAATCTAATGTTAAAAATATAAAATGGGAGAGTGCTGTCATGGATTAAGAAATCTAGTCCAGATTCAAATATTGCTTTGTATCAAGTATGTAAAGTGATACATGCCTTAAATCTCTTTAAAATAGCTCCTGAGCAAGATGGAACTCTGAACCTGCGTAACTTACATATATGATTCAATAAATTTTCTTGTGCTAAATTGATGTGCTCATAGGAAAGCAGTTATGTTTTATGCCTGCCATTCAACCATTAAGATGTCACACTCCTCTCAATTCTGTCACACATGCTTTGTGCTCTTTGAGCAATGCTTTCAAATGTTTACATTTTCCAAACATGGATAAAGCATTAGATCAGAAGTACCACATTTTTCTTTAATTTATTAAGGCTAAATTTATTCACGTTTTAAAAATCCCTAGATTTTAAAATTGAATATAAACCCTTCCTGAAAGAATTGACTCAGTTGATTTGTAAGAATGTACTACTTCCCATATAAATCTGAAATTACACTGCAACAGTTAATCTCATTTCCAGATTTTTTCTAGCATATTAGTTACCTCTATGTTTAATTAAGCATGCATTCTGAGAATTTGAATATATTCATATATTAACAGCTTTTCTTCATTAGTAACTCTGTATTCATACTTAGTACAAGATTCAATAAATTTTGGCTTTAGTATGAAGAACAAGAGCTAGTTGTTAACAAGAACATTATGCGTCTAGTGAGCTGCAATCTTGAAGTTAAATTAATAGAGTAGCATGTTTATAAATCAGGAAGAACATAGAAATCAGGTCTGCGAAACAGGAATAGCATTGCATATTAATCAGCTGTCAGCAAATGAATGTATATATGTTGTATACTGGGAAGCTAATACTTCTTGTGCATTTAAATACTGTATAATGTATGAAGATACATTAGGCGTATACTGAACTATTTGACCTAAAAGCATTTTATGTTATATCTACTTAGAATAAAATAGTACCTAAATATCAAAATTTGAACTATTTCCCTTCATTTATTTTTGTCAGTTGAAACATTATTTAGCTTGTATCTTCTAAAAGCCTGAAGATTTTGGGTTAAGCTACAAGTTTATGTTTGCAAAGCTGATTATAATTCTAAACTATCCCAGTCTATCTAATAGGAATTTTTATTAAATTTGCAGTTTGACAATCAAGACTCAAAACTTGATATATTGTAAAATTGGAATTAGTAATTTCAAATCATGCGCTCTTTTTTTCTTTTTTTTTTTTAAGGCTTTATGTATTCATTTTGAAAGTTTCAAAAAGGAAAAGGTGGGGCCATCGTCTGAAGCACACCACCAAATGCTGCATTCGGGCCTTCCGCGTGGGTAGACGGCAGGGTCACTGACACACGCCAGGTGGCACACTGCTTTACCCAGCTGGCACACGAGAGCTGGAGCACCAACCACATTCATTAGTTTTAGTCCTTGTTTTTTTTCTTCATTTGGAGAAACAGATTCCATGTATTCCGTAGGTATAACTACAAGAAGACAAGTTTTACTTCCTTTCTTTGCTGAATCTTAATCAAATCTGGGAAAACAATGTGGGTGTCTTTTAATGCTTAGAATTAGTCTTCCTATGAAACGTGCAATACAAATGAGTACGGAAATTCCATCACTCAGTTTCTTACAGGTTGGTATAGCTATTAGAACATTTCTTTTGCTTTCCTGTGAATGATGTGCATATTGTCGTATACGTAGTGCCAAGATTATCTAAAACTTCAGAATTTTCTCAGGACAAAATAAACATAATACTTAAAAGTTTGATGTCATGGACATTGGTGATGTATTTCACCACAATAAAGCCACAGGATAACAAGAGTGAAGATGAGTGATTTTTTTTTTCCATTGAATCCACAGCTTGTTGTCTAGAGCAAAACTTTAAACTAGATTTAATGATCCAGAAAGCAGTAATTTATTTTAAAACATTATTCCTTGACTACTAATAAATGCTGAAGAGTTTTTGTTCATCTTTAAAAATCTTTAATGAAGAATATGCATGTGCCAGGATCCCATTTGGGCACTGGTTCTAATTCCAACAGCCCTGCTGTCCATCCAGCTCCCTGCTTGTGCCCTGCAAAGCAGCTGAGGACGACCCAGGGCCTTGGGACCCTGCTCCCATGTGGGAGACCCGAAAGAGCTCCTGACTCCTGCTCTGGATCAGGTCGGCTCTGGCTGTTGGGGCCACTTGGGCAGTGAACTGGTGAACAGAAGATTCTCCTCTCTGTCTCTCCTCCTCTCTGTATATCTGTCTTTCCAACAAAAATAAATAAATAAATTTTTTAAATCTGTAATGGAGAATATAGGCATAGTCAATAAGATTAGCTTTATATTACAAAGCCATTTGTTAAGTTTTGCATTATGAATTTTATGAAAATACTATTCAGATTTGGTGCATTTTTTCCTCCAATGTTCCTATATCAGAACAAAAATGGAGACAGACTCCATTCCATTCCCATGGGAATGAGTTAACACTATTTTTGGCTGTCTCATGTAAGCATTTAACTGTCACAGGGCCGGGTGTGGGCCATTTCATCCATTTTACAATAATACACTGTCTCTTTGGAAAAAGCACTGTCATTTGTTTTCATTTTACTGAGGTGCCTTTTTTTAGATTGAAATATTTATTAAAGGAAAAAGTCCAGCTGCCCAAGACATGTAACCAAAAGCTGGGACTTGTTCATTCACAGCTTATCTGAAACTAATTCTGTTAGCTATGTCAGTATGGTAGGTTATAAGCTGCACTTCAAAACACGGAGTGTTGATAAAACTATTGAGCCTTGAGAAGAATAGATTCTTGCTTAAATTAAAAATTTATTATTCATTGTTCATCTTCCCTTGCATGATGTAGTCTATTCATTGTTCAGGTTCACTGTGCTTCCTTAAAAAATAATCCATAACAAATGCATATACAAAATATGTTTCTGTCTGTTTTGGTTAAAATCAGAAAAATAATACCAAATTAAAATCAATATTAAATGATTAAGGTAAATGCACTCCTTCTTTCCTAAGGGTCAAGTTAAATTGTGTCAAAATATCAAATATAATAGAGAGTATGGATGGCTATTGTGACAACAGTAAGTTAAACCTCCATTTGCAACACCTGTATCCACTGTGGGGGTATTTGCTTCTATTCCGAACAACACTTCTTTGCAATAATACACATCCCAGGTTGCAGCAGGTGAGGACTCCAGCAACAAGTAGTACATCAGCACGTGGAAGCCCCAGGCTCCTACCACTGACCTGACCCATAGCTAGCTATCGTCATCATTTTGGAAAGGAAACAGTGATTTAAATAATCTCTCTTTGCTCCTCACATCCTCCTCTCTTTCTACTTTTCTCATAAATGAATGGACACCGAAAGAGAAAATACAGAGTTTATTGTTGTTCACATGTCAGTATTAGACTATACAACAAATATTTCTTATGTAAGCCTGTATGTCCTGATTCCTAGGGCAGATGGAAGTAACGCAAAGGATGCTTGGGAAATCATTGAAAAATGCAGGTACATATTTTGCCAAGTGAAGACTAAAGCAGAGTTAGTTTCTCAATGATAATTTTATTAACAGGGTCAGTATTGTAGTGCTGCAAGTTAACCCACCTCAGGGTAGCATGTCATTCCTGACTGCTCTGCTTCCTATGCAACTCTCATACAATATTTTCATGTAAGATCTCTTTCTGTGGCTCACGCCCCCCTCTGTCAATCAACCCTACAAATATTCAAATATTTTTAAAACAACAATTTCAATTGGGCTTCAATTGTTGCATCAACTTATTTTTTTAATTTTTAATTTTTGTATTCTCTTATTTAAAACATGATTTACTTTTTAGTTTTTATTTTAGATAATGCTTACATAATTGATCAGGATGGGAAGGACTGGGAGTTAGGAAAAATTGGGGGTAATCTTGAGAGTTGAAATGTTGATCTCTCTGATCCAAATGTCCATTGGCTGACATAGTCCACCTTACAGTCTCCATTTGCCCAGATATTTGCTGTCTTATTTAGGCTGGGGTGGTTCTCCACTCTGTTCTGTTCTCCTTTCTCTGCTATGGTAACAGATGTCTTTTGAAGGCCCCAATGGGCTGCCATATACTCTATGTCGATCTGGGTCAACCATTCACTATTTCATCTTTTTTACTGAGTAGAACAAGTTCTTGCAGCAGAGTCCAAGGATCCAGGCCAGGCAACCTGGGCTCCTCTGAAACCTTGACCCCCTTGGCTACCAGACCCAGCGCTCACCTTACAGGCAGGCTCAAGGACCTGGACCAGGAGCCCTGGACCCACCAACACCATGCCCCTGGAGCTCACAGACAATGCATACAACAGGCAGGCCAGCCCATGGACCCATGCCAGGCAACCCAGGCCCCACCAGATGCTGCACACCTGGGAATCATGGAGTGAGCATCCGCTCTACATGTGGGCCCAAGGAACTGGGCTAGGTGAAATAGGCCTTGCCAGACAACCCACCCCTGGGACTCATAGATCTAGCACCTACCATGCAGGTCAGCCCAAGGACCCAGGCCAGACAACCCAAAACCTGCTGGAACTCCCCCAGTCCAGTGGTTCATGGACCCAGCACCCACCATGTACATGGGCCAAAGGATCCAGGCCAGGAAACCCTGGCATTGCCAGACCCCCTCACTTCCAGCACTTGAAGTCCCTCCTGCCCCCAGGCTAGCATGGCTCACCTCAGCTCAGCATCTACCAGCAGGTACTGTACCCTGGCCCAATCCAGCCTGTACCCAGTTCCAGCTACTGACAGTTGATGCTAGAGCCTGTTCTGGTCCAGCCAGCCACCTGTCCTTGCCTCTCTGTGAACTGGTTGGTTGCGGTTGGACCTGGTCCCTCCTGCAAAGCATCCTGGTCCACATAACTGCCAGTGGATGTTATGAATTGGCCCAGCCTGGTCTACAGTCCTCCCACCCTCTAGGCTTGCCCCACATGTATGCTAGCTGGTACTGTAGCCCTGCCTTGTTTAGGCTTCTCCCAACTTAGGTTCTTGTACTGACCTGCAGAGAATGTGTCTGACAAAGGTGTTCCCCAAGCTACTCTATCAGGCAACTTCCTGTGGCAGACCTTGCTCATACCCGTGGGTCCTAGCCCCAGGCTGTTCTGGCAGGAACAGTGTCCTTACCCTGTCGGACCAAACCATATCTGATTGTTACTACTGGGTTTTGCATCCCAGACACACCTGGTACACATCCAGACACAGTCCTCATGTGGTTCAGTGGGAGATGAGACATAGTCCAGCCCATTTACACCTACCCTGGCTCTCACGAGTATCAGTGGGTGCTGGAGTCCAGCCCAGGCTGTAGCTCCCCAGACCCAGTCCAAACCTAGCCTGTTACCCCCATTCTGGCTCTCGCACTCACCAGTGGGAATCCCAAGCCTGCTGGAGAGTCTCTTTAACTCCCCAAGCAGGCCCGTTCCCAGGCACAAATCTTGTACATGCCAGTGGATATTTGCTGTTCAACATGGGTGAGCTCACATGCTTCCACACAGATTCTGCCCTCAGATTTAATTAACTCACATGCTGGTTAGTGTCATGGACATTGTACATGCCTTGCTCCAACTTTCGCTGGTAGATTGCATGATCTAGACCTGCAAGTAAGGGGCCTTGTCCATGGAAGATCTATGGGAGTCTTTTCTCACCTGGACGTGAACCTCCAGGTCCATGCTTGCCCCCACCTGTGCTATCCCCAAGACCAAATGTCAGTCTGTACTCCCAAGTCCCCAGAGCACATTTCTGGGCTGCCCAGGGTCTCCGCTCTCCCAGGGAGTGTTGCTGCCTGGCTATCCACACCTGTTCCAGTCCAGAAGGTTTCCAGGTTGGCGAGGGCCTGAAGCCCAGCTGTGTACCCCCTCACCAAGGGAGTCACACCACACAGCTGTCTGCATCTGTGTGGATCCCCAAAAATATATTTAAATAACAGTTATTATGTTAATAAAGGCCACAAGAAACAAGTGTATTACAAAAAGGAATCACAATTTAGAGATAAAACACCGCTTCATGAATAGCCAGATTCTTTTATTTTTTAAAAGATTTATTTGTATTTTTTTCTTGAGAAGTCACATATACAGAGAGGAGGAGAGACAGAGAGGAAGATCTTCCATTCGATGATTCATTCCCCAAGCAGCCACAATGGCTGGAGCTGAGCCGATCTGAAGCCAGGAGCCAGGAGTTTCTTCCAGGTCTCCCACAAGGGTATAGGGTCCCAAGGCTTTGGGCCATCCTCGACTACATTCCCAGGCCACAAGCAGGGAGCTGGATGGGAAGTGGGGCTGCTGGGATTAGAATAGGCTCCCATATGGGATCCTGGTGCATTCAAGGTGAGGACTTTAGCCACTAGGCTATTGCACTGAGGTCAAATAACCAGATTCTTTAGTGAGGGGAAGACATAACTCAAAGGACAGCATTTCATTGTTCATTTAAATTATTATGAATGAAAAGATAATCAGTTATTGATTTAGAAATGATACCTATTCTAATACAGTAATATTAATGTAAGGTACATATTTTTCCAGCTGAGTTACATGGCTTAATGTAATCTTGTTCCGGAAAAAATTCTTTGTGTTATTTTTAAGAAACAACTGGTGAGATTGGATCTCAGTGTCATATATTGTTATTGTTTCTTGTTTTTCTTATAAAATATGATATTGTCATTAATGGGACACCTACAGTTGAAATATTAGTGCTATAGCAATTTGGAATTATTAATGAAATAACACAATATTTTTTAAAAGTTTGTTATTTTATGTTACAGTTCCTTAGGCTCTGGGATTTCCCTTCTCCCCTCCCACAATTCTCCATTAGGTTTCTCACATCTGGATACAATAGTCTCCATTAAACTGTTATTATATATTCCCATAAAACAAAATCAAAAGCATGAAAAAAATAGAAAATTTACAATAACATGAGATTGTATTTTAATTGATTTCTTTATTAATAAGCCGACAAATGGTACTAGATTAGTAAGATCCATCTTTTTTCTTTTTCTTAACATTTTCTCAAAATAAACACATTTAGAGTATCATATCCAGATGTGAAGTTATAATACAATGTGCTTCTCTACTTCCAAGTCAAAGATGGACTGTCAATGAAACTATTAAATACTATTAAATACATCTTAGCAATAGGATGCCAGACCCTCTATCAGGAGAATTCTATGAAACATCAGAGAGGTGATTGAGTGTCCATACAAAGCGGTGAGGCAGCAATGAGGTGACCAGAGACATTCTGCCAGGCCTTGCCACACAGCCAGAAACTGCTCTTGTAGCCTTGCTAACTGAGGAGCAGGGCTCACCACACACCCATGCCATCCGACCCAACTGCATGGCTTCCAACAGGGTTCTGTAAGTCACCCACCTGTTTTAGTACCTAGCCGTTCAAGAAGCTGGGCTACCTATGTTTGCTTTGCCGGGCTACTCACAGGCTTTTCCTTAGTATATATCGCAAAGCTGTTCACAACCTCAGTGTTATGGCTGTCTTAAAGAGATTATTTAGATTGTTTAGATTAATGATCCATTTATCCTTTTACAATTAATTTTGTTGAATTTATTCCATGGGTATTAATCTGGAACTTGGAAAGACTATCATCAGAAAATAATATTTTTTTGATTTACCATTTGTTGTTTGAGATCTGTTTTTATTGGAAAGACAAATGTTCAGAGAAAAGGAGAGATGGAGAGACGGAAAGATCTTTAACCATTGTTTCACTCTTCAAGATGCCATAACGGCTAGAGCTGAGCACATCAGAAGCTAGGACCCAGGAGCTTCCTCAGGGTTTCCCATGTGGGTGCAGGGTTCCAAGGCTTTGGACATCCTCTGCTGCTTTCCCAGACCACAAGCAGGGAGCTGGATGGAATATAGATCAGCTAGGATACAAAGTGGTATCCATATGGGATCCTGGGGCGTGCAAGGTATGAATTTACTGCTGAGCCATAGCACTCCATCTTGTTCATTATTTTATTTTATTTTATTTTATTTTATTTTATTTTATTTTATTTTATTTTATTTTATTTTATTTACTTTTGTGACTTTTGTTATTTTTTATAACTTTACCTGTTTTATTATTTTATGATACAATTCCATTGGCTCTGGGATTTCCCTTCTCTCCTCAAGAAGTTCTCTCTTCACTACTGATTCCCACATATTATTACAATAATATAGTCCTTTATTAAGTTATTAGTCTGTCATTCTGCTATTTAAGTGCATCCTGATATTGGTGGTATAGATAATGACAGGATACTAATTATTAAACATTTTCAATATTGGGCTACTAATAATAACTTTCTATGTAACAAACATTTGAAATGTTAAAATTAGAGTTAAATGTTCTCTGCCAAAATGTCCATTTGTTATTTTCCAGGATAATTCGGAGAATTTTAAGTCTCTAAATGACTATTCATTTTACTGTTCCTTTAAATGTAATACAATCAAGACAATTACAATTTTTTTTAACTTAAGGTTAAAGAGAAAATAAAAGAACATTAAGCATCATCATTTAAGTCCACTAAATCCTGGTACAAATTAAATACAGCATCAAAGTGTAATAGAGGAAGTTCACTTACTGCACTGACATTTCATTCAGAGAAACAATGAGTGTGAATGACTATAAAACACTGAGTACATAAGCTCAGTATGTGAGCACGCTCAATTACACAGTGTGCAATATGCCATCCTTCTTATATTTAGTTCTTGGCAGAAATATTTTTAAAGATGAATTAAAGTAACTGACAAAAATAAATAGCTGGAATATACCTGCTTCTGTATTTCATCTGCTACATTGAAAATGTATGCTTTTTGAGATTATTCAGGGAGTTAACTAATGTAGAACTCTCTGGACTTATCTCTACCCTCTCTGTCTTTCAAACAAATATAAATCAGTGATCATAAAAATGAAATAGGCTTCTGGGTGAGTGTTTTTATTTAAATATTAGAGGAGAAAACAAGAAATAAGAAGTGAGGAGACATCCTTAATTTCCATGGAGGGGACTCATGCTTCCTTCCATGCAGTTATCACCTCTACCAATTATTTTGATGGTAAACCAGTAAGGAAATCATAAAATTTCAAAGTCTCTAGAGAACATTAAAAAAAAACAAAAACACCTGTTTTATTTTTTGATCTAATGCCTTTTAAAAAGAGAGCCTTGAGTAATTATACTTACAGCAATTTTCAGTTGCACATTCTGGTCTTAGAAAAAGCAAGGCAATCTTCTTTTCCTTCTATTATTATTTTCTAGGATATGGTTTTATTGTCAGATATTCTCCATTTCACTTTGGCTTCCTCCCTCCCCATTCTACACATATACACACACCATTTTACCCATACTATTTCTCAATACGCTATATATTACATAGTTCATCTATGAGAATACATGTAGATACATGTTTATCCATATCTCTGTTTTGCTTTGTATTGTGCGTGAATGTTGCCTTCCCTCCCTTCCTCATTCTTTCTCTATTTTTCATATGCACAACCAGTTATTCTGTCTATCTTCCTACACCGTCCCACTTTCCCTTTTCTACCCACTTGCAAGATTTGAAATTTGTGGAGTCACAAGCCTTATCTCTTCAGAGATGAGATAAGACAGTATTAGGCAATCATTATTCAGGTGGAATTTTCTTATGATTGTTTTATCACAATCTGCTCATCTGTGTCTCCATTCATGAATCCGTTCTACTGCTACATTATTTCAAAATTGAAGATATTAGTTTTAGACTATTTTAGCATATAAATAATACCAATTCAAAATATTACTAAGGTTCTTTATATTTCAGATGAATTTATAAAAAAGAAGGCATGAATAAGGGCCGGCATTGCTACACAACATGTTACTCTGACACCTGTGGTGCTGCCATTCCTATGATCACTGAGTCACGTCCCAGATACTCCATTACCCATCCAGCTTCCTGCTTATGGTCTGGTAAACTAGGGAAGGGTGGCGCAAATCTTTGGGAACCTGCACCCATGTTGGACAGCCATGAAGCTCCTGGCTCCTGGCTTCGGACCAGCAGAATGTCAGAAATTTCAGCCTCTTGGGAAGTGAACCAGCAGTTGAAACATTTATCTCTGTGTGTCTCCTTCTTTCTGTAATTCTGCATTTCAAGTAAAACATATTCTTAAAAGACATGGACAAGTAATATGTTATCCACTCAAAAGCATTTTCGCATGCCAAAAGCCGTGTATGTCAAATCTACAGCATGAATGAGACCATTACCGTCACTGGTTAAAATTATATTTTACGTCTTTAATCACTCACATTTCCTAGAGGCAGCATTCCCAGTTTAAGATCTTATGAATTATCTACTGTTTTATGCAGGTCTTAAAAATGTCAACATTATTTTTCCAGATAAATTTATATCATTTTGGTATCAGTATGCTCTCTTTAAAGGTGTATTCCTTCATTGCAATAGTATGCTACCATTTATACAAGAAATTTAAACGAGGTTGATACACACACCATTTTAAGATTTTGAATTTATAAGCTGAATTAGCTGAGTTGAATGTTAAAAAGGCTTTTTTCTACTTATCTTTTTACTAAATTTGAATAAAAATATAGTCATGGACATGATAGATCATAGGGTAAGCCTATCATAACTTTATAATGAATAGCACAATTTCTCCAAGTTTATTCAGAGTTACAGTTGTTTCACATTGTTTCCCATGCTCATTCAGTGTCATCATTCTTTCTTTATTGTTATTTTAGCAATAAAAATGGCTGAGAGGTTTTTATTTAATTGTGGAGATATCTATATATCTGTTTCTGTGGTCGGTAATGTGCTTTGCGAGATAATTGCCTTTCTCTTTTTATAAATAGCATAATGTAAGAATTTTAAAATAACCATAATGTTGTTTTGGTGGAAGTGGATGATGCATTTCTAAACTTTATTAATCTGTCTCGGAGAGATAATGTGTTTCCTAAGGGAAATTCCAAATGGAAGATGCAGAATTATGCTTTGTTTCTTAAGCCTGTTAATAAAAGCAGCATTGATACATTTAACTTCATATTGAATTCATACATGAATTTGTGGTGAACTATCTTGAGAATATTATTGTGATTTTTGAAATTTTAATCAATATCAAAATGAATATCACTGCCCAAGCACAGATATCCATGCAAATACGTAAACTACATATATCTAATATAATGGAAATTAAATGTTGCAGTATAAATACATTGATTAAAATGATTGCTTACTTTTAATGGACACTAGTTACATTGTGCAATGTTGCACAAAAATGAAAATTAGTATCATGATAGACATTTTTGTAAGTATTTTAGCAAAAAGTTAAAAAGGAAAATATCAATAAAAGACAGTGAAACAGTAGCTAACTGCCAATTATTTTATAGCACCATATCCTTTCTTTATATTTTGAATAGGTTATTGAGCTTTTAAAGTTATAGCCAAACACTCTTTTATGTTTTAATAAATGACATAAAAATATTTCATGTAGTAGGCAAACAGAAAACAAAATATTGTTGTATCCAAATGATTGCTAACAGTAACTATGTTTTAAAATTTTCAAATCTTCCTACCTTTATTTCAATCAATTCTAATCAGAATCATTTTATTAGATTTTAGTGTTCAGGAATGACAATTTTATGATAGAAAAATGATATAAGATGATAGAAAAAAATTTCATCCTCATTGTGTGGCTATAAAGTTTCGTATAATTTGTATGTGCATTTTATAAATAAGAAACATTTTCTAGAACACTTTCCTGAAATAAAGTAGCTACTGTCAACTCTGACAGCTTGCTTTGCTAATTGTGCCTGGCAGCTTCGCTGCAGTATGAATGTTCATCTCCATGGAACATTAAATGGAGCGTTAGTGAAATTCCTGAAAATTTGCCTTGTCGTGAATGTTATGTTCATTTTGACACGAACTGCATTAAGAATAGAGTGTCACAAAGATTATTTTAACTGAGTAAATCCATAGAATAAGGATTTTTATGAGCACGGCCATGTTAAATATATATATAGAGACTTATATTTATTATGTAAAACATGCTGTAATATCAACAGAATATATAAATATAGATACAAGCATATACAAGCTCAAAAGGGAGCATATTCAGTTTTCAAAATGTGTAGTCAGCTCTACAGGATTACAGCCAGGAACCCTGAGCGGTCCGCAAAAACAGAACAGTAAACTTCCTTTGGGACCAGGGAGAGGAGCTTTCTCTGGTCCTTACTTAGTTCCAACTTTGGATCCCCATCCTGTCTTGTAAGGACCATCAGGGTTGCTCCAGAGCCACACCCCCCAAACACACACACGCACACACTCACACACACACACATTAGAATAGATAGGCAGAGAACAACAAGGAACGCTTAGAACCAGACAAGAAATGGTCAGCATGGACTCACACATTCTTACTAGGTAGGACACAAAGATTAATTAATTACTCCTTACTAAGGTATTGAAGATTTCTCTGCACAACCCTCCTAAAACTGTTCTGCACCTCAATTGTTGACATATGCCTTGTTAGAGTTATAACCCAGTTCAGATTATCCTAAAATCTGCCAAATGCAGCAAAATTATGCTTCTTCACTATAAACTGCTAAATACTAAAATGAAAATAGACATAAGACAGCTGAATAGTACCATATAGCCATTTTAAGGTGTATAGCAGCCGGTTCTGTGCATAAACTAAAATTGAAATGTCAATGAAGTACTCACAGGATGTGTTTAAGAACTTGCATTTTTTAAAACATATTGGTTACTCAATACCATGTCAATTAATTCCATAATGTTGTAAATTATTGTGGATGTTATGTTGTGGCTTTAAATTGATCGGGATGATATTCTGCCAGCTCTGCCTTCAGACCAGAGATGGTCTCCCCAAGAAACTGTTGAACTGAGCTGGACAATAAGATGCTGGACTCTATGCTTGGTATACTCTTGCAATGAAAGAATCTTAACTGAATTTGAAATGCAATACAGCAACAAAGTGGAGGAATCCGCCATGGGGGGAGGGTACAGGGAGAGGTTGGGGGATTCCCAGAGCCCATGAAACTGGGTCACATAATGCAATGTAATTAATAAAATATATATATATATATATATTTTTTTTTAATCTACATGATTAACTACCTTTGTTATCTTGTGATTCTCATTGCGTTACTTCAATTAAATCATATCAAAGTTAGATTAACACAATAAATCGAAGTTATCTCATTGAGTATCACATGTTATAAGACTTGGGAACCAAAGATTCACATATATATATGTGTGTGTGTATATATATATATATATAAAATACATACAAACTTATATATACATGAAACCATAAAAAGTGTTATTAAGTCAGTAAATTGACAGACAAAATAAACTTAATTATTAATCGAAGGAACTGTCATTAAATAAAGTTAATTATCAGTGAGGTTTTCTGGATGCCTTGAGCTAACAACTCAATATTCTGAAGAGCATTCACTTGCTTTAGAAATATTTTATTCCTTTGAACACAATGACTGTGATGGAAGAAAAGATTTCCTATTGTTTGGTTTCTTTGCTTTAACTTGAAATAATCAGAAGCAAAGCAACATAGATCTCCCATGCCTCCCAATGACTACAGTAGCTTGGCTGGGCATACACAAGGCCAGGATATGTGAACTTGGCCTATATATCCCACATCTGTGTCAGGGATTTGAATGCTTAAGTTATAGGGCATTGCTTCACAGGATGTGTACATTAGCAAGAACCCTATTTGAGGTTTGATCTCGGTCATCTGGTGTGGCATGTAGCTATTCCAAGTGGCAGCTTAGCAAGTATATCAAACACCAGTCCTTCCTGTAGTTTTCATTTATACATCTTTTATCCTGAGCAGTTTCTACTTATTAGAAAGTAAATATTTGTAAGAAGTAAAATCTTAATATCATACATGTCTGCACACATCTTAAGACATACTATATTTTACTGTATGAATATATAAAAATTAGTTTCTGCCTAAAGTAACCAAGTAATTAAATAAAATTATCCATTTAAAATTTAATTAGCAATGAGATAGAGGGAGAACCATAAAGAGCACGAATCCAACTCTTCTACTGCCTTTTAGGATTCATGCTGGCAGGGACCCAGATCCATGAATTAGAGCTTGGCGAGAACTGAGGCACTTGGACATAGGATGTGTATCTTTCCTGTTCTTTTTTCTTCTTTTCTTTAAAGATTGATTTATTGTTACTGGAAAATCAGACATACAGAGAAAAGCAGAGAAAGAATATTTTGTGTCTGCTGGTTCATTCCCCAAATGGCCACCACAGCTGGAGCTGAGTCAATCTGAAGCCAGCAGCCAGGGGCTTCTTTCAGGTCTCCTAGGCAGATGCAGGGCTTCAAGGCTTTGGGCCATCCTCCCTTGCTACCCCAGGCAATAAGCATGCCCTGGATGAGAACTGAAGCAGCCAGGGCAGTAATCGGTGCCCATATGAGATCCTGGTACATGCAAGGTAAGGATTTATCCACTGGCCTATCAAATGAGGCCCTGGGATGTGCATCGTAAAGAACATCTTAGCTGCTAGACTAAAACACCTACCCTTGAGTGTGTTTTTCTTTAAGAAAATTTGTATTTATAGCAAATTGCTAATTTGGAGTTACTTTTATAGGTTTTGGAGAAATAAAGAAAATAAAGTACATTATTTTCTACAAATAGCTGTATCATGGAATAACTTACAAATTTCTGCTTGGACTTTAAAAAGTTTTAAAATAGATGAAAAATTTATCAATAATTGGCCTATATGTTTTATTACAATTATTAAAGATATAATTATTACAAATGCATTAAAATGTTCTTATAATTGTGCCCAGCACAGTAGACTAGCAGCTGAAGTCCTCTCCTTGCACGCCAGAAACCCCACATGAGCACCAGTTCTAATCCCTGCGGCCTTGATTCCCATCCAGCCCTCTGCTTGTGGCCTGCAAAAGCAGTCAAGAACAGCCAAAAACCTTGGGACCCTGCACCCATGTTGGAGATCCGGAAGAGGCTCCTGGCTCCTGGCTTCATATTGGCTCAGCTCTGGCCATTGAAGCTGCTTGAAGAGTGAACCAACAAATGGAAGATCTTTCTCTCTATCTCTCCTCCTCTTTGTATATCTGACTTTCCAATGAAAATACAGTATCCTTTAAAAACTTTTAAAAATGTTCTTATAATTAATTGTCAATATAATCAACTTGTCTAGAGTCTTTATCTAGATTCTTAGCAGCACGTACTTGCTTTTATCATGCACTAAAAAATAGTTATACGTATGTGTAATTAATCAAATTTACTCACTACGTTGCTTAATTTGAAAGTATTTAAATGAACATTATTAAATTAAATTTAAATATTATTGTATTTGATGGATAAATATCAAAATGCTAAAAAATTAAAAATGTTTTTTTTCATGGTACAAAAAATATAGGTGTTATGAATTTGAGGGAGAAGCAAAATTTTGACAACACTTTTTAAGGAAACCAGCCACAATAGTTTTGCATGTGTAAAATGTTGGTTTCCATACAATATGAATATATTAGAAAATATGCAGTTAAATAATTCATATTCACAGAATACAAATTGTACTCCCATGTAAGACTTTTAATTATAATCACTGTTTCCAATGTAGAGTTATAGTATTCCTTTGCGTTTGACACAGGGATAGGATACCACACAGGACACCGCCATCCCCTAAGTGCCACAGTTCGGATCCCATCTCCTCTTCCATTCAGTTGTTAGCAGATGAAGGCACAAATACTTGGATTCCTGCTACCAACATTGGGATATGGATTAAATCTGAATTTCTGCCTCCTGATTTTGACCTGTCTAGTTCAAATTTGCAAATGCACTTGGGAAGCAAATCAGTGCTTTTCCCCCTTTCTTTGATAATCTCTCTCCACCTTTCACTATTCTCTTTTCAATTAAAAATACAAAGTACCATTTTTTGCTCTACCAAAAAAATATGAATTAGAATCAGTGTTGTGACACAGTAAGTTAACTCTCTGCTTGTGATAGTGACATCACATATTTAAGTGAAAATTAGCATACCGGCTGCTCTGCTGTCAGTTTCATGCAGATACGCCTTGGGGTGCAGTGGTAGAGGACGCAAGTGTTTGATCCCCTAATACTGCTGTGTGAGATCAAAGCAAACTTTCTGAGCTCCTGGTTTACCTTGGCTTTAGTCAGTCTCTTTCTCTCTCAAATGTTTTTATATGAATATGAATTTGTTGAATAAAAGCACAATAGAACTGAAATGGTATGTAGCAGAATACAGTGTTTCATTTTACATTTATGAAATAGTTGTTTTTAGTCATACAATGAAAGTGGACTTTTTAATGTTTTTGTAATGACAAATTTGTGTAAAAAGACGAAAAAGACAAGTGCTTAAGATAATGTCATAGGATTCGTGAAAATCTCTTGATCTCTTCCTCTGGCCTGACCCACTCCACCTGCAGGAGTGAGTCAGTAGATGGAATATTTGTCTCTCTTTCCTTCTGTAATTCGGATTCATAGAAGCAAAAAAAAAATCATTTTTTAAAATGTATGTTTTTACACCTCCATTTGATAAGTGAATGCTGAGTTCAAGCCCCAGGTCCTCTCTCTATCCCAGTTACGTGCTCAGGAACACTTGGAGACAAAATGAAGGCTGAAATATTTGTGTCCCTCGAACTATGTGGGAAGCCTGAAGTGAGTCCCTGGCTCATAGACATTTGGGGAATGACAAAGCTCTTGGGAGATCTCTGCATCTGTGTGTGTGTTTGTGTGTGTGTGTGTGTGTATTAAGGAGTAACTACACATATGTATATATTTATAAAAATGTACAATCAATGTCAATATATAGAACCTATCAAAGGTGCCAGTATTAACGGAGCAACAGATTAATCCTTCATTGTAATGCCAGCATCCTCTATCAGAGTGTTGGGTAAACCAGCAAAATTGTTTCTGATTCATCTTCCTGTTAATGTGCCTGGAAATCAGGAGGAAATAATTCATTCACATATGGGAGCAAGTGCAGTTTCAGACTCCTGGATTCCATATGGCCTAGCCCCAGCTATTTTAGACATTTGGTGTATAAGCAAGCCATATAAGAGCTCTCTTTTCTCCTTGTCTATCACAGAAACACACACACACACAAACACACACACACACACACACACATATATATATACACATATGTATACATATGTATATATAGTATAACTATATATGTATATAGTATATATGTATATATAGTATAACTATATACATATGTATAGTTATACTACTGCACTATGCACTGCAGATTTGAAGTTTCTGGAATAATATGTAGACTTATAAGATGAATATCAATATACGTTTGTATCCGGTGTGAGTCCTGTGTCTAAATGACCCTTAATGGCATCATCGATACTAAATACAATCATATAACTTTTGCCGTCTGGTAAAAAAGATAAGACAAACATAATAGTACACAGTATATAACATAATAGTACACAGTATATATTGAAATAATAAGAAGGTCATAGAATAATTGACACTCATTTCACAAATGTATATATATTGAAATGTAAATGTTAAACAAATTCCACTTGAAATAATTTTAAATGTGTAGTACCTTTTATATTCCTAATTGTAATTATTAGGCATGATGTTGTTTATGCATATTTTTAAAGATTATTTTGTTTTGAGATTTTTATATAAAGTCCTATTCTTAAGTCATAAAAGCAAATAATACACAGTAGATACATACCTTATTATCTTAGAAAATATAATTCTGTCTAACCCAAAACAGTTTGCTAGGCTCTTAATTACTAACTTAGACTAAGTTGTTGGTTCAAATGACAATCCTCATTTGAAAATACTTGTCATCTTTTGTCTCAATTAATTCATGAATAAAACATTTATCATTTCAAAGATATACACTCTATAGCTTAGCGACATGGACTTTAACACATGCAGGATTCATTATACAATTAGGCTCAACAGATGCTGCTGTGCCCTCAATGTGCCCCATTTCTCCAGGGTGGTCAGCCAGGTGACTTGTATCAGAATCCTTGCAATATACCAATTCCAACATGTAAGAAGAGACAGTCTGTCCTTCTTGTACAATATGTTTAGTGTAGATAAGATTTCCTTGCAATACACACTTAGTTCTACCAAAAATGTCATGTGTGTATTTTAAAATTAGTGCACTAAAGCGTTAAAGTCAATATGATGTTACCTTTAAAAATGTATGCACATGTGTACACTAGAATGAAAATCACTGGCAGAATAATGCCTAGAGAGTGAATGCACTGAGCATTCTGTCTACACAATGCAAAATTTAAACACTGATTTACAAATTGTACAATTTTACTTAAAATATTGATTAGATATCCATGCACATGCATCAGTATCAGTAGAAATAAAAGCCCTAAATGCCCGTTCCCCTACCCCCAAGTAACTTAAAATGCCTAAAACTGAAAGATAATGAGTACATACATATAATTTAGGTTCCAAGGGTTGGCATCAAATTAAAGAGCTAATTAATCTAAAGCATCTGGGGATGTAGAAAGCTTGATTGAGAGGAGACAGAAGTTTTTGTTTGTTTGTTTGTGCCAGTGACTCCTGAAGAACTGCTTGTTCTTAATAATTGTATATGAATATTTTGGATAACACTAAAGATAAGTTAATAATAGATAAGTAGAAATATCACAGTCAATGTCTACCTGGTTTAATAATATGGGGGCATCTATAATTTGTGTGCTCTTGAATATTCAAAATGCCTCATATTTTTGTAACCAGAGACAGAATTATAAAATGAGTAAATCTCCTTGTGCTATCTCCTTTTTAATGTGTAATTATAAACACAAATGATCTTCTTTTTAAAATAGAAGAGCTTTGTGCTTCAGCTTCGAAATTTGTGATTTCAAAGACAATCTGGCCTTTAAACTAACATTAATTATTTTTTTCTCAAACTACTAACTTTAAAAAGATTTTCTTACAGTGCATAAATAATTTTCGATATGGAGTACCACATTTCAATAGTCAAAATAACATACTATTTCCCATAGATTACTACACATACTCATATATGCTGCAAATGCACAATTATTGTATGTGTGCTTCTGGCACATATAATAAAATGAGTGGCTGAAGGAGAAAATGTAATTTCTTGAAACTCAGATCAGTATCCATTTTGTCTTTTTGTGTGCATTTTGTTTAATCATGAATTCAATTTATTTTTTCTAAACTTGTGAAAGCAATATAATAATAATGATCATTATTTGCTTTCCATACATATTAAGTAACTATGGGCAGTGACCATAAATTATTTAAAACAAGATTTCTGCTTAGTGGATTCACAATGGTTATAAGCAAGCTTCTATATCTTCCTTTGGTGCCTTTTGATGTTTGTACTGATCGCTGGCCTAGACCTCAGTGCGACACAGCAAGGACTTTTAATTGGTGCAAAAACCTGTCAAGGCAGATTGAAAAAGTGCTCTATGATTTCTTCTTAAATTTGATTGCTGCAATTGAGATTCAATAAAACTCCCATGGGGTGCTCATTTCACTCATGTGTGGGTACATTGAAAACAATTTATTTATACATTGACTATTTTGCAAAGTCAGTAGGAAATATTTTATTGTATTACTCTGCATAAATCTTTCATCAATAAAAAGTGAAGAGATGCATCGTTTATCTTCTTTCTGTTAAAGGGCAAAAATGAACTGTAAAACGAAACTTAACATGTAGCAGGCTGTATTAACAGTAAGCCAAGACCTTTAAACTCAGTATCAATATTCATTAAAAGTTTATAATACCTACCCTCAATCTAATTACCCGAGTGTATCACATGCGAATTCTTCCTAAATTTCAGCAAACACAATCCCATTTTTTTGTAATTTAGGCAATAAAAATCCTATAAAAGAATGTTATCTCTTGCCAAAGACAAATAAATAAAAAGGGAAATTTACTTTTAAAAGCTTTAACTCGAAATGCACTAAAGGAAGACACAGCTCTCACTTCTACTTCTTCGACTTAGCACTGCTGCATTGATTGTAACGTCCTTGGCAATAGAGGTCACGATAATTTTATCACATCCAAGGATTCTAGGTGAAATATGTGGCACATGTGCCGGCTGCAGGGTCGTTTGTCACATTATTACTTGCTGTCACTTTTGAAGGTAGGTGTCTTTTTGAAGAATGTGCCACAGCTAGAGGGTCAGATTATTTGCATAAAGCTCTGAAAGCTGTCTTTCCAGAGAGAATGAGTAGGAAGTTGCTTCATTTTCTGTTTACAGAAAGCATACAGAGGACAGCTGTCAGGAGCCAGTGCGGTCTCTCTTTTACATGTATAATTCTCTAAAAAAGTGCTTAAAACATATTAATAAATAGTGACTAAATTTTCCATTGACTGGTCTGAATGTTAATTTTACCATTCAGAATAAAGTGGTTCTGGCCTGCTGTTAGCAGATATTTTGCCTTATGGTATCAAAACATGCCTACAAATTGAAGTGATTTAGGAAGCTTTTATTGCTCTTGGTTGATAACCAAATAATTTCCTTCCTTTAGAAAATTAAAGGAAGAAGGATCTTGCTGCTTTTCTGGAGCTATTAAAAATGATTCCATTAAAGATCTCGGGCAAGTTTTAAAAATAATCCTTTATTGTACTCAAAAGTCATGCTATGCATTTAATAATATTTTAATACTTTAAATGTGCTAAAATAGATACATAGGAACTTAAAGTAAATCACATTAAAACAAGTTTTTTAAAATATAGTTTCTTAAAATAGTGCATAATTAAGAATTTTAAAGACATCTCAATCATTTCAATGTAACAATAAAATTGCTTGACTAAAATGACAAACGAAAAAGACATTCTCTTCTATGCCACACAGTTATTTAATCAGGGAAATATATAATATATACATATGCATATGGTCTTGATTTTTATTGATAACAATGCAGGAACATATTCAATTTTAAAATACTATTTAAACTATATCTTGCAACCAGTGTGTTACTCAGTTTATTTTATTATTTATTTATTTTTATTTTGGTGAGTGCAAAATGTCTCTAAATGCTTTCTCATAATGTATCAAGAAGTGGGTGTTTCACTTTCCCTAATTCTGGATAAGCCCTGGGAATTCTTTTCCGACTACCAACAGGTAGAAATGATACTGGTGTGGTTTCCAGAAGTGGAGACCATAAGGGGGTTTTCAACTTCCTCTCTGATGGGACACTTCCTCATAATCTGAACTATGATGTAAGTAATTCAAACATGTTGTTAGTGAGAGTGTGAAAGCAGGGTCAGGAATTTCTAGCTCAGTCATGCTGCTGATTGAATGCCATCATGACACCATAGTGATGTACATCAAAGCACAGGGTGGAAGAAAAAAAAAGACCTGCTAAACCTACTCCCTGATCCCGAAGCTCTGAACATCATAAAATGATTGCTGCTTAAAACCACAATTTTCATAGTGTTGTATTAGCCTAAATGATAACTGAAATAATCATGTGCCTGTATGTACATGTGCTGTGTGCCTGCCCTAAATAATAAGCATTGACTATCAAGCAGCTTTTAAGTACAGTTCATCTTTGAAGCAAGATCTGAAGTGACAGTAATAATTGTCATATTCCATGAATTTTCCAAAGCTCTCTAGTGAAAATATATTGAGTGTTATACAAATAGACAGTGACAAATAAATAGGTATTTTGTACCTATAGTCAGCCATTTATTTATTAACAAATACCTCAACAAAAACCTTTAGATAGTTATCACACATGGGTATCAAACAATAAAACACAATGATAGAGGGTTATTTCTTGTTTAGTTACTTGGTCAATAATAATCTGGCTTTCAAATAACTTAAAACACAAAAAGAAGCTATATGAATTGTAACTTTTGATGATGAATACCAGGAGCCAAAATTTTAATTCCCTTTAAATCATGAACAGATATACCTTTTTTTCCCTTCGTAAATATACAAAAGTAACAGAATATTTAGTGAAAAATAATTTGAAAAATATTTCTGTATTTATTAAAGAGTGACATAAAGTTGAATATTCCACGCTCTGATTTACTCGCAAAATTCCTGTAATAGCAGGGGCGAAGCTGGACTGAAAGCAAGGGCTAAGAACTCCTATATGCCTCCCACCTGGTTGGCAGGAGGTTCTCTCTCTCAGGTATGGTGGCAGGAAGCTGGATCAGAAGCACCGATCACGCAAATCATACACTAGGATGCACTGCCCTGATCAGCAGCATAACCTGATGTGTCACAAGCATGCCCCAAAGGGATCTTTCAAAAACAACAACAACAAAACCTTCATGTAAGCATTGTGAATTACTGTTTTCTATGATAAAGAATATGTACATTGCCTTTCTGCTTGACCTCCGACACAGCTGATATGGTAAAAACTTCTGTCTTTTACCTTCTAACACAGTTACATGGTAAGCTTTATTTTGTTCATTTTACTCTTAGCAGTCATGATACAATACATGGATCAAAACTTCCTCTGCCTATACTTCTGGTTTGCAAATTAAATGTTATTGCTTATACAAAGTCAAAAGTGAAATATCTGGTAAACAAAGATGCTGACTTATTTATTTTGAAAACATTTGAGCTTTTTTTTCATGTTATTTGATTTTTTTTTCCCTTGCTGAAGATCAACCATGTTCTTAACTTTGAAAGGCAGATGTTCAAACCTATACTTAGTGGAAAAAAAATTCTTCATTCAATAAAAGTGGTATCCCAACCTCTTCTCTTAGAGTATCTAAAAAAGCATCAACTGACGTAAAAGATAGCCAGAAGTTCTGAGAACATATTTATCTCTATGGATCACCACGGAGTATATCCACTGGTCAGTCTGGCCTGATACTGAAAACGGAATAATGATGAGAGAAAGAGATGTGCTCCATGGAGATACTCTCTTCCTGGTATAGGTTATTATAAAGGTTGAATCATGTAAGTTGCCTGCCCAGGCAATTTATTTCACCGTCTTAATTTGAAGCAGAAAAAATATACTTGCACGAATTTTCTCCCTCTTACCATACACACACAATCACACACCCACACTCATTGTAACCTGGCAAGAGCCATAAAACCAAATTTGCTGAAGATCGTGTTCTTTCACTTTAAGAACTTTGGATTTTATGCTTAGAATGCCCTTTTTCCTTTGCCTGACTGATAAACTGCTGCCCATTTTTCATGAGTCATATAACTTATTCTGTTAGTACCTCTGCTTTATGCTGTCTGTAGCACATTATACATACCTTTGTAAGGTCAATGTCTGAAGACAATGTTTTACATGACATTTAAGGTAAAAATAATTCACTGAATGATCAAAGGTTGATCTCTTATGGTAACTACCAGCAAAGCAAAAATTTAGGCAGTTAGTATTTTACTAGGGTAAAACTGAAGAAATTTCCATTACATTGATTATGTTTTCCACACTTGAACAGAGTATCTGATTAAAGTACTTATGATTGTGCTTTGTTTTGAAAAGGGAGTTGGTGAAGGTTAAAAAAATACCGTCGAAGGTAAAGAAATGTGTAATATAACCATTTGAAAAAAATGTCTAGAAAAGCAGTTTGAGGTAGAAGGGTTTTTTGATATTTGTAGTCAAATACATAACAATAAACTAAACAGAAGGTTTCTGATTTTTTTTAACCAATAACTTTTGGAAACATGGGTGCAGGCATGACTATTCTGGAAAAAAAATGTTGAAGTTATGCCAAATGGGTGAAATGGATGTAACTGAAACAGAACAGAAGTCATGAAGTCAAAAATCAGAGTGGTCGACAGTTGGTTGATGGAGAATGTAGTGGCTGTTTAGACGACAAAGTACTGGATTGACACAATATTTGTGGGAACGAAAACAATCCATTATGAAACTGAAAGGATAGGAATCTCCAGTCATCAAACACTGATCAGAAAGCTTTGTACTTGGAAGGGTGACTGAAGTGAGATAAACAGGTCTGGGGCCAGGAAATCAAAGTGTGATGCTGCAGAGTGAGGCGGAGATGCCTGCTGCTTCTGACCAGCAAGTATGGGAAAAGGTGAATCAGAAAAGTCACGAAAACCTGAGGGCTAGATACAGGGAGTTGTACTGGAGACACGGCAGAGGAACTTAAAGTAACATCATTTCTGCGGATGCGAAAGTTACTTAACTTGCTGTGTCAGCCTGCCCAAGTATATAAGCCTTTTTTAAATGGAGGCACAGAACTACCACAGTCAGCTCTTGAAGCAAACAAGCATATATATCATCCTTTTTTGAATTAGAAAATTATTTTTTGCCATTAGAAATTAAATTTATATATGCTATTTTCACGGTCACGGTTAATAAATAAATCTTAAGTTTATGCAAAAAGATAAATGATGGAATATACAAAAAGATTAAAGTTCTTGTATACATGTTTTCTTAATAATGCAAATATCACCTCCTGCAGTAACATACAACTTGAGATTTGTTAGTCTGTGCTCTGCAGAACTGTTTGCACCAGTTTCCAGTAAAATCTACATTGGCCTAGGAAATAGCAGATTAGTTCAACAGCATGTAGGACAGCTTTGACAGCAGAATAATTTGAATGGAAAGCATGCTGTAACATGCTCATACAAAAATGTACTTATTCAGAATATATGAGCATCAATGTATTTGTCCAGAAGATCAAGCAGCAAATTGTGTGGCTTCACACTGACCACCAGGGAACTAAGACCCACTTTTCAAATGCAGATTTCAAAAGAAAAGTTGAAAACTGGTGAGTGTTTTGAAAGTAGAGCTGGAAAGGAAGATGCTCAGAGAAATTATCTAGAAGTTGTTTTGCATTATATTTTACTTAATTTAGGGAAAATGTTCATATTAGAGAATGACGGGTAAATAATGAAGACAATGAAGAGTGCATTTCTGTACCAATAAATAATAATAATAATAATTTCTGCAATATCACTGATGCAGAATGAGAATGTGCTGTTTCTTCTTATTTCTGGATTGAAATGTTAAGCTTTCATAGCTGATAGCTCACATTCCTTCACGTCTTAGTCTGCTTTCCAGCATCTTCCCTTCCATCATCTCAAACATTGCGACTACATTTTAAACTCACCATTCCGTGCTCTCAGTGTTCCAGGGTTGCAATAGGTGTTCACTGGCGTTCAAAAACATTGTTGAAGAAAACTGGATTTATTCAGGCTGAAGGACTGATAGGACTTAAGGGAAATAATGGATAAAAATGAACAGAGTTTGAGAGAAGAATGTAGGTCACCATTTCATGTGCCAGACGTAGACCTGGGGAGAGACAAAAGGAGAGTTATGACCGAAAACTTCTAAGATTTGATTAAATCCAGCGGTTTACATATCCACAGCACAACGAATTCAGTAACAGTAACGCAACAAAGAAAATCTCACCAAGTGGCAAAAGTATGATAATATGTAACACATTGCAGCTTCAATCAGACCCATTGCTTACTTCTTATCAATAACCATGAAGAACAGAAAGCAGTGAGACAATATATTTAGATTGCTGAATGAAAAAAACTATCACCAATGAATTCTGTGCTCAGCAAATGTATTCCTCAAAAAGATGGGGTAGCAGCAAATTTTTGGTGCAATGCTTAACTGCCACCATCTCATATTGGAGAGTCTCATTTGTGCCAAATTTCTGCTATCCATTCCATATGCTTATTAATGTGTGCCCAAGGAGACCGCAAGTGATGATTCAAGTATTGGGTTCCTACTTCTTTCTTGGGAAGCCAAGACTATATTCCCAGCTCCCAGGTTCGCCTGACCTAGATACAGCAATTACAGGCATTTTAGGAGTCAACTAAACATGCAGGGCGTTTAGTTTGACTCTCTCTCTCTCTCTCTCGTTTTTCTCTTTCTCCTCCCACCCCCACGTCTGAAATAAATAAGCAAAACAAAATCAACAGAAGTGTTCATATGTGTGGCAGAAATTTTGTGCAAGACCTACAAAGGGAGTTCCTCAGGTTGAATTTAAGACAATTGACAAAAATGTGCAAGTTCCTTTAGAACATCAAGCAAAATTGGCAAGTGTCAAGTCAGGCCGCATGACACGTTCATGTGTGTATTGTCAACATCTGCACTTACAGATGAGGATCTAAAAATGCAGATATATAACAAAAGCAAAAGCAAAGCACCTAGACAGCACATCTTCAAAGCTGCGATTCAATGTCCATATGCTTCACCTCAGGTCATATTTCAAAGGCTACAGTGATGTGCAGCAGCATGTGAGTTTATGCTCTGGTTATAGAAAGCTGTGGTTCAAGTTTTTATGTATATTTGCTTGGATATCTGTATAAATAATTGTTCAAAAAATGTTAAACAGCTGCTGCACATGAGATGCTCATTCATTTTTCTACAGTTGGAATTTTTATATCTAACTCATGATTATATATATATATGCTGAAGGATTAATTTTAAAGCTTCATAAAGTTATTCTATGTATCTCTGGTATCTTACATGATTTAATATGTTCTATGATTTCATATTAAGAGTAATCTTACTGAACCTTTATCTCACATCAGTTTATATCTTTTATACTGTTTCTTTATTCATATTAATCTACTTGAAACAGCAATAGAGATACACAAATCTTCCTGGCTTTCTAACTTCTCAGATGTATTAATGCTGGTAAAGCTGAGGAGAGAGGCCGGCATTCCATCCCGGTACCCATATGAGTGGCAAAGGCCCAAGGATTCAGGTCAACATCTACTGACTCCCTGGATGAATGAGCAGAAAACAAGATCAGAAATGGAGCAGCTAGGACTCCAAATGTGTCACTGTCATGATAAGCAGGTATTCCAGAGACTTGGCTTGTAACATCAGGTTTCCCTCACTTTCTAAATATATACAATCACTATCATATCGTGTGCCTGTTGTGAAAATATGGGCGCCATCTTATCTAGAAAAACATCAATACCAACAATTGCTAAATAAAAAGAAGTTAAATGTTACAGAATCCGATTATCAAGTACCACTTAAGGACCAGTGGTACATTAACAAACATAGCCATGTGAGAATTGTGTGTGGACATACCTAGACTTATCACTGTGTGAGTGTACGAGGGGAGATGGCAAAAGGAAAAAAGTGGTGAGTGTTTTTATTTCTTTAATCATTGTTCTGTCAATTATAACACATGCATGTCTGATCATATCTTTGTTTTAACAATCGTGCAGAGTGTCTCTTCAGAGGTAAGTATGTAGGTTTCACATGTTTACTATGGAGTATTACAAATTCACATTTACATATTAATATATACATACATATTTTTTCTAAACTATTTTGTTTTCATTGTTTGAGTCACTGATGCATTACACAATATATGAACGTGATACTTTGTAACTCCAGCAAAACACAACATATGTTATAAAAACCCTGTGAAATTAAGTTTGCAATTGGCGTATTTTAGAGAGTTAAATGTGTTTTAAGTTCACAAGGAAACTGGCATTAAATCCACAGGAAATTTTTTCTTCATATAAATACATTTAGACCCAAAATAGAAAATGATTAATTAAAATCATGTATCTCAAGACTAAATGTATATTAAAATCCCTTACAGTAAATAAGACAAAAGAAAAAATATTAAATAATAGCATTTAAAAGTAATTAAAATTAGGGTTATTGCAATTTATTAAAAAGAAACCTGTGGGACAGAGTACCATTTGTTTTAATTTTTCTTTTTGTTTCTTAGTTATTAAGACAAAAAAATGTATGACACATGAGCTAACTTGGTTGTGCAATAGCTAAACAGCTAATCATGCACCTTGCAGTGCCTTTATCCCATATGGGTGCTGGTTCATGTCCTGGTTGCTCCACTTTCCTTCCAGCCCCTTGCTTGTGGCCTGGGAAAGCAGCAGAAGATGGTCCAATGCCTTTTGGGTGCTGCACCCATGTGGGAGACCCAGAAGAAGCTCTTGGCTGTGGATATGCTCATCGTTGGCCATTGTGGGCATTTTGAGAGTAAACCAGAAGTTGGAAGATCTTTCTGTCTCTCTTTTTTTTTCTGTAAATCTGTGATTCCAACAAAAATAAATACATAAACAAACAAATAAAATCGAACTAACTACTCAACTCATTGATCAGCAAAGTAAGTAGATGGAAAAGTAAAATAAAGGATTAATATATCAGAAAGGATATAAATAAGAGTATAAAAGGATTGATACATTGCAAAGGAAGGAAAAGAGAGTATGATGTCATAAATGAAAGACATGACCCTTGGAAAAAAGACAATGTCTGGCACTTAAATAGTACATACTAAATAAAGAAAAAAGTAATAGTAAGGGCCTGCCTGGGAACTTCTGCCTGCTCATTAGTTGGGAGCCTGGGCAGTCTCGTGTCTGGCCTGGCCCGGGTAGCATGCTCTGGGCACTTCAGGGGGGTGGGCTTACAAGGGGTCTGGGGGATGGCACAGGTAGGGGAGATGGGCACCTTAGGGTAAATGTCCAGGTGAGGGATGATTACTGATGAACTTCAATAGACATGCCCACTGGACTTGTAGGTAAGTGAAGGGGCTAAGTTAGAACAGTGGGTGACCTTTAAGGGCCAAACCAAAATACCAGCACACATGGGAGACCTGAGCTGGAGTAGCCAGCATCAACTATCACTAAACACCACTCACTGGTACACACTAAAGCTGAGGCTGAGGGCCTACCTAGAAGGGCAGCATCAGAGTAGCCAACAGTAAGAGTTAGAACAGGGGACAAGCACTGTTAGGCTGGGCCATGACACTAACCAGCATATGAGAGATTCAGGTTTGGGGACAAAAATCTTTACAGGTGTTTCTGGGCTCATGCCTATGAAACTGCAATCTATATTGGCATGCTTATGAGCTGTGGCTGGGAACAGGCCTGGTCGGGGAGTTAAGGGTACACCCCAGCTGGATTAGAGTTCCCAAGGGTGAGCATGAGGGCCCAAATAGGGGCAGCAGGATGGACAACATGGCTCCAGTCTCCTTTGGCATAGGTTATGTCTGGATCTGGGAAGTACCAGACTGTGTTAGACTCTCGTATCCATCAGGAACTGTGAGAGCCAGGGTGAGTGTAGAATGGGCTAGGTTAGGTCTCGGCTCTTGCTGAACCATGTGAGTACTGTCTCAGTGTGGAACAGGTGTGCCTGGCTGCAACACCCAACAGCAAGAATTGGAATGGAAGTGGGCCAGTTGGTCAAGAATGCTGTTCCTGGAGGGCAAAAGGTGGACAAAGTGAGCCTGGGTCAAGGACCAATCAGTGTGCAAGACATGTGCCACTTGGAGGAGACCAGAAAGAGGAGCTTGGGGAACTGATCTGTCAGAATGGAGTTCTTGCAGATGAGTGCAAAAACAAGTCAAGGAGCAGCCCAGACAATGCCAGGTGATAGTAGCCAATGACATACATGTGTCAGAACTGGGAATGGACCAGGCTGAGCCAGTTCATAATATCCACTGGCAAATGTGAGAACCAGGACGGCATGTAGGAGGGGTTGGGTCAGAACACAACACCAGCCAATTCAATATACAAAGTTTATGTAAACAATGGAGCCATTGAGAGAGTAACTCAGAAATCATATACAGTCAACTCAGATATACATTTTAAAATCTTGCTGAGATACTGGATTTTATTCTAATAATAAAAAAAAGAATCTACTGTTTTGGTACAAAAAGGACCCTACCACATCCTTGGAGACCTCGAAGATATTCTTGGCTACTGGCTTATGACAGGCTCGACTCTGAGGAAGAGATACAGAGAGAAAGGAGAGGTCTATCATCTATAGTTTCACTATTCAAATGGTTGCAATGGACAAAAATGAGTGTATCTGAAACAAAGAACCAGGAGCCTCTTCCAGGCCTCTTACAAGATGCAGGAGCCCAAGGACTTGGGCCATCTTCTACTGTTTTTGAGGCCACAAACAGGGTGCTGGACTGGACCTTTATCAGCTGAAACATGAATCAGCTTCTGTATTGGGTACCAGGGCCACAGGCATAAGCCCAACCCACTATGTTGCGTGACTGGTCCCACGATCAATCCATTCTGACCACATTTTTTGCAGTATCTGGGAGAGGTAAAGCAGCTACTACATATATTGTCATTAGACATCATATCACTATTTTTTATGTATGTAATGTTCTCTTCAAAATGCCAATTTGGGAAATATCCTCATTCGGACACCTGTCGGAAATATGCAACTCATCAGAAATTGTAGGACATGGAATCTTAGAGGCTTCATTGGTAGAGTGATAGAATCTTTTTAATTGCACTAACATTTAAAAAATGCCTAAAATAAAACAAGTTTTTTGAAGCACATTTGTGCTGAAACACCTATTTTATTTTGCTCTGAACTTTCTTCCCAAACTCCCCCAAAATCATTGGAAAAAAGATTAAAAGCAATCATTAAACAAAAGCACACATCCTCACTTATTTTGGAGGAGTAATTAATTACAGAAGCAAAGGGGGCAGAATGCCAATACTATCTTTAAAGAAAGAGAAACAACGATATTCAAACTTCAGTGTATGCATATTCAGAACTACACTACTGTCAATAGCAATCAGAAAGGGTTGACTTTTATAGAACTCTGTGGTGTTTTTCTGGTTTATTATCAAAGATTTTAAATATCAATGCTGTATGTCTTTGAGAAAGCCCTACCAGAGTCTAAGAAAACATCACAACATGTAATGGCTTACCTATAAAACAACTTAGATTTTCTCTCATCCTATTTTCAGTAGTTTATGTGCAATCCATGCTGGTTAATTTTGTCACCATCCTTTCAATCCACAAATAAATACTCCAATTTTCCATTGTGAAGTTATGCTTACTTGCTAAAAGTCTTACCTACATCTCTTTCTTTGTAATTGGATCTCACATTTTAATGAACATATATTGTTATAATCTCCTAATTATAATTTACCTGGTGATTAAACTTCATTGCATTAAGAAATAAAAGCAAATACATCCCTCTCACGAAAACCCTATAATAGGTCATTGAAGATATTTGTAACATGGCTCAAAAATAGCCATAATTGACTCACACAGTATCACATAAAATAATTAAACACTGACAGATCATAAAAGTTATCAGAAAGATGCAATATCATGTATTTAGAAAATTTCAGAGTATGGTTTAAAAATTCATATATAATAGGAAATATTTGTCTTGAAATAATTTGTGCTTATTATGTTTCTGACAGTTAAATTTTTTGAGCTAGAAATTATGTCAAATGAATTTATATGTGAATGAATGAATTTATATGTGAAAGAAACCAACTTGCAAGCAATATACAAATGCCATTTGTAGTCAAAGTAGATATTTAACCCTGGAATCCTATAGATTCATAAGTTCATTTCATCTTGGAGGGTTCAATACATTTATGTAGAATTGGTTTTCCAGTTCTGTCACTCGTTTGGAAAAAACAGCATAAACAAAAAGTCTGACCCTTTTGGAAGCCTGTTGCCAATAGTGTTGCTGAAACGCTGATAGAGATTCAAATGTCAATTGAAACTGAAGGAATAGTTTAATTGTCCAATTAATCAGCAGTCATAATTATATAAATTGCTATTGATTTGGGTTTTAGTTAATGAAGGGTATTGCAATGATGATATCATTTGCTCAAATTGAAATTTAATTTATAAAAGCCCAAAAAGATTAAAAGTGTAAAATTCTCTAAATTTCTATTTGACAGTATGAAAAATATCCTCCAAATGTCATCCTAGAAATGTATTCTGCAGCGCTCTTTGAAGCAGCCATATTAAAGTCTTGGCTGCAGACAATGGAGTATAGTAAGTATTTTTATAGCCCCTAATGGTGGTTCACACCAGGTGCTCCCACTTTACAGGTTATAGAGCTCAGGTAAAGCTATCACCATTATTAAAGAGAGGCTGGAGCATAATTCTGTTCTGTGTGCATAAAAAATGGAAAAGTATTATAGCTAAGCTTTACCAAAGGATAGATGTATGAATAATATGACTTTTATTGTTAAATTACATTCATTTATATTATTCTATAAATTTTAAAACACCTTTATTGGAATAAAATGCCTGTAATCCAATCATAGTTTATGAGGAAATACAAGCAAATGAACCAGATAATAACACTTAAACAAAATAGAAGAGGGTTAGCAAATAATAAGCAGTCTTTGTTCTGGTCCATTGCAATTTTCTGTAAGCACAGAGTAATGCTGAGCTCACTGAATATCATGCCATTGCTTCAGGTTATTTATTTTCATCTTATTAGGCTGATATCAATGATCTACTATCTTGAAATATGTTGAAAAATGTTCTCTAAAGGCAAAATATTGTTTCTGTGGCAGATACAGTATTTCTAAGTGAATATTTTCTTTGTTTCATGGAATGAAATAATATTCATTCAGAACATATGCAATAATTATTAATAAAACATCCCTGGGAGTCAGATTATAGATTAGATCTCAGTTATACTACTTACTGATTATATGAGACAAGTTCCAGTGCGAAATAGAAAACAGAAAAGCTAAACTGAGAATAAAGAATGGCAAGAGATCTTCATGAATACTCTCCAAAATAACACTAAAACTATCAAACAGTGATGGAATATCAAATTTATCTTAAAAATTAGATGTCATACACTTTCACTTCAAAGTCACTGTGGAATATGAAATTAATTTATTTTAGTGTCATTTATAAATGCACACAGCTTTTTCCCACCTTATGTGTTTTCCAAAAAAAAAAAAATTCGAGCATTCTTTGTATCATTCTATGGATGTTTCTGAGCCCTTTGCTTATATTTTGATAAACCTCACCTTTCCTCCCAAGAGTTTGTTTCCTTTCAGTGCAGAGCAAGTATCTGTCATTAATTGGAGGTGGGCTAATACATCAGTCGTGATGGATGTGCTATTACTCTCATTACCTCAGAGTTTCTTTGCTGTGGTTCGAGCTCACCTCTTGAACAGGTGAATATTTGGATGCTATCATCTCACCCATGGAAAATTTGGGAAAGAGGAACTGATTCTTTGGTGCTCTACAAGTAATAATTAATCAGATCTAGGGGCTTGATGTTGGCTGTCAGGATTATTTATGAAAATATAGGAAAGTAACAAAACCTTATATCAAAGTTAACAGCTGCAGAAATCTAATCCTAGATTTGATAGAAAGATGGAATTTTCACCGCAAAACATGAAGAATATTATTTCACAGTCAGGAAAACATGACAGCAAGCAATTATTAATTTTGCTTACACAATTTCCATCTGTCAGGCTTGTCCTTTTCAGTGTCTCCCATTGGCCAAATCTAAGCAGAAGGTAATTGACAAAGTGATCCATTGGTATTGTCTATTAAATTCAGCTTCCTGAAGCAGACATGGGGAGGAAGAGTGGAGAGTGAATTTTCAAGAGCAAATGAAATAAAACACAATTTTTCACCCTTAAATGTTTTATAGTTTTCTGTTTAAAATGCTCTTTTCTTAAACATAAAATTTCAATTCTGACAGAATTATATTTAGAAAAAAAAGTAGCTGAATGTCACTGTTATTAATTCCCTCAGACAGACATTCCATCACACCTTATGAGCAATTGAACATGCGTGTGCATGTGTTACTCTAACTTATTATTTTAAAATGAGTCACTTAAAGTGAAATAAAATGTGATAATTGTTGTTCAAACCATGCCCTAGGATAATTCTAACATAGTACAGTACTACTAACTTAGAATAAAACATGCACACTGTAAACATGAACAAAACGTGATTGAAGTGATTGGCATTACTCTCTGAATCATAAGTCTCAACTTGAGCGAATTAGAGTGAGAAACTCTGTGGAATTTAAGTAACATGCTGCCCTATTTAGAAGCTCTGTGAGGGGGGTGTAGAGAAAGGAATCACATTTGATATCTAAGAGTGTCCTCCAACCTAATTTGTCAAGAAAATGCCCCCACAGTTTCAAAGAAAATGAAACTTCTTACAATCACTTGAATGGTAGCAGAAAATGTTTTGCTTGTCAGCTCCGATAAGAATGCAGCCAAACAAGATTTTGAGTATCACATTGTGAATCTTATATTCCAACAGTAAAATAATTGTCAGACTCCGCGAGCAAATGCCCTGTTTAGCTCTATCTGGTCTTTTTAATCTCACTTACGTAGAAACAGCAAATGGGTCTAGCATAAGCTTATACACAGTACAAGTTTATGCACAGCCAAATAAAAAGACATTTATCCCTTTTGAAATTATTTTTATTAATAGACTAATTAATTGCATTTTAATAATTAATATGTGGCATTTATAGTATATGTAAATATATACTATATGTAACTAATACATAGTATAGTAATCATATTATATTATGCTTTGTACTGTGACTTTAGAATTTATAAATATAGCAATCATTTTTATTTCACCTGAACATAGTTGGAAAGGATTTCCTAGAAGTGCAGATTTAGTGGTTTCCCCTTTAAGTATGTTTTTACTAGGGTGAATTCACTACTGTCTTTCTGGGCTCATGCCGCTGTTCTGCTGTGCCTAATCTTATTGTTCATGTCAAAGACCAAGCATGACAGCACCAGACTAGATAGGCTCCAGTGAATGACAGAGCAATCAGTCCAGTAAGGAACAAGCTGATCCACAAAGGATCAGACTCTGGAAAGTTCCTATCAGCATGTTCATATGTTAGCTTCTTTTCCCATTCTCAGGGAAGCCAGATCATTTAACACTCTATCTATATGTCAAAAATTATTTGAAATTCATATTGTTCTGATATCCCAAACCAAGTGGGATAAAATTATTGCATATCACAGTATTATCAACATCAGAATTCAAAATATCAAATATATACCATAAAAATAAATTTTAAATGTGTTACTTAGTAGATAAAACATGCCATCCCCCTTTCACAGTTTCTCAAAATACAACAGTGGATAATTTCCCTGTGAGTTGTCAAAGCGTGTATACTTTTATGTATCTTTATTATTTCTGTTAAATTTGACAATGATATTATTATTATTTAATTTGACAGAGCGATAGTGTGAGAGGAAGCGTGAGTGTGAGAGCATCTTGGATCCATACACCCCCAATGACAGAAAGAGCTGGGGGGCTGGGAGTCAGGAACTCCTTGTTGGTCTCCCACACGGGCAAAGGTACTTGAGCCAGGCACATTAGAAGGAAGCTGGAATGATAATGGAGCATCCTGCACTAGAACTGACCCCATATAAAGGATGTGGGTACTCCAAGCAGTATGAAGTAACATACCTGAGTGATGGAGACAGAAATTTCTGAAGTGTGAATTATTTTACTGAAAACAGATTGAAACTAGTAATGAATTTATATAAAGTTGCTTTCTTAGTAGAAAATTAGATGCTGACACTAATTCCTCTACACTGGGACAAAAAAATTCGTTGCATCTTATCCCTATTTAGGCTGTGTATATTACAGTTGCAGGGGTTGTAATATTTATTACAGTACTTAAATTCTAGCCTGCAATCAATGATTCTTTTCTATGAATAATCAGAGCATCAGTCCATCACATATTTGCCTGAATGTGCAGCATTGAATCAATGGACACCATTTCAATTCCAATGCTGCTTAATGCATCATATTTACTAGCTAATACTTATACTTGTTTCCATCATTTATAAAAAAGCTTTGTCATACTGAATATTTAATGGAGCAAAAAAAAGTTGAAATTTTGTTTTAACAATTACTACACACACAAAGGAAGCTATCACATGTTCTTTCCGCATGGTGGAGCCAAAATTAAGAAAATAAACAAACATTTTAAGAAGGCAAAACATTAAAAGACTCTGTGTGTGTGTGTGTGTGTGTGTGTGTTAGTACTACTACTAGTATAGTTCTGCCAAACTTTGTTTTATGACTTTGTCAATACAGTAATTAAGAATGATACACTACTGGGCCCAGCACAGTAGCCTAGCGGCTAAAGTCTTTGCCTTGAACATGCAGGGATCCCATATGGTCCCAGGTTCTAATTCTGGCAGCCCCGTTTCCCATCCAGCTCCCTGCTTGTGGCGTTGGAAAGCAGTCGAAGATGTCTCAAAGCCTTAGGACCCTGCACCTGTGTGGGAGACCTGGAAGAAGCTCCTGGCTCTTGGCAGCTGGTCGGCTCTGCTCCGTCCATTGCGTTGCTTTGGGAGTGAACAATCAGATGAAAAATCTTCCTCTCTGTATATCTGCCTTTCTAAATAAATAAATCTTAAAATAAAATAATAAAAGAAAAAAGAAAGAGAGAGAAAGGAAGAAAGAAAGAGGAAGTGAGGAATGATGAAAGGAAATATGTTTTTAGAGCTATGTCGAGGAATGACATTTTATCTATCATTTTGGATCAATATTGCATTAGCATAGGGATGTGTGAACATTCTGCTCCAATTATCAGGCATTTTCTGTGACCTTGAGAATCCAATATATAAATATACTTAAATAATAACAATAATAATAACCACCACCACATAGTCTTAAGAGACAAAACTGAACAAACCAGGACAACTCTTCTCTCTTCTATAATTTACCTAAACCATAGCTGTAAAATTATCTTGATTTTAAAGTGCAGAAAATCCATAACATCAGTCACTAAAGTGTGCTTTAAGGATTCAAACCATCTGGTAGAGAACTGAAGAAAAAAGAATAATATTGCATATTGTGTGACAATTCATGATAAATGTTTCAAATATTCTGATTATTCCATCAAGTCAAATGAAGAAATATTAAAAAGGCTGTATTCTTGCCGTTATAATTTTTAACACACTTGCTAATAGTCATTGAAATTTACGAATACGTATTTTGCAGGAATAGATATTTTGTCAGGGATATTTTGTTTGTGCACGTATGTTTGTATTTAGTTTTGTCTGCTTTCATTTTCTTTTTGTTATAACATGAGAAAGAGTTATGATATCAATTTTATTGATTACCACAAGTAAACATTATGTATTAGTTTTGAATTGCATATTTTTGAAGGACAAAGAGAATAAAATGGTATTCTATGAAAATCAAAGATGCTTTACAAATGTAAAGCATTATGTTTGAATTAGCTATCAAATTATGTTTTTGTATGTGTGTGTCTGCACATTTTGAACACATAATTCCACATTTAGCAGAAGTGAAGTTCAGTGAAAGAATCCACAAGTTGAATGATAAAGTGGACTTTCATTTTTTTTCTTCCCATCAATTATTCTTACATAGATTAGTATTATTGAAAATACCATAATGCCTTTACAATAATGCAAAATTATTATTATTTGAATCATATTAAATGTTCTAAACATAAAATGAATCTAAATGCTGTTATTTTACTCAAAATTGTTTATGTATATAGATGTTAAAATTATATCATATATTGAATCTAATAACTTAAGAATTGAACATTCTGTGGGTGCTATCAGATACGTAGGTATGAAAAAATGAAAACTGTTTCTACGTGAAGCTAGATGGCAATGAACTGAAAATGTTTCATGCATTTTGTTTCAATTCATTTAAAATCAAAACTTATAATTTAAGATAATTTTACCATTAAAATCTTGGCAACAGTGTAATGCCTTCTTTTAACTAAGTAATACAAGATAATTTTAAAAGAGCACTATTATCTGATATTTTTCTTGTATAATAAGACAATTAAAGAACATTGTCAATGCTAAAGCCATTTTTGTTCTAGCGCATGCTTCCATAACTCAAATGCCTTAGGTCACCAATGAAATATCCCTCCTGTCACAGTAATACTTGGTATGTTTCCCAATTAGTCATCACTTTTAGTATACAGGATCATCTATCACGTATGATGTGAAAAATTAGAACTGATGAATGTATGAATGGTGCATAAATAAACTGCAGAATAAATCCACACCCATCTGCTTAATGCAGGTTCTGTGCCTCCTTATGGTGACATTATGACCACATAACCACAGATTGCCTTTTCTTATACATAAATATTACAAACTTTGGACATAGCATGGTGTTCAAAATTACTCGAAAGGAAAAGGAGCAGGTAGCCTCCTGTAGGGTGATGTTGTTGACTCGTGGTGTCATCTGTAAAAGCAAGGACTTGGTTAAGCCCAGAACACTACAGCTCTCAGTGCAGATGCCTTTTTGGGTGGGGGCCCAGCAAGGCTCAGATGCTAACATTTTAAAGATTTTGCTTCTTAAAATTTATAAATAAAATACACATGAAGGTCAATATAGTAACTTTCTAGAAATAAATATATTTCATCAATTGTCATTATAAAAATATATCTCATTTTATTTGAAATGTGGACAGAGAAAGAGAATGAGAGGGGATGAGAGCTAGGAGAGAGAGAGAGAGAGAGAGAGAGAGAGAGAGAGAGAGAGAGAGAGAGAGAGAATCTTCCATCTGTTAGTTCATCCCTCCAGTGGCCACAGGAGATGAAGGTGGGTCAGATGGAAGCAGGCAGCCCAGGACTGCATCCAGGCTGCCCAGATATGCATCATCTTCTGTGGTTTCCCAGGCATATTAGTAGGAGCTGGATGTAAATCGAACCGCCATGACTCAAAACACAGCTATGGCTTTGGATGCTTATGTTACTCAGCTGCTTACTCCACCATGCCAAAATATCCACCACAGTTGTGCTGTTTTAGAGTTGATTTTGTGATATAGTTTCCTTCTATTAGATAACAATAAGACAAAGTTTAATAAAATGTAAATAAAATATCAAAAACCTTCATAGTTAGTAACATTGAAAATACTGAATGTTAAGGAAAACTAAATGGCATATAGAAACATTTTGTTATTCTTGTAAAAAACAATCTCTCCTTATCCTTGTAAATTATTTAGCTATCATTTTAAAGAATTCAAGAACACTCAAACTTATTACAAATATTCATGATAAGTAAACAAACTATGCTTCCACATATTAAATATGAAATGAAGGGAAACTTTGTGGAGTAAAATTTACTCACACTCCTTTACAATATGTTGCGAAATAAATGATCAAGTCTAATTCACATATATTATTGTATCATGAGAAAATGCATGATGATATTCATTTCTAGGATCATTAATTTATTCTATGAATTTCAATTAAAAATCTGCTGCATTTTGAGCCAAAAAAAAAGTTTGCTATGGAGTAACAATACTGAGCAATATTTTCCTCTTAATGTACATTTGGTAATTTTACTAAAATCAAAACATATGTTATTAAGAAAAAAAGTGACACATGCTCTATCCTCACTTTATTATTAAAGTAATGAAATTGATATTGTACTTTTTGGCAATAATTTTAAAAACAGTTCTAAAACAGTGGAATGTGATTATCATTCAGATACAGAAGCTGTGTATTTCAAGTTCAGCTTTTCTTCACAGCATTCAAATATTTGAATTTAAACAGAATGGTTGTTTCCCACCTGTCAATGAATTTGCTCTCTTCCCAAATGGATCTCTCCACTTGGATCTCTCACATTGGTGGCAGAGATGGAAGCAAGTGGACCATCTGCCGCTTTTCCAGGTGCATCAGCAGAGAGATGGATTGGAAATAGAATAGTCGAGAGTTGAAATGGTACTCATGTGTGCTACTGTTGCAACACCATCATACTCAGTTCTAAATGGGAACCAAGATCCAATACAATTTAAAACCTGGCATCATTAAAAAGAAGAACTACTATTGTTATTTAGTGTTTTTAGCTAGTATTTTCCAGAATGAGACATTTGTTTTTAAGAATCAAATTTTATACTTTAAGCATATATAATTTTAAATATTGTTACTTGTATGCTTTAGTAGATTAATTTATTCATCTTTAAGTCACCAATTTAGTGTTTAAATAGTATAATGAAGTATACTGTATTTCAATCAAATATAGTAAGCTTACATTTATTTTGTAGTCTATGTTATGTTTTATTTTTTTTTCTATTAGGAGTTGCCTTTACTTGATTTGTAAGAACTAGAAAAGCAGAGAGGTGATAGTACTTGGAGAATTAAGTATGCCATCTGTGTGGTTGAGAATGCAAATATTAAAATGTATTGAAGGCTTCAATACTCCTGGCTAACCTGGATTCATATTTGTTTTGTTTTAAAACAGCACATTCTGTTTCAGTTTGTTATCCCTTATAATTAGTTAAAATAGCAATATCTTTTCAAAGAAATAAAATTATGCCATACTGATCAAAAGGTTTATATCAATAATACATACACATATATCAGGAACATTTTCCATAAAAAAGCATAATTTGCTCAAAAATATCTGAAAGCAATGGCAAAATGATCAACTGCCAAGTTGAGAAAATTTAATTAAGCAAAATTCATGCCATTATAATGGCTTCTGATTTCATATTATTTTATGTTAATTAATTTCCTCAGCTTTTGGCAAAATAAAGAGAATTTATGTGAATGGGAGAAGAATCCATCAAATTCCAGTCAAATTACTTGCTTGTTAGTCTTGTAAATTATATTTGGGAAGAGAAAACGAATCCCTTTGCTTAGCCTCAGGCTTGAAGTTATTCTTCAATTACTCATGTTATTCTTTGCTCCATTTTTATGAATGGTCAAGTTCAAATAATTTTGAAGAGGTAATCATAATCTCTAAAGTCCTGTCATTTTTTAATAACAGGAGGGGACATTTGGGAAACTATTCACTAGTATTTTAGTTAAAGAATTACTCCATTTTACACACAAATTGACTTGAGTTAGTTTTTTTTCCACTCTCCTTTATGATGAAATAACATAATCAGATCAGAAGCAATACAAATCATATAAATAATTGACAATGAACCTCAGACATTTTTATAGTTACATAAATCATATAATGTAATAAATTATAGCTAAATATCAATTTTATAAGTGATGGATTTTGTATGACACAATTGTTTATATAGTTCATATACTGTGATAAGAAAATAATAAAGCACAATGTGTACCCAAGGAGTGATATGCTTAGCAGCCTAACACATAGAGAAAAACATGTCATGAAAGTATTTTTTGTTTAATAATGAATGCTTGTTAATTAAATTTATGACCTCAGATCTTTCTGAAAAAAGTTGAACCAACTTGTCTAATCAACAGTCCTGAAGAATCCCATATTGCTGTCTGTGCAGCAGATGGCTTTCCCGCTGCCTGTCCTGCTGCTTCTGCCTGCCACCTCTTCCTGCCACAGCTGTGACTGTTCAGAGAAACTCCTTTATTGCCTGTAAGATGTGTCCCAACAACAGTCAGACAATCAGCATTCAGTAAGTTACTTGTAGAATCCTCATAAAGGAAGTGATAGATATGGATATAGATGATATAGATATAGATACAGATACAGATATAGATATAGATATAGATATAGATATAGATATAGATATCACTTATATAAGACATAGCATATATGTCTTAGCACACTCAAAATGTTTCCAAAATGTTCACAGACCAACTCTGCAACTTGAGTAATAGGGCATTGTGTTTCCTGACAGTTTCTTTAACCTCCCCTCACTCTCTCTTATCCCGCTTCCCAGAATGTCTCTCAGTCAGGTGTAACTCTACTTTGGTTTCCTGTTGAATATTTCCTCAATGAAAAATCAGTCACAAAATTAATATTGCAGAATAGCAATGAGTAGTTCTGAGAAAAAGATCCTGGTTGAGTTTTCTTTGATATATTAATGTTTCATCCAGGTAACAGTCGGTGCATTTAAATTGCCTCACCAATTGTTAATTCATTCAGATGGGAGCTTGATTACAAGAGCAAAATTATGGACATTTCTTAATTTTGTTGCACTGTAAATCAGTGAATAACAATTTGCAAATCTTGACTGAGACCACTATAATTCTGGCAAATCTGGCTTCGCTATAAAGGACAGGCACATTTGACATTCTTTTGTTGCATTTTTTTCCCTTAGACCAATAATCAGTTTTTTATGACTAGAAAATGTTTGTTTAAATTTCATACCTATCTTAATTTTAGATGCCAAAATTTGCCATAATAAGCATATTAAAAGTTTATACAATACCTGTTGTGATGTCAAATGCTAATAATTCATTATAAAGGAGTAGAAAATTTTACAGAAACCATTTAAACTTCAATATGAAATGTATTTTGTCTGTCATACTCCCTCATAATGGACATAGAATAAAATCAGTGGTGAAGAAAACAAAATAGCTATTGGTTATTTTTTTGAATAAGACTTTATAAATATATGAAATCTAAAAATATATATGAGTATATGAGTTTAAGAAATTTTAAAGGGAGGGCAATGAACAGGACTTGAAGCATTTCTTATTTAAGCAATTCTCCGAATCCTTATTAATAGTTTCTTATTTGTAGAAAAGGATGAATACTGTTTTCATTGCACAATGAAAGAAGCTTCTCTAGGACCTACAAGCCAACAAAATTTAACAATAAGGAAAAAAGTGCTTTCATTAAAAATAAAAGAGAATAGTTTTGGAGAAAAATCTACCAAGGAATATAGTCAAGAAGTGAAAAAAAATACAGACGAGCATAACTATTAATACAGAAATACAAATAAAGGCATGGATAATGCAAGAAGATAAACAGCATAGTTGAAAATGCTAAAACAAAGAATAAATAAAAGATCAGTGATATAGACAGAATGGATTTGTTGTTTCAAGAATCAGCCAAGGGCCCGGCGCAATAGCACAGTGGCTAAAGTCCTTGCTTGAACACACCCGGATCCCATATGGGCTCCGATTCTAATCCCAACAGCCCTGCTTCCCATCCAGGCCCCTGCTTGTGGCCTGGGAAAGCAGTCAAGGATGGCCCAAAGCTTTGGGACCCACCCAGGCGAGAGACCAGGAAGAAGCTCCTGGCTCCTGGCTTTGGGTTGGCTCAGCTCTAGCCATTGCTGCTGCTTGGGGAGTGAACCATGGGATGGAAGATTTTCCTTTCTGCCTCTCCTCCTCTCTGTATATCTGCCTTTCCCAAAGGAAAAAAAAAAAAAAAGAATCAGCCAAGGTAAGAAAGTAAGAAAGTTAAAGGTTCAGTAAAAGGTAACTATAATTATATCTGTATTTAAATATATGGGATACATATATGTACTTGTATGTATATATATACAGAGACTCACTCACACATATGAACAGTACTATAGTTGTACATAACAGAAATACATGCATATAAACTAGATCATTTTAATCTGAACATATATATGTGTGTATATATCATATATGTATCATGTATCATCTTATAAATAAGAAATGAGGAACATTACAGTTTAATTAGTCACTCATTTATCATAGTATAATATTAGTCAATTCCGTAAATCATTCAAGGCATTCTACAGTAGAAAACAATAGCAAAGAAGGCCAAAAATTATAGTACAACACAGAATAAATAGAGGGGAATATTTAAATATAAGAAGTAAATCACAAAGCACATTTTCTTTTAAAATAATAGCAAAATGACTGACAGTAGCAATAGAGATTATGTTAGAGGTTGAAGGGGATGTTTTGTCAGTATGGAATATTTTATCTACTAATGTTTTGAAGCTAAATTTCCAAATATTTCTTTGAAAAGAAAATTAAGAGAAAATTAAATCAAGAAGGCTAACATGCGATAGAAGATTCAAAGACAAGAATAGGTGAATTTATGTAAGATCAATTGCAATTTAGATATTGAATTGGTAGAAAACAAGATTTAACTAAAACCCTAATAGATAATTAAAGGTCATACTAAATGTTGTTTCTTACATTCGTACTCTTTGATTCTAGTACCCTGAATCCAGGATTTTAGGGAAACTACATTACAGACCAAAAGAGCAATTCCCAGCATCCACCACCTCGTGAATGCACTGCTTCGTCGCTGCACTGCATTACTGCCAAGCTGCTAAATACAATTAAGTCTTCAGAATGCTTTTTGACAATGGACCCATTGCAAACTTCAGTTCCTTTGATGTGTGTTCTTTCAGAAGCAATTTTGTATACAGCAGCTCATAGATAACATGGAATTACCTGAATCCACAGTAGTTTTAACGGAAGCAGTGAATGAAAGGAAAGCAAATACATATTCAGAGTAACTGTCTAATCCAGCAAGAAAAAAAAGTGTTGAATTTTTCTGGTGGAAATGTTACAGTGAAATCATCCACCATCAAGTAGTAACTGAGTTATGACTCTAAAGAATGGTCTCTTTTTAGGGCTACTATATGGGTCTATGCAGCTGGTAGATTAGGCACTTATTATGTGGTTATAGCTTCATATGTGGAAATGGATGTTTCTTAGCCCTTTACCAATGCTCAAGTTTCTTAGACCTTTACCAAAGATATAGAACTTTTACCTTTGGTAGCATTATCCTTTTGTTAATGAATGCTTTGAGCAATGGAGATATCATCTTCAGAAGGAATAGAAATTGTCCAAATATAATGGATCATTTCCTCTGATTATTCAATCTTCTGTGTTCACCTTTTATGATGCCTTTACATGGTGTACAACTATATTCATGATACCATTTTTGATACATGGATTCCAAAGGCTGAATCAAATTAAGATGAGGGATACTAGAATCAGAATATAATTCTTTGGCTATGTCCCCTCCCAGGAAAATTCATACAGACACTGAGGTTACAACAATGTGTGGCAATAAAAGTCAAGCCTAGAGACTTGAAGCCAAGAGATGCAAAAACTTTTCAGAAATAACCAGACAGTAATATAAGAAAGAGTCTTCTGCTGGAGCCATCAGAGGGAGCATTGTTCCACCAACAGCTTAACTTTAGATTCTAGCTTTCAATACTAAGAGAATTTATTGCTGTTGTTTTAATTCTCCCAGTTTGTGGTGATTTAATATAGCATCCCTAGGAAACAAATTCAGCTAGAATCTTATCTAAAGAAATTTTTATCAATTCGTTCTTTTGTTAACTTTAAGTTCAATGTGCAATGTCAATTACATTAATTACTTGTCAATTTTATTTATTATTTTTGATGAATTCATAATCTAATAGGTTCCAAATAAAGAAAAAAGAGCTAGATAAATTACCAACACACATACCCATGAGTGAGAGAGGGAGAGAAAAAGGAGAGATATTCCTGTGTTGGCATATAAAATTTCAGTTATTCACCTTATTTATTAAATACAATCATCTTTAGTCAAAAACAGTTAAAAAATGGTTACTGAATTGTTTGATTTGAGTTGTTTTACCGTTAGCTTTCTGGCATTGTGTTGTATTTATCCAGAGGTTCTAAATACTATATAGGGTGCCCTGCCCTTGTATTTTGGCTATGTATTTTCTCTAATACATATTATTTCTTCTTCTGCAAAGTATCTGCAAAATAATAATTTCCCTTACCCCAGTGTTTTCAGTTTCTTCATTATACCATATTTGTTTTTAAAGTTTTACAACTTGCAATATACTTTTTTACGTATGAGGTATAGTGTCCCAAGGCTTTGCTTTCACAGGCCACAAGTTAGGAGCTGGATGAAAAGCGGGACAGGACACCAACTGGCATCTATACAGGATCCCTAACAAAGCAAAAAATTAGCCATTGAGCCATTGTGCTGGGTCCCACAAAGCCCATTTTCTAAGAAAGAAAAAAGAAAAGTAAAAGAGAAAGAAAGAGACAGAGAGAGAGAGAGAATCAAGATAGCAGAATAGGGTAAGGGCACATTTAAATAGATGTAGAAATATTAACCAGTGTGAAGCAGAGAGGACACGTTCCAAGAAATAGGAGAGGACAGAACAACAGCAGAGGGGAATCTGGAGACTGACAGACATGGGAAAGCAACAGAGACAAAGAGGTGGTGTTGCAGTGATCCATACCACAGCGGCATTGAGTGAGTAGAGATCTGAAATCCAGCTGAGGGAAGGGGTGTTCACTGGGAGCTCAAGAGGTGAACCTAGACAAAGAACTGCCTGTCCTGCTAGTCTGTTTGATTTGACCAGGAGCAGAGACAGAGCAGCAGATCCCAGAGAGGTGGTGTGAGAATACGTTGGATTTCACAGCCAGTCTACCCCATAGAGCCAAGTGGGGTGCCATTTTGTGTAGGGGGATAATGGCTATGTGAGCTGAGAGTGAACTCATGTCTGACTCAGTGAACTGCAACACTGTGGCATCCTACAGGTTCCACCCAAGACAGATTCTGGTAGCCCTCAAACTTGATGGCCAGCAGATCAAGAACTCTAGTAGTGGCACATCAGGCACCATTTTGTACAGTGTGGCAAATGCTTTAAGACTGAAAGTGATAACAGTGAAGTGTGCATGTGCTGACTTGAAAGTGACTTTACTGAGCTTAGTGCATTGCACTGATCCAACAGGGAAATTAATACCAATTTTGGCATCATATTGACCAAAATAGGTCTGTGTGTCCCTCAAACCTAACAGCCAATGGGTTCTGTCAAAATCAGCACCACCAACAACCTAGCTAATAGGACACCTGGTGTCTCCCTTACCCTATTCTGCCATCTTGATCTCTACTCCATTTTTTGTTGTAAACTTTGTGAAACATACTTGTTTAGGAAAGTGGATATTTAAGAAATACTTTGACTTAGTTTTTATCCAGGGGGCATAGATTTTTATTATTTATTCTTCCTATATAGTATATGGATTGGAAATACAAACACAAGATATTTAACAAGTAACCAAATTCAGGAAAATAATTTAATTTGTCTGCATCTGACACTGAAATTGTATTTAGGCAGAGCCTCATATTGAACTTGTGCATGAAAGAAAAATGTAAGAGATTCTCATACCGTTTCATAGAAGTGTAATCTACATCCAGATCATTTTAAGTCGCAGCATCTTAATTTTATCCCTACAAAGTCCTTGATATAAAAAGCTTCTAGGTAGAGAATGTGGAATCTTACCAGTCTAAATGCATTTCCCTCTGCTTTTAAAGTTATGTGAATTATAGTAACAGATATTTATTATCAAATATTTCATATTCTGCAACTGTCCAGATGTCCATTCCAGTCTGTCACCCATAGCTATAAATAAAGTTTTGCTCAAAACAGCATAAGTCTTTCATTTACATATTGCCCAAGACTTTCTAAACTAACAGAATGCAGTTGGGGGCAGCACAATGACTACCAAAATGGACCTTACCAGAGTCTGGCTCCTTAAATGCTTGCTGACCCCTGTTCTAGAGTTTTCTAAGAAGTTCCTAATAACAGAAAAGCAAAATGTTCCTACAAGCACATCAGACACATTAGATGACCTTCAGTGCTGTGTCCACATAGTAGTCCCATGTCTGTACAGCCAAGAAACAGAACTCTTATTTGAAAACTCCCTAAAAGAGTTACATGTGATGGATAATGACTTAAGGCTAAGATGAAGAAAGAAGAATGAATGATAAGAAATTACTGTGTCATGTCAGACTGGATCTCCTGAGGAAATCCCGCTTACAATAAGTATTTAAGGAGTGATGTCATGCTCAGATAAAATTTAGATTCTAAAAAGTGAAGGTAGCTGTCTTTTCCATAGTCTTGATGAGTTCTCAGTGGTAGCAATCATTACTACTTAGGCAGCAATTCCCTTATAAAAAGTACTGACAATTAACATATATATTCACAAACCATTTCATGACTGATATGAATCTGGGAGATGAGATATAAAAGTTTCTCATTTTGCACATATAATGGCATGTACTCACATACACTATGAAAACTATGGCCTCAATGATTTGATATAATCTTAGATGCCACCATGCTTAGATATCATTTTGTGAGATGTAATTATAGCATCAACCATCGAGACAGGTTCTAGCCCCAAAGCAAAATCTCTTATGCACACTCTCCCAAGACTGTATATGCTTCAGGTGAACTCTGCACAGTATTAGCAAAGATACTACGTTGATAATGTGTTATGATATATAGGTATCTCCCCAAATTAGAGCTCAAATTACAGCATTTGGGTAAGTCTAGAAGAGCTCTGGAAGAATACCTTTAAGCAATTACAAAATGGATACATTTTAAACCAAGATTACACATAAAAACATATATTTAAATCCTCTTTTATTGGTGGAGGGGCAGATATGCAGGGAGAAAGAGAGACAGAGAGATCTTTGGTCCGATGATTCACCCTTCAGGTGGCCACAATGGTATGAGCTTGGCATGCCCAGACCCAAGGACCAAGATCTTCTTCCCAGTTTCCGGAATGGGTGTGGAGTCCCAGGGCTTTGGCCATTCTTGACTACTCTCACAGGCCACAGGCATGGAGCTGGATGGGAGGTGAGGCTGCTGGGGCACAAACCAGTGCCCATGTGGAATCCCAGCCCATGAAGGGTGAGAATCTTGGCCACTGGAACACCGTGTCAGGCCTTCATTTAAATTCTATTTAATTTATACCCTATATCTCCTCAGCAAGGCTGAAACCCACACATTACTTCTTATGAAATAATAATAGAACTCTAGGAATGAACTAAGAACTGCTTAAAGGCTGCCTACTTTGAAGTTTCTGCATAGCAAAGAAAACAATCAACCAAGTGAAGAAACCAATAAGTGGGAGAAAATCTTTGCACACTGCACAACAGCTAAGGCACTAATATCCAGGAGTCCTAAAGAACTTCAGAAATGTAGCAATAGGAAAACAGGTAACCTTTATTAATAAATAGAGAAATTAGGGGGGCCGGGAACGATAACCTAGTGGCTAAATCCTCACGTTGCATCTACTGGGTTCCCTGCAACATCCTGACTGCTCTACTTCCCATCCAGCTCCCTGCTTGTGGCCTGGGAAAGGAGTTGAGGATGGTCCAAAGCCGTAGGGCCCTATACCCATGTGGGAGAGACCCAAAGGAAGCTCCTGGCTTTGAACTGGTTCAGTTCCGACCACTGGGGCTGTTTGAGGAGTGAACCAATGGATGGAGGATCATTCTCCGTGTTTCTCCTTCTTTCTGTGTATCTGCCTTTCCAATAAAATAAATGTTTAAAAAAAGATGTGCATGTATATATAATGCACTTATTTTTACTATGTGCTTTGAGTGTAGTCTTTAAAATGCTTTGTTATTTTCAACATGAGTGGTTCCAATATAACTTGAATCATGCCACAATTTTGTCAGTTGTTTTTCACACTATGGAATGCAAAATACACTTAGAAATTCAAGTTATAGTTAATTCATTTTCCATTTAATTTACAAGTGCATGAATCATAAATTATGCACCACTGAGACTTAATTTCATGTAATACTTACAACACAGGAGTCCAATTACAAATGAAGAATTAAAGTCATAAGTATCTTAAATTATTAAATGATTGTCAGATAATGATGGAAACCTTGAATTGGAAATTGCATTGTTTTATTGTTATTTGATAGGTTATCTCCAACATTAGATAATTTTTCCATCTGGCTATCAATTTTAGACAAATACGTTAAAATAAAAGCTGCACAGTTCTTAGAATGTTTACAGCATAAATGTGACATATGCATTTATCTTTAGAAAAAACAAAAAAATAAACAGCACATTTGAATAAAAACAAGGAGAAAACAAATTGTCTCTGCATGTTGATTATTATAAAATGACTATGTCTTAAAGTGTTTCAGATGTTCTCATTACTGAGGAAAAAGAAAGGAGGAATTTGGTTTTGTGCAATTATCAAGAATAATAACAAAATGCAACCACACAACAATAAAATATACAAGGAACTACAAGGGGAAGTTAAATTTGTTCTGGATGCTCTAAAACATATTAATGTAGTATTGAGAAAACGGGTTTATAATTTTAACAAATAGTTTATTGAAAGGACAATGAAAATATGTTTTATGAAGTGTTTAATCACTTTGCTCCTCCTGTACACATTGCATGATTGCCAAAAAAAAAAAGTTAGCAAAGTACATGCTAAGTGCTTTAGGTACAGGGATGTCAAAGACATTACTGATGAAAAAGAATGATAGTAAAATGCAAGTCAGCATCATTGCCATTATAGGCTAATCAGGTACCTGCAGCACTAGCATCCTATGTTGGTGCCACGTTGTTTGCGACTGCTCTACACCTGATCCAGCTCTCTGCTACTCATCTAGGAAAGAAATAGTGGCTGACCCAATTCCTTGAGCTTCTACATCAATACGGCAGAGCTGAGGAAAATCCCTAAATCCTTGCTTCAAAACTGCCCAGCTCGAGCTTTTAAGAATATTTGGTGAGGGAACCAGAGAATGGAATATCTCTTTGTCTCTCATTCTAATTCTAATTTTCAAGTTACATAAATATTTTTAAATAAATACAAATAATAAATAAATAAATACAAATAATTAATAGCATATGCTATCAGGAGTGAAATTGTTGAAACAGCCTAAAAGTAGAGATGCTAAAACATTTTAAAAAGTTAATCATGGCAATGTGTTTGAGAACAAGAAACAGTAAAAAAGAAAAGAATGTAAACAAAATGCAAGTTGTGATAAGTAACAGGTAAAATGAAAGACATGAAAATATGAATAGAAAATTAATGGTAAATACTTAGCTATTGAAAAATCTAGTTCAATAAAATAGAAAAAGTGATAATACATTGGTAGTAAAATTGTGAAGATTTTAAAAGATCAAGAAAAAGCTGATAATTTAGCAGAATAAATGTAAGTGCCAAAGGAATATTTTAATTTTAAAATGGGAAGCTCATAATTTGAAATTAAATGATGAATCAAAATAGAAGAATGTTTTTATTAATGTTTGAAGCTCCAAATGAGAGTTAAGAAAACGCACATTCTCAATTCAAAAGTATAATAAAATATTTTATTCCCCAAAGAAATGGTTATGTAAAATATAAAAGAGTCTAAATAGATTGATTTAAAAAATTAAAAATGTATTTTATTTACCATAGCTTTAGGCAATGTCCTAGGTTGCATTCTTCCTAAGCAAATGTTACAGTTGTGGGGGAAAAGCAGCTAATAGATAGTGGGCATCTTGGGCCTGGTGAATTTGTGTTGACTATACCAGTATAATTATAGCATGGTTCGGGAAGGGTTTCAGATTTATCACGGAAGGGTGTCCAAGGATGTGTGAGTGGAAGGACTGCAGAGGGACATTATGACAGGTGAGGAGTAACTGCCGGGGACTTCCACCAACCTGGTTACTGCATTTTCAGGTAAATGAGTGGACTGAGACCATGTGGCTTCTAGGAGGGAAATCAGAGGATCTTTCAGGGTGAAACCAATATGTACGCCTTTTGTTGGAGACTTGTGCTATGCTTCTTGGCATCACCACCATCCAGCAAAACAAATGAAAGCCATGGCTGGGGGGAACCTATATGCCAGGGATAGAACAGAGTACTCACAAGTGAATGTCTGGACAAGGAGCGGACCTTCACATTGGGTCATAACACTAGTCACCATGCAAGAGAACTGGGTCTGGGAGTAGATTCCTTAGGAGATTTGTGAGCTCACCCCTGTGGGACTGCCTTATCAACTGGCTGGTTTGAGGGTTGAGAGTGGTAATGGGTCAAGCTAGATGTGACCATGGAACTCACTAGCACACATGAGTAATGGATTTGGGATCAGGCTGGGCTGGTCCAGGCTATAGCACCTGTAAGTGCACCCAATACTTTGGGTGTGAGGCAGGCTGGGCCGCATCTATCAGCACACACATAGGCTGACACTGGGAAGAGGTGCTGGATAAATGCCTACTACCTTCTGTCAGGTGTGAGATTTGGGCCTGGGAGTAGACCTGATGGGGGAAGCTGGTCAACTCCCCTGTTTTTCCTGCTGATGAGGATGGGGTTTGGCTTGGTGTTGATCAAGTTTGGCAAAGCTGCTTCAATTGCTGGCAAATGTGTGTGTTGGCTCTGTGGTGGAGGAGTGGACCAGGCAGGGCAAGGCTAAATTGTAACACACTGACATGGATAGGATCCAGGAAGGTGTGTAGGCCATGCTGGGCTAGGCTAGGCTATCACACCTACTGGTTTGTATGAAAGTCAAGGATGAGGTAGGTTGGGCAGGGCTAGGCTTCAACACCAACCAGTGAGACTTGTGACTGGGGGTGGGACAAGCTAGACCAGGCTGTAGCATCTGATGACAAAAGTCAAGCCAGGTGAAGGGTTATGCTGGGCTAGGTCAGAGCAAACACTGGAATGCACAATATCTTTGACTGGAAGTGGCCTAGTCAGAGAACTAAGGGAAAACCCCAGTTGTGCTGTGGTTCCCACTAATGAAAGTGAGAACTAGAATGGGGATGGCAAACTGAGCTGGACATGATTGCAGCATCACTTGGTACAGGTGTGGACTGGGTCTGGGGGTGCCATAATGGGCTAGACTCCATCACCTACTGGTGCTAACAGAAGCCAGGGTGAATGTAGGACAGGCTGGGCCAGGTCTCAATACCCATTAAACCACCCAAGATGTGGACCCGGAGTGACCTAGGCAGGGCTGAGCTGTAACACCCAATGCAAGAGCCAGGATTGGTGTGGGCAGGTGATAGAAGGCTTCTGTAGCTGCTAGAACAGGAGGTAAGCCAAGTCATGTTAGGCCAAGAACCCACTATTGTGTAACTGGGAGGTGACCTGATAAAGGAGCCTGGGCAATGACTGTTAGGATGCATTCACTGTAGGTAAGCACAAGAACTAAGGCCGGGAGCTGCCCAGACCAGGTCAGGCTACATTGCCCACCAGCAAATATATGGGTTAGGTTTGGGAGCGGACCATGCTGGGCCAGTTCATAGTATCCACTAGCAGATGTGAGAAACAGAATGGGGTACAGGACAGGCTGAATTAGGCTACAAAATCAACCAGGTCAAATTAGGGCTAGGTCAGAGGGCAAGCCAGCCTGAATCAGGCTGCAGCAACCATTGGTGAATACTGAGGTAAGGCAAGACATGCAAAACTGGGCTGCAGCACCCACCGGCACATGTAAGATCCAAGGGCATGGGGGGTGTTGTCAAGCCTAGTAGATGTGAAAAGAGGATTCTGGCTGGGCCACAGTTCCCACTGGTGAGAACTGGGACTGGGGGCACACCAGGCTGGACAGGGCTGCAACACTCAACTGTTCTGAAAGCTCTGTTAAGGAGGGCAGGGGCAGGCTGGCTAAGCAACCATACCCACTGGTCATGGATGGACCAGAATAAGTGCAGGCAGGTTGGGCTTTGTTGCAGCTCAGCTTTGATGCTAGGACAAGTGCTGGGATTGGGGGCAAGTCCTGTCAGGCTAGACCACAAAACCACCCAGAAAGTGAAAGAGCTGGCGCTATTTGGGAAATTTGGGGCACTACTTTGATGAGCTACAACTCTCTACTGTGAGTATGGGAATCAAAGCTAGGGGTGGACCTGTATGGACAGAGAGTGGCACCAACAAGCATGAGTGTGTGCTGAATAGTGGGGTTGGTGAGGGTGAGCTAGGCGCTATCACTCATTGATACGTAAAACAGCTGAATGGGAGGCAGAATGGACCAGTCAGCTGCACACACACTAGCATGTGAAGGAACCAAGACTTCGACCAGTCCTGGTGAAAGTTACTGGGAGATTCCCCAAGTAGGCCTCAGTTCCCCTGGTGTCCGTGAGGGCTTTGCTGGATACAAAACTGGAATGTCAGGTTTTTTTTTTAGGACGTAGAGTAAGTCTATCATTTCCTTTTAGCCTGTGTTGTTTCTAATAAGAAATGAGCTCAGGGATGGAGGAAGGCCACCTGATGTCATCCCAGGGTCCCCAATGCTGATGTGGAGCATGTTTCCAGGTTACTGCCATAGTAGACTTGAGTTTTAATGGCTCTGAGATGCTGTTGATTTAATCGCTCCATTTAGGACACTTGCTGTCAAAGCTTGGATGGGAAAGTTGACCAAATCATTCTGCCCACCATTATCTGCTATGGTACTGAATATCCTTAGCAAGCCCCGATGGACTGCCATATCCCCCATGTGCATCTGGGCATGCCATCCGCTAGTACTGACACATGTGCTCCAAAGTCAGACCACAGATCCTGTGATTTTTCCCCTGTGGCTGGCGTTTCGAGTCCAGTGATCCAGTTGAGGTGTCCCCTAACAAAGGTAACCAGACTCCTGTGTTTGCCAGCAGGTTCAGGGTCCAGCTCAGTCTACCACCCACATCAGCCTACATATGCACTGGTGGTTGCAGTCACCTGTTAAGTTCTGTCCCCAAAGTTCTGTCCCCAGTCCCATCTTATATGCAAATCAATGGATGCTGCAGCCCAACCCATTCCTATCCACCATATACTCAACCCTCACACACACCAACAGGAACTACAGCCTAGTTGGGATAGCCCCCAGTAACCCTCACAAGGCCTGCAACTAGGCCTTGTTTTTTTTCACATTTCCTGCTGCATTCAAAAGGTAAAGTTGGGAGCTGACTGGGCTGGGCTTGGCTGCAGCAACCCCTGGCACATTCAAAATTCAGGCTAAGAGCAGGCCAGGGTTCTTTGGCATTGCCTTGACTATGCCACAGTATCCACTGGTGTGCATGAGAACTGAGTCTGGAGGTAGGCTGCTATGCATGAAATCTTGGTGTGGAGGCAGGCTGAGTGTGGTTAGGCTGTAGCATCCACTGGCTCACGTGAAAGCTAAGGCAGCGGGAAGGACTGAAGATGCAGCTGCCCTTACTGGGACAAGAAATTGAGAGAGGCAGAAGACCATCTGAACCTGACCCTGCACCAACTGGCACACATGACAGAAAGATCTGAAGACCTCCCACGTAGTTTCTTTTTGGTTTCTTAGGGACTCCGCTGCACTCAATGCCTTACCTTAAGGAAAACCACACAGACATGTGGTCAGATTCTGCTGCACATGCTGCAGAAATAGGCCACCTTAGTTGTAGAACTTCGTGCAAAGATGTAGAACATACCCAGGTGAACACAAAATACAAGGCAGCCTGCTCATTTAAGTTATTAGAAAAAATTTGATATTCCATCAACAGAGGGAAAGAAGGACAGTTTGAACAGCAATCCAGCCCATGCTCTGCAGCTGCCATCTGGGTCTGTGGGCACACTAAGGTAAACAAGAACACAATGTAAAGATCATCTGGAGAGAGAAGTGGAAAAACATATAACTTTAAGCCAAAAATAGAATTACTGCCATTGTTGATGAAATGTATCAGCTTACAGAGCAAATATATACGTACATATATATATATATACATATATATATATACACACAAGAATGTTATATGCATAGTATGCAATCCAGTAAGAGAACAAAAACAAAAAGGAAACTAGACTTCCATACCATCACAAACATCCAACCCATTACATACACTTTTTTTTTTATTTCCAGATACACAACAACTACTACTCAAAAAACAGAAATTGACAGTACCATTTGTCACATATTTCATCCTAAATTTCCTTGGTAATTGGGGTGACCATCTGTGTTAGCTAATTGGTTTTATCCACAGAAAAACAAACTTCTCATATCATTCTGACAGAAAGCAATTTTGCAACTTAGAGTTAAACACCCACAGAAGCTAGGCTGCTCCTCTGCCATAGCTTCTGAGAAATAGGAATACCAGCTTCCTTAAAGAGTCCATTTTTTTAAAGATTTATTTATTTTTATTACAAAGTCAGATATATACAGAGAGGAAGAGAGGCAGAGAGGAAGATTTTCCGTCCCATGGTTCATTCCCCAAGCAGCCGCAACGGCTGATGCTGCGCTGATCTGAAGCCGGGAACCTCTTCCGGGTCTCCCACACGGGTGCAGGGTCCCATGGCATTGGGCCATCCTCAACTGTTTTCCCAGGCCACAAGCAGGTAGCTGGATGGGAAGTAGAGCTGCTGGGATTAAAACCAGGTGCGGTCAAGGCGAGGACTTTAGCCACTAGGCTATGACGCCAGACCCAAAGAGCCCATTTTTAAGATATGGCTCAGTATCGTACAGAGGACTCTCTTGGTTCACAAGAGGCTCTTCTAGTTTTTCAAAAGATTTATATTCCCTTAAAAGAGACCAGACTGTACTGTACTAAAGATATAATTCGTTTCTGAAGTAAATGCTGTAAGAAAAGGGATTATCTTTCCTCAGCCTTTTGAGTGTTTTCCTTTTCATTTTTCTATTATCTAATAAATATAATTTTTCTTACTCATAGAACATACAGAGATACATTATACTATGAAGCGAAGCTCGGAAAGTTGGAGTAATATTATCTCAGAACAATTGTGAGAAGAGACCAATAACAGAAACCTACAGCTCTAAGTGAAAACTAAGTTACACAAGGGATAAAGTGTGATGTACAGGAAAATGAACACAATAATAAAAAAGCTTATAACTGATTAATAGTAACCTAAACAGCAAAATGTGTATTAACCGAAAGCGTGGATTACCTGTTATATTTATATAGCTGGAAAAACTAATTGGAAAGGTACACAATTATCTATAAAATGGAATTGAGTAATCAATTAATCTATAAACAACAAACATGGGCGTTACATAAAGCACAGAAGCCATTAACTAGCAAAGACTAAAAAGAGGCACCGCTCCACAAAAAGAAAAAGAAAATCTTAAAACTGAAAAAGGCACTTAAAAACAAAATTATAAGATGCAATTCTGACTAGACTAATTTTATCATGCAATATGTAATTGATAAATGTTTCTATGAAAGCATAAAATAAAACAGAATATAATTGTGTTTAATGATTTAAGTATGGAATATTATCAGACATTAAAAAGCCATTAATTCGTATTTTATATTCTTCATGAATATGTTAATAAAAATAGTCTTCTTAGAGGCAAAGTTGATTTTTGTATTGCAAAGTCAGATATACAGAGAGGAAGATCTTTCATCAGTTCATTAACCCTGCCCAAGAAGCTTCGATGACTAGAGCTCTGCCAATCTAAAGCCAGGAGCCAGGAGCCTCCTCTGGGTTTCCCACGCTGGTGCCAGGTCCTAAGACCTCAGGCCGTCCTCGTCTGCTTTCCCAGGCCTAAAGCAAGCAGCTGGATGGGAAGCAGGGCCGCCAGGATTGGATCCGGTGCTTATATCGGATCCCTGCGTGTGCAAGGCCAGCACTTCAGCCGCCACACTACCATACCAGGACCCTAAAAGTAATTTTTATTTAGCTAGAAAGATGTAAATATGACAAAAGGAATAAACCCAGTGAGCAAGACTGTGTACAGTGAGTTAGTATAGTATCTGAAATATTTGCATTCCATATAAAAGCGTCTAGGAAAATACCTCAACTTTGCTTCTGATGATGTCTGTGTGAAACAAACATGCCACAAATATTTGGTTTCCATACCATCCACTAAGGAGACCTGACTGGGATTCCAGGCCCGTGGTTTCCACCCACCCCAAACTTTAGTGTTGAGACATTTGGGGAACACAGTAGTGAATGCTGAATTTCTCTCTTTTACTCTTTCTTTTTTCAAATAAATACAAGTAAATATATTGACATATAAGTAAATAAATAGACAATGAATTTACTTTTAGAAACAAAAATGTAAACTCCAAGTCAGAAAAAGCTATAAACTAACAAAACTTCAATTTTACATACAATTATCAAATCACAGATATTTTGTGCCTGGCAAGATGACATAGCTGGCCAACAGATATGGGCATAGGCTCCTGTCAAAACTGCCCCATTTTACTGCAACTCCCTGCTTACACACTAGGAAGGACATGGAGGATTGCTGAAGTCCTTGTGTTTCTACACACATATGACAGTCAGGATGAAGCTCCTCACTCCTTGGCTTCAGACTGGATCATGCATACACACATTTCTATTTTTGTGTGCATAGTCAAATGATTTTTTTATGTATGCTATAGTCTGTCATCCTATATATTTTTGGGTGTAAGTTATTCTCACATCGCATATACTTACTAATGAAAATTGTGTTTTATGCACAATCACTTTGAGCATGAATTTTCTGCATTTAAGCAGTTTCATATGGCCCTTAATTTGAAACTGATAATCTTTCCCCAAACAAGTTTATCAAATTAACAACCTGTGTAAAATAAGCTGTAAATTAATCAGCTGAAATGCCTAACATGAAATTTTGTACACATTCTTTTCCTGAAAATAAATGAAATATACTATTTTGCTTAATTCATCATAAAATCAAAACTTGGTGTATTTATATTTTATACAGTGTAACACACACACACACGAACTAGAGAACCTCTATTTTAAAATGTTGTTTTTAAAAAGCATATTTTCTCTTTACTTGTGTGAGTTGCAGTTGGCAAATAATAGATTTCTATGTGTGCAAATTATTTTGGAAAGTGAGCTTGGCAAATTTTTTAACTCCCTCCTTTTTGACCTCTCATGCATGAATGAGACTTCTTTGTCAGTTGATTTTTGTTAATTTTGGTTTCCCTTTCTCATAAAATGTTAATATTATTTACACAAAAGCTCTCTTCATTTTTAAAGAGTATCTGAAACTCAGGGTGAGAGGGAAAGAGAGCAAGCTAGAGAGAGATCTCCCGTCCATCGGTTCACTCCCTAAATGCCTACAAAAGTTGTCACTGGGCAAAGCCTGAATGTCATCCAATTTGCGGAGGGATGGGAGTGGTAGGTAACCAGGCTCATGGGCCATCATCTGGTTGCCTTCCCATGAACATCAGGAGAAGCCTAAATCAGAAAATATATTGACTGATAAATATTGAATTTTAAAGATTTGATTATGAAAAGCTGCAAAAATAAAATAGATAATTTCATGGTACACATACTCATAGTTAAAACTGGAATAGTTCAGTGATTAAGAATGAAATGCATAACTTTCAGTGCTAATTTTTGCCAGAATTATGGAGCATAGGCAGTAAACTCACAGAAAACTACAGCAACATGAAAAGCATGTTTTGCTAAAATTATGAATAAATATAAAGCATGAAGATTTAACAATACATCTTAATCATCTTATTTAATTCAATGAGTTAAGCAAAGCTATACACTCTTGTTAACTTCTATGACTTAATAAATGATAAAATGTTATTTTATGAACAATAATAAGGCCTTCTTGAACACCCAACCGCTAAATCCTCGTCTTGTAAGCACCAGGATCCAATACGGGCACCAATTTCTGTCTTGGATGCTCCTCTTCCCATCCAACTCCATGACTGTGGTCCAGGAAAGCAGTAAAGGATGCACCACAGTCTTGGGACCCTGCACCTATGTGGAAGACCTGGAAGAAGTTCCTGGCTTCAGATTTCAGTTTAACTCTGGCTATTACAGCCACTTGGGGAGTGAACCTGCAGATGAAAGACCTTTCTCTCTGTTTCACCTCCTTGCTGTAAAATTTGCCTTTCCAAGAAAACTATATAAATTTTAAAACCTAGCAACATTTCATCATAAAAGTAGACATGCATAAAACAGCAAAATTATTACTGTCAATCCATTAATGGAGTTTCATATTTATATTAATTTATTTTACATTAATGAAGTTACATTAAATTAAGTTATATTGCATTAATTTGATTGCATTTAATTAACTGATTTTATTTCACATTAAACTTGAAATGAGCACTTTTTGAATTCTAATTATTTCTAGGGCATACATTTTTATTAAAACTTTTTCTTGGCAACAATCTTTAACTGTGATTTAAATGTACTTTAAGCTAATTATAATTTTTATTTAACATTTTAAAACATGAAAAGATGCTACACATATTACGAAAACATTGGAACTAATTATGTTGTTAACATAATGTAGATTTAGTTAACAATATAACTAATAAAAATATAATTGGCATTGTGGTCACTTCAAGATGGATCCAGCAGAGGGAAGACTTTCTAACTAACTTTCCTTCTTTTACTATAAATCCATTAAATTCATTAATTAGCTAATTAACTAGCTAATTAATCTTAAGAATAAACACAGATACACCCAAGAAATGTATAATCAACAAGTCAAATTTTCATGTGAAACCCTTGTATTTAGCCAAGGAAGTACTTGGCAAGAGAACATTGTTTAAGTGCTTATGTTTGTGTTGTTGGACTTTTATTACCTAAGTATGCTGTAAAATTCTGTCATGTTGCAGTTTGGTTGGTTCATGTCTATTTTGTACCATGTAAAAAGATTATTTTGAATCATATTTCTACTTTTAAAAACATTACTCATTTCTAGAAAATGTTATACACATAACTTTATTTCTAATACATGCATGTGTTAATTTTGTATTTTTTAGTAAATAAAAAATCTGGTATTTGTAGACTTAAAATCTTATTTATGAAACATTCCTTCTTTTATATGATAGGGATATGCAAGATAATTTAATTTCTATGTCTCCTGTTATAATCATTATTGCTATAATTTCATTTTATTTCTTATTAACATTTTCTAATTTTATCATAAATAATTTGTAATCTCATGCTTAATCACAGATGCTATCAATGTTTGGTAGTGAAACATTTTTTAACAGAATTATAGTGCATATTCTAATTATGTATTAGTAGTAAAAGTTATGGAAAATCCAGACAGAGCATTTACTTTGGGATTATTGGAGAACGTTATGAGGGAATTAATAAACATCAGGTTTCAAAGAAAACTCTTTTAAAATTTCAGAGTTTCTAGCTGTTTCAAAAACCAACCCGTGAAGGGGAGCTTTGGAATTTCTTCAACAGTGTCAGTAAGATATTGATCCCAAGATATGAAAGTACAGAACAATCTCACTTGTGAACATCAAATCAAATATGTTAAATAAGAAGAGACACGGAAGACTTCATTTCATATGGCTAATCAATGACATCTGAATGCACATTGCTTTCTGAACATTCAAGACTTTTGTATTATGTTTAAGAAAAATAATCATACTGTATTGATCATTTGCTATTAGTAAAATGGCATATAAGACTTTCATATTTTTAATCCAGATATTTTCAGAAATGATGTTTGCTTCCTAAAGTAGTTTGATTAAAGTCAAGAAATAGGGGCCCCAATGCTGTAACTAGTTCATCTCCTGGCTGTTCCATTTTTCATCTAGTTCCCAGCTTGTGGTCTGGAGAAGCTGCAGAAGGTATCTTCGGCCCCTACAGCCACATGAAAGACCTAGAACAGGACCTGGGAGACACGGCTTTGGATTGGCTCAGCTCCAGCTACTGCGGCCACTTGGAATGTGAACCAGCAGATGAAAGATCTTTCTGTTTCTCATTCTCCCTGTATAGCTGCTTTTCCAATTAAATAAATAAATAAAAATATTTTTTAAAAAGTGCTATTTCCTTCTTGTTTTGTCTGTATCCTTACAAGTTAGAATGATGTTATAGTGTTTTCTATGTGGTTGAGAAAATAAATAAATGAAAAATAATGTATTACATTGTATTTATTGTATCATAATTTTCATCAGTTTTACATAGCAATCATTTCCATGAGTGATCATATAACTGTCAAACAAATACTAACAATTGTTTGTTTTGCTGTTTTATATTTTATTTACTTGATGCTTTCACGTTTTGACCTGATCTAGTATGTCTTATGATTAAGGATGCATTTTGAAAATATGCTGAATACCAGCATACCAGATGGTTATGTCTAAGGAGTGTGTGATAATAAATATTCACAGTAATTCACAAAATACTAGCTATATATCTATTTTGTTGGACTGTATATTTTTGATCATTTTTTTAATTGTGCAATCTATATCCCAAGAAGGATAAATAAGCAGGTATGTCAAGAGAAGCAAACCAGTCACAGAAAGACAAATATCACGTGTTCTCTTATACATGGGAAATAAAATTTGAAACATCCACTTTGTACATATAGAATGTTGGTTACTAACGGCTTAGCTGGATGGGGGAAATCAAAGTAATTTACTTTTTTTTTTTTTTTTTTTACAATCTTGACATAATTAGGGTAAAAAGGTTCAAGCTCTACAGGAAAATGGGTAATACGACAAGTTCCGTATTGTTTCCTTAATAAACCTAATGTAAAAGCAGATTTTAAAGGAGAAGCCCCATCCAGACTCCCACCCACCCCAGGTTCCAGATGTGTGGCATGCTCCGAGGGTCTTGCCCAAGTGGTTCCGATAGTTCAACAGTTCTGCATTGCTGTCTCTCTCGTCATTCCAAGCACATTGCAGTTGCTGGAGAGTCCCCTGGTTTTGATCATTTTTTTTAAACTTGCTTCATTGCATTGATCTTTATATGCAGTACATATGCTACTATACTCATATCTGGCTAATAACCTACTGCAAATGTGTTATTATGTATACCACTATCAACAAAATGAAGTTATAAATGATGCTTAGAACCTTACTGAGCACATCACGAACTTCTTAGACATACTTTAAGTTAATTGACCAGGTCACAGACAATGAAATTGCAATTAGAGGTTTACTAAATATTTGCCTCTGTGAAAGAAAAATTTAAATCAATCATACAGAACTTTGTTGCTCAGTAGCAATATGACTGCCCCAATGGGGGCTCCTTTGAGAATTGTTTCAGTTTGGGATTAGGAAATTCAGGTACGCTGAATGCCTATTGCTCAAGGGACAAATTATGAGGCTGCGTGATGCAGCTTTTCATAGGAGAAAAAAACTGACAACAGAAACCTCTGGATTCATAAGCATATCATAACTTACTCCATGGTCTGATATTGCACTTCGCAGATAAACGCTTTGTGTGTATTCCAGAAACATCATGAGTCACCTCTTGGATAAAACTGAAAACATATTCAATATTGAGCTACAGTTCCTGGAGTCCTAGTACATCTTGAAGCCAAAACTGATACAGTCACATCTATTTAGAATACCTATGATCCCAGTCTCCCCTAAAGGTGCCAGTTTATTCTTCAGCTGCTCCACTTCAAATCCAGTGCCCTGTTAATGGTCTAGGAAAAAGAAGTGAAAGATGTCCCAAATATCTGTGGGAGACCTACAGAAAGTTCCTGGCTCCTGGTGTTCCTTACGCCAACTCTGATCACTTCCGTTGTTTGTGAAGTGAACGAATAAATGAAGTTGTCTCTTTTTTTTTCCACAAGTTGATTGCTCCCTACAAGTATGACTTTTATATAAATAAACATTTTTAAAAGAAATGATTTCCAAATTAAATAGGTAATGAAAGATGTGTGCGCTGAAATCCTATATAATGACTGAGTGTTTGAAGGTTCATGCCATATGGAGGCATTTCTTTAGAAATTCATTAAGACAATTCTCAAAAAGAAAGTGGAAGTATCATTGTGCTCCTAAATCTGCTTTTTGAAATACGTAAAACTTCTTCACCTTTTGTAAAATGACAATTGTTTCAAATATAATGCTAAAATTAAATAACTATCTAGTATCACACACCCCATAGGAAAATAAAAATATCAGCACACAATATGCATACTACTATCACATACTACTATCACAGCTAATATGCCTCAAATATTTGTTAATCATCGCCTCATCAACATTTCATACATGATCAGTTCTACGGTAGTGATAATTATCCCCTTATGCCAAAATGACTTGATTACTGCATTGTTTGAATACAAATTAGACATGCAAACCACAACTACTTAAAATCAAAATAGAATGGATTACCTCATGGTGGGAAAAAAATTACTTTGCAATATAAATGCCCAGAAAATATGCCAGCACAAGTTCTACAATCAACTGATCAAACAAAACACTAAACAACAGTCACACCAGTCAGTATATTGAAACACAGTAGTTCACAAGCTGCATATATGAGAATGTTTCTACACAATTTATTCATTACCTACCTATATAGTATGTCTATTATCTGCCATCTGTGTGTATATGCTTATGTATAAATGCATACAGATATATGTTTATACCTATATAAGCATAGACATACATACACATGCATATGCCTGTATACATTAGATAAAATAAAATGTTGACTGATTTAAAACACAGTGATGCCATCATTTTTGCTCTGTTTTTCTTGTTTATATCAAAAGTGACAAGAATATTTTATTGCATTTCTGTGTTGTAACGTAACTGACATGATTGTACTCTGTAAAACAAGTTGCATCTTATGAACATGCTCCCTAACATTCCAGAATTTTGAGTAACTTTGCCAATGATTTTATTTGTTGTCATTTTTTATATCTGTTTCAGTATTGCGATTTTTGGCCTGTTTTAACGATGTGCTCTATGCTATGTAGAATTATTGTTTCAAATGGTTGTGTGTGAATCTCACAGAAAGTGGCCATCACTCTCTTCATTTATTGTCCAAATGTACTGAATGTCCAGAGAAATTCCTGGAGAAATTATCTTGACCCTAAGTCAATTAGCATTTAATGGAGAAAAAATCAATATAGTTCTTTCCAATTTTTAATTTTTTATTGTTTTATGGTACAATTTAACAGACACTGGGGTTTCCCCTCCTACTCCCTAAGTTCCCTTCCCTCCCCTCTGTGCTACCCTTCAGTCTTACAATGGTGTCTCATGAATTTTCACAAGTTCAGCATACTGCCACTGAGGTGTCTCTCAACAATGTAGGAGATTATCAGTTATTTCGTTGACATTCCATCCTCATATTGCATGCATGAGGACTTACTTTTCTCTGTTTCCACCTATGAACATATTCATTTCTGCTGCTTTTCCGTAATGTATTCCCTTTAGTACAATAAACCACGGGGAGAAAAAAAATAGTGAAGCTTCATTCCGATGAAGCTAACAAAGAGACTGTTTGTAATCACCCGAGATTGTCAATCCACCTTTGATCAGTCCAATTGCTACTGCCCATAACTAATGGGGATCTAGTCCTCAGAACACCTTCACTAGTGTCTTGGGACTAGTGAAAAGGCTGGACACTCCTTTTTACCTCCCTAGTGTCGCACTGATACCTTTGTTATTAACTTCAATACAGTTTCTTACATCATGTATGTACTCCTAGGATTAGAAAAAATATTCTAGTTTTTGTGATTAGTGTATTAGGCATACACAGACATTTTAGTTAGCAAAACACTCTCCTTAAATTATTACTGGGTTTTACTAGGAAAATCTATTTCATTTTGATTGCTACAGGCAGGCTTTTCCTTAAAAACAGGAAAATTCCATCCACATAAAACAAAACAAAAACAATGTCATACTATGGAACTATTTAATATTTTGCTTGCAAGATAATTTATCATTATTTTGCTATTTTAGAATTGTATTTGTGTTCCACACAAAATCCTATCACTTGTATGTAAAGAAGTATTTCTCATACTATGTTCAGGGATCAATAGCTTGGTAACTTTTCTACTTTTGTGTAAGGGAACACTATCTTTCTTTAGTCTTATTACATGTAGTTGCATTTTGTAATCTACTCTTATCCATTTAACTTTGTCATCATAAAGTATTGTGAATAAAGAAAGTAGCTTTATTAGAAGATACAAATGAGTAGGCTGAGAATGATCTGAACATGAGGCTTCATTGAGAGATATTCTAAGCAACCTGAACAAGGAGAGTCATTCCAAAGGCTATGATTCAGAAGCTATGTCACTTAAATAAATGGTGTTTGCACAATGAAACATAAAACTAGCACCAATACTGAGTGATTTTAAAAGTAAAAGTGCCTCTGCTAGTGTGTAAGTAATGAGTAATAGCTTGTATCTGATAACATATATGGATCATCAGTATCTGCACTTAACTTGAAAACACAATTGCATCTTCAAATAGAGCTTCAAAAGTAGGCATGAATTTCTGCACCATGTATAGTCATAGTGGTGAGAATATTCTGAGCATGTAATTGCACAGAGGTCAAATAAGAAAGAACAATCTCCTCTGGGATATACATTTTGAAAAAAATATTCACAAATATGGGTAGGATAACAGATGAAACAGCTCATTGAAAATGCATGTTAAGAAAAATCTATGCATGGAACTCAAAATTATCTTTGCATAAAAACAAATATATTTTAAATCAATTTCCATGACCTTTTAGAATTATCCTCATGCATGTTTAAAGAATGATAGCAAACATTTATTTCATAATTACATACAGATTTGGAGTGCACATTTTTTGGAAGAAACTTTCAGCCATGCAATTGATTCTTGCCAATTTGACTGCTTCTCTTTCATCTTGTTCTATTGAGTCATGGGGACTGGTCAGTGAGCATTGTGACATGAACTTCTGACAAGACAGAGAGTGTCTTCATGGCTTAGGTCCCTATCACAGGTGGTAGTCGCTCAAATTAGTAATTTGGGACAGAACCGTGCTAATATATGGTACATTTTGTCTCCCAACTCAAAATTTACCAACAACTAATATTTTTCTCATTAAACAGGAGTGATAAAATACACCAGCATTTCAGTTTAGAAGGAAACTGACTTCAGTTGCACACAGACACACACGCACAAACACACACACACACACACTTGCACGTACACACACAAAAATAATCCCTAAAAACTTTACTGATACAGATTTCTGAATTTACATGAAACTTCTCTCTCAGCCTCCATCATGTACGTCTTATTATTCCTTCCAGGGAATCTATTTATTTCCACTAGGGCACTGTAAATGTCATGCACCAATATATTATGAGGTAGCAAAATTATCAAAGTCCCTATGAATTAATTAGAACCTTTAGCAAAAAAGTTAATGTATTACTTGGGGAAGAAAATAACGGATTTCAACTATTTCCTCAACAACCATATTAGATCACATCTGGTGTTTTCTCTTCAAGAATGGGGAAAAAAAGCTTTCAGCAGATGGATAGATACATACCAGGGGATACATTAATCTTCTCCTCTACAATCTTTCAAGGCGCATCTGTCTTTTATACAGACCAATCAAATGAGTTAAATGCAAATGTGTTATGTACTCACCGGAAGTGCTTTAAAATAGCACGTACTTATATATTTACTAAGGAATATTGCATTATTTTCACTTTGGTGTATTGTTTCAAAAGTTGATTCTATAGGTGTCTCATCTCTCATCTTTCTGTAGCTTTTACTTCTAAAATCAAGAAATAAAGTTGTTATTTCCATTCATTTCAAAAAAGTGAACTTGAATAATATCATTAAATTCTGAGAAAGTTCTCAGGGTTATTAAAATACTACTATTACTACTACTACTAATACTAACAATAAATAGAATCAGATGATCCAAGTTCTACATTGATTTGTGGATCACAAGGAATCAATCTCTGCATCACATTGTGGATAACCATAGCTCAGAAAGAATGCTGAGTAATCAATCAAATACCCAAGAGTGTTTCTTGTTTGAAAGAATATTCAAACTGATAAACAGCCATGAATTTCTTTGGGTGGAAATTAAAAATATTTATCACACACAATTAAGGCATTAATACAAAAGTTCCTCTTTATATATTACATTTTATCCTGCATTTATTTATTCCTTAGGAATTTTATTCCACAATGAATTTAACCAAGCCTGACACTGGAACAATTCCACATTTTTATTATTTCTATTAATTTTCTATTTTATAGATATAGGTTTATAATTTGAACTTGCAAAAGAAGCATAGTGTTTCATCTTTGATCATCCCAAGTGTTCAAAGAATAGCGTTATTTACCACAAATATCTCAGGACATTCCATTATACTTCTGTTCACCCTTAAGATAATCATATCTACCTTCTGTAATTATATCCTCCCTAGACATTTTGATGTTTCTTTGTTCTGCACAGTTTGGATTCTATCATTCCAACTGACAGTAACTAGCTAATTTCAAGCATCTCACATTCATAGACAATTGGAAATGTCCTTGGAAAGTGAAATTATACCTATGCATGAATTTCAAAAGTCATAGCATAATGAAATTACCTTTTTTTCTATTTTTCTGAAAAAATTAAGTACTGTCATATTTATTTCCATCCTATAGAAAACAAGTACATCACTAGTTTCAGAGATACTAGTATAAGTTCTTCTGTTGTTAATTAAGCAAGTCTAGGCTCACTGAGCATAAAATTATAACGAATGAAGCATTACATGTTATAAAAGTTTGACATTTATGTCTTCTCAGGTTTTGCTGTTCTGTTTTATCATGCTAGGCTTTTCAGAGAGCTATCACAACTTCAGTAACTATGGATTACATCTGATTCTTGATTCTATCTGCTAGCTGAGTCAAGAGTTAAGATCATTTCCAAAGATACATATTTGGATACATAGCCTACAGATTGTTAAATTACCTCTAATTATGTTTTATATTATCTCAAGTTAATATTCTTTTGAATATAGTTTTCCTCTATTACTTCACCTACATTCCATTCTTCTGCAGATAAGTCAAATTATAATTTATATATTATGTCAACTTGTTCTGTTTCTTGAGGACAAATCATATGGCAATTTTAGGTTTAGAAATGAAAGGCAATGAGAGTATAAAATACAAAGAAATGCCTTTTTTAGAGAACACTTTTTGGGGAAAAATTTGATTTACAAATGTTATCAAAGGAGGATCAGATAAAGCCTTCAAAATCAATGTCATACAGATTCCTTAGGCTGACAAGACAGTTTGAGGTTTTGATAGGCTTGTGATACTAATTTAAATCCACCCAATTGTCCTAATTTCAATATATTGCTTTTTATTATTTTTATTTTATTTTTTATGATACAGTTGCATAGGCTCAGAAATTTCCCTTATCACCCACCCCATCTCCTTCAACACCACTATTGTCCCCTATATCATAAAACTGTGTCATCCTTCAGAAACAGTCACAAATCCATCATTCTTCATTTTAAGTGTGTCATGACATTGCAGGTGTAGACAATGCTATAAAGTCGTGCATTCAGTTGATGAGATATATTTGATAGTTTCATTGGGAGCTCATCTTTTATTGAGAAGCAGAGATACATACTGTAATGTATCTTCACTTTAAGTTATACTTGACTGCCTTTTACAGTTACTTTACATAAATAAATGTCTATACATGTTCACCTATTTATCTATTGATCTTGTATTTTACGTGAAGGTTGTCTTATATCAGAGAGAACATATGATAGTTGTCCTTTCGATATTAGCTTATTTAACAGTATACGTCACGGTTTAGCAGCTAGCCTGCAGATAAACGCTCAGATTACACCACTGAGAATTGAAAACTAAGCAGTGTCTCTCCACTTTTTTGAGCACAGAAATATATTTCCCAAGGGAAACCTAAGATAGCAGATAGTGCTGAACCATATGTTCAGCCTCTATGGCACTGTCCAAATTGACATAATAATCATGGCGGATACGATGTGACTAGAAGACATAATAATAATCTCACATTGGTATTTTGGACAAAGGGATGATTCAACTGCCAGTCAGTACAATCAAGATGCATGAGAGTTCATCATGCTATATGAATGTCAATGGTTTAAAATACAAGTTTCATCTCTCTTAAAATTTTCATTTAACTTTTAAATTTCCATTTAACCTTTTAGACCACAATTGAATATGATATCTGAGGCCAAGTGAAGTGAAACCTACAGGATAAATTTTGTTTTCTTTGCAAAACTTGATTGCAAGTTGCTGCATCAGTCAATACGTCCAGTACAAGAATGAGATGGTGACATAATTGTTTTTTCATTGTATAATGTGGATAGGCAGTATCTGATCAACTAAGTGATGCACACTTGAATCTTCTCTCTTCCAACCCTACTATAGTGTTATAAATAATGAAAGTCAAATTCCCATAATGATCACTATTTTCAAAGTGAGTCCTGTTGCAATTTTGTTATTGGTTAGAATATATGTAACAATGAAATTTGTTTCAACTATCATAAAGATAAAATAAGTCATCTCCCAGAGGTAGTAAACATTCTCAATCATTTGGATTGGTTTAAAGGTATACAGTTTTAGACTGGTTTGATTTTTAAAGCCACATTACTAAAATGAACTTCCTTATAACTACTCACAATCAGGATAAGAAGCTATAGCAATCATAATCAGCCCCCTAAAAATTTGAGAGTTCTGATATACGTATTTGTTCTGGATCTATCATCTGGGTTATTGTTCAGAATTTTTGAAAGGATTGTTTTATTGGAAAAGAAGACTTACAGAAAGTAACAGAGCCAGAGAGAAATATTTTCTGTTGGTTCATTCCGCAAATAATTGCAATAACTGGAGTCAAGCTAATCTGAAGGCAGGAGCCAGGAACTTCTTCCAGGTTTCCCAAACACATAAAAGCGCCAGGTTTGGACCATCTTTGACCACAAGCCTGGGTAGTTGGGACACAAACTAGGCTAGAAGCGGGAGTAGTTGGGACACAAACCAGAGCTTTAGGGAGGATTAGTCAATTGAACCAGGCCCTGTTGTTCAGAACTTTATGTGTTCTGTAAAATTCGAGATAATGTAAACTTCAAGATAATGTTGTTAAGAAATTGGATTTCTCAGATGTTGAATTAATGTGCATGGTGCAAGCGTGAATGGGATTGGTGATTTTACAAATGTCCTAGGGAGAGCTAAATAGACCATGTTGTAGCCTCCATTGTCATTGTCTGAGAACATGACCTAACACTTCCTAACATGTAAGGATGCCCTTGAAAAGCCTCACTAGACAACAAATGCAGTCACCTTGTTCTGCAACTTCAAGCCTTCAAAGCTACACAGAAAAAGTGACTGACCATTGTAGATTACTCATTCTTGGGTATTTTGTTATAGCATCACACATAGACTAAGAAAACTGTAATTTGTAATCCGCAGTCTTAAGAACTCTGGCACAATCTACAAAAGAAACACCCGGTTCTTTCCTTTCTCTCTTGGTCTTAATTCTAAATTTAAGTTCACTGTTACTATATCATTTTAGTAATAAAATCCTTAAAAAATTCTCAAATTGAAACCTGAAAATACAGTATTTATTATTCCCATCCCCTTACATTGAGAGATGGTATTGTGTCTCTCTTTTTCTTTCAAGCTTTCTTTTCATTGTTATTTGAAAGGCAGAGTTACAAGGGGAAGGATTGAGAAGAAAATATACTGTAACTGTGAGTTCAGTCCTCAAATGGCTGCAATGATCAAAGCTTAACTGATCAACAGCTGTGAACCAGGTGCCTTATGCAGGTCTACCACATGTGTGCAGGGGCCTGAGCATCCAAGGCATTCTTTGCTGCTTTCCCAGGAAACAAGCAGAGACCTGGAGTGGAAGTGGAGAGGATACCAGTATTGCAGACACAGGCTTTATCCCCCACAACTTTGTGCCTGCCCCAAGGATGATAAATATTCATTCCATCAAATGATCATTAAGTATAAACCATGTCTTAAAAATATGATAGAGATCCTTAAATTCACATTTGATGCATATATACTTTTTCATTTATTTAAATAATTAACCTTAACTTTTTCTAGAAGTTTTTGATGAAGGTGTGATTACTTTGTTAGGTTAAAAAATGTGAATTCATGAAAAACCATTGTTGGACTGAAAAGCTCCCAAACTGATTCACTTTAATTACTGGAAGATGTTTCTAAGTACAACTTACTTCCAAAATATGCCTTGCTATTATACTGAATGCAGGAGACTATGCTGCCCAACAAGCACTTTTGGGGGAAAAATTTAGCCAAATTTCAATATGTCAAGCTGTGATTAATCAACTTTGTTCCCCAAAAGATTAAATTACTACTGTAAAAGGTCAATAAATGCTAATGATGGTTATCTGGACTTACAGCTATGTGCAGAATACTTTAAATTTATTTAAAAACAGAGAAAGACATTTTGGAATAAATAATTGGAAATATCAACTAAATTTGTTACCTTTGTTGTGACAATCTTTCTATTTATGACTCAAAAGAGATTATTTTCCTTCCATACACCTATTACCATATTGAAACACAAATTCAGTCATCTAAAATAAATACTGGCCTCTATTTCTACGGAAACAGAATGGGAAGAAGAAGTATTACTTAGAACTTATGACTATTATTTGTAAATACATTGAGGAGTATATGTCTGTATAATGCAATATATAACATATATTAAATTTAAATTATATATAATAAATTAAATACATTGAAATTTCTATTTATGCCACTATTTATTTGAAATGAAAGACATATTTACAGAATGTGGAAAGGGGAGAGTGCTTTTGTTTGCTTATTCACTCATCAAAGAGCTGTAATATCCAAAGTTGCGCCAGAATGAAGCCAGGAGCTAAAGTACTTTTGTCATCTTCCACTGATTTACAAGGCATATTAGCAGGAAGTGAGACCAAAAGTTGAATCTCAAACCTGCACCACTGTGAAATCACAAATAGTGGCTTAATCCACTATTCTTTTAGCTACACCTCCTCTATGTAACTAAATGAAGTGAAGCATATTATTACTAGACAAGTAAAGGCTCAAAACTATTAAATTGAACAGGTCACACGAAAATGTATTTGTCTCCAAATCTATGTACTTGATACAGTGCCCTACTGCATCCAATTTAAAAGCACAGTTGGACATGTGAATAGCTAGGTTTACAAGGAAGAGATTCATTAAATACATTAGAAATAAAATATATCTTGGATGACTATGGAGTGAATGACTTGTTTTAAAGGAAAATACATTAAAAATTGTTGAAAATAGCTGGTAATTACCAAGTATTAGAAAAGTTTTTGGTAAGTAGAGATTGAAAGAAAAGCTTGGACAAAGTTGCAATGGTCCATAGATAGAGTGCATAATTTGGGAGTAGAGATTGTTAGATCTTGCCTATGGAAACAAAGATGCTAATTCATCATTGTTGATAGCAATCCTGTTTGAACATACATACTCAACATTTTTTATGTCAGTTGAATTATTAAAAAGAACATCCATGTAGATTTCTAAGTTTAGCCAGTTTTCATGTTTATGTTACCGTCATTATAAAAATATCCACTACTTATGGCAACCAAATAAGCAAAAAGTGACAATGTATTAGACAAAGCAGAAATCTACAGCTGTGTGTCTGTGTGTTTGTTTTGTTTTGTTTTGTTCATTTACTCATTGGCCCAGTAGAGTATCAGCACACCTCCAGCCATTGTGAACACTTGGGGAGTGAATCAACACACAGATCTTCCTCTCTGTATATCTAACTTTCCAGTAAAAATGAATAAATCTTTTTTTTTTAAATTATTTATTATTTAACTTCAGTAATTACCTTGTATTATGTGACACAGTTACATAGATACTTGGGTTCTCCCCACCCCTCCCCAAACCCTCCCACCATGGTGGATTCCTCCACCTTGTTGCATAACCACAGCTCAAGTTCAGTTGAGATTTCCCCATTGCAAGCGTATACCAAACATAGAGTCCAGCATCTTATTGTCCCGTCAAGTTCAACGGCTTAAAGGTCATTCTAAAAGTGTACAATATACCCCGTGACATAGGTGATATCATTTGTCACATCACTTACATCACATACTGTATCAATTACATTCATTGCATTGTTCTTTCACTTCAGTCTTGTCCTCCTTTCATTTTTCAAACATACTGAAATGACTCTAGTATTCAGCCCTTTGTGTCACTTGTCACCAATTCCCTAGACCTTTATACACTCATACATCCAAGTATCCAGCTCCTTCATCTTCAGCTTTGTCCCAGTAGCATTATCCCAATTGTGACTGTTTTCGAGCAATAACAGACTCCCCATCCACAACAGCAATCAGAGGATGTTATAAATTTATTTTTTCATTGCTCTCAACATCTCTTAATATTATATTTCCTCACTACAAAATTATTAATTTTATGTCTTCTGTAACAAAAATTTTCTAAATCCCCGAAGAAAGACATCTGTGTTTACTCTCCTTGATGATTTATACCAAATATCTGGCAAACTAGATGCTCAATATGTGCTTGTCAACTTAGGTAATTTATATTTCATTTCATTGATTTTTCTACAAGTTCACTTGGAAAAAATTTTGAGTTTTATCTTTCATCTGGGTTGGTGAGATTTGTGGTTAAACATATATACTATTAATTCTTTGTTTTCTCTCCCTGGCCTGGCAAATAGATGGCTTTTATAAAGTGACAGCATATAGGCTTATTACTTTTATTTATTTATTTGGTGCTTATATTGGGGAGGGAGAAATTGTAGGAGGCTCAAATGAAAGGATCATTCATGTCTTGGGGACACACAAAAAAGAATACAACCCTCTCTCATTCTTACCCATTATTTCATAATATTATGCCTTTCTTAAAAACTCAATGTTCTGACACTAACGTCTGAAATTCCTCCATTTACTTATTTATAGCTCAGTAAAACAGAGCAATGTAGGTCATTACTGCTGCAGCAGGAGACATCGCATTTGGCTATTGGAGACTGATTAGTTGCTAGGCTGTGCTTGTTAACATGTAGACCCATGAGTGAAGATTACATTTGCATATTTCTTTTCTGGTCCAGGATGACACACATTTCTCTTGGCCTGTCTAATACTATTATCATGTTTGAACATTCTTGTCCTGGGAATTAATTTTTCACAGGTTTTTCTGCTTGCTCTACTTCTTCACCCCATCTTTATTCCTTTTGAGTTTATGTTTATATAATTCTGCCCTAGCTAGTAATTGTTTTTGACCTATTTACTTTTATTTTTGTTGTTTTAGAATTATCTTCTCAGAGAGAATATGGTTAGAATTTGACGGAAAGAGACTCTGCTATTTTTAATATTTATGACTTACATTATTCTCTCTGATCCATTGCATATAGCATGCTTATTGTTTTAATTTTTAAGACTTGTATATTTCCTACTTTCCAGTCTCGTTTTCATTCTAGCAAAATGTAAATATACAACAGACACAACACATAATATACATGTGTATTAATATCAATAACTAGATGCGTCAATTTATTGAATAAATATGAATGCCTTTGAATTAAATCTCTGTATACAAATATAATTTTAATACATATAACTGAAAGTTTATACACTAATGGGTAACTTTTTAAGGAAAACTGTAGAATCAAAAATGAAAAAAAGGGAATCCATTTTGAAAATAACAAACTTGCTTTAAGGAAACGAAACAATTAATTTAAAAGTTAGAAAATTATCTAAGATATTCCTGGTTCAGTGGCAGTGAAATATCAGTCTCTGTTCTCCTCTATTTTTTCTTCATTTATTTATTTGATTGGAAAGGTAGATTTACAGAGGGAAGGAGAATCAGAAAGATCTCTTGTTTGCTGGTTTACTCCCCAAGTACTGTAATAGCCGGAGCTGAGCTGATATGAAACCAGTAGCCAGTAGCTTCTTCTGGGTCTCCCACACAGGTGCAGGGTCCCAAGGCTTTGGCCATCCTTTACTGCTTTCCCAAGCCATTAACGGGAGCAGGATGGGAATTGGAGCAGATAGGACACAAATCTGCTCCCGTTGGGATCCTAGGAAGGATCCTTGGAAGGTGAGAATTTAGCCATTGAGCCATCATACCTGCCCATCTGTGTTCTCAATACGTAACTATGTGAAGACAAAGCAGCAGTACAATTAAGAAGTCATAGATTTTCTGAGAAAACAAGACATTCATCTCCATTGGATAGCAAAATTTAAAAGAAAGTCAAAATAAAACTGACAGTTCAGGCTACAGACTGTTTCACATTGCATTTTGAGGTTAATGATCATGATGGAAGTTAGACTCTCAAAAGACAGAGGGGCGATTAAAATGCTCACTTTAAAAACTGTCTCAAGGTGAGAAGGTAATAGATCCTTTCTAACATTTAGCCTAGACTGAGGGATGTCAAAACATGTCAATAATCTGGATAAAATGCTAAGACGCTATTGTGACATTTCCGAGGTCATGACAGAGTCCCCAGAAGACTCCTTAGACCAGAAAAGCACAAGCATTGACCAAAAACAATAAAAATACTGCCAAACATATAGCTTATAAAACCTGAAGGGTAAAGAGAAAATATTCAAAGACACCATAGGTGAAAAATCTGATTGCCGACAATGATATTTGTCAGATAATGTCTAATTCCAGCAGTACATGCCAGGAACGACAGTCATATCTCCTTATTGGGAGAAAATTGCTGTTCTGAATCCTGCTGTCCTATTGCTCTTTCTTCCCTAACTTCTTTTACATTGAACACATAAGATTCATTTACTTATTAGAAAAATGCTATGTAGAAATTTGAGTTTCAACTATCTGATAATTGGTATGAAATTGAATATATAGTTTCATGAGATATAGCTTAAATGGTTTGAATAAGAATGATAAGTGATGCTTCATGATAATGAAAGACATTTGCCTGTCAAATGACCTGATAATTCCTGCTTTGCTTTTTACTCATGCTCATGTTACGGTAGAGGATACTTGGCTTTGGATTTTATCTCCCAAATCCGTGGAAATATAGCATAAAGGCCAAGGCATTTCTGTAGGTTCTGCATGTCCCAAAACACAGGGAAGAACAATATCTTATTTTAAGAAGCTTGTGATTTAGAAGGTGGGCATTTCATTTGAGGTAAATATGTGTATATGTCTCTGTGTGTGTCTTTTTGCAGGGAGAGAGAAGAGGAAGAGAGTACATTGTTTGTTGTTTTGATTAATATCTGTAATGTGTTAAGAAATATTGTATTTCCTGTTTACATTCTGATTAACTGGAATTCCATGAGAAAAAATCATAAATCAGTTACTCTGTCTTAAGATTCACTCTCCAAAAGCCTGTAGTAACCGAGGCTGAGTCAATCCAATGCCCAGGTACCAGCAAATGCTTCTGGGACTTCAGTGCAGGTTCAGGGTTCAAACGCTTTGGGACCATCTTCTACTTTTTTCCCAGAGCACAGGCAGGGAGTTATATGGGAAGCAGAGCTAGTTGATACATAAACTGGCACTCATATGGCATAAGGCACCTAGAAGTGGAGGATTTCCAGTTAAGCCAACATGCTGACCAAATTTTGTCTTAAAATGTACGATTCAGGCCCGGTGGCGTGGCCTAGCGGCTAAAGTCCTCACCTTGAACGTGCCTGGGATCCCATATGTGCGCTGGTTCTAATCCCAGCAGCTCCACTTTCCATCCAGCTCCCTGCTTGTAGCCTGGGAAAGCAGTTGAGGATGGCCCAAAGCTTTGGGATCCTGCACCCATGTGGGAGACCGGGAGGAAGTTCCTGGCTCCTGGCTTTGCATAGGTGCAGCTCTGGCCATTGCGGTCACTTGGGGAGTGAATCATGGGACAGAAGATCTTCCTCTCTATCTCTCCTCCTCTCTGTATATCTGATTTTGTAATAAAAATAAATAAATCTTAAAAAATGTATGATTCATTACAGTATGCAAAGAAACATAAAAATTGAGAAGTGTATTTAAACCCAATTTTAAAAAGTAAAAGATAGTAGGATTAATATCAATTGTGTCTATACTAGTTTCAAAATCAAGAACCTGCGTTGTGGTATACCAGGCAGAACAACGCCTGTGCAAGCTGCACGCAGCGTGGCAGCTGTTCATATTTCAGCTGCTCTATTTCCAATCAACTTGCTGCTAATGGCTTTGGAAAACAGCAAAATATGTGCCACTGTGCTGGACCCTGCCACAAATGTGGGAGATCCAGAAGAAGCTCCTGGCCCCTGCATTAGGCTTGGCTTAGCTCTGATTCTCATGGTCATTTCAGTGGTGAACCCACAGCTAGAAGAACTCTGCCCTGTTTCTCTGTCTGTTTTCTTCCCTCTGTCTCTGTGGCTCTGTCTTTTAAAAGAATTCGTTAGTCTTTAAAAAGAACACTAATGACTATGTGTATTTATCATGCTTATAGTTTCTTGATAGGAATGTATTAGTGAATCTACTTCAAAATTTTTCTACCGTCTCTCAATTTCCTGTAATACTAGCAAAATTATTTTAAGCCACAGCCGTAAATAAAAAATTAAAAATGCACAATGCCAGAAAATAGGTGAGATTATTACAAAGTTCCCCAAACAACTCTTTATTAACAGGATTTCATAGGAAGTAAAACATTTAGAATGTGACTTTTCACTGATTAGATCTCAATGGTACACTATTTTGTGGGGTTTGTTTAAAATCATTTTTCTAAAATAATAGAATTCTGATGGCTCAGTTCAAAAGGCAAGGTGTCTGTTCCATATAGATATATGGTGTGTTTCAAGTGACCTAACAATATTTTGTGGTTGATAAGCTTGTCAAATAAAACAATAGTAAACATTTTGGTTTGGCATGATATTAAGGTAATTGATATATTCAATACAGTAATTACTTATCTCTTGACAATTTTCTAAGCCAGTATCAAGTCCAGAATTCAGAAACCACTCTACAGTTTTCAAGTAAGAAGAATTCAGTGCAGAAAATCAGTCACCAAGTTGTAACATGGGCCTCAGAATCAAGTCAAAATGGGAATCTTCAGGTTATTTTAGCCTTGGACAAAAAGTCCAGCAAATCCTGCTATTTCTTTCATTAGGAAGAGTAAGGGCGTGACTGTCATGTGAGACTGTATTAGGATTTCAAAATCATCAATCTCTTCATTCCTATTGAAATTCTCCAGGTGCCAACCGAGTTGCAGAGTGCATTTTTGAGGCTGTTCTCTCTACACAACACAAAAACAAGCTCAGATGAAGAAAAAGCAAGCTGAGAGTCAATATATGCATACACAAACAGGATACACAATGATTTGTAATATCAAAATAAAGATAATTTACATGAACAAATGCTGTGACAGAGCAACATAAGCAGAAATTTGGGACAATTTTGCGCCATGTCAGAGTGCCTGGATTCGAATGACACCTCTGCATCTGATCAGCTATGCTTCTGTAGTGCAACCCAAGAGGTAACACTACAGCCCAAACACTAGCTTCCCCGTACCCCACCTGGGGAACCCTTGATGAAATTCATTACTTCAAGCTTTGGACTTTTCCAGACCCAGTTACTAGAATGTGAACCAGCAGATGGAATGCTCTCTCTCTCTCTCTTTGCTCATTGAATAAAATATGAAAAATATTTATGGGCTATTTGTAAACTATATAATATATTCATGTTTCTAATGGAAACATTTTTGTGACTTTTCCACATGTAAAGTATTTGCAAATACATACCAGGTTTTCCTTTACTTATTTCCTTCTTTTCCTCATTTTACAGCTTCCCATAGAGCAGATCCTTAACAAGCAGACACCCTTACCTAATAAACCAAAATTAAACACAAAATGACCCTTAGGAAGGAATCAACTTTCTTACAATTATTATGAAGAACATGTATCTTATCTAGGGTAAAATTAGTGCCATCACCCTTGCCCAGGATTTCATAATCTTACTCCTTTGGGGCATTTAATTTTTTTTATCCATTATCCATCGTCCATTAGTAATGCTGATTTTTTCCTCTTCTTTTGGTTCCTTACTATATACAAACATGTTAAATTTTCTTTTACTTTAAAAATTATTTTTGACCCAATGCAGCTATTAGTTCCTCTCCACTTTGCATTCAGATTAATGTATTGGAAGCTTTTCAAAGCCATATCTCTGCATTAGTTACCACTTTCCATTCTTCAAATTAGTCTAATTTAGTATTTATATTCAATATTGCAATGAGACCATTTAGAGATAAAATTCACCAATGACATACTTTCTCTTCTGCTTTGCTGTTCAGCGTGAGAATGTTGCCACAGTTGTTGGGACTGTGGCTCAATTTCTTGCTTTTGAAAATTACTTCTGGGGTTTGTTTTTCAAAGAGAAAAGAAACCTCTCTGTAGGAGCTCCAGCAAGGATTGTAGTCTCAAGTTTTTCTCCTGTTCGATTCACTCCTTAAAAATCTCTCATGTAGTACTTTTCAAGCAAAGTTTATATCACCTAGACTCAGACAAGTATATATAAAACCTGTATCTGAAACTGTATTCCTGGTGGGTAAGTTTCAAATGCCTGTATCAAATAGTCTTTGGTATGTAATGGACCTGCTTATCCAATGGATACGATTGCATCAAAAGTCTTAAATACATCTTGTTATTACATTTTTACAAATTGTTTCATCCGCATATGCATAAATTTTTTGAGCATATTGTGTCCTTTGCCTTGAAATGCCCCCTTCTGATCACTACAGTGGAAGGTTTCTGGCTTAGTAAATTTCTTTGTCCACCAAATTGTTTGCATGAAATTTTTTCTTGTGTGACAGGAATGCAGATTGCCTCTGTCCTTTGCATCAACTGTCTTGCAGCAACTTTGATGCCACGACTCAGATTCAATCCCAGTGTGACTCGGATTCAACTCCAGTGCAAGTGGGCTCCCGTTCAAATTCCTCCACAGCAAACACGGGTTGAGCTTGCTGGAAGGCTGAGTAACTTTCTCCCAGAAATACCAGTTTCATGTCAGCCTGTTAGAAATAGCACTGCTGCAATCCCTGGATTGAGACGGTTTTAATCTATCCTTCTCTCTTCATCCCATGTGAAAGATGGGAAAAGGCCCCGACATGACTGAGGACTCTGGCCAGGGCAATCCCTGGTGTTTCTTGAAGATTTCTTGTTTGGACCTCAGACTCCACACAGCCCATGTGGGCACTGGGCTCTGATGTACATGTTCTGCTTTGACCAGCACTATTGAGCCTGGGCCTGCTTAGGAATAAGGCCAATTGCCCAGTGACCTCATACTGTGTGTCAGACTCGAAAAAGTTACGTTTCTCAATGTAACCTCTATTCTTTTTGATCATTAAATGGATATCCACTTAATTAACAAAAATGGGTTTATAATTATCTAAATGTAAAATATAGATTAAACGTGATCCTTAAATGTAAAAGAGATTAAAAAACATTAAGCACAAGGTTTTTTTATTGATTCAGTCATGAGTCATTTATATTTATAATCAATTTCCTATCAAATCAATGGAAAAATTATAGTATCAAATCAATAAGAAAATGGAATATGCATAAAATAGTGAATATAGTATAATTTTTCTAATTCTGTGTCCCAGAAGATTTTAGGTTTTCTGAGGATGCTAAAGATTGTAGACAGAGCTCAAACACAGGCAAATTTAATAATTGTTCATTGTTTTGGGAAAACTAATTTTTGGACACACATTATGATCCTAGAGAGGAGAAGAGAGGGGAGGGGAGGGAATGTAAGGAGGGGAAAGGGAGAACCCAATGCCAACTAAATTATATCAAAAAACAATAAAAAGCATTTTAAAAATTAATAATTTTTTGAAAAAAATTTCAAACTTTCATTTTGGTAATGACATACAAAGTATCCAAAAAAAGTCATACCCAAGGAGCAAATAATAATGTGTGCATGAGATAAATTGTCTTTCTTCATCTCAATGAAACATTTAAGTATGCCAATGCACAGCGAGCACACATTTTAGATTTTAAAATCTGAATTTCTAACTTTGCTTAAGTATTTTTGAATGCTTTTGATTTCCAAAATTAAAAGAAAAATGTCGTTTGATTATTTTTAACTTCATTTTACTCAACATTTATATGATAAAATAAAAACATGATTTTTTAAATTCAAGTACAAAGTATGGTGTGTTTCACTACAGATTTTAGTTACTGACCTTAAAGTAATTATGGTACTTAGTTGAACATAATTTTCTTTTTAATTGCCTGAATAAATTACCTTGTTCCCACCACAATGCTTTTTGATTTCACTTTGCCTATTGTTTGTTCTCAAACCTGATGTCAACACTCTGAACACGCCTTTCAGTAGAAGCATTGCATTCCTTTGATGGAAATGAATAGTCTGGTGATTTTAATCTGTTTTCTGACAAGTGACACAATAGAAAATGACCATCACATTCTGGAGACCATTGTTTCTGTTTTTTGTTTCTTAGAAATGTCCAGAAATGATAACAGGAAGATTGAGAACTGTCTTTTAACAAATTCTGCAAAAAATATAAACTACATTTTGTTTTCAAAGAGTCAACTTGGCTTCATGATTAGAATTTAGGTACATCTATCAGTTTTATTCCATTTAGACAGTTTGACAAATAGGATGAATTTATGCTTTGTAATTAATGTAGAAGAATTTGTTTTAATGGTATTCCTTTACAAGATTATCTTTCTGGTTTCTTGTTATTACTGACACACATGTGCTACTTGCCAGACAAAACAAATACTATTGAGACAGTATAAGCTATGTATTAATAATATACTAATCATAACCTAATTAACAAGAGGAGAGAACAAGAACACATTTCAGCCCTTGAATGTACATTTCTTATCAAGCTGTTTATCATAAGTATTACTACTCAAACATGTTGAAGAGGCTGGTATTGTGAAGTATCATACAAAACTGCCGCCTGCAATGCCAGCCTCTCATGCGTAGTACTTTCAGTTTCAGGTGCTCTTCCAATAGCGCTTCCTTACAAAGCCTGGGACAAACAGAAGGAGAGGGCCCAACTGCTTAGACCTCCTGCTACTTAAGTGAAAAATGTGGAAGAAGCTCCTAGCTCTTGGATTCAGCTGGGCCAAGACTCAGCCTCTGTGGCCATCTGGGGAGTGAACCAGCAGATAGAATACTTCCCACTTCTTCATTGTCTACTAGTGATAGTGTCTTAAAATGTCTTGCTTATTTATTTGAAAGTTACATATAATAAATTTCTACTCTTTATGTCTTACCCTACAGATGGAACTTTAATTTCTGTGAAAAAAATTTACATTATTATATGTCTCTATTTTACACATAAATATACCAACTCTCAGACAGTTTGAAGGAATTGTTCCCCAACATGGAATGAAGTGATAAAAGTGAATACAAGTATCTTTTAAATGTTGCTTCATAATATATCTACTCAAGAAAACCTTTGCTGATATTTCTTAGTTGGGAAAGGCGTCATAACATTCTAACTTCTGTTGTGGTAATAACCACCCAAAAATGTTTCCTATATTTTTCCATAGTGCGAATAGATGGAAGTCTTAGCAGAAACTACAAATCTATATGAATGTCAACTACATGAATTTTAAATGATGATTGATTTATAAATTATTTGACTAAAAGTTTCAATATATAAAGTACTTATTGTAAAGAATCAGATTTTCTCTATCCCTTGTCTATATTTCAGGTCTATCGATTTATTCTCCCTACAAATAAGTCTGGAACACGCTCATCTGGTCTACCATTATTCTCAACATGCATCCATTACATTTTGAGTTTTGTCATACAACCCATTATAGAAGTCACCAGATAGTTCAACCAGCAGAAATACAATTTTGAAAATAAGACTCAAAATTACACTTTGAATCTTCAGGCTGAGATGAATTTTTGTTTGAAAGGAGTCACATGGACAGAGGTCATATTGAAGAGCACACCTCAGATGAGGAAAAACACAGACAAGACATAGAAAAATGGGAAGACTTTGAGTAGAAATAAAGAAGACATTCATTTTAGGAAGAAGCAGGATATGGGACACACACTGAAGCAAAAACTAGAAAGATGTGTATTGAAAACAGTAAAATAAAAACATTGAAGGGGATTTGGATTGCTCATCATATAGAAAGATCTAATTTTCATATATCAATTTCTGTCAGGAAGGGTCCCTTCTTTTTAACTAAATATATTTTTCCAAATCCCATATTTTTCAATCTTCTATGTTTCTATTCCAGCCACTCTTTGGTGTATTTCCATTTTTATTTAATTTAAAACAAAGTTACAGGTTATTTCACAAGTTATAATGTCATTAAATATTTAAAATTTTGTGGATTATTTTCTTATTGTTTTACCTATTAAATTCTCAGTATAGAAAATAAAAAGGACTACAAACACAATCAGGTATAAACCACAAAGATGTTTCATATCCGGCCTAGTGTTTCAAACTTGTTAAAACATGATGAATTTGTGTACACTTTTAAATTCAGAAGCAGAATGCAAGTTTAAAGAGTCCTTTGAGAGCACTGTAGAGATTGGATTGTGTATCGAAGGACATTAGACCCATGAAGTCTAATTAAATGCATATGATCAGAAAAACCTCTTAAATTGAGAGAAGGTGTAATAGAAAACAAGAAGCAGTATTAGTCACTATTTAAAACAGTAATACCAAATTTAATGGCTCGTTTAATATCAGAGATGAGAATATAAGAGGATACTAAGCCTTTTTATGCATCATCAAATGCATGCAAATATACTATTTATGGAACACTTAAATAAACCAATAAGGTTACATTTGACCAGAGAAAATAATCTAATAAAAGGAGAGAGAGAGACAAGAACTGTCCATACCTACTGTGATTTCAGAGCACAAAATCAAGATAACCTCTCTTCTGGATTATCATGTAGGTTCTGATCACATAAAAATGAATCAGAAATGACATCGTCAATATGTTGGTTTCAAAAGGATGAAAAGCCAGCCAGGAAAAACCACTGTTCCTGCTAGGACAGGAGGTGAACTGAGTAGGGTTGGCTCAAGAACCCCCTGGCAAGCGCAAAATCTGGCATTGGGAGGGGTTCTGATGGAGGAGCCTGGGCAACTCCTCTGGCAGGACACAGTCCCTGCAGGTAAGCGCAAGAAGCATGATAGGAAACAGCCCAGAATAGGCCATGGAAAGTTTCCCACTGGCATACATTCGGCATGGGTCAGGAGCAGACCAGGCTGAATCAGTTCATGTCAACCACTGGCAAATCCGATCGCCAGAACAGAGTGTGGGATGGGCCGGGTTTGGTTGCGACACAACCAGTACACATTATGGAATGCCAGGGCGTGGCTGCCTGTACTGGATGTGAATGCAGCACCCATCCAGCACACGTGAGATCCAGGAAGGAAGGGGCAGAGCTGGCAGGGGGATTAAGGGGCTGGTCCCCTCGCCGGTCAGCTACTCCCACTGGAGAGCGTGGGCTGGGATAGAGACAGACCCGACCAAGCAAGGCTATAACACCTGTGCGCTGCATGTGGACTAGATCAGGGCCGCAGCATCAGCTGGCAGAAGCTCGCACTGGGGATTAATTCTGTCGAGTCAAATCTCAGGACCACCTAAAGAGTGCATAAACCGGGACAGAGAGACCTGGGAGGGAAAAGTGGGTTCCCCCTTCTTGGGTCACTATTCCCATGGGAGGGCATGAAAACTAGGACGGGGGCTGGGATGGCTAGATAGAGAGGCACTCAACAACATCTGGGAGGGCTGGATGGTTGAGTTGGTTAGATAGAACTAAGCTTTAATACCCATTGACAAGTACCAGAGCCAAATGGGATGGGGGACAGACTGGTCTTCTGCTACACATACTGGCAAACCAGGGTAGGGGGCGGGCTTGGTGGGGGTTATTGTGGGTCGCCCCTACTAGGCTGCAGCTCCCACTGGGTGATGTAAGGGCCGAACCAGACTGGACTGCAACACCCATTGGTTCCAGTGCAACTCGGGACTGAAAACAGAACCAACCCAGCAATTGCAACCACCAGCTGATCGGGGTGATGGACTGTGCCGGGCCCTGTGCTTGCTAGAACATACAAGAAACTAGTCTGGGAATACCTCAAAGTATCTTTGGAGATCTCCCCAATCGAACTGCTGGACTCAGAACTCTAACCAAGAAAAGACAGAAGACAGAACAGGACAATCATTCATCTCAGCTATATGTTGGCAGCAAATTATGGGGCAAACGGAGACTTTATGATGGACCATATCAATTGGTGGACGACCTCATCGAGCGAAACTGGCAGCGATTCATAACTGCAGAACTATTAACACCACTCGAGCACATATCTCAGAGCATGCCCCACATCCGGGACTTAGGGTGGGCGGGAAACCGGGTGGGGCTTCTCCCTCAATATCCCCCTTTACCTCAGATACGTGATGGAAACAATATGGACATAATAGCATTACCCACTTTCCTATCCCCCTAAACCTTTTTTTTTCCTTCTGTTTCCTTTAACTGTAATTAACTATGTAAAGATTGTCAACAACAATATAATAAAAAGAAAAAAAATTAAAAAAAAAAAAAGAAAAACAAATCAAAGAGCAGATCATCAGCATGTAAGTAGGAATTTTGGTCTGCATTCCAAACAAGAGCAGCAGCTGAAGAAAAACTTTCCAACATTATTAATCTGCAGGTATTAGGGCAATGAGGTGAGGCATCCATAGACATGCTTAAAATAGCAAAGGAAATAATCCTGGCAGCCCCACTTCCCATCCAGTTCCCTGCTTGTGGCCTGGGAAAGCAGTTCAGGACAGCCTAAAGCCTTGGGACCCTGCACCCGCGTGGGAGACCTGGAGGAGGTTCCTGGAGGAGGTTCCTGGCTTCGATTAGCTCAGCTCTAGCCATTGCAATCACTTGGGGATTGAACCATCAATGGCAGACCTTCCTCTCTTTCTCTCTTCTTCTCTATATATCTAACTTTCCAACAAAAAATAAAAAAATCTTACGAGAGAGAGAGAGAAAGAAAGAATGAGAGAATTTTGGTTTGATACTCTGCTCTGGTTCCTGACTAGTTTTCTGTAGGTCCTGGGATGGAGCAGATGAAAGCTCACCTGCTTAGAGTCTCTGTCTGATGGACTCTCAAGTAAATAGAAAAAATAGAAACCTTATAACTCATGTCTCAGTTGTACTATGTAATTTCACTGGCTCACTTCCCAGATGGCTACAGTGCCTGGAGCTGAATCTATCTGAAGCCAGAGCTAGGATCCAGGAGCCTCCTCCAGATCCCCCACCTGAGTACAGAGACACAAGGGCTTGAGCTATCTTCTGCTGCTTTCAGAGCAGGGAGCTGAGTCAGATGTGGAAAAACCAGGATTTAGAATCTGGCCCCATGCTGTCTTATTTCTATGAAATCTGTAAAAAAATTCCTATGATGAATCTGATACTTCTCCACAGTATGATTTCTTTTTTTAATATAATGCCCATCTTTAACTCTCACATTTACCTTATATACAGAGACATGCTTTAAATGCATAGGTTGTGAATCTTCATTTGTGTTTATGCAATGCAATTCAAACAGTTTCAATAAGCCAAGAACAGGAGCTGCCATAAACAGAGGCTCTTCCAACAGCAAATAAAAATAATACGGCCACAAATCATTTATTAGACTTCCTATGAAGGTATTCAACTAGGCTCTCTTCTCTGTATCCTCAAGACATTCTTCCAAGAAAGGGAAATAATCATGTAGCTTCAGATATTTGTTAAACATTTTCTTCTAATGATATATTTTTACATTTGAGAAGTTGAGACTCTCCGATATTCATCTAAATGCCTAGCTTCCTATGAACAGAACTATTCAGTATGAGAAAAACAGTATTTTGACAGTGTCAATTACATTATAATATCAGTAGCTCCCAGCTGCTGCACATTTAAACTAAATAATTATGTCTGTGAGGTTAAAAACCCAACATGTTGTCTGAATCTCTCCATATATTGTTGGGCCTTTTTATGTATGAGATCCCTGTAAAAACTGTACCACATATAGGAAGTTACTTTCTTGGTATTTCTTAGCCCACTGGATTTTTTGAATAGTTACATGACATTTAATATTGCTATAAGAAACAGAATTGTGGGCTGGGGATGTATACATAGACATAGCCAGTTATGACCGTGTAGTAACTCATCCGTTGATTTTGGGAGGAAACATAGTTCTATAATCTTTCAACATGAGATGCTAAAGCTATCCAATCAATTCTATAATACCACAAAAACTACAAAACTCCAATTAGAAATGCATTTGTAAAAAATTTAAACAGAAGTTAGGGAGTGAGGGAAGCATGCTTACCCTTGCAAAATCCAGCAAAACAGATCAAATGACCTTACAGGGAAGACATTTAAATAAATCACTAAGAGTTAATGCTTCAAATTGGCTATATCTTTATTTAAGAAAACCATATGCAAATCTATAAGCCAGCCAATAAAATGTCATGATTAACTGTATCAAATGCTGCCAAAAGGTCCAAAAAAATTCTGAGAGACAACATCCCTTGTCGCAATCAAAAGGTAATTATTTTCTTTCAATACAGCAATCTCAGCACAATGATGAGGATGAAGTCCTGATTGAAATTGCTCAAATGAGTCAAATTGCATCATGTGTTAATGTAATTGATTACAACCTCCAACACTTTAAGCAGAGCCTAAATTAAAAAATGAATGATGATGGCGCACTTTATCCACCAGTAATGAAGCTTTCTTCAGCACTTCTGGTTCAGTATAAATTCATGGTCATTTGAAGAGCTGACCCACAGCCAAAAATAAAAAAAGAAACCGATTGTCTTTTTAATATCCATCAATGACATTATGAGTATCGATACCCGTGCACAAGACAGAGGGCTAACTCCTGCTGAGAATCTGTTTTTTATTCTGTGATAATCAATGTTTACTAATCCAGAGCAAAAAAGAGCTAAAAAATGAAAAGGAAAATTATAAATTTATGATCACTTCTGCGTATCTTCTTGAGAATGCTAATCATTTTAATCTAAATTATCAAAGTCAGGCGTTGTGCTCTTCTCAAATATTACATATTGATAATATGAAAAATGATATGTAGTTAAATTTTAACCACCCTCTTGTCCTTTTATGTCTACTACAGATTACAAAAGATAAGCATGGGGCCCCGCGCAATAACTCAATGTCTCAATCCTCACACTGAAAGAGCTGGGTTCCCAAATAGTATGGGTTCATGTCACAGCTGCTCCACTTCCGATCTGGCTCCCTGTTTATGGCCTGGGAAGATAGAAGAAGATGGCCCAATGCCTTGGGACCCTGGACCCATGTGAGAGAACTGGGTAAAGCTGCTGACTCTTGGCTCTTGGCTTTGGATCTGTTCAGCTCCCACCATTGTAAGCAAACGGTGTGTGAACCAGCAGATGGAACATCTTTCTGTGTTCTCTCCGTAAATCTGCCTTTCCAATAAAAATAAATAAATCCTTAAGGGAGAAAGACAGAGGAAGAATTTTATCTATAATTTTATTGGCTTTCTAGATATAAATGCATCTTCAGAACATTTCAAGGTAGACTGGAGGTAGGTGGCAGACACAACACAAGAATTTAGCAAACCATGTTGATTTACGATTTGTGCTTGCAATGCTACAAAAATAACGATAATATCTAACACTAGTGAGACCACTATTTTCTCCCAAAGAATCACTGCAATTTTATGTATAAGTACTTGTGATATGTCCATAAAAGTCTACTTTTCTCTGCACAATATCCTCTAGATATCACACTAGAAAACTAAAACATGGAGTATGGTTTCCAACAGCCCACACTGATTCAAGTATCAAAATTCACCTTAGAATTCAAATATTTTGGTTCAGAAGAATGCTATTGTTTAATCACACTGTGCCATTTTTTTCTTGTGTTTTCTAACATTTATGTGGTTGGTGACACTAACGAATACATTGAAACTCTTACACTACATCTCACTAATATTTAGTGTGCTTATATGGCAAAATAAACCACAACCATCCATTCTCCAAATATCTTGAAATCTTATCAGAACCCAAAACTACAAAACGTACAAATGCAATTACGCTTTTACATTTTCTATATGTTCATAACATTTAATGGCTTAATTCATTGTTACATCATATTGCATATAAAGTAAGGCAAGAAAGAATCAGGCTAAATGTAAATATAAATAAAGATCTTTCATAGTTTCTTCTTAAAAGGTCACAATTTCACACAAAGTTAACTACAAGGTTACTTTTTAAGTGTATTTGTTTTCTTATCAACTGAACTTTAATATGATTGAATAACCTAACAAGTAGCATCTAATGACAAAGAAAGTATACATAATTAAAATCCCACCTAGAGCAAAAGCTAATAAGTAACAAATGACTGGGACGCATTAAAGCCATGTTAAAAGGTGAGTAAGTAACCTTGAATGAAATAATAACATTCTAATGATTAAATTTCATTGACAGGTTTCCAAATCAGAAATCAATCACTGATGGTTTTAAATCAAGTGCTCCACTGTTCTATGACTGATTAAGAAATTCTAGCTTACTTTTTTTTTACAAGTAATTTCAAAACGAACAGCAATTACTTTACTTTTAATTTATTTCTCACACTGATGGCAGATGGTGTTATTTTAATTTTTGTTCATGTTCTGAGGCCCTGAATTCTAGTTTAGTCTCTTCTCAGTTGTAAAGCTGTTTATTAAAAGAAACTCTGAAATATGCAATGTTTTTAGTGAAGATGAATTAGAAGAATCATAGTAGAATTTTCATTCTACCATTTTCAAAGTAAAGTAGTGTGAAAATTAATCTGTTGAACATCTGATTTCTCCATGTAAATATCCCTGTAAATCATTTAAAGGAACAAATGCCTTAATTTGAATAATTATCCTCTTGTGCATAGAATAATTATTATTGTTTAGCATTTATTAATTTTTATTGGAAAGGCAGAATTACAGAAAGAAAGTCTTCCATTCACTGGTTCACTCTTCACATGGCCACAACCTCCAGAATTCAGCTGATCCGAAGCCAGGAGTCGGGTACTTTTTACGGGTCTCCCACCTGGGTGCAGGTTCCAAGGCTTGGAGCCATCCTCTACTATTTTCCCAGGCTACAGGAAGGGAGCTGGAAGAGAAGTGGAACAGCTGGAACATGAATCAGAACACATAAGGGATCCCGGAACATTCAAGGCAAGGATTTATCCATTGAGCTATTGCACCAGACAAAAATATTGTTTCCAATATTAACAGACCTCAATAGTACTCAAGAAACCATCAGGAGAAGGAAAAGGACCAGCACATGACATACGTTTTTAGAAGTATCAAATGATATTGTATCTCATACTCAATCCAACTTTTCAGTTTGCTAAGAAGTAAAAGTAAATAATCAACACATAAATGGCTTAGAAATTTGATGGAAAGGAATCCTGAAACACATACACACACACACAAACATACATATATATGAATGTACAATTTGAGAGATAAGATCTGCATATATACTGACATGCTAGAGAGGTATGGTATCTGTTTGAAAATGGCCAAAATAGTATATCAGAAAATGATGCTAAATATAAAATACCAAAAAATCTAGAGCAAATTTCTGTTTTAAAGAAAGTATTAATTTTTATTGGCAAAGCAGATTTACAGATTTAGGGAGAAGGATCTTCCTTCTGCTGGTTCACTCCCCAAGTGACCACAAAGCTGATCTGATCTGAAGGCGGGAGCCAGGAGCTTCTTCTGGGACTCCCATGTGGGTGCAGGGTCCCAAAACTTTGTGCCATCCTCGACTGCTTTCCCGGATCATAAGCAGAAAGCTGGATGGGAAGTGTAACACCTGGAATATGAACTGGCACCCACATGGGACCCTGGAGAAATGCAAGGCGCTAACTTTAGTCACTAGGCTATGGTGCAGAACCCTAGAGTAAGTTATTAATGTTGATCCTTAACCTTTTGACTATGAGAATGCATAAATAAATTTTAATCTGTTTTGATTTGTGAAATTAACAGGATACAGTCATATAGAATGTTGTTGGTGTCCACATTGATGTTCATCACTTGTTTTAGACAAGGCTTATGAGTTGTATTTATCATAAAAAATAAATTAATACATATACATTTATGATACATTTGTGTTTATTTAGTGTGTAGAATGGCAGACATGCACACACACATACATACAGAGAGAGAGGAAAGAAGGAAGGAAGCATAAGAGGAGGAGAGAGAGAAAGAAGAGACAGACAGACAGACAGACAGACATTCCATCCCCTGGCCCCCTCTCAAATTCTAGCAATAACCATGGCTGGGTTGGCCTCATCAGAAGCCCAAAGCTGAGAACTCTTTCTGGGTATTTGCGTAAATGGCAAGAATTCAAGCACTGGTTCCATCCTCTAGTGCTTTTGCTAGCACTCTCACAGGGAGCTGAATGCAAACCTTATGAGACAGAATGGAGACTGGAACTATGATAAGGGACACTGGCATCCCAAGCAGCAGCTTTATTCTTGTACTGCGATGACGTCCCTCAAAAAGCATGGTTTAACCAGACTCAACTAGGTCTTTCGAATGAGCTTCTAACCTAATTAATAAAAGAAAATTGATGAAGTAATTGATAAAAGTCACTTCACGTAGCTCATCTAAGTCAGTACTAGGTGCTTTATATATAATGATAATTTAATCATTAGTGGACATAGAAAAAAGCCTCTCACTACATTATAATACTCACCTCTTATAGACTACCTTTAATATTTCTCCCTTGAAGATATACCTGTAAATGTTTGAACTATCATTTTTCTTTGCCTTATAAATTTTATGATCACCCCTTTATTAATAATCACAAGGGTGTTCTACTGCTTACAAAACCACACAAAAGCATGCCTCTGTTTCTACATATCTTTCTTTCAATGGTTAATCTAAGCTGACTAATTATCCATCACTCTTCCAATAGCTTTTTGTATATGTTTTATAACAATATTGATAAAATATATTAATGCTTGTATAACCCATTTTTAAAATTTCTACTAGCATAATATCACACATAATGATTACTCTAATATACTCTAGATTCTAAACATATTATATAATATAATATGGAGTATAGTTCATGTAAATAAAAATATTAGTACATATTTTATTTGAGCATGCTTAATATTTTGAATTTTTTAAAGATTCATTTGCTCATTTATTTGGTAAAGCAGAGAGATACAGAGAAGGAGAAAAAGAAAGGAAGATCTTGCACCCACTGATTTATGTCCCAAGTGGCTGCAATGGCCTGTGCTGAGCTGATCTGAAACCAGGAGGCAGGAGCATCTTCCAGGTCTCCCACATGGTACAGGGTCCCAAGGCTTTGTGCCATCCTCTACTGCTTTCTCAGGGCATAAGCAGGGAGCTGGATGGGAAGCAGGGTGGCAGGAAATAGAACTGGCAACCATATGGGATGCTGGCACATGCAAGGCAAGGACTTTAACCACCAGTCTGCGGAGCCAGTGCTTTGAATTTTTATTCAGACAGAACAAACTGGAAATTTGGCTTTCTTCTCACCATATCCACCAGGCCTACTCACTCACCACAATCTGATGTCTGCATCAACATTACTTCTCGTTTAAGATTTATTTTTATTTATTTTAAAGTTAGAATCTAGAGAGAGGAGGACACATACAGAGAGAAAGAGAGGAGAGAGAGAGAGAATTTATCTGTTGATTCACTCCCCAAATGATCACGATAACCAAGGCTGTGCCAACATAACATAAGAAGCCTGAAAGTTTTTCCATGCCTTCCATGCGGTTACAGGTACCCAATTACTTGGGCCATCTTCTGCAGCATTCACAGCAAGCTGGATGAGAAGTGCAGCATCTGGGATTCAAACCCATGCACAAACGGATTGCCAGTATTGCAGGTAGGGATTTCACTTGCTCCCTATTAAAACCAGACTCAGGAATGTCACTTTTACGCACGGCCCTTCTCTATCAGTACTTCCTATCTATTGTCTACGTTGCGCTCTTCCGCCCCTGTGTGCTTCAGTCATGCTGTTTATTGTTTGTCTTTCTAAAAGGAAATGAACCTTTCCTGAGATCATGGAGGCTCATAGGTTTTATTTGCAACTGTAGTTTCTTTGCTAGATGATCTTCTACAGATGTAACACACAAACACTTCTTCAAGTTGAGTAAATGAATAATATCAAAGATAAAGTCAGAGAAAAAGATGATGAAAATTAAAGAAAATACCACTGCATATGTCAACACAATTGCAATATAGACAGATATTCTGTGAGTTGATTAAATAAATGTTGTGTTGATTCTAAAATTAGGAGAGGTCTTATTTGCATGCCAGCTAATAATAACAAACAAAATAATAATAAGACATACATACTATGGATAATTAGCACTAACATAAAGGCATCAAAATGAAAATTCTTTTATAAATTTGAAATATAAACAATGCACACATCCAAAGTATGCCCATATGGGGCATACAAAATTATTCATTAGTTATTGTGTATACATTGATCACTTTCTAGTATGATACCAGCGTATCTGTCTCTTTGCACTCATATCATGAGCATGTGTGTCTTCCAGTCCAGCTTATTCTTAACCAGAACTAATACACAGTGAATCAATCTTAACAGCAATAATAACAGCATTGTTAAGAAACACTTGTTGGGGCCCAGCGCAATAGCCTAGAGGCTAAAATCCTTACCTTGAAAGTGCCTGGATTACATACAGTTGCTGGATCTTATCCTAGCTGCTCTGCTTCCAATCCAGCTCTCTGCCTGCAGTCTGGAAAAGCATTGGAGGACAACCCAAAGCCTTGGGACCCAGATCCCGTGTGGGAGACTCAGAAGAAGCTCCTGGTTCCTGGCTTCAGATCAGTGCAGCTTTGGCTGTTGCAGCCATTTGAGGAATAATTAAATGGACAGAAGCTCCTCCTCTCTTTCTTCCTCTTTTTCCAATAAAAATAAAGAAATCTTTAAAGAAACAAGCAAAAACCACTTGTTAACAGCATGATTTACAAGCATGGAAGAAGCGCTCATTTATTATATAATGTTGTCAATATTGTTGATAAGATTTGATTTCTGGAGTCATTACCTTTTTTTTTTTCCTATCTGACAAGATGGGGTTTTTGGAACATTCCATGAGTAGAATTTCAATGATACATCATTAATTAACTATCCTCAATTGTATTTGGCAGACTATAGAAATAACATCTAAATGGAAATAAAAAGTCGTTTCCAAGTGGAGATGTAAGATTCCTAAGGGGCTAGTGCTGGGTGAATCTTGTTTTGTTTGATTAAGATGGTCCTGAGTGTGGCATTCTAGCATTTAGAGCACAGCTAAAGCCATTACTAAATAAGCTGCTCGAAACCTGGAGTACAATGACTGCACTGTAAACTTGTTGAAAATTATTAAAAATGCATTTACATTATTCTGTAAGTGGAATGAAACATAATTTAAAATATAAAATGCTAAAAATGATATTTTTGAGGAAAAATCCTCCTATTAGTATCATTTAAAGAAATAAATATTTTGACATTGGGGAAGCTACTTTTAAGGAAAACAAAATATAAAACATTAGAAGCAACCTTTTATGCTGTGGTTGTAAAAAAAAGTCAGTTGCCAAAGAATCCTTGCGTAAGTGATATTATTTAACCTAAAAAAATGTGGTATGTGTGATATCAATCTGTTTGTACTTATTCAAATTATAAATCAAGCTATTTTTAGAGTCTGATAGAACAGAAATTGCAGTGATCATGGAAAAGAAAATAATTAGAGTACATCAGTGTTGATTCAAAAGGATAGGAAATCAACAACAACAACAACAAAACCAGAATGCAATGAGAGGTGCATAATACCATTACTGTACCTAAATTTATTTTTGTTTCCTTTTTCCTTTGCTAGCTTAGGAGGAACATCATTAGAGGAATTCTGTAATTGTGCTTGTGTTAACTTCTTTAGTCCTTTTTTGATTTTTGATGTTATAGCCTACCCTACAGTTGATAGAGAAGGATTATCTGTTCTGTGCTTTGAACCTGAGGCTTCAGGAACGCTATCAGTGCTATGGTGTGTTTGTGCATTTTGGTATGTTCTCTGTGTATGTATGAGCCCATGTATAACTGTGTCTGTTTTCTATTATGAAAATAATTAGCATACACCTGTAATTGGGAATTCGTAGTATTTGTAGGTTAAAATAGTAAAAGCCAAATCTACACCACGCATGTAATCATTCAGTGCATGGACTGACCATTGTGCTTGTTCTATCACGCACACAGGAGGACACCACCTCCTAATACACCCTTCTGTTTTGTGCTTCACATGGGTGAGAATCAGTGATATACAAAAATTCAAAATCAAAGACCAGTAAGGGGTCTAGCCCAAGTGAATTTTCATAAACCTTTGCAAAGAGGTGATGAAAAGAGTTTTGCAATTACTTATGTACATTCAGATATCTTAAAAAAACATTTGAAAGATTTCATAATGGGATGTACTCTGGTTTCATTTTGTTATATATAATTTCAACATTGTATACTAATGTTTTCATTTTTAACAGAAAAATGCTACAATAATGATCTTGTATACATAGCTTGGAAATTTTCACTAAGGATACTTATCTAGATGTTTTATAATACTATCAAAGTACAGAACAATTTTAGGCATTAAGAGTTTACAGAAAAGCTGAAAAAATGGTTTCTATACTTTGTGGCTTACTAAATAAATGCAATATTGCGTTATCATGTTTAATTTTATTCTTCCTATGTCAATGAAACAGTTTATGGTCAGCTTGATTTAAAAAAAAAAGTTAGTAGAGGGCCCGGTGATGTGGCCTAGCGGCTAGGGTCCTCACCTTCAACGTGCCGGGATCCCATATGGGTGCCGGTTCTGATCCCGGCAGATCCACTTCCCATCCAGCTCCCTGCTTGTGGCCTGGGAAAGCAGTTGAGGACGGCCCAATGCATTGGGACCCTGCACCCGCGTGGGAGACCTGGAAGAGGTTCCTGGTTCCTGGCTTTGGATTGGCGCAACACCGGCCGTTGCGCTCACTTAGGGAGTGAATCATGGGACAAAAGATCTTTCTCCCTGTCTCTCCTCCTCTCTGTATATCTGACTTTGTAATAAAAATAAATAAAACTTTAAAAAAAGTTAGTAGAATTACAGATACATTGAGCAAGAACAATTGTTTAAGAAAACACCACTGAACATTAACACTGTATTCCATCACCTAGAAATTCTGTTATTGTTCTCAATCTTAAATACAGCCTGATATAGATTGTTAGAATAAATACTAATTCAAGCATCACCAACTTCAGATTTTAAAAAAATAAAGTTTATGTCTTTTAGAATTAGATGTAATTTCATATAATACATGTAAAAGGGAATTTATTGTGAAAATGAAAATACAGCATTTCCTTTGTGTAATTTCTGAATATTAGAAGACAAATCTAATTTTTACTTAATTTGTCATGTGCAAATCCAATGCACTAATAGAAAAAGAAAGTGGCCTAATCAAATGCAAATAATTCTCATGCCTGAAATAATTGCTAAAACTTAGAATATGCATTAAAGCTTCAAAGTTACCTGATTTAATTTGTTTGAAAGTAATTTAAAATGCCTGTGCTGCTATATAGGGTGACAGAACAGGATGCTATGTTTAACTTTATTTTTGTCCTTAAAAATATCTAACCAAATGACACCTTTGCTGTATCGTTCTGTTGCTGATTTCTGCGGCTCACAGCTGGGCTTACCATTCCCATTTTATTCCTGGTTTTTTATTTTTTTATTATTCAGAGAAATTTAATGTTCCTACTGACTGTGTTATTAATGTACGAAATTACTTAGTACCTTGGGAGGATGTACATCTGGTTCAGCTTTTGAAGTGTTTCAGTTAAACTCAATTACAGGTAGCAGTTTTACGTGCATGTGTAACTTCTCTGTAAAAACACATACAAAGGCAACTGTGAAGTTAATAGAAAGTAACCAGACCATAAAACATACGGTCAACATGATTTTAAATACTTTGCAGAGGAGTGCAAATGTAAAGTATGTCAGATTTCTTTAGCAGCTTATAAGAAAAATGGCATGCTTCTCACCATTTTTATATGGGAAGTAAGAAAACTCCCTTTTTGTGAGAACTGATGTTTCAAATAATAGAATTTCAATGAATTTATGTTTTCTCTGGAAAAATATTTTAAGGACACTTAGAAAAGCCTACTTCATTGTAATCAGGTTTTAAAAGCTTCATCAAAGCACAAATGTGCAGTTGCTTCTGAATTTTCTGACATGTATTATAAATTCTACCTCAAGAACAAACTTGAAAATATGAAAGAATGGATCTGTCACAGGCAGCACGAGCTAAGTAACACTGCCCTGACAGCCCCAAGAGGCTTCAGGTTTCTCAGACAGGCTAAGTAACTTGCTCAAGGTCACTCTACCCTTCTCTGCCAAACAAGACTGCACATCAAAGTCAATTTCAGTTCCAGGTACCTTAGTCCACCCACTGTGTCATGTTGTTTTCCATATATTGAAAGAGAGAATCACACTAGAAATTGGTTAATGAATGAATAAAATAGGATTTGAAATTAAGAGTATAAGTATTCTTTTTTATATAAGAGATAAACTATGTTTACATCTGAAACATGACTTTCAGTTTTTTTTATATTTTTTTATTTTATTAATTAAGCTCTCATGATTGCATTGTTTAGCTTTTTTCCCCTAAGGCAACTATGTGTAGTTGTTTTAAGTAGATTTTCAAATGTTCTGTCAGTTTCTATTCCCCATGTAGCGTGGCGCATTGCCAAAAGCACCCTTTCTTAATGGAGTTTATTTAGCTCAGAATCTGTTATCAGCTCATTGAAGTCTGTTATACACAAAATACCCAAATTGTTTTTTTTTTCTTTTTCTTGATCTGAAAATGCATGGTATTCCCTATATTGAACTCCATATTCAAATACGTGATGGATTTATACTATTATTTCAACTCCACCACAACTCAAAACCAATGGATGAGATATCCCTTTATTTATAAACATGAGTTTTGCATCAAAATATTTTATCTAAATGCTAGATGATATGACTGATAGAAAACAGTATTCAGCACTGTATTCATGTTGTATGTTGACAACAAAAATTGTTACTAGTTATATTTGAGAAATTGTTACACATTAATTAAAAGTATGCTGTTAATTCCATGTATTTGACAACTATCAAATTCACAAAGTGCATTACAACATGTATATTTGCTATGTAAGCAAGTATTTGCAGTGAAAACACATGTTTTTATGTGTTTTATTTGGAAATACTCACACATATATGCATTGAAGACTGTGTGGTGTGTTTAGAAAAACCAAGGCAAAACACAATTAACAGTACAAGAGTGCCACCTTCTGGATTTAGCATTTTCTGGTACCAAAACATTTATTATTATTAATGATATTCCCTGTTAACTTTCCTAGTTAATTGTTCCACTGCCGTTTATTTAATGCTTTCTTTGTTTTGTTTTGTTTTGTCTTATAGATTTGTTTGTTTATTTGAAAAGCAGAATAACACAGAGAGAAAAAACAGAAATTCCATCTACTGATTCCGTCCTTAAATGATCACAATAGCCAGGTTGGGTCAATTCAAATCTAGATCAAGGAGCTCCATTAAAGTTTCCAACACGGCTGGCAGAATCCTACTTGCTTGGTGCTGCTGCCCAGGGTGTCACCATGGGACTGGATCTGAAGCAAGGCAGCTGAAGTTGCTCTGAAATGCCAGTTTCACAAGTGGTGGCTGGACCTGAATGGTCCATATGTAATACTTTTTCTGGAGTTTGTGTATCCAGAGGATTCCTAAATATTATACATTGCAGATTTTGCTTCAGCTTTAGCAATTTGTATATCAATAATATACATAAGGAGAAATCAAAATTACACAAGACAATGAAATCATATTTACAAGGAAGTAATTTAAACCATTATTTTTATTACCAAAATAGTTTTTATATAATTGTTAAATATAATGCCCCATAAACCAATGTAGAATATAAAGGTAAACATGTTTGTGATAGATGTTTACTGATGTCATATCATGAAATTATATAACACTTCCTTGTCAAAAGTAATAAAATCACATACATATTATCAGGAGTAATTAACATTATATGAAATAAATAAACATGACTCAGTTGTACACGATTTGAATACACTTTTTCAAATAGTCTTAATTTTACATAGAGAGAAGAGACAGAGAAAGAAATCTTCCTTACCCTGGGCCACTCCCCAGATGGCTACAATTGTTGCATTTCCCATGTGGTCAAGGGGATCAGGAACTTCAGCCCTCCTCTGCTGCTTCCCCAGGCCATGAGCAGTGAGCTCTATTGGGAGTGAAGCAGCAAGGACATGAACGGGCCCCCTATGGGATATTACTTCTGCAAAATGTGCTATCAATGCAGTCTCACCGCCTTCAGCTTTGGGCACCAGACTCCACTGTTGCATCATGGTCTTCTTCATTACAAATTCATTGTTCTACTATCAGAAATTCTCTGAATTTGAAATTTGATAAAACATGTCTAGCAGTGGAATAATTCATTCAGACGGGTGACAATGTATTAACTTTGATTACTAGAATTGATTTTTTTTCTTGTTAAAGAAATGTCAAGTCATTGAGGAAAAACATGACTGATCATAGTGTTAAAGGCCATGTGCCTTAATACCTTTCCTTTTGTCCATCTTATCTCCATCATTTTTTTCTTTGTTTTTGTGTATGTGCATGTACAAAAATGCGTTTAGCCTGTAATAATTATACCTTATTTAAATAAGTCTAATTTGCATGAGAATGACATTTAACTTGCCTATGAGTATCAGAAGTATGTATAAGGTTCTTAAATACATCAGAAAAGATAAGATATTTTTTGCAGTAGATAATATGTTACAGCATAATGTCAATGTTCTTAGGGACTGTAATATTAATGCTAATTTTATGTAACCTATTTTCTGCAGGTCTTTTAAGAAACTTCTAAGTCACTTTTCTCTAGAGAAGGATTGAGAGTTCAAGAATCATGATACCTCTCCATTATTTGTGTAAAATTGTGCTAAGACATTATATTAAACACGAAATAATATTTTTGTCCTGATTCCTTGCCCTTCAAAAATTATTCAATCACTTTAGAATCCTCAAAAGATAACTTCTCAAGCATATTCAACTAATGGGAATATGGAGTGTATTGAAACAAAATGAAAGTGAATAATGAAACAATTCATTATAATAGAAGAGGATTTTAAATGCTTATGACTTAGTGATCTTCATGTAATTCATAAAATCAGAGCATTGTGGAAGTTAATTCTCCTATCCTATTAATATAGTGTCCTGTTAATATATCTGAGGCTCCCAAACTTGCTTCTGTCAGACAGTATTCAATAAAATTCTGTCTTAAAGATAAAATAAGTTCTATTTGTACACCCAAGGTATGAACTATTATAATACAGAACAGTGCATATTTGTATAAAATGTTGTGAGTTCTTGACATTAATAAACATCAAATTCAAAAGTTTATCACGATATACTTTAAATGTAAGCATAACAACTGTGAAAGTACCTGGAAATTAAGTATGTTGTTAAATTTAAAACAAAGACTGGCTTTGTAATGCGGGCAGTTAGCCCATGTTTACAAGGATGATATTCCATAACAGAGGCCAACTTGAGTAGTGGTTACTATACTGCTGATGAAACTTCCTGCTAACGTGCCTAGAAAACAAACAATGGTTCGAGTATTTGGGTAGCTGCCACCAGTATGGGAGACCAGGATGGAATCACTGTCTCCTAAGTTGAGTTTCACCAACAAAGACTTGTAGTCATTTTGGTGTAAATTAGTGAATAGAAGTCTCTCTCTCTCTCTCTCTCTCTCTCTCTCTCTCTCTCTCACACACACACACACACACACACACGCAGCTTTCAAATTAAATAATTTAAAAAATGAAAAAAATCAGCAATTTTTTGGAATAACTTGTTAGGTTTATTTCTGCAGATTTGAGCAAAGATCAATATTAGGGGCCAGCACAATGGCCTCTAATACTTCACCCTGTACTGCCACCATCCCACATGGGCACTGGCTTCTGTCCTAGCTGCTTCATTTTGACCCAACATTCTGTTGGTATCCAAGGAAAGCAATAAAGCATGGCTCACCCACGTGGGAGACCCAGAAGAACTGGTTCCAGCTTTAGATTCTCTTAGTTCTGGCCATTGCAGCCATTTGGGGAGCAAACCAACGGATAGAAAAGTTCCTATAAAAGCTGCTTTTCCAATAAAAAGAAATTAATCTTTAAAGCAAAAAAGATCAGTATCACTTGGAGCTTCTTTCACAACTCCATATATTTAAAAGTCAGCATGGTGCAGAGCTAATCTGCTAAATAAGATCTTTACATTGTGAGCGAACTGAGGAAACTGAGGAAAAAACAAGTATACATTAGCATGTCCAATTAATAGGCTCACTGCAGTACTGATAGCAATGCTAAGCATTTTTAAGACTGATGTTTGTGTATTTTGAATGTTCAGACTCACCTAGAGAATTCTCCTGGTGTCTGAGGGTTTTAGAACTCCCTTAATAAGAGTTTCTTCCCTGGAAGGGAAATTTGAGTATATACACTTGGTGCTGGGATCAAGGGAATTCTCAAAGAAGAGGTGGACCAGACACTACAGCCTGACACAAGTTGTGCAATTACCCTCTATTAGAAATTTCAGATTCTTGCCAGGAAGTTAAAAAGAAGACATAATGCTGGAAGAATTCCCAAATAACTAAAAGGATATTATCATTGCAATCTCAATAAATTACTGGAAGCCCCATGCACAGCTTTGTAAATATACTTTAAGATTTTTGAAAGAAACTTACTTATCCCAGTTAAATGTGCTGACCTTTTTATTAGTCAAAACGCATGGAAACCTATTTGCCTTTGGAATGATGGAGCCAATCACCACGGCAACAAAAACTCAATGGCTCCATAAAACCATGCTGTTGGGAAGCAGAAGAGGAGGGAGTGACAGATACTGACATGTGATTCAAGTGAGTAATCATCCGGACATGTGGGAGATGCCTGGAGAATTTCTATTTGTCCAGACTGCTGTGGTTGGTACTGAGCCAACAACAACACATGGCTGTAGTTATCTTTATTGTGAGTCTTGAATGATCTAGAAAAAAAATCAGATAAAACAAAACCACAGAAAATTTAAACAGTTTGTGTTATTTGACAAATGTGATCAGTCCTCCAGAATATCATTCAATTGTTTTCAAATTACTGGAATAATACTAGAGCAGTTCAGTTTTCTCTGCTTCCTGTCACTCGGACAAAAGAAGAAAGATCTCCCAATAGGGATGAAGATTAGAGCTACAAACAATGCAGGAACCACTTTCTTTAATGAGGGTACATGGTCTCCTAGGAAAGTGAAATCAGATTTCTGACTTCAAATTCTCAGAAAATTCAATATTTATGTGCTAACCACTTTCTTAGTTACCTATGCCAGCACCATATTCTGGGAAAGCAGATAAACAACAAGGAAAACCAATACTAGATAACTTTCTCACATATCTACACTAACATTTTTCACATAAAAATGAGACAAACTAAATATGAAATTGGACTTCTAAAGTTTAAGAAACAAGGTATGTGTATTGATTTTTAAAACTACATTTTTAAAGATCACAGGAATATAACTATTCTACATATTTATGTTGTACGATGTGATAGTACATGTTTTAGTACAAATATGAATGACATAATATCCAATGTAGGTAACCATATTTATCTCTTCATTTGATTAAAGTTTTGTTTTTATTAAGACTCCAAAGCTGAAAACAGTAGGGATGATCCCCATAATAGAATCTTGATGAGCTTCAGCAATCTGACTAGTAGTACATATCCAAGGGAAACAAATTTGACATTTTTCGTTCATGTTGCTTAGCTATTCATAATAGCAAAGAAATGAAACCAATTTAAGTGCCAACTAGTTGATGAATGAATAGAGAAAATGGTGCACACATATACAGTGGAATATTTAGCCACGTAAAGGATTTAATCTTATTCTCAGCATGGACGAAAATTAAAGTGTTATGTCTAAGGGGAAAAGCCAAAAAAATAGAAACAAATAATGTATGATGTTAGTCACATGGATTCTAAAATGTCTTATACTTTTAACACTTTAACTGTAGTAAGAACTACTGCTTCTCATAAATCAACAAAAAAGGTTTCAGAGGTGTTTCAAATGTCTGGACCTCACCTGGCTTTCCATGTATATGAGTACATAGCAAAAACAAGGAGTTGACGAGAAGGAGTGCACAAAAACAGCAACATAGTGATTCAGAAGATCAAGCCCTCATCGCTGCAGAAAACAGCTGGTGCTACTCAATCTGGATCCTTGGGTTTTTGCATTTGTTTGTTTGTTTGTTTGTTTTTTCTTTAGAGTTGTTTAATCTTTATTGGAAATGCAGATATATAGAGAGAGGAAGCGAGACAGAAAGAAAGGTCTTTCATCTTGTGTTTCAGGTCCCAAGCAGTCGCAAAGGCCAGAGTGCAGGATGCCAAGTCGTTGGACCATCCTTGACTGCTTTCTCAGGATAAAAGCAGGGAGCTGGATGGGAAATGAAGCAACCAGGACACAAACTGGCGCCCATATGGGATCCTGCAGAATGCAAGGCAAGATCCTTAGCCACTAAGCTACTGCACTAGGCCCCCATTCTGAATTTTTTATAGGTTCTGATTGTACATTAGAACTCTCAAAGTAGGGAATTCAGTGTAAGCGTTCCTAAGCCTGGGATCTTTCAAGCATTTAAGCATTATATAAATGTTGAACACAGTCACATTGTTCTGTTTCATTTTCTGCTGCTATCCCTATCATTCTTGAGCTTCAAAGTCTGAAATGAGAAGGCTACACCTGGTGAGGGCCTCATGCTATGTCACACCATGGCAGAAAACCACAAGTGAAAGTGAACATATATATATGAAACAGACAAAATCCACTATGATGCTAACTAACCCAAAGCGGGAGCCTGTGAGATGTCACTCTTTGTAAGAGATGATTCTTCTTGACTCTGTCTGAGGATTTCCCTACTTATCAAAACTGCTACATGGAGAGCAAACCTCAACATGAGTCTTACTGAAGACAAAACTTGGGGGAATCCCAGAGTCTATGAAAATGTGTCACACAATGCAATGTAATAAAAAAAAAACAAAAACACAATTTCAAAGGGAATAGGACATGCTCCGGAAAGTATTTGGAAAAACTGAAACAGGCTTAACTGTAAGGATATACTGACCTTTGCGTAACAGTGCAGTAGCTTAATCTTTGGCTCTTCACAGAGGCATCCATATTGGAATGACTGTTAGATTCCTGGCATTATTTCATACATGCATTTGTAAAAATCTGATGATACATTCTATCCCATCCCCTCTCCCTTGCTCCACTCTACACTCCTCCTTCCTTTTGGAATCTTCTTTTAACCTTGGCAATAATACACTTTCAATTACTTTATAATTACAAGCTTAATCCTCCTTTAGATGAAGAATTCAACAAGTAGTAAGTACATAGATCACCGTTCTTCAAGCATATAGTCAAGAATTTTAAACATTAATCAAGGCTCATAATTTCATCTTCACTCACAAACATTATATTTTGTAATATATTTTTAACAATAACCATTTTACTACATTTTGAATTATGCAATTGTTTTAAGAACTATAGCAATTTACTTGTGAATATATTAAGTGCTGCTACAATTTTTTTCAAAAATACAAAGAATTGTGCTGCTTTCCATTAAGTTTAACTTTTTAGAAATATTTATTACTTTAATTTTTAAAGATTGTATTTTTCTATAACTTTGCCTTTCAGATAAGCAATCTTTAAAAATTAATGTAATAAATATTTCAAAAAAGTGAAAGATTCTTTCATTTATTTGTTCAGTCCTCAAATGAATACAATGGCCAAAGCTGGATTGATGTGGCTTCTTTTGAGCTTCTCACAGGGTTATAGGAGCTCAAATATTTGGACTTTCCTTCATTACTTCCCCAAGCCTATTACATGAGAGTTGGATTGGCAAGTGGAGCAGCTGGAACTCAAGTATCTATATGGGATGCTGTCATTATGAGTCACATTTTATCCTCTGCACCACAGCTCAGGTCCCTATTAATTTGTTTGAAAGGCAGAGAAAGGGAGAGATTAAAGAAAGAGGGGAGAGATACTCCATTTGTTGGCTCACATCTCAATGACTGATGACTATAACACATATGAATAACCCCGAATAGTCATCTGTATTTCCAACGTGTGTCACAGTCACATAGTATCTGAGTTTGTGTCTACTGCCATCCCGAACACATTTACTTGGGTCTGGATTCAGACTCAAGCACACCCCACGAAGGATTCCAGCATCACAACCTGGGGCTTAATCTGTAACACCATCCTGCTGGTGCCCATTTGTATAACTTTATACCACATTTTGAAATTAAAACATGGCAAAAATACAGTGTTCAAAGTCTTTAATGATGATACTCTGATAGTACTCACAGTCTCCATGTATTAAAAGGGATTTTTTTTTTTGCATGCAAAATAGTGAAACATTTAGCCCCAAACTGTCTTTGATGATGTGGAAATCTTAATCTGAATTATATCAAGAGACAGTCCTCAGGTGACTTCTGGTATTTAACTGCCTATTGAAACATGGAAATTTGGGTAATCAAAAAGTTTCAATGTGGCCATGTTCTGTGATGCCCATTCTTCAACTGGAAAGAAGCAAAAGGAGGCATCACACTTACGCCTGTTGAATTTTAAAGTCCACTGCAAAACACATATTCTCAGTGTCATGGGGTGTGAGCTGCCAGATCTGTCTTTGAAGAACACAGTATCCGCTGTGCCAGTGCTACATTTGTTTTCAGTGTTCCACCTATGAGTATCGTGTCAGATGATTTCTGTAACTACTATGTCACAGCTTCTATTCATCATTATGAAATCAGTGATATAATTTGTATATCATATTGATTGAAGGTTCCTCTAACGTCACTTTAGTGTGCCCTCCAAAGGTAACAGTAGCATAGAGTGTGAAATGAATAGTAGTAACAATAACACTTATTTATTCATCATGAAATACACTTTGTATGTCCTTTCTGAGATCAAGTCATACTCAACTATATTGTCCTGCATAGCTAATCAGATACCCTTGAAAAGGAAAAATTAAAGGGAAATAAACAGAATAATTCCTCTGATTTATTGAATGTTACTGATGCCAGGGGAAAAAATGCATTAACTCAAAAATAAGGAAGATGACACGAATGTAATATGTGTATTTTGTTTTAAATTATAAAAATCAACCTGAAAATGTTGCATCTAATTTAAAATATTTTTGCTTATCATTTCGACAAAATATCTGTTTTGTTGTTGTTGTTGTTATTGTTGTTGTTTACTCTCCATATGGCCACAATGCTTGAAGCTGAGCTGATATGAGGCCAGGAGCATCTTCTGGGTCTCCAACACAGGTTCTGGGGCCAAGGTCTTGATTCATCCTCTACTGACTTCCTAGGCCACAAACAGGGAGCTGGATGGGAAGTGGAGGGATATGAACTGGAGCTCATATGGAAATTCAGCAGATGTGAGGGGAGAATTTAGCCACTAAACTATCACACCAGATCTGACAAAATATCCATTTTTCAGTTTTGTGCTTATTTAAGAAAGGATGGTAGTTATCGCTTAATGAAAAGAAATTTGAATTAGGGAATCTTATTACATAGTCTTCTTTATTTTGAATCCTTTAAAGCGCTTTTTATTAAAATGAATCCCATAGAAATTCATTTTTGCTCTAAGGAAGTATCTATAAAATATTCCACTTAGTGTATATAGGAGAAAACAATTATTTTCCCCATAGGCATATATCATCTTTTGCATATTACTTAGTTAATCATATAAAATTTATACTGAAATGAACATAAATAATCATTAGAATAATACAATTCATTGTTAGGAAGCATATAAGTTTAATGTAGCCCAATAAGAAATAATGTAAGAGATTGTTTAATCTGTCATGAATGTTACTTTGGACTAAATTATGCATGCTTCTCCTATCACGTCCTTTCAGCAATCTAATAATACGAATAGAGCAAATTTTACACTGCATTTCCAAGGAAATCACTTATCATATGAGAAATGTATTCCCCCTTTCAAACAAATATATTTCCAAGTATGCTTACTCCACTATCATAGCTTTCTTAAACTAAGCCATAGCTGTAATGCATCACTCAAGAATTAAAGAACAGTCTGGATTTTTTTTTCTCCAGCTGCAGTCACATGAATCATTCGTTACCAACTCAAAGTCATGTCTTCATTTAGCATCTGCTAAATTGGTTAGCCTAACATCCGTCAGTCTTGTCCATATTTTTCTGACAGTCCAGCTAGATAGTCCAGAAAAGACATATGGGACTATTTTGCCTCAGAATAATACTGCAATCGCTGCAAAATCCATTTTCTAGAAATAAATGTACACAGATATTACTTATTATGAAGTAAATCCTCAAAATAGTGTTTCTGATTCAAAATCAAACTCTTACAAGCAAGTCAGAAGCTCCCATAGAGGAGCTGTTACTTACAACACTAACATTGTACATATGTGTGTTAGTTCACACCCCAATCTGCTTCTCATTCAGCTTGTCCTGATTCATCTGGGAGACAGTGGAAGATACATCGAGGGTTTGGTCCCCTGCTGTGGTGCTACAACCTGCACAGGTTTAACAAAGGTTTGAAAAAGGGACACTGGGTAATGAGAAAAGAAATGGAAATAACAAGGTTTTCAAACTGGGCTGTCATAGGGTTCCTCATAGGGAAGGAAGAATAACTCAATGTCCGTCTCATCAGATTTTATTGATTTCGAAAACTATTTTATATCAACCTAATTTGTCTGTGAGTCATTTGCTGACTAATCATTGCCCCAGCCAGGAGACCTTCAGGCGGATCAGCTTTTCCCAGAGAGAGCAGAACACGTGCTGAATTAACCAAGGGAGGTGTACTGCCTGAGGTTCTGACCTGCCAACCACAGACCTTGCCAGTGCGGGACTATTTTCATAGCTTTCATTCTCAGGCACATGGTCGATTGGTCTCGGTCTTTGGATGCCCATGTCTTTTCCTAACGACTTCCGATATCTAAACTTGCTGTCTTAGAACAACATTCTTCATCTGAGACCTTGAGCTTTTGGCTGAGCGTTGCCTTTCGGAAAAGATGCATTAGAGAAACTTATCCTCATAATAATTAGCTCCCTTCTGTGGCACCCTGAAGGTGAGAAATCAGGCCAGAGATCCGGTTCCTGATGCAGCCGCTTGAGGAGTGAACCAGAGAGGTTTCCTCTCTTTATTTGTCCTTGTTCTCCTCTTCCTGCTGTTCTTTACTTGCCATTACATTTTAAATTAATTAATTGATCAATTTGTTTGTGAACCCAGAAGTTACAGAGAGAGAGTGAGCCAAAAAAAAAAAAAAAAGATCCATTAATACCAAAATCGCCACAAGGTCGATGACTGATCCAGAAACCTGAAACTCCTATCTCCTTAATATGTAGAAAGGAAGCAAATACCTGGGTAATCTGCCAAGCTGGCAGATGCGTTAGAGGGAAACTAGATCAGACATTAAATAGCTGAGGCTCAGACTCACAGTCATATGGGGTGCTGGCACCACTGGCAGCCGTGTAACTTATGAACTACAGTGTATGCTCTGCAGAGGTCTGAGACAGAGGTCTTTCAAATGCGTAAAATGCCTTTGTTTGTGAAAAATAACTTTATGTAGAAACCATGCCCATAGTTGTTTAAACACATACATCTGTACCTATGCTCTAATGTGTTTCATTCTTTTGTCTAGTTGAGGCTCAGTTGTTGAACTTGGTATTTTTACCTATAAAAGGTTCCAAGACTTTCTTAGGAATGCACTTCCTACTGAGAACTACATTGCCACAGTCCTCCAGCAGACGATCACAGAAGATACCTAGTTATTTCAAGGAAGTGTGTAGAATAAGAAACATAGCCAAAGACAAAGGAAGAAGTTTTATACTCATCACTAAGTTTTTCTTCTTTAAGGAGCTATACAGAAGCTAAATCAAACGAACAAAAACTTCAACTGGCAGAACTATTCTGTGAAGCAAATTAATTGAGTTATTCTCTCTGATTGCCTGGGGAAGATGAGTATTCTCTTTCCAACTGTGATACCTGAGACTTGTCTTGTCTTGGAAATGCTTTGGGTATTCCTTCCTCCTTGTTTATGCATTTATATATTTACTTCTGTTCTCTTATGCTTCAGTTTTGAATGCAGGCTTTCAGCCCAAGGAGAGATACACCATTATTTTTCTCTTTTAACCCCAGAAATTAACTCAGAATAATCCCAGAAAAAAAAAGAACCCTCTACATATTCTTCCAGTCCTCACAATCGAAAATGACTTCAGAGAGATTGTCAAACAAAAATTGTTTTTGTGTCTGTTCTGTTAGCTTTTATTCCTATGTATTTGTTCTTTCTTATATCTTTGTTGTTCTGTCTTTGGCTTTTCAAACAGTGAATAGCTTTGACTTTTTATTATGATAAAAATGGTGTTTCTTTCTTACTTAAAACAACTTGACTTAAATATTTATCATGTCCCCGTGCCTTTTATTTTCCTTTGTGTGTATGTCATGAGTAAGTCTATACTTAAAAGAATAGCCTTACTAACTCCCTAACATTTTAAGGACGGATGCCATTTGAGAAATATAACCACACTGCCTTTGTTTGAGCTTTTCTGGGATAAAAAGTGTCTTTAGGCTGATCACATTCGTTCTTGGCTGGTGTTTCCTTTGAATTTCCTGAACTCCATCCACTGTAAACATGAGAGTGAGGTAGTCTTATATCTCAGGACTGCTTTCCTCTGGCTCTTTTTAAAGTGATTCTCAGCATCAGGGAGTTTGCAGCAAAGACTGTTTACACTTTCTGCTTAGCCTCTGTTAACCACAACTTCATTGATTTTTCTTTTCCTCCTCCCAAATTATGGAAGATAACTGCAGTACTATACAAAATTCATTTATTGATATAGTCAGCCATAGCACTAGTTTTGAACATACACTCAATGTCTCTGAAATGTAGTACTGTGAATAATGGTTATGTAATCAACAATCCATATACAAATTGAGAGCTGAAGTGAAATTGTCAATAGGCCATAGGATTTCACAAAGGTTCATCCCATAATGATTCCTTTTGTGAACTTGGATGTTGTTCTAAACAGAACAAAGAGAGAGAAGATTTGTGATAGCCAATATAATACCAACTAAAGCACCTAGAATTAACAACCTAATGGTCTAAATAAATCACGCAGGCAAGCTGGGCTTTATTGAATGAGCTCAACATTGCCCACAGAAAACTTCATTGCTTTTACAATTTGTACAGTTTGAAGTCTAACATGAAACTGGAGGCATCTTAAATGAGGTACTGCAGACTTCTATGGCAGCATGATAAGTTCCTGTTAAGATTTGCACAGATGTTTGCATCTGGCTTATTTATTCATTTATTCCCTTAGGTTTCTTTTCCTGCACTACTTCTACAAATACTAAACAGAACTATCTGATCATCCTACTAATGATAAGTGCATGTTGTATTAAAAAGTATATTGATAAATACAAACCATATTCTATGAAACTAAAACTGTTACAGAGATGATATTTAACAGATAATTATACAAACCGTATTCTAAAGTTGCAGTGTGTGTTGGGTAAAAGGCACATATTATAAATTTGGAACTAGCCCATATCATAGGCTGTGGGTTGGACAAAACAGAGAGGGGCACCACACATGCATCCAAACTCTTTCTATGAGGCCAACATCATTTTAATACCAAAAGCAGAGACACAACAGAGAAAGAAAGCTACACACCAATATCTCTGATGAACATAAATGTTAAAATCTACAACAATAACAACAAAAATAGCCAACAGAATACAAAAATACATCTGTCAGATCATCCACCTGGACCAGGTGGGACCTGTCCCTGCCATGTAGGGTTGGTTTAACATGCATAAATCTATAAATGTGATCTACCACACCAAAAAAATAAAGAACAAATAAATTATATGGTAGTCTCAATAAATTTCAGAGAAAGCATTTGATAAAATCCAATACCATTGCAAACTAAAAATCTCTAAGGAAGATAGACATAGAAGGAACATTCTACAACATGACCAAAGCGATACATGTAATAGCCAATGCCAGCATCATACTGGAGGGGGAAAGATTGGAATCTTTCCTATTGAGGTCTGGTACTAGACAAAGATTCTGTTATCACCACTACTATATACCTGCTACTGGAAGTCCTCACAAGAGCAATTAAACAAGAAAAATAAATTCAGCTGGGAAAAAGAGGACATCAATCTCTGCCTGCAGATGACATGATACTATACATAGGAGAACCAAAAGACTCAAAAACACAACTGCTAGAACTTACAAGAGAGTTGGGCTGGTAAGGTGGCAGGTACAAAATGAATGAATGCAAATCAAGAGCTGTAGTATATACAAACAACTCCAAAGCTGACAAAGGGACTAGTCAGAATGGTACCTTTCAAAATAACACAGAAGATACTGAAATACTTTGGAATAAACTTAACTAAAGACGTGGAAGATCTCTGTGAGGAAAATTACAAAACATTGAAAAAAGAAATAGAATGAGGTTTTAAAAAAGTGAAGAAATATACCATGTTCCTGGTGGGCAGAGTCAATATCATCACAATGCCCTTATTAACAAAAATAAGATAGAGATTCAATGTGATTCCATCAAAATATCAAAAACATTCTTCACAGGGCTGAAAAGAATGGTGCAAACATTTATTTGGAAACACAAGAGATCACAAATAGCCAAAACTATCCTGCATAAGAACGGAGAGATTGTATGTCCAGACCTTAGGACATATTTTAGGACTCTAGTAATCAAACAGCCTGGTGCTGCTACAGAAACAGAGAGGAAGATCAACGGAGCAAAATAGAATCACCAGCAGAGTGCCCACACATCTACAGCCATCTGATCTTCAAGACAACCGAACACAACACAGAGAAAAAAGAAGGTCACTTCAGCAAACGCCACTGGATAATTGGATATCAACCAGAAGTAAGAAACAATACCATCTCCTTTCACCATATGAAAACATCAAATTTAAATGCATAAAGGCTCTACACCAACATCCAGAAACCATCAAACATTTAAAAGAAAGCACAGGAAACCTTCCAAATGATATAGGCTCAGGCAGATATTCTAGAAAAATCATCAAAAGCACAGGTGGTCAAAACCAAAATAAATGGGACTGCATCAAACTAAGAAGCTTCTGCATGGCCAAATAATCAATCAACAATGTGGGGGGAAAAATGCAACCGATACATAGACAAAAAAAAATCCTTGAACAATACACAACTGACAGGTGACTAATATTCAAAATTACAAAGATCTCCAGAAACAAATAATAACAAAATAAACAAACCAGTTAAGAAATGGGCAAAGGAGCAGAGATTTCAAATGAAATAAATCCAAATAGCTAACATACATATGAAAAATGCTCAAGCTCCTTAGCAATAAGGGAAATTCAAATAAAAGTAATATTTAACTCCAATGAAAATGGTCCACATATGGAAAACTTCCAACATGTGCTCACAAGGATGTGGGGAAATCAGTGCCCTAATCCACAGCTCTTGGGCCTGTGGACTGGTGCAGCCACTTTGGAAGTTAGTATGGAGAATATTCAGGCAACTGAAAATTCACCTACCTTACCACCCAGCAATCCTACTCCTGGGAATACATACAAAAGAACTGATACAAACATGTAAGAAAGGAACCTGCCCTTTATACAGATGCACGATCAAGAATAGCAAGCAAACAAACAAAAACTTAGAAACAACCAGATAAACTCTGGTACATCCCTTCTATGGAATACTACTTAGTTATCAAGAAAGGATGGAAAATGTACTGTTTGCAACCAAATGGTACTAATTGGACACACTTATGTTAAGTGAAATGAGCCAATCTCAAAATGTCAGATATCATAAGCTTGCCCCAATATAAGACAACTTCTACCAAAAATATAAAACAGTGCCTGGTACCTTAGCCTGATAGCTAAATTTCTTACTTCTCATGTGCAGGGGTCCCTTATGGGTGTCAGCTTTTGTCCCAGCTTGCTTCCCATTCAGCCCCCTGCTTATGGCCTTGGACAGCAGTTGAGAATGACCCAAAGCATTGGGATCCTGCACCGCTTGGGATACGCAGAAGAGGCTCCTGGCTTCAGAATGGTTCAGCTCCGGCTGTTACAGCCACTTGGGGAGTAAACCAGTGACTTTCTCTCTGTTTCACCTTCTCTCCGTAAAATCTGCCATCACAATAAAAATAAATCAATATTTTAAAAAGTGGAATAAACACACATAACCTCACAAACGAAAGATGTCATGGAGACCAAAGTAGCAGGAACCAAAGAAAAGCAACAGAATTCATCTCTAGTGCGGAATAAAAGTAGAATTCCAATGAAACTTCTAAATACACATAGACATAAAAATATTAAATTTTCTACCATGGCTGACACTAAGTGGCATGACTCATATAAAGAGCAGAAAATTGGAGGGATAGTTTTTTCATCTCAAATTTTAATTTGTTGTTTCCTCATGTTGCTCTTTCTTAAGATGGCCAAAAATTTGTTTTGCTCATCTTTAAAAAATGGCTTTTTGTTTCAATATGTAGCTTTTTAGTTTCAAATCCATCTATGTTTGCTGTGAATTTTACCTTTTCACACTTCCGGTTTATTTTTTTCCTGTTTAATAAGCCCTTGTGATGCATTAATAGATTATTTATATGAGGTATTTTAATTATTTGTAAGCGTCTGATGTTGTAAATTTTTTTTCAATACACTTTTTCAATGCAGTGGGTTTTTTTTTTAACCAAGCTTGGCTTTAAATCTTTGTGAAACAAATTGGTGAGGCTTATATATGATAATAGTCTTAATGACTATAAAATTATCAAAATTTGTATGAGTGAAATTGATAATTGCTTGACTATTATTTATATCCATTGCTTATTTTCATACTAAACTATGTTCTTTTTATTTTGTATGTTGAACTCTTTAATCATTGAAACATTTTTGTCTTTGTAATGTAAATTAAATTTACAAATATGTACAAATGTGCAATATTGTCTCAAAAATAACATATAAATAAAAATGACAGAAAATTAATTATACAAATTTATAAAATGGGCAAAGCTGGTGCAATATTAGAAAATATAATTTAGTTGAGTGTAACTAAAGATGAGAGAAAAGCAATCAGATACTTCTATTGATGAACCCAAAGAAAGTATATGACGTGTTAAATTTATTTATGCTAGAAACAAAGCAGTTTACATAAGAAAGAAAATTCTTCAAGATATTCAAAACTTTCATAACAAGAGCACACTCAAGGAAATGTCCACTGTCATCACAGACTCTCGACTTTGTGCTGAAAATTGTGTAAAATGATTGATTTAAAAAAAAAAATCCTGGAACACTTAAGTGGTTATATGAGAATTTTAGGAAACAGAGCTACTGTGCAATAGCCAATTGTCTGTACTGTACATCACCAATTAACAAGTGGAATTTGAAATTAAGAAATGCAACATTATTTGCATTTACATCCACGTGAAAGCAATGCTCAGACTCAAGTTCAACAAGTTATGTATATTATGTGTATGAACAACACTCGAAAGTTTGTTAAGGGAAACCAAAGAACCAGTAACTAAATAAAAGGAGAGCTGTTCAATGTTCAAGGATAGAAAACCTCTCTCTTTTTGAGATGTCAGTGTATCCCCACTTGATCTGTGCATGCAGTACAATCACAGTCAAAATTCAAAGTCAAAAGTCAAAGTAGATCTCAATATACTTTGTAGATCTCAATATACCTTTTATAAAGTTTATTTTGTTAGACCAAAGGCTGCAAATAAGTAACAAAAAATTGAAAACAGCAGTTAAAAGAACACCACCAAATGATCTCAAGATTTATTTTAAATTACAATTAACCAGGTTGGTATTTACAAATGAATAACCAAATCGATTGTAGAACAGAGAGCACAGAAATAGACCTTATAAATATACTCAACTAACACCAGACAAAAGAAAAACAGTGATGCAATGAAAAATGGTCTTTTAGAAATACCCCTCCATGAAAACATTAAACTAGACCAGGCACATAATCCAGCCCTAAATTTGAGTAAATGCAGCAAATATATAAATGTAAATTTTGAAGTTTTGAGACTTATATAACCGGGGAAAAATTTCTATGACCTTGAGTTTGGCAATGACTTTTTAGTTGCACCGGCAGCATCACAGTCCATGAAAGAAACAATTGACAAAACAACAATTAATACTAAAAATCACTTTTCTGCAAAAAACATTGTCAAGAGAATGAAAAGCAAGCAACAGGCTAGAGAAAATGTTCACAAAATAGACACATATAAATAAACTGCCATCCAGCCTGCAGAAAAAACTCTTAAAATCCAACAATGAGAACACACACATACACAATGAAATTAGAAATGTGTCAAAAACTGACAAAATCAAGGTATAGCAGTCAATACATCAATTCATTTGCTTATAACTGAATACCAAAGATTGTAATGATTAAGTACGCAAACTTTATTTAAATCATAGATATGAGAATTGGAAATCTCAGGTTAAGAGGCTTTTGAAATGGATCTTTTTTTTTGCTTAAATGTTAGTATACTAACAGATTTCATCCTCACCATAATGGTCTTGAGACCATTATAAGATAGATGATAATAGGAGATAATTAATGCATGAAACTTTACACTTGAGAAAGAGATGGGCCTGGCAGTATAACCTAGTGGCTAAATGCTCCCCTCACCTGCACCCGGATCCATTTGGGAATTTGCTGGTATCCTGACTGCTCCACTTCCCTTCCAGCTCCCTGCTTGAGGCCTGGGAAAACATTTGAGGAGGATCCAAAGCCCAGGGACACCGTGCCCAAATAGGAGACCTAGAAGAAACTCCTGCTCTTGACTTCAGATTGACTCTGCTCCAGTCATTGCAGAGACTTGGGGAGTAAATCAGTGGACAGAGGATCTTTATTTATCTCCTTCTTTCTGCAATCTGCTTTTCCAATAAAAATAAATGAATTTTTAAAAAGTGTGAACCAACAACTTTCTCAAGGACTGGATTAATGCTCTGTCAATACTGGTAAAGGCTGCTTGAACTGAGTAGATTTAGGGGCAATGCATTAGGCTTTGTAGGACATTTAAATACTGTGAGATTCCATTATTGTCATGCTGGTTAATATTGACTCTATCTCTTTCTCGCAAACAGGTGTGTCTGGCATTTTTCCACTACTCTACTTTTCTGCCATGTTGTGACACAGCATTTGAGCCTTCAATTTCAACAAGTACATTCCAGTACATTGCTACCCTCCAGAACAACACACAAAATTAAGAATATTTTTTTCTTAATTAGGCAGCACTACACTGATTTTACTGTAACAATGAAGCAAGTCAGGCTGCAAGGGATGACACTCTTCCTACTTCGTCTTAATGTGATGCAAACATAGTGTGGGAATAGGAAAACACATGTGAATAAGAGCAAAGAAGGTCAGCAGAAAGGGGCCAGAGTTCAGAATTTATCACTGACACTTTCCCACAAAAGCTAAGAAACTCTTACTATGATGACCTTAATCCATTCATGAGGGGAGCATTAACATCCTTTAATTACATACAAAAAGTCTGATCTTAATATCAAAATGGCTATTAAATTTCAGAACAAGTTTTGATAAGAACATCCAGATCTTTAAATCAGAAAAACAAGTATAGGAAAATGGGCTTCAGTCTAATTGAACCTAATCTGGACAATTTAAATTCTTTTCTTTCTTTTTTTTTATTTTTTTAAGATTTATTTATTTGGGGTCCCGGTGCAGTGGCCTAGTGGCTAAAGTCCTCGCCTTCAACGCATCGGGATCCTGTATAGGAGCTGCTTCTAATCCCCATGGCCCTGCCTCGCATCAAGCTACCTGCTTGAGGCCTGGGAAAGCAGTCGAGGACGGTCGAAAGCATTGGGACCCTGGCTCCTGGCATCGGATCGGCTCAGCTACAGCCATTGCAGTCACTTGGGGAGTGAATCAAGGGACGGAAGATCTTCCTGTTTGTCTCTCCTCCTCTCTGTACATCTGACTTTCTAGTAATAATAAATAAATTTTAAAAGATGTATTTTATTTGAATGTCTGATGTACAGAGAGGACAGACAGAGAGAAGAACCTGCCATCTGTTGTTTCACTCCTGAAATGCCAACATTTTGGACTGGGAACAATGGTTCAGTCGCTAAATTATCACCTTGCATATCCCAGGATACTAAAACGACACTGGCTCTAGTCCCAACTGCTCTGCTTCTGATCCAGCTTGTTGTGTTCTTGGAAAGCAGTAGAGGAAGACCCAAAGTTTTGGAATTCTGCATCCTCCTGGGATATCTAGAAAGAGCTCTGCTCAGCTCCAACTCTTTTGGCACTTGGAGAGTGAATCAAAGGATAAATGATCTTCATTTTTCTCTTTAAACCTACCTTTCTGCTGCAACAGCAGTAACTAAATCTATCTTAAGCCAGGAGCCAAGAGCTTCCTTTGGTCTTCCAACATGAGTGCAGGGACACAAAGATTTTAGCCATTTTCTACTGTTTTTCTCTACTGTTTTCCAAGGCCATAAGCAGGGACCTGGATCAGAAGTGGAGAGGCATGACCAGAACTGCTGCCCATATGGGATGCCACTGCTACAGGTGGAGGACAAGCCTGTGAGTCACTGCTCCAGCCCTGGGGAACCTGAATTAAAAGAGCAGGATACAATGACACCTCTACAAGAACTATCAAAATCCAAAACAGGAAATAATGTAAAGGACATGCAGTAATAACATTTATCAACCAATACTAGAGGGCTGAGGGAAAAATTCAAAATTTTTCACCAAGATGAATTTGTGGTTAGCTATTGTGTAGCAAAAGCTTTCATGTTTGGCAGAAGAAGTAAAAAACCTACATCCACAGAAATGCTTGCCCAATGGTGTGTACAACAGTATTAGCAAAATATGTAAAAGTCCTGAGCAACCATATAATCTTCTGTAAGGGAATATAGGAAGGATTCGTGGCAAATCCAGTCAGTAGAATAGTATTCAACACTGTAAATAAATACTATAAAATAATTAGAAGACATGGTAGAAACTTTGCTTCATACCATAAAATTAAAAAGTAAATATTAATAGGTAAATTTTTACGAGTCCAACTACATGAGTCTCTGAAAAAGTAAAAAAGAAAATGAACTTTGTACATTAAAACATCAGTGATTACCAAAATTAAGAGAGAGTGACTGAATGAAGAAGTTTAGGAGAAGAATGTTAGAGATGCACACCTGCTCTTTGCGTTTCTGTAGTAGTGAGTATAGAACAATAGACAGTGGGCAATATCAATGGATGTACAGCACAAAGAGTGAGGGTCCTCAATGTTAGACAGGGACTGTGATCAAATAACGTGTCACTGTAGACTCACCAATTGCACCCAGATAAGCACCCTGGAAGAGCCTGGTGATAATTAGAAGTTCATGGCTGCACAAGAGGAGGAACTACAGGGGAAATTGTTGTTTTGTACTTCCAAACCTGCTTTGAATGTAATATAGTTGCAAATATGCAGTCTATTAGAAAGTAACAAATATCGATACCTTGAATACATTACAAAGAAATATAACAGATGTCAACGGAGACTTTGCTAAGACAAGCTTCTATCAGTTCATCTACTAAAAATAAACAAAATGATGGACATACTCACATAACAACAATATGTTGATGAAAAAAAGGCTGAGTACAAAAAAAAATTTTTCCAAAGTATAAAAGCAAATGCTATTACCTGAGTAACAATAGTAGATGTTATAAAGATTGGTTAAAAGAATAAGTATACATCTCTGTTTATCCACTTCTATAAGAGTGGGCAGAAAAAGAAAGTGGAATTAAAGAATATGACTTACCTTTTTTTCACTAACTTCTAAAAAAACCTTTTTCGCAATAAAATAACCTGATGGGAGAGTCACCATTCCATTGATATTAGCATGAGATATGAATAAAGAACATAATCATACTGAGCATAAAAAAAATCAGTAAAAGAGACATTGGCAGTATCATGGCAAGCTATTTCCTTTAGTTGCATACACCTGGGTATGTTTCTCTAATAAAGAGTGATTCATCTTTGCTCTGCCTTTCAGCTTCTTTTTTATTAAAATAGCCTGGTTTCTACATAGACACCATCATACAATACAGTAGAAAACAATTCTAAGGCTTCCACAGAGCAAGGAAAAGGATTCTTTGAACATGTCATTCACCTGAACGGAACTGTGCAATAGATTGCACACACTTTAGAAAAAACTTCAGTACTTTCACATCAACCCCCAAGATCATTCATGAAGTATCTCCTGCCAATTACAAAGCTATTACATAGTCATCACCGCACTCTGTCTCTTACCTTCTGATTCCTGAAATTACATGATCTTGTGTGTCCAACAAATTTCACCATCACAGATGTCACCATCTCCTCTGCATTACCAGCTCCCTCTGCAGCATGTATGCTTTCAATTGGCACATAACCAGCAACATATTCTGATTTGGTCATTGGAATAAATACGAATCCTTCATCTGAGAAACCAGTCTTAAAATCCTCCATTAATGTTATTCTTCTAATTTCTTTTCAAAATATATTGCAATTTGAAGTGTCTTTCTTACGTATTTTAGTTTTACTGTCGGCTACCCTTCAACTCTAACAATAACACTGAATTCTTGGATGTAGTCTATACTGTTTAATGATGTCTCATAGCAGTTAGCCTGGATGCCAGTCTTAACACCAAGGAGTTGGGCTTGCTGATGAGGCTGGAGCATTCCTGTGGACCTGAGACTGCATATGTCTTGTCTCTTCTCTGGGAATGTTGATCCTGCCCAAACTCAGTTTCCTTTCATGGAACAGCCCATCATGTAACACTGAAGAAAAATTTTGGCATGGATTTTCATTCATCATATAAAATGATCCATGTTTATATGGATAACATTCTGTAGCCAATTAATTCTCCTCTCCTGGGAGACAATAATCTATCCTCCTTGAAATTTACTTCACAGAACAATTGAACAATACATGCTGATTTACTGTCTTTCTTCTGGAGAGAAAAAGATCTATTTCCAAATTTTCTTGAAAAATTATGCTGTTTTGTCCAGTAATTCTTATAAAAATTTTAAAAAGAACTTTCTTAGGTTTGCAGATATTAATATATATTTTTATACTACAGGAATCTTAAAAGTGTGGAAAGGATTATTCACAAAAGTCAGAAACCTGTGGCAAAGCCCAATAATCATTAAAAAGAAAATGGTCAAGTTTCGAGTATCACAATTTTACTGGGAGATTTATTTTACATTTCCATTATAGTTGAAGTATGAATTTATTTTTAGCTTGCACATTGACTCATATTTAATAAGTAAATGTAATTGAGACATTAAAATTGATTAGATCAAGCATTGCATAATGTAAGCATTCTAAGGAAAAAAATATCAGTAGTTTTCATTTTCTCTTCACTTCTATTTACAATGATGTCCCAGTGCACTTTGTCCCAAGAAGGTTACTTCCAAATAGCATGTGAATACTTTGCAAAAGCATACATTAATGTTTGTGATTTTTCTCATTCAATGGCTGTTAGGCCCATAAATAAAACAGCCTTTTTTTATAACCTGCTGTCTCTTCTCCGAGGCAATATAAAAGAATGTAAGAAGCCATCATAATGGGCATTTTGTGATTATTCTGCACATTATACAGTGAATGTTTAACATTTCTCAAAAAAAATGCTTACAGTTAGAATCCTAATGAGTTAAATATCTTTCATTGCCATGAGAACTTACACATTTTCTTACATATAAAACTCAAGGTTACCAAACTGCTGAAGTTATACTTATGATAAAAAAGCAAGCAAGAAATATAGCAAATATATTGTGTACAAAAATGTAAAAGTAAGTTTCACACAGCTGCTGTTTTCACAATTTTGCAAGACTGACTGCATGCCATGATCACTGCATATAAAATTATTGGTATCTTTACTGGAACCCAGCACTTCTTGCATAAAAAAGCAGTAAATCCATCTAAAAGAGCGATTGGGAAACTAAAGGAGGAATACAACATCTGTCAAGTATTTTGCACATCTGGGCCATGAAACAGGTACCTTAATCTCAAAAAACGCAGTTTCACCAAACTGTGTGTCAGAATAAAGACAGGTCATTGCAATGTATCTTTAAACAGATGGCAGCAAAACTGAAAGTAAAATTACAGTTACAGGCTCCCAGCACAGTAGCCTAGTGGCTGAAGTCCTCTCCTTGCTAGCACCGGGATGCCATATGGATGCCAGTTCTAATCCCGGTGGCCATGATTCCCATCCAGGTCCCTGCTTGTGGCCTGGGAGAACAACTGAGGGTGGCCCAAAGCCTTGGACCCTGTACACTCGTGGGAAACCCAAAGGAGGCTCCTGACTCCATGCTTTGGATTGGCTCAGCTCCGGCCATTGCGGCTGACTGGTGAGTGAATCAATGGACAGAAGCTCTTCCTCTCTATCTGACTTTCCAATAAAAATAAAATCAATCTTTTTTAAAAACTTATAATTCCATTTTTTCTTTCATTTTTACCACAGACTAAAATATGTACAGGTGGGACATTCATTCTTAACTAAACAACACTTTATCAACTCATTTATGGGTAATAGACCAATGTAATCTCAGAAATACCGTTCTTAGTCTTTATTGTATAATTTTGACAGTTACTGTGTAAATGACCTAATTTTCAATGAAGACAATGAGAAGATACAAAAAAAAAGGATGAAATTCATAAAGATAGTTAAGGCAGAAAAGAAAATGTTATTGGTACTTAAGTGCATAACTACATGCAGAAATTAGGAAAGGAAAATATCAAATGCAAGAATCACTTGTGCAAAATTGTAGAATCAGCCCAATCAGCTTGGTGGAGCTAGGCACTTGACACATAACAGATTCCAAAGTATGAGCAGGAGCTAAACAAGTAGGTCATTATGTTAAGGCAAAAAATCCAAGAAAAGAAAAATAAAGTGTCCATGATCTCATTCACATGTCAAAATCCATCTTTGTAGGTACTTGTTTAGTTTTTTGTTGTTGTGATCTCACAAAAAAAATGATAGTAGACAGGAATTATAAGAGGCCATTGAAAATAGAGAGCAAACAAGGGTGAGCAGCAGTTGATTAACAGGTCAATTGTTACTCATGTTGTATATACAGTAGAGAGAGGTAACATATGCTACAAAGGAGCTACCAGTAAATGATTTTGAATGTTTTTGCCACATTACATACATAATTAATGAATCAAAACATTTACTAAATCACCATGTTATCCCATAAATATGTATAAATTTTAGATGAAGTTAAAAATTGTGTTATGAAGAAAGAAAAAAAATTCCAAATACAGACTCTAAAATTTTCAAATAAAATATACTTCTTTGTTCAGTGGTTGTGGTGCTATCTTGCAATCAGTGCTTATTTGCAAACCTTATGGGAAGCACTGACCAAATATTATGCACTCAGCAAAGTGTTAAAATGTCCCAAACACTGGAATACAGAGAAGCACTAAGGTTAAAATGGCCATTTAACGCAGAATAGAGATAACATAATGATTCATTGTTTCCATCTCCAGTACGTGACAGGTTTTTAATCATACATTCCAGAGATGACAAAGGGAATTTCAAGTATTTTTTCTCACTTGTGACCTATGTATCTATTCAAGAATGATGGGTCCAAATTTACCAGAAAAGGGCAGGTCAAGGAAGGTTAAGAATCACATGGAATAGATCTGGAGACAAGCGGTAATGATGGTTAATGTGGCTGATTAATTTGAGAAAACTCGAACATTTTTAAAATCCTCAAAATATAATCACTGGTCACTTTTAAGACAGAACTAAAACTTAGCTTTAAATTTAATTTTCTGAAAACAATTTGAATTCCACATTTTGTGTTGGTGTTTGTTTTTATAAATACACACACGCCAAGCATAAGTATGTATGTATATAGATTTGTACATTTATAAAATATAAAAGTGTTATTTATACATGATATATAGTACAAGTTGTAATGTAAATGTAATGTGTTTATCTTTCTGCATATATAAATGTACATACATTATTATGTAAATGCACTATATTTGTATGTGTATTATATATGTGTATGAATATAATCCAGCCATATAGGTATTATAGTATTTGTAATATGTAGCATTTGATATTTTCATATCATAGTATTATATGCATTGCACATATGTATATATGGTATAAGCATTATATTATATATAATACATACAAACATATATGAATAGGGCTATATAAATATTACATGTGTTGCACATATATTATGCATGTGCATATATTATGTATGTAAATAGACTGTATATATTATACAGCATAAATATATATATTTGTGTCTACTATAGATGTCTTACATAAAACATACATATATAATATATACATATTATATGTTTATAACATGGCATTGCTTTATGTAGCTATACACACATGTATATTATAGCTGTTAATAAGCAAGAACATAGTAACACATTATTGGTACATTATTGATAATAACAAAAAGGTTATTCTAGTTGATTTCTTAATGGTGACCATGAAGGAAAACCAAAAAGAGCGTACACTGCTTTAAATTTCACAATCCTGTCTCAGGAATTAAGGCAAAATAATGTTATTCATAAGTGAAACAAGTTAATTGCCAGGAGTAATAAACTTATAAAAGAAAGAAAATAGCAGAATTCCAACAAATGGAAACATATGGTACCAAAGGACACTTAAAACTTCAGGAACAACAAACTAGGAATAGTATTTAGTAGATATGACATAATAATAATGAAAAATATCAGGTTTCTTTGGAAATTTTAGATTAGTGAAATTCAAAGGGCAATTTTGTTGGATTCATACAAATATTTCTTGAATATTTTTTTTCCATCCACACAGCTTCATAATAGTTCTGATCAGTGCTTCACATCTGTTCATATTTTATGGTAAGATTGCTACTGATTAATCAAAATTTCAGCTGCTGCCATACTACCATAGAAAGAATGGTCTGATGAGGTGCAACTATACAAATGAGATTTGACAAGAATATTCTGTTGTATTTTTGTGAACTGAGAATGTATTATTATATTTTATTCTATTTTTGAAAACACTATTTGACTTTTAATATTGACAAAGTCATTTTGACTACATAACTACAAATTTGAAATCAATTCTCAGAATCATTTTATTTGACTTTATAGATTAGCAATTGGTTAAAAAGGAAAAACTGAAGATACAAAAAGGAGAAAGAAAATAAAAAATGAATAAAACCAATACAATGTATTATTTTATGTATTATTTAACTAAGCTATTACTCTTTGTATAAACCCCCTTTCTTTATAAATTTAGCCTTTTCTCTTCATTAAAAATACCATTGCATATGATTTTTTTCATGGTACTGTAATTTGTTGTTGATGATAATAATGCTTTAAGCAGTGTGTTGTTCTTGGTCACAATCAAAAAGTATTAAGTGGAAATCTCAAAAACAGCAATTCCTGTTTTAAATGTGAGATAAGCTGACAAGTTTGGTGAATTCTCATGTCCTTTCACGTCATCCTGTTTAGGAAGTGAATTGCCACTTTTTGATAATACGCATTCTATGTAAATCCATGCCAACTATTTATTGTTCACTTTGCAGTCATCTCTCAAGAAACCAGCTGTTACCATTTCACAGTACTTGTAACTGCTTTTCCAGGTTTCACCAAATTATGATCCCAAGCCTCAGAGTCTATGCTGGCAAAATGAATATACTAAAGATGATACATAAGGCAACCCCCTTGAAGAAAAAAATAAATAAAGTTCTTTAATTAAATAGAAAAAAAAATTCTGAGGTTGCTAAGGTCTCTGGTAAGGCTAAATCCATTCCTAAACTTATGTGGAAAGAAAAATAAGTTAGTATTAGTTTCTCTATTGATCTTATGCTTCAAAAGTTACAGTGTGTGACAAGTTCTGAGCTAAGATGGGAAAAATATTACATTAAATATTTTGATGCTATCTTGGCAAGGGCTTGGTTCAGGCAATAATTGAGGGTGGACAGAACCAAGAGGATGGAGGAATACCGTACTTTCCCAGGAGGTTTCCATCTTGAATATCTTTAATAAATCTTTCACGGCTTACTGAAGTTGTCTGCCAAGGTCACCTTCTTTCTTTCACTTAACATTCGCCTCAAAAGTGTCTTTAAGGTCATGATTTTATGGCCACAACAATGAGCTCATTCCTTCTCTATCTTCTTTCAACCTAAAACCTTAATTTATCTTCAAAGGTGATGATGACTAAAGCCTTTCATGTCAATGCAAAACAGTTTTTAAAATAGTAAATATACATATATACGTATGTATGTATATATGTATGTATGTATGTATATATTCCTTTCATAATTTACCAATCTATCTGAAATAAATATAACAGTGGCCAATTCCCAAAACTATATATTACCTGTTTTATGTTGTATGTAAAGATCAGTCCACTTGAGTTTGCATTTTATCCTCTTCATCCTGCTGTTTCCCTAAACATCATTTCCTTTCAATCAGTTCTTATCTATGCTGATAATGTTCCTAAAATTCCAGCAGTTTTATACAAAATCAAAATAATAATTAACAAATTTGTTTCTTTCTGAATGGCCTGACATTTCTCTACTGTCAATTTTTGGATCATTTGTCTCCAAAGATATGACGAGTGTTGTTTCTTTCTCTACCTTTATCAGTTCTGTGCCTGTGTTTTAAGTGTACTAATGATCTCTTGTGTGCAGAATCCATGAACACCAATTCGGTAGTCATGCAAGCTGATCACTCATTCTCAAATCCTTTTCCTCTTTTGGCTGTAGTGACATCACATCTATCTTTTCTCCCCTCCATCTCTTGGTCTTCCTTCTTAGATTATGTTCGTCACTTGGAACTTCAGTTCTGAACTGTTGGCTAGCTTAGCTGATGCCAGTCTAGAACATTTTAACTAATTTCTTTTGTTTCTACAACAAACCACTGCTTTACATTACAATGATTCAGGGGGGCAAGTGCCACTCCTCACAGTATGGCGGCTGTGGGGGGTGCCCCTGCCGGGTCGGACCCAATGCTGGGGGCTCATGCCAAAGACACTGCTGCAAGGCAGTGAACGAGTCCTCAGCCTCCCCCAGGGGGGCCAGTGCACCATGTGGTGCCAGGCTCTGCCTGCTGGCCGCCCGGCCAGGGAGCTCTGGGGTATTGGTTGTCTGAATCGCTGCTTAGGTAGCTACTTGAATCAAGGACGCTAAGTCACACTGTCTAAGGCAGAGGCCAGGACAAGTGAAGGACTGAGATAAGCTGAGTCAGAGCAACCACTGGCAGGCGCATGATCTACGGCCAGGAACAGGCCCAGTTGGGGAGGCATGGGGACACCTTAACTGGGTTGAGGCTCCCACCAAGGGTCGCGTGTGCTGGAATGGGGGCTGCATTCTATCTAGGAAACAGTTGTAGTCACCCGAGGCACTAGTGTGGGCTGGGATTGGATGCACCAGATCAGGCCAGATCACAACACCATCTGGTGTCATGGAGAACCAGAGGGTAGATGTGGGACTGATTAGGCTGGGTCTCAATCCCCTCTTGAGTCATGCGTGAGCTGTATGTGGGTATGGACGAGCCATGGCCGGGCTGAAACATCCAACAACAAGAACCAGAATGGGGTGAAAGCCAGCCAGGAAAAGCCACTGTTCCTGCTAGGACAGGAGGTGAACTGGGTAGGGTTGGCTCAAGGACCCCCTGGCATGCGCAAAATCTGGCATTGGGAGGGTTTCTGATGGAGGAGCCTGGGCAGCTCCTCTGGCAGGACACAGTCCCTGCAGGTTAGCACAAGCAGCATGATAGGAAACAGCCCAGAATAGGCCATGGAAAGTTTCCCACTGGCACACATTCAGCATGGGTCAGGAGCAGACCAGGCTGAATCAGTTCATATCACCCACTGGCAAATCCGATCACCAGAACAGAGTGTGGGATGAGCTGGGTTTGGTTGCGACAAACCCAGTACACATTATGGAATGCCAGGGCGTGGTTGCCTGTACTGGATATGAGTGCAGCATCCAACCAGCACACGCGAGATCCAGGAAGGGAGAGACAGAACCGGCAGGGGGATTAGGGGCTGGTCCCCTCGCTGGACAGCTACTCCCACTGGAGAGCGTGGGCTGGGATAGAGACAGACCAGACTAAGCAAGGCTACATCACCTGTGCGTTGCATGTGGACTAGACCAGGGAAAAGACAGGCTGGGCTGATTATTCCTGCTGGTGCAAGCATAAATTAGAGTGGGTGAGGGATGTTTGGGCATAGCCGCAGAAGTTGGCACTGGGGACTAATTCTGTCAAGTCAAATCACAGAACCACATAAAGAGTGCATAAACGGGGACAGAGAGACCTGAGAGGGAAAAAGTGGGTTCCCCCTTCTTGGGTCACTATTCCCATGGGAGGGCATGAAAACTAGGACGGGAGCTGGGATGGCTAGATAGAGAGGCACTCAACAACACCCGTGAGGGCTGGATGGTTGAGTTGGTTAGATAGAACTAAGCTTTAATACCCATTGACAAGTACAAGAGCCAAATGGGATGGGGGACAGACTGGTCTTCTGCTACACATACTGGCAAACCAGGGTAGGGGGCAGGCCTGGTGGGGGTTATTGTGGGTCGCCCCAACTAGGCTAGCTCCCACTGGTCGATGTAAGGGTCGAACCAGACTGGACTGCAACACCCATTGGTTCCAGTGCAACTCGGGACCAAAAACAGAACCAAACCAGCAATTGAAACCACCAGCTGATCAGGGTGATGGACTGTGCTGGGCCCTGTGCTTGCTAGAACATACAAGAAACTAGTCTGGGAATACCTCAAAGTTTCTTTGGAGATCTCCCCAATCGAACTGCTGGACTCAGAACTCTAATCAAGAAAAGACGGAAGACAGAGCAGATCAATCATTCATCTCAGCTGTATGTTGGTAGCGAAATATGGGGCAAACGGAGGCTTTATAATGGACCATATCAATCAGTGGACCACCTCATCGAGCGAAACTGGCAGCGATTCATAACCGGAGAACTATTAACACCACTCGAGCACATATCTCAGAGCATGCCCCACATCCGGGACTCAGTTTGGGCGGGAAACAGGGTGGGGCTTCTCCCTCAATATCCCCCTTTACCTCAGATACATGATGGAAACAATATGGACATAATAATATTACCCAATTCCCTATCCCCCTGAACCTTTTTTTTTTCCTTTTTCTTTCTTTAACTGTAATTAACTATGTAAAGATTGTCAACAACAATACAATAAAATAGATTAAAAAAACATTACAATGATTCAAAATTTATGTTTTATTTCAACTTTATCTTAGACCTTCAAACTTTTAACTTTTATTAATATATGAAATATGTAATTTAATTACAATATAAAATGCCTACCTAACAAATACAATAATCATAAAGTATGCATGCAATATGCTTCATGTAAACACTTAAGGCAACATGAGATAGAATGAATAGTAAAACATGAGAATATCTTAAGCCAAACTAGTATTCTTATTTTCTACTGTGTGCCTGTCCTAAAATACCAAGTAACTATTAAACATTATCTGTTTTCAATTCCTGTTACCTTGTGTGTCACCGTGTATCATATCTCATGAAACAGGGAAAAGGTATATACAGACTTTAATTCTCTTCGTAGCCTTTTCATTCTTGGTAACTGCTAATGATCAAATAAAGATTTTAGTGCCTGCAGTTATTCATTCCAAGGCTTGTCATCATCTTCAGAGGTGGTAACATCCATTTAAACTAAACAGCCACTATCCCCTCCTCTCAGAGTCATGCATACTACTACTTCTAATTACAAAATCTTACTGCATCATTGATCTATTCATACTCAGAAATTCAGTTTTTATGTTGTTGGATATCCATTTACAATAAAAATGTCACTCATTTATTTTAATACTAATTAATCTCTTGCCTATTTGAAATATGTACTGGCTTGAAATATGCGGCACATATATATACATATACTTTATATATATATACATATATATATATACACACTATATATATAAAGTGCCACATTTAAAATCCAAAATTATTTGGAAAATAATTTTATTTTGTATACAACAGGTCTAGTAAAGTAGATATAAACATAAGAGAAATATTTTCCTAGAATACATTTCAGATACAAAATTTTTTCAAGAGAAAATGTTTCTATATCATGGATTGTTTCTGAAAAGTCTGAAATGATACTGTACATTGAATACTGTTTAAGAAAAATACAGAAGCTTTCATGGTAACAGAACACATTTAATTTATGAAAGAGTTAATAATTTTAAAGGAGAAAAAATGATAAATTAACATGTTTTGTCCTTTCTAGAGTATTGAATACAATTCATGAAACTTAATAACTTGGTTTTCATGAAAAGGTACTTTCATTTACTGGTTGTCATTATAAACACAATCAACTTGAAAGCTGTACAGTATTTTTGATTAAATAAACCATTTTTAAAATTTCAGATGCATATATATATTTATATTTGCAAATATTCAGCTCAATATTCTGCAAAATATTCATCCACTTATACAATTCTGAAAATAATACACAGTTATAAAATTAACAATTGAAGATATTATCAAACCATTTCAAATCTCAGTCCCTGTGCACCGTGGAAATCTCTCTACATGGCAGGTTTTATAGATTGCTTTTTTTATATGCTTGAAACTTTATTTCAGACATGACTTCCTGTGAATGAGTTTTATGTATCACTTCATGTAAATTGCTTTTTATCTGCCCACTGTCGCTTAGCTTCAGTGATAATATGCATGTATGTGAATACATACATCTGTCTATATTAATTACCAACTTCAATTTTTTTTGCATAGAGTATTTTTTTATTAATTATTTTGCATTATGTGACAGTTTCATAGGCTCTGGGGTTCCCCCCCACTCCTCCCCATGCCCCTCCCCAATGGTGGACCCCCCCCACCCCGTTGCAGCATTACAGTTCAAATTCAATCAAGATTCTTCCCTTGCAAACAGATGCCAAGCACATAGTCCAGCTGCTCATTGTCCAGATGAAATATACAGCTTCTTGGGGAGACTATTTAGCTACGATCAACCCCTAGTGGCTTTAATATTTCTCTAGTTATGAATCACTGCCAGTCTCGCCACTCCCAATTCGATGAGGTCGTTGCAGAGTTCACTGGTTGACACTGTCCATCATAGAGTCTTCATTCGCCCGGTTTTCGCTGCCAACATATATCTGAGATGGTTGATTGACCCGTTCTGTCCTCTGTCTTTTCTTGGCTAGGGTTCTGAGTCCAGCTGGTCATTGCCACAATCAGCTTGTAGGTGCAATTCCTGGGCTGGTTTATTTTCGGACTGGAGTTGCTCTGGAACCAGTGGGTGTTGCAGACATTTGGCACGGGACAGGGGCAGACCAGGCTGAATCAGTGCATGTTGTCCAGTGGCAAATCCAAACACCAGAACAGATTGTGGGTTGGGCCGGGTTTGGTTGCGACAAAACCAGCGTACAATGTGGAATGTCAGGGCGAGGTTACCAGTACTAGATTTGACTGCAGCGCCCAACCAGCACACGTGAGAACCAGGAGGGGCAGAGCCGGCATGGGAATTTAGGGACTGGTCCCCTCACCGGACAGCTGCTCCCACTGGAGAGCGTGGGCTGGTTTGGGGACAGACCACACTAAGCAGGGCTATAGCACCTGTGTGCCGCATGGGAACTAGACCAGGGAAAAGCCAGACTGAGCAAATTATCCCCTACTGGGGCAAGCATAAATTAGAATGGATAAGGGGTGTAAGGACTTAGCCGCTACACCAGCTGGCAGAAGCTGGCTCTGGGGACTAATTCTGTTAAGTCAAATCACGGAACCACCCGAAAAGTGCATAAACCGGTACAGTGAACAACCCAGGAGGGAAACAATGGGTTCCACCCTCCTAGGTCACTGCTCCTGCGGGAGGACATGATAACTTGGAAAGGGGCTGGTGTGGCTAGACAGAGAGGAACTCAACAACATCTGTGGGGGCTGGATGGCCGAGCTGGTTAGTTAGAACAAAGCCTTAAAACCCAGGGACAAATACAAGAGCTTAATTGGATGTGGGACAGACTGGACTAGTCTGCTATACACACAGGCAAACCAGGATAGGGGGCGGGCCTATTGGGGGTTATTGTGGGTCGCCCCGACTAGGCTGCAGCCCCCACTGGTCAACTTCTATTTTTTCATAGAAAAAATATGTAACTTGCAAGCTGCATGAACTAAGGATTCCTGTTTTCACCACTCTTGAGATGTATTTCTATTTTTGTAGCATGCTTGTTAACTCCACATTGATGAAAACATATTACTTTCGCCCCAATATGGACTGCGCTCACTGGTTGTGTAATTTAGGGGATATATAATATAATATGATATGATATAATATAATATTTTAAATATATTTTAACATATTTCATTACCATAATCATGACTGAGTATGACTCAGCTGTAGGGACCATAAATATTGCTGCTAGGTAAAAAATAGATAAATAAATAAATAAATAAAATGCTACTAGGTAATTGACCAAAGCAGTTTTCCAATTTGAATATTTGTTGTATTAAGAAAAGTTTATTCTCAACATAAAGTTTATTTTAAATTAGGTTTCCAAATATCTGAAAATCAGGTTATCAATGTAACTTATGGAGACTTAAATCACTGAGATAGCAAAATTTGGGCAACTCATTCTCTACTGAATACATAAAACACAGAGCAAAACACATACTTTTTAGATAAACGTCATTTATTTGCATGCTTAACATTCATAATTAACGCATAACTAGATTGGCAAAAGTTTAATCCTGGCTGTTGACCTTATGAGTCCAATGAAGAAATGGAAAGCATCCCTGGCTAATGTTGGTACTATAAGGTGATGAGTCTACTCCTCTAGGGGGAGATATTTGACAATCAGATGCCAAAGAAAAGAATTCATATTTGTTATTTGTTGTCAAGTACAGATCATTGCAGATTCAGTGTCAGTAGAGCCCAAGAAGATAACTATAAGGGTATCAAATTTTTAAGTGTTTTTTTAATTAAAAGCAATCTTCCAATAGACTTAACAATGTTAAAAAATAATTTTAAAAATAGATAAATAAATAAGTAAAAGCAGTAGCATTTGGAAGTAAATGCAAAGAAGCAAAGTATTGTCACCAAGCTAGACCTTGATAGAATTTCCTCAATACATAATTAAAGAGTCTACACAACCTCATTATTCATAAAGAAATACCCAGTGCTTTACCCCTAAGAAAGAAATGTCTTGGAAGTAAACTATATACTATAACGCCTTCTAATCTACAGCTTAAATCAGTGTGTACGCTTTCCGGAAGGCACTGTGGTTTGAAAGGATTTTATGTTTTCCAAAAAAATGTTACATACATGTTCAGTCAGGGAACTGTTCTGTCTGTTACATAACACTGTGAAGTATGTTGTATAAATTCTCCATTAAACTCAACTGATTATTATTTCTTACTGTTTTCTTTGGGAGGGTAAGTTCCAAGTTACATCAAAACCTAGTAATTTGGGGTTTTTTAGCATTATATATTCTTCTATCTTATTTTTAATATTTGTCTTATTTTTATTGGAAAGTCAGATATACAGAGAGAAGGAAAGACAGAGGGAAAGATGCTCCATATGCTGGTTCACTCCCCAGTGGTCACAGGTGCCCAAGCTGAGCCAATAAGAAGCCAGGAGTCTCTTCCAAGTCTACCACATGGAGCAGGGTCACCAGGTTTTGGGCTGTCTTCTACCGATGTCCCAAAACTTAAAAGAACCAATCATGTGTGCATGTGGATCATCTTGTGAGCAAATTCATGAATTCTGCAAACAGAAACAACAATGACTTGTCATTTTCTTTAGTGTGCTTCAACAAACAAAATCCAACAGTTTACTAAATGACTGCAAAAATATTTTGGTTACACTATTTTTACATTATTTGAGTATATGTAATTAACACAAAAAAATATATGAATACTTACACCTAGACAGATAAGCCACTGAAAATCTGAGTAAACTTTGTAAATCATATTTTTCCTCAATGATTGATTTGGTTTTTATTTTTAGTCATAATTAATCCTAGCATATGTTCTTAAAGCATTTCTTTCTCAAATCTTGCAAATTTCTACAGCAATCATATGTATTTACTGCTGCATTTAGTGTCCATTTTGCTAAATCCTTAACCTAGAGAGATATACACATACATAAACACATGAACATTTACAAATGTGAATTAGTTGCTGTGTCATTAAATCATGGTATATAAGACTCACAATTCCAATTCTTCAAACTTTTTTTTTCATAAAGCCCTAGGGGCATCTTCAAATGTAACAGATGATTATACTACAGAATGACTGAATCGTGACTTCTCCTTCTTGTATATACAATTAGGGATATTGTGCAGCTGAAATCACTAAACAACTACTTCTAAAACTTTGATTTATTCACTGCCAAAATAATTCAGTTAAGATTTCATTCATCTCATTTGGCTAGGCTAATTTCCTTGGATCAAAATGAAACCAGTTTTCTAAAATTTCCTGTGAAATTATGAATATGAGGTGAGGTCATTCCAATTGAAATATTTTGTTGTAGTAAAAACATTAGCTGCTGAGAACTGAAATTGTGGCCAAGACAGTTGAGTAATGAAAACCACTATTATGGTTGGCAACCACCTTGATACATAAGGATGTTCTTTTAGAAGAGAATTAATAGTCTGTATAACCCTCACTCTACATCCTAGATATAGAAGGAAGGAAGAATTTATAAAAGGGAATCAATTTTTTAAGACAAATATTTTTATTTTCATGGAGTAGAGGTTTTTTCACATAAAATGTACAATCCATATATTATTGAAATACAAGTATCTCATGGAAGTTACTTTGATGAAACATTTTGTCTTGGCAAGTTTTTATAAAGGGTAGGCTGCTATTTGGTAAGCCTTTTCAAAAGTTTGATAGTTAATTTGCCCATATAATAGCACATGGATTCTTCTTTCATACTTCCAGCCTGTATCTAATGCAACAAGATAATGCGATGTAATCTATAAATCAACAATCAATTTTTTATTTAATATATTAGAATACAAACTAAATTTTCCTTAATTAATAATATTCATAGCGGGGTTGGCACCAGGGCATTGTAGGCTAAGTCTCTGTCTGACATAAATATGGGTGTGAGTAAAAAATCAGGCAGCTCTGGTTGTGATTCAGCTCCCTGCTAATAGGCTGCTGATAGGCTGGGACTAGGCTGGGATGGTAGTTAAAAACAAGTGAAATATTTCCGAAGAATTTTTGATGAATCTGATACATCATAGGCTTCTTCACACTGTCATCTGAGAAATATTTAAAGTGATGAAGAACTGTTTTTTAAATGATTTATTTTATTTATGTCAGTCACTCTAGCTTTCAAATATATATATGTATATGCATGTATGTATACATATATGCATATGCATATATGTACATATATGTGTATATGTATGTACATATGTATATATACAGAGAAAGAGACATACATATATGCATATATATGCATGTGTGTGTGCAAACACATACATACAGAGAAAAAGAAAGAGAGATTCTTCATATTCTAGTTAGCTCTATAAATGGCCACAATGGTTCAAGGTTTGAAACTGGACTTATCTGAAACCAGGAGTTAGGAGCTTCTTCATGTCTTCCACATGAGTGCAGGAACCCAAGGACTGACCCATCTTCTGCTGCTTTCCTGGACACACTAACAAAAGGCTGGATCAGAAGTGGTACAGACAAAATATTTCCCAGGTTCAATATGCATTTCTCCCAGTGCAGGAAGAGGCTTAACTCACTATTCAAGCATACTGTGGGTTAATCCTCTGCCTACAGTGTGAGACGTGCATATTAGCATTAATTTTAATTAATAATTGATTGAAATTAATTCATGACATTTAACTTCATGCAAATGCATTGAGAGTCACAATGTAGCCTTAACCTATGGTAATTTTAAGGCTTTTTGTGTATTACTGGACAGTATGATTACAGTGGCCCACTTCATGGAAGCCCTGGTAATCATTTTACAATGATAAACAAGCCCTCAACAGTTTTGATTCTGATCTGTGCCCATTTCCCAATCCCCAGGCAATGGTTTCTCCCCCTATGTGCGTGTGATGGCAGCAATGGTATGGGATGAGCTCAACCACTATGCACCAAAAGTGACACAAACGATGCTTCAAGCTCTTTGCCCCAAATCTTAAAGGTAATACTAAGAATAATAACAAAAAAGGATAGAATAAGACCCTACGCTGGCACACTGTACAGCGACATATTTAATACAACACTGGCATTAACGACATCTAGAAAGCCTACCAGTTTTTAGCTGTTTTTCTCCCAGAAGTGTCATACTTGGCTAGGTTGCCTATAGCTTTGGCCTCTCCTCATAATTGATCTATACTGCTAGATAGTTAAACAACCATTTTAACAAATGTTCCATTTCAACAATTAATATAACATTAGACTAAATTAATGTGTCCCTTCATCAGAAGCATAAAGACCCAAACCAAAGAAGACACATAAAACAGATGCTAACGGATATATTTTGTGTTTCATTTCTCTTTCTTTGTATGATATTTTTAGACGGGTTAAAATTTTGGGAAACAACTGGGTACTTTCACTTCTGAAGGAAGCTCCGTAAGGTAGTTCTAAAGGTACTTACAACTTCTGAGTAAAAGCAAGCTGAGACTGAATGATCTGAGATGTCCTCTGCCATATATTTATCAAATATTGAAGTTTACTCTTCTCTCTCTTACTTTGCTCTCAAACAACAAAATAATAGCCTAATACTTGATACAAGAAGCAAAAATTGAAAACAAAAATAATGATAAAAGCTAAAAAGAATACGAGTTCTAATGTTTTGAGAGAAGAATGCGGCAAAGAACATGTTCAAAGACTGTCTATACATGAAGAGGTACTTAGTAATCCCACAAAAGCAGTTATTCACCAGAAATCATCAGTCATTTATGTAATGTTCAATTTAACAGTAAAATTAATCTGAGTTTTAAAAAAATAGACTCAATGTATGTAAAATTTCCTGACATTGCACAGATATAAGTGTTTGCAGTGGTGGGATGTGTAAACTAATACCTTCAAAGGCCATTCAACGCATCTAGATACATAGTCAACATTTTTGTCAATTAAAAACTCAACATACTCTAAGATCGTAGAGGATATTGGAAGGGAGCAAAGCAGTTATCACATTCCCATGACCACACAGATTCTCCAGATAACCACCACTGTCCAAATCAGTAAGAGTGGTATTTGGCTTTAACACATCATGGCCCTCTGTCACACCAAGATATGTCAATGTGAAAGAATTGTTTTATAGCATTTGCTACTCTGACAGACTGAACAAAGTAGAAAACAATGTATTCTAACATTAACATAGATAGTGTCATCCTATTGACTAATTGGTTATTAGGAATAAAAGGAGAACTGATGGTGTAAAAAGAACTGCTTAATCTCTGTCTCCCATGAGCCTAGTAGATCCTGTTCGTCTCTTCACGAAGACTATGTCTTTTTACCAAATCAGAATGTGTGCTACTGTGCACTGTTTCAGCCTTAGTTACCATATTTTTCCTACATAGATGAAATCTCTAAACCACCATTCTGATCCAAAAACTGCAAGACCCTCCTGAAACCTTTGGATGTCTCTCTCCTCCCACGTGGCACCTCACCTACCGAATATGTTCATCTTTTTTTCTTCTTTCAATGTCCACCTGGTCACTTCGCAAATAACACTTCGCAAATAACCAATCTCGCTTTTCAGTTCGATATTAAGGTGAGGAAAAAAATCACTGACATTTTCTGACAGCAATTAACTTTTTTTGTGGTTGTTCTAGAACTTCATAAAAGTTTTGAAATGCATTTTTACACATTATGTCTAACTTTATTAATTAGATAGTTCTGAGGTTCATCATTAGGATTGTATCAGTCGGTACGTTACTTTTGTTTTATACCCGATGAGTGATGAATGGTACACATACGCCAGGATTTGTTTATAAAAATCATGTTGATTGACATTTGGTTTGTTTCCAATGTTTTGATTTGCATATGTTTTCATTTAATCTCATTTATTTGGGTAAATATTTAAAAGTGCAAGTGTAGTATCAAATGTGTTTTAATGAGCTGAGAATTTTTATCTCAGCTCATTGATAATACGCTCTCTGTTCCTCTCTCTGTGTTCCTGTCTCTATTTGTAACATGAATATAGTAACAGAAGTTTAATAATCTGCTCTCTTAGTGCATCATGACTTTGTAGGGGTAGTAAAAAATAGAACATCGTATTATCAAGGTCTATTAAATTATACCTTCCAATAGTAACAGATAGAAATTTCACCTATTTTGTTGTACTTGAGATATATGGGGAGCTTGTTTTTGATATTAAATACTCAAAAAATAACTTCCATATTTGTTCTCCTAAAGCAAATCAGTTTGTTTCCAAAACATTACATATTTTCAATGAGTACCGATTTATATTTCACTGCAATACTTATTCAGAAGATTTTTTTAAAGACTTTAGAGTTAGGTCATAGAATTTCAAATACCATTTCTACTAACACCTGTTGACCTTGGACACATTTCGGACTTCAACGTTGTAGTAAGGGTAGTAGAGCTTGTGGCATACTGTTAGGATTAAATATGTATTATCAAATTTCAGGATTAAATATTGTTAACATATGATAAGCATGCACTATACAATAATGAATTATGTTTTTGTTAACTTTTGTCTCTCTTATTCTTTGTTTTGAAATCAGTACAAATCTGTAGTACTGTATCAAATATACTGGCTGCAGAAAGAACATTGCCTGCATCATAGGAACCACCCAGTGTCTATTAAGTATTTCTCCCACAAATGTTTCCTTGTGCTCTACTTCATCTTGTGTAAGATCCGACCTATGTCACATCCTGGTACAGTTTAAATTATTTAACTTCTCTCTTTCTCCTTCCTTCTGACTTAGAATGTTACTTACTAACAACAACACTGATATTTTCAACAGCACTGATATTTTCATTTACGCTTACTGTCCTTTACGATATTTTATTTCCTAGATATTAAATTGCTTCCTATTAAAGGAAAAATTCAATAGGAATCTCTGTAGAGATTTTGACTACACACATAAATCCCCAAATGTGCAATTCATGTTTTACACTTAACAGAAAAACAAACCTAAACAAACTCTTCCTTAAGTGTGATCTTTTTAGCTGAAAGGTAAGCCAAAGCATCAATATAACCAAAGTAATTGTAATATTTTAACAACATTCTCAAGCATTCTAAACATTAGTATTTATTCTTGCATTTCATATTATACCATGCTGTTTTTTACATAAAATCTGCACTCATAATTGATACTCTTACTCTTAGTAATAGCAGGATCTATCTATTTGCACTGTTGCCTGACAGCCAAACAAGACTCCTACTATTGTGTAAAATGACAAACTCCATAATAATCAAAGTATTATACAGAATTGAGAGAATGTAAAATTTAATATGAATGACTATTAATAGTGTTAATGACTACTTATAAGTGTGAATGACTATAAGAAAAAAAACCACATTCATAAAGCTAGAAATTGAACATATTTTGGAGGAAAGCATAAAAAAAGGAAGCTGTGGGGCCTGGCAGCGTGGCCTAGCAGCTAAAGTCCTCACCTTGAAGTGCCGAGATCCCATATGGGTGCTTGTTCTAATCCCAGCAGCTCCACTTCCCATAGAGCTCCCTGCTTGTGACCTGGAAAAGCAGTTGAGGACAGCCCAAAGCCTTGGGACCCTGCACCGACTTGGGAGACCTGGAAGAGGATCTGGGATTCTGGCTTCGAATTGGCACAGCACGGGCCATTGCAGCCGCTTGGGGAGTGAATCGTTGGATGAAAAATCTTCCTCTCTGCCTCTCCTTCTCTCTGTATATCTGACTTTCCAATAAAAAAAAGTTAAAAAATATAGTTGCCACATGTGCTTGCTGAGGGTTTGCGGTGGATGGTGTCAGAGTGGTAGGAGAGCATGTGAGTGCCATTTGCTGCATTAGAAACACTGAGAAGTGGTACCAGGTTCACGCTACAGTACACTATTTTAGGAGCTAATCTAGTTGCACAAAAGTTAGAGTTCCCAAAAGAGTATTCATGAGGGTGAGTGCTCCTGGCCTAATTACATCAAAAGTTTCACAGTCTAAAAATTGCTCGTTTGGGGAGCAAACTGCATCTAGAACACATCGCCAGTTTCAAGCACTGACCATCAGTAAGTAATGCATATAGTAGGACTACATGTGTCAGTGTCTGGGTCAAAGAAGATCCAAACCAACAGAGTTGAACAAATAACAGAGGAGCATTTCTCTGAAAAAGCTAAAGAAACAAATATCCAAACATTATGATTATCATTATAGATGTTAATATCAGCCATATATTTTTGCATACGAAATCATTTCCGTATTTATGATTTTCTAAAGCAATCCTTGTTTTAGTTTCTTCAAGTCACAGATCAAGGTGTGGAACATTTGTTTTCATCTATTCATTTGAAGTTCCATAGTTCAGAGTGATACATATGCAACAAAATATTACAATTTAATAATGGAATTAAAATTATGACATACTAAAAGTTGTACTAATTAATGACATTTACTATATTTTAGAAGACCATACATAAAATGTACTGGAAATATATATCCATGTGTATGTGTGTATTACATCAATTTGCCAAAAACTGACAAGTTTATGATCTGATACTAGGATAAAGACAATGTTGTTGCAATTGTTCTCAATAAATTCAGAAAAGACACAGTGAATCTTCTTGACGCTGAATATCCAATATAAATATATTGTACTTGATGTAACAGAACATATTTGGCATTTTCAAGTATGATTTTCAGAAAAAAGATTGGTAATAATAGTATGATATAGTAACAGCCTCCTTTTTGTTTTAAGATTTTTATTTTTTATTACAAAGTCAGATATACAGAGAGGAGGAGAGACAGAGAGGAAGATCTTCTGTCCGATGATTCACTCCCCAAGTGACCACATCGGCTGGAGCTGAGCCAATCCGAAGCCAGGAGTCAGGAGCTTCCGGGTCTCCTACACGGGTGCAGGGTCCCAAAGCTTTGGGCCATCCTCGACTGCTTTCCCAGGCCACAAGCAGGGAGCTGGATGGGAAGTGGAGCTGCCGGGATTAGAACCGGCGCCCATATGGGATCCCTGTGTGTTCAAAACAGATTTTACCTGCTAGGTCACGGCGCCAGGCCCATTGTTTGAGATTTTTGAAGAAGTTAATAAAATCTCTTTATCTTTTTAAATTCAAAAGATATCTTCACTGATTTGGTTTTCCGGCCAATATAAACTGTATATCATTTGTTTTAAAAAAAAAGTATTTATTTTTATTGCAAAGTCAGATATACAGAGAGGAAGAGAGACAGAGAGGAAGATCTCTGTTTGCTGATCCACTCCCCTAGCAGCTGCAGCGACTGGAGCAGAGTGGACTTAAAATGAAACTGTTTACTGTATCTTGACAATAGGATTCTGGGTACTTTGCCATTGTCCATGCCTGCAATGATGGACATATGACTGTGTAGGAAGAACTGTATGTTAGTAATGATATAAAGGAACTAGGTGGGGGGGGAGGGAATTGGGGAGGGGCTAAGGGAATATGGAACTGTATCACCAAATGATAATAATAACAAAATGTAAAAAAAAAACTCACCTGGAAGGCAAAAAGGCCTTGAGCACCAATGGTACCTGAAGCAGGAACAATACAGGAGCCATTACACTCTCTGATCTTAGAATGTACTTACTACCTGATGGCGGAGCTATCTAGACTAGGTCATCTGCAATCTTTGACAAGTTAAACTTGATTTGTGTAGAAAAGTTCAAAAAAAAAGTCCCTGGCTCCTGGATTCAACCTGGCCCAGCCCCAAACTTTTGGAAAATGAACCAGTGAATGGCAGGTTTTCTCTTCTATATGGTCATATCCTATCAAATTGCAATATTTATGTTTATCAACACCATAAATTATAACACATTTAGAGATAATTTGAAGGATGCTATTATATATATATTTGCTTCAGAAAGGATGCTTTGGAGTTCTAGGAGGAAATCAGTTTATGGGCACTAATAAAACCATGTCAGTTTAATCCAATGAGGTTCCAGAACCAGTCAAAATTTATCTTTCATGGCAGCCATCATAATATGGCAGGGACACTTTCCTTGGGATGTTCATAACCCATTTGGGAATTTGTAGGATCAAGTTGTACTTCCATTGCTCCATGAAGCTTTCTGATTTGACAACTGGGAGACAGCAGACCATATGTATGGTATTTGAATTGGTCTTTTCCCATGGAGAATAATCCGATGGAGTTCATGACCCCAAGAAGCCAGGAGATCTTCACTCCCTGAGAAAGTTGGTTTATTTTCACTGCATGGAACTTCCTCCCACCGATCAATATTGTACCATACCAGTATAACTTTTCCAATTTGTGAGCCATGAAATACAATGACTCTTTCTTCAACCACTTAAATATAAAGCTTAATTCTGTTCCTAGTGACTTCAGCCATGCTTTTAGAAGACACAAGCATCTCCTTGCATCACACCCCGCAGGCCCGCCCACCTTTCCCAGGTGTTGTTACAATCATTTATTTCCACATTCTAGCACCAACACTGAAAGACATGTTATCTGGCCTTTACACTGATTTTCCCGTAAGGGTTTTGGTAAGAGAATTGCCTTCCCTTGGGGAAAGTGTACCTTGGTGGTTTCCTTTCTTCTTTGGTAAGTAAGTTGTGAGACCAAATTTATCTTCCTTCCTTTTAATTTGTAGAAAATGAAATGAAATATGTCTAAAAAAATCTATCTATGACATTTTTAAAGAATGTTAGTAGGTGTAAACAAACTCACTCATTCCTTTTCAGAACAAAATAAAAATGATTGCTCCCTTGATTTTATTGCAGAAATTTTAATCTGAATTCTCCGTAAAGAAGCCCCATGACTTATGTGAGCAATTACCCCTGGGTCTCTCTGTTGGGCATGGCTCAGAGTTTACCTGCCCTGGCCTGAGACACAACTTCCAGCCCCGTGCATGGAACATGACCTCTGACATGACTGGAAGGTCAACAGGACTAGGTGTGCCTTTTAGCCAGTGACAGTGTCATTATTGGGCAGGGGTCCTGCTGAAAATGCCCTCCTACCCTCCCTTTCCTTGACTTTTAAGACCCTGGAACTTGTGCTGAATAAACAGAAATTCCTCACCAGCTGGTCTCCAGCAGTTCCTTGACCAATAACACCATTGCCTCCCAGTCAGTGACCTCCGGGCCTGCTGGGAGATTTAAACCCTAAAAACATTAAGCATTACATTAATATGGAGGTTCTTCATGAATATGAAAAAAATACTGATATTAGCATTCCTTATGCCACAATAATTCCTAAATAATACAATAAAACTAAACAAAATTGATTTAGGAAATATGAATTTTTATATAAATGGACCCCTGTTAGATATGATTTTACTTTTTTGTACCAAAACACAGATTTATGCATACATCCATTATGTATGCAAATTATAATGCATTATGCACATTTCAGATAAACTTGTTTTGTTTTATTGAATTTTGTGGCAGTTTTAGAGAGTGAAAAGTAACTATTAATCTAAATAATTCTTCATCAGTGGATGTTCTGACTTTATTGTGTTAAATTGTATTGAATTTCATCAGGAAGTGTAACATTTCCAAGGTGAATAAAATGCTTATTCTTGAAATCTAAATAGCGTGTAACAACTTATAGTTAATATTATCACTTAATTTTGATAGCTGAAGAAAGATCCAGTCTGTTTTACAGTATACCTCTTCTAAAGAAAAGAAAATTGAAGCAGAAAACAAGTAAATTAGTATACTTTAGTAATTATTATCTAGAAGAAGACCTCTTGTAATCATTCTAAGTGTCAAGTTCAGCCCAACAGTTGAAGATGAGAGGCAGCCAGTGTGATCAATTAATTGCAGAAATTTTTAGTGCTTTCATAGAAACAGACAAATGAAGGAAACTTACTTTATCCAAAGGTACAATATTTGAAAATTATCAACTTGTAATAAATGAGCAAATGTTTATTTCCAGAATAGAAAATTTTATCTTCAAACTGAATAAAGTTTTAAAGCAACAAAAGTCCTTCAGAAATAATATAGTATTCATAATGGAAGGAGAAAACACATATCACAGTATAACAAATTTATTTTATAAAATAAAATATCTAGATGGTTCATTAATATTAAATTGCTTTTAAAAAATAATGCACATTTTAAAATGTAGCTAAATTTCTTGCAGTGGGAGGAGGAAGAGTATAAATTCTGTATGTTCTCATATTATGAAGATTAATTTGAAACCTATCATAAGCTAATGGAATTTCTTTTGTTATACGCTTGGAAAAAAGGAAAACAATAACACAACTGAACTAAGATGCCATTCTGCACTTTCCAGAATGTCAAATAAAAACAAACAATGAAGCAATTGAAGGCCAAACTTAAAAAATACAAACTGATGAATTTTGAATCACCAAATAGTTTACATTTTTTATGATTTACAGCTGTGTTGAAATAAACCTTTCTAATTATGCTGAAGCTGGCCGTGTAATCACTGACTAATCCCATTTGAATGCTTAGAAAATAATAACAAAGAACTCCACAGGGCAATGAAGATTCAGATCAACAAATTGAGAAGTTTTTACACCAATCCTAGATACTTTTTTTCTGATTTTTTATTTGGCTCCCTGCTTCCAACTGATCATGTTTTTGACCTTTAACCAAAAGTAAGAAAGACAGATAAGTCAATGCTTGACACTTTTTCCACAAAGACTGAACCATCTGGCCACTTTTTATTTGTAACAGGTGCTTCTGGGATTTCGAGCCTAATTCTGGCCCAGATTCTGTTCTGTATGGGTGACTCTCTTGCTATGTGCAATTGTGCATTGCATTAATTGAAGAGAATCGAAAAGGCCAAGTACAGCAATTAGTCAGTTGGTCATGCAGAAAAGAGCCTAGTGGCTTTGAGCCATGAATGTTGAATTCACAGATGCACAGCATCATCAGTTTTGCTCTCTGTAGTATGTTCCTAGTGTGTGACAGGTAAAATGCCTTGCAACTTGTTCCCAGTGTCCTGTCCCTATGCAACTAAACTACATTTTGTACATATAGACATGCTTGTAGAATACTCCAAAAGCCATTTATATCAGAACAATATCTTCAAATGCCAAAATGATAGAAAATACTGATAGCTAATAGGAAACTAAAAAAAGATTGCGAGAGTGATGAAGTGTGTACTTCAGTTATGGAAAATTCAGATGCATTTATTAAAGTTACTGCAATTAATATTGCTTTTTAAAAATAAAGCCTTTTTCAGATTTGTAACATGGATACAAATTTAATTTGGGGGAAACATTTTAAAGCGCACATGAAAAACTGAAACACCTGTCTTCTCATTTATAAATTAGAGAATTTATGAATAATCAAGTGGTATGATAAATATCAAGAATAATAATCATTTAACTTTTCCATTTAGGATTAAGAAAATAAATAAAAGAAAAAGTGATATAATACTCTGAAAGTTGCAATGGAAACTTTTAAGCCTCTATGTTTACTAATTTATAGAAACTTAATTATGCTATTTGTTACACTTCATGGCATTAAAATTATATATACATTTTAAGAAGTCACTTATTTTTGTTGGAAAATCAGATATACAGAGAGGAGGGTAGACAGAAAAGAAGATCTTCTGTCCGTTGATTACTTCCTAAGAGGCCACAATAGCTAGAGCTGAACCTATCTGAATCCAGGAGCCAGGAGCTCTACCAGTCTCCATGCAGGTGCAGGTTCTCAAGCCTTTGGGCGGTCCTCAACTGCTTTCCCAGGTCTAAAGGCTAAGGTCCTCACCTTGACCATGTGCCGGGATCCCATAAGGGCTCCAGTTCTAATCCCGGCCACTCAGCTTCCCATCCAGCTACCTGCTTGTGGCAGTCAAGGATGGCCCAAAGCCTTGGAATCCTGCACCCACGTGGGAGACCAGGAAAAGTTCCCGGCTCCTGGCACCGGATTGGCTTAGCTCCAGCCATTGCAGCTGCTTGGGGATTGAATCATCAGATTGAAGATCTTCCTCTCTGGCTTTCCTTCTCTCTGTATATCTGACTTTCCAATAAAAATAAATAAATCTTAAAAAAAGTAGAGTATCAACGTGGGAAAATTGCATATGCTATACTAGAGATGAAGAGTAAGGAAAAATTCTTTGGGAAAGGGATTCTTACATATAGACCAAATCGAAGTAGGGAAACAAATGTTGAAAATCAGAGAGAAAAACTTTATGGGACAAGGAATAAGAGGAAAGAACAGAAGTGTATGGTTAACTACAAATTCACGAAGTGTTTTGCTTTTTGTTTCTTAATAGAGTTGTTTCAAAAATGAAATTGTGCAGGGATTAATGTCATAGTTTAGTAGACTAAGTCTCAGCCTAGAGTGCTAGCATCCCACTTGGCACTGGTTCGTATCTGGCTTCTCCAATTCCTATTCAGCTACCTGGTTATGGCCAGAAAAAGCAGTGAATAATGGCTGAAGTCTTTGATGCTATGTACCTGCCCCACGGAGGAGGCTCTTGGCTCCTGATTTCGGGTCTGCTTGGCTCTGCTGTTGTGGCCATTTGAGGAGTTAACCAGCTGAAGGAACCTTTCTCTCTATCTCCCATTCTTTGTGCAAATCTTCACTTCAAATGATGATAGGTAAATCTTGGTTTTAAAAATGAGAGTTATATTTAATATTACTTCTACTTTATATTTTCTATCAGTGAGGGGATTATTTGATAACACCATCATAACCGGAAATAGAAATTTCCAATAAAATCTTTTTGGATTATTTTCCTTATAAATTTAAAAGTGAATTTGAACTCATGAAAATTTCTGTCATTCTTGCTTTTACTTCATTTCAGGCCTGGAAACAGGCAACCATTCCCATTTCTCCATGTATTACACTTCACACTGCTGTGTTTTCTTGAACCATGTGAACAATGCAACAGCCAAATCCCCAAGTTCTCTGGCTGAGTTGCTTAATCATTCATAGTATTTAACACTCCAAAACACCAACTTTCTATAGGAGAATTTTCTTCTGGGAGATTTTTATTTAACATGCATGGATAGAAAGTGAATTTGCACTAATGAACTTAAATATGATAAGACTGAGAAGAAAACATAGGTCATTTCTTTCTGGAGAAATTGTTTGTCACTTGTTTCTTCCTTATTGCCACAGTTGTAGAGATTTCTGAGCCATAATGCATCTTTGTAGAAAACGTGGAGTTTCTGCTCTCTGCAGGGCAACAATTTTTCAACTTCATGGTGCTGAAACATGCCTCCCAAGAGTGGCTTCACAGAGAATCACAATGTTTCTTTCTCTTCATAGGGGCACGCTGGGCACCCAGCTGAACATGATCACTCCTTGTAGCTCTCAGAACTGTTATTAGAAGCATTTGCCAAAATTACTCTTTATTTTCCGTGCCAGGATAATGACTTTCCAAAGCTGTTTCAGAGTCCTAATTCTTGCTAGCCCTTTGCTGACAATTACTGTATCCTATACCTTATAGATGTAATGAAAGACCTCTAAAGATTAATTGGGAAATAAACCATTTTGTTTTACCTCTGACACAATTTTTAAACTTTAGTTTATGTACAATGAGTGGAAATACATGTTTTTTCCCTCCCTTTCTGCATCAGAGTAGCACACCTGTCCTCATTTACTTTCTCTGTTCAAGGTCATGACCCTCATTGTTCCAATCCCTCTACTGGCCAAACTCCAGGAAGAAATTTGGCTGTAGGAAATACTATTAACTTCCAAGTCATACGATATTCCAGAAAACTAGATTTCAGAAACGTATTTGATATCTTATAATCGATCACAATAGATGCTCTCCAAACAAGTACAGAGTTGCCTAGAGCTTTTCAAGATGCTTTATATATTTGCACATGCACACAGACACACTCACATTGACATGCCCACTAGATTTTTCTAGAAACCTGCTCAAGTATTTTTTTAGTTTGATAAAACCATTGTCTAGATTCCTGTGCTAAACTTTTCAGAAAATATTCATAAAAATCTTGATTTAACTTAAACTTTCATTCACTTTTCAACCATGAGATTATTTTTTTGATTTATTCCACAATATCATATACATCATCAAAACATTAAACAAAAAAATTTTCAAATTCTTACTATGCCTTCCTTATCATTATTCTCCCAAACCTTTTTTGCATCTCTTGCTGTCTTATTACAATTTGCCTCTGGCTCTCTGACCTGGCTTTTCAGGCCTGCTTGAGGAAATCACCTTTCTTTGCTGATTCTTTACTTGTGTGTTTGCACCAAATTGCTTTCTTGGTCTATCCTCATGATGGTTTGCCTTATTTACTTCAATTCATCCATAAATCATTTTTCAGTGATATATCTGTCCCTGAAGCTGACATTATTCTTTGCTGTTGACTTGGGAGAGACAAATCATCATAAAACAACAGAATTTAAATGTCTCAGAAGTATATCATACTCAATATTTAGAACTAAATTTATGATCTTAATATCCCATTGAAACAACTGATTTCTTTTAGTAGCTTGATTTATATTTGTATCGTCTTTTAGATCTTGAGGACTTAAGTCATGTGCGTTTGAATTTCTTTGAATTTATTTTTCAAACTATGTTGATATTGGGGGATAGTAAGTTACTGAATGCTTTGGCTACTGCAATGAGCAAATACTGCCACATGTTAAATATTAAAATATTCTTATTGCAGACTAAAATATTTAGCTGGCTTTTTTTAATCCATACATTTCACTATTGTATATTTTTATCAATTTTCTCCTCTCTTTCATGTCTTTCTTATTTCAAATATGACAGTGTCCCCCACCCATTTATTGTAATTATTTAAAGTTTTGAGAATCTTCTCATGATAAGATACAGAATGGGCTTATTGAAGACTTGCATCTTGGATCAGGCATTTAGCTTAATATTTAGTTGGGATGGTAGCATTTTATTTCACAACGTTTGGGTTCAAATCCATTCTCTGCTTCCAACTCCAACTTCCTGCAAATCTGTACCCTGGGAGGCAATTGGTAATGGCTCAAGTACCTTAGTTCTCCCACACATGTGTGGAAGGTCCTAGGTTGAGATTCTAGCTTTGCTACTTAGTCTGTGCTAGTAGGGGCATTTGGGGGAATCAACTGATAAGCAGGTGCTCTCTATCTCTTCTGGCATTTAATTACATAATATTTCTAGACTCATTTAACACCTGAGATTTTCAGTAATGCTAAACTGATCCAAATCCTGAATGGAACTCTTCATGACGCTCCTCCTTGTGATCCCAACTTATCTATTACACTATAGGAGACCACAGATTTGACCTTGCTCATGCTGAAAACAAGTCATTGGTGATTGCAGTTCTGAATACAATTACTAAGAAATGCATAGCAGACATAACACATGTGTTGTTGAGTGACTGTCTTGTGTTAAAAAATCATCATTTGCAGAAACCATCATTCCTCGATATCCTTCAGTTACTTGGAAATAAAGGTGGAGACTAAGTCATTTAGCCAAAAGAACGCTTTCTCTCTGTAAAACACTTTTCAGTAACCCTAAAACCCCACATTTACTGTTATGAATGGGAACCTTTGTAGTTACTGTAACATAAATACAAACATTCATATTTTATTATGTAACTAAATGTATCTTAATGTATCCAAATCTGAGTTTGTTTTTTTAGTTCATACTGAACAGTTTTATGATAATAGGGCTTTTGAATGTTTTAATAAAAGTTGCACTTCAATGTCAAATAATCCTTTTGACTGAACCTACAGAAGATCCTCTATCAATAATTTCCCTTTATGTCTTCATTTTAAAAGATTTATTAATTTATCAGAAAGACAGACATTGGCAGAAACAGAGACAAAGAATGATCTTTTACCTACTGATTCACTCTGCAGACACCTGCAGCTATTGGGACTGTACTCCTTGCTGAAGTGAATTCCTGAAATATCCATCTACATCATCATAGGAATCCAGATACTTGAGTGGTTACGCACTGCCTCCCAAGTACACTAGCAGGTACCAGCTGGATCAGAAGCATCTGGTTGGTGGGACTTGGTTGCCAGGTTCTACAGTACACAATTCAGGGATCCCAAGTAGTTGACGAAACCTGTGCAATGCACCTACAATCCCAACAATTTCTTTTTTAAATGACAAGGTTGCACTAACTTCAGTGTAACTTTTATTCAAAAATGCATTTTTGTGTAAATTGTATTAATAATTTAAGATCAGTTATTAAGTGAGAATAGTTACCAATATAAACCGTAGGTCAAGATATATTCTGCTGGCTAATTTACATTTTTTGAGAAATGGTGCTTAGAGCAGTATTTGGCAGAAGCACCAACATCTGTTGTAAGGCTTAGGCTTTCACTTTTTAGAAATCTTTCATTGTTCTACTTCAGGCAATCTGTCTTGGTGAGGAGGTGCTGATTTTCATTTTTCATATAAACAAACCTAGTAGTATTCAGCAGCCTGCCATAAACAGCAAGCAAAGATTTACAGGTCATCCTTTATTTCCAAAAGTACAGACAGCACAGACATTTTAAGTCATATGAAATAGGAACAATATTTTTGAAAGCCGAAAGAGGAAGCAATGTATTACAAAAGGCTATCATTACCCAGTGAAATCTTCATTGTCAAAAAAAACAAAATTCTGAAAGAACAGTAATTTATAGGGGAAATGAAAATGAACTAAGGAATCTAAATCAATGTATTGTTCATTCCAGGTAAAAGGGTGACATAGCAACATTATTTACACGACTGCTTATGATCAATGCGAAAGAACAGTTGTCTTCAGAATTTCATTTAATCTTGATTACTTGAGTGCCCACATTTTGTCCCCTGTCTCTTTGATTTTCTCCATGCTGCTTCGTTCATTGTTCTTTCCATCACCTTTCATTAGTTAAAGTGCTACCCATTCATTCTAGTCCTATCTTAACTGTAACTCTTTCCTTATATTGCCCTACAAGGATTATCACTGTGTTTATCATATTCCAATTTTCTATCTGAAGATGTCTGCTTAGCACTCACTGTAGGCCCTATACTCTCTTAAGTCCTTTTTTTAGGATGCTCTGCTAATATTCTGTTTTAGATATTTTGTGCTTGATGAGCAGGTATGTTCAGTTAATTGTCTATAGCTTAAAAGTCAAAGCGTATTTGATTCAGTTAAGAATGTTGTCTATTCTGAAGAGAAATTGATTATCTCATTTCACAAAGAAGAAACTGTTTCCACTCTCACTGACTCTTGCTTCCTGTAGACTCACTCTCTAGAGTCCTTCTTTAAAATTCCTACCTCTGTTTCTGAGTCTGTCAGAGAAATCCTAGCTGTATGTCATTTTGAGTATTACCATAAAAACCCTTGCACACAAATAAGTACTTTATTGCCGGACAAATAAATAAACTTGAGCAACAAGGGATGGGTTCTCCTTAAGGGGTTAATGTACAGACTGCACTTTCAGGATACACATACGAACACACCCTTTTTGAACTAATCTGTAAACGGAGTCCAGTTATACCAGCCATCACTGCATGAGATTCCAGACTACCAGGGTCAGCCAGCCCTGGTCCTGCTCCTCAACTAGTCTAGTCCACCAACCAATGTTACTGACGCCAAAATGCTACCTGCAGCCCTGCTGGGCACATTGTCTATCTTTGTGTAAATTTCTCTGTTGTATATGATCTCCAAACCTAACCAGAAAAGTGTAATTCGTAGCCATATGCACAGCAAACCTAAGGCTTGCAACTCCCAGGTGTCAATCACATAAGCCAATCATGACTTGCAGGATCATGTTACAAATTAACGTCCCTTGTACCTTAGAAATAAAATATAGCACCAGAAAGAAATTTCCACATCTTCTTTCAATTATCTCAATCCTACCTCGGAGTATTATTTGCTTCACTGTCCCTAGAATGGATCACTGCTCTTAATCTGAGGAGTTAGATGGGCTAATAGACAGCTAGGTCAGGCTCCTATTAGAATGAAAAAAGGGACACATTTCCTCTGAGACTTTTCAAAATATGTGCCCCCTCCCAGAGGCTGCCCGTAAAAACTTTTTGGTGGGATTTTTTTTTCTTTGTTTTATCATGAGCAGGCTGGTCAACTTTACCATCTGCCAACACTCTGATAAGCTTCGTCACTGCCTCTGGTTGGTAGTTGTATCAGCCATGATTGGTTGGTAAACATTTCTCCACTTTTCCTCTGATCAACCAAAGTTTTACACATTTTTGTATGTAAACAACTCAGCATTGGCAAGTTTCCCAGGCAACGCCTCCCTCAAAGAACTGCTCCAACAGGAGGCATCTCCCTTAACTAAATCTTGTCAATCATCGTCCTTTTGTGTGTGGAAATTTTTCTGCTTCGAGTCCCGTAACACTTTTTTTTTATTTATTACATTGCATTATGTGACACAGTTTTATAGGCACTAGGATTCCCCCCTCCCCTCCCCAAACCCTCCCCCATAGTTGATTCCTCCACCTTGTTGCATTACCACAGTTCAAATTCAGTTGAGATTCTTTCATCGCAAGCATTTACCAAGCATAAAGTCCAGCATCTTACTGTTCAGATAAGTTCAACGTTTTCTTGCCCTATTTTTCCTAACTTCATAGATTTCTAGACCATTTCAAATGAGAAAATATATTTGTTCCCCTCTCGTTTCCTTCTAGGACCTCTTTGTAGTAATGTTCTTCTCTGCCAGATGAATCAGTCTTGGCATTTGTTTTGCTCTCCTTAATGTCATAACAGGGCACATCTGTAGCTCAGGGACACATTTGCTGATAATGAAAATTCATGGTGAAAATATTAATTAAAAGTCCTATTTAATATTTATTCTTTGAGATTGCTTATTGTTTACACTTTCGAAATTTAAATTTATTTTAGCTTAAATCAATTCCAAATCGCTTGTTGACATGAAGGAAGATATACATACAATTATTTAGGCTGCACAGGTTAGTGAATTACAGAAGAGATACATGGAAGTGAAAATTCTGAAGAATATGAAATATGGAGGATGAGTATTTGGCCCAGAAGCTAGGCTGCCCATATCCCAAATAAGAGTGTCTGGTTTCAATATCTGCCCCTTGTTCCTGATACAGTTTAACATATTAAGAAGAATCTAGGAAGGAACAGTGCTGCATAAAATCTGAGTTTATAACACCTACATGTAATACCTGAATAATTATTTTTATGTAGCACAGGACTAGTTATTAGGTAGCCAGTAGATTCAATTTTGTTTGTTTCTATCTCTCTACCTCTCAATTTTTGTTTTTTAAAAATTAACTATGTCGTAAGTAAAGGGGTTCATACACTAATCTCCAGGTTATGTTTTTACAGATACAGAAAAAAAGGTGTAAAGGAAGCAAAACAAACAAAAAATCACTACCAACAAAATCAAACACTGTAAGAAGAGAACTTGAAAATATTATGTCATTGTAAAATGCCCAAATCATGCCATAATCTTACACTACCACTTTCAAATTATCTTTTCTCAGTAGGGGGAAACAAAGATTTAAACTGAGTAACCTTTTATCCAAGGATACCATTACTATGCCACAGAGAAGGCTGAAGTAACTTAATTCTTTTCACAGAACCTGATGTTGATATTTGGCAGCATCTAATCTGGCTGTGTGCCCTGACATGAATTTCAGATTCTCTGTGCTCCTTCTGAGAGGGGTTTGAGGAGGGTGAAAACAGATGCGCACAACTACAGATGGAGCCCAGAAGCCAAATAGCATGAGGCTGCTCGTTACAACTGGAGTGCATTTGGCAGCTGCACACTGTTTTAAGGCATAAAGGTAATTTTCCATAAGGTAATTGGATAGTCACCAAAGCAAGCCATTGCCATGATTGTATTTTGTCTTCGCTAACAAATATTCCTGAAATACAAATGAAATTCAAGTGATTTTTTAAAATTATAATTGATTTTGATTGCCATTTTTAAGACAATTATGAAAATTTAGGATTGAAAGTGCTGTTTAATTTGAACCATTCCACAACCCAAGCCAGTGTTGGCTTTTTCAATCATATGTAATAAAATGAAGCACAGTCGTTTCCTGATGTAAAAAACTTGAGTCGTAGTTCCAAGTTTCCTGATTTTCTTGCTGTTAACCTGAATTCCTTAGTGTTACTTTACTTGTAATTATTTCTCCGCTGTTGGTAAGCAGGGGAGTCTCCTTTGTGTTTCAGAATGACATTCCATCATTCCCCTCCACAACTTCCTCCCTGACTGGGTCTTGACTCACTTGTTACCTCCTGTGAAAAGGTGAGCCATTTCTTTCTTATATCCTTTTGAGCCTTTCAGGATATATTTTCCTTCTCATGATTTTTTCTTCTGCCTTTGCAAGTTAGTGACTTATCTCAAATATTCTTTAAATTACACCACTCTTATTCTCAATGTGGCTACCTTCAATTGGCTCCTTGAACACTGCATGCAGCTCAACGTCTTATACCTCCCTAATACAATTGCAGTTTACAGTAGTTAAATTCAGAAGCCTTCAAATTGAGTGTACCAGTTAGATATTCTAAATCTTAACATGCACAAGGCCATTTAAGTAATTAATTAAATCACTTTGTAGTTCGCATTTTAGTTTGTGGTGAAGATATTTTAACTTTGCCAAGAAGCTTATGTTTTCCAAGTGATGTAATTTCACATTTGAGTCTTTCTGTTTCTGTGCCTCGTGAAAGATATTTAAATCAATTTTGTGGCCACTGTAGAGGCTTAAGCAAAGGAATTACCACATGAAAATATACCCACCCTCCCAGAAGTGCAGGGCACCTCTATGCTTGGAAATAGGTTGGCCCACAGTAAGGTTCACAAGTAGCCACTTACCTTCCCTGTGTTATCTACAAGAGAGATCAGGTGGAATTTAACATCCAGTGCTCCCTGAGATCTGATAAGCAAAGATGAACTGCTCAGGGATTAGGAAGCAAGTCATTCTACAAAGACTGGATGACTTGTGCCCCTGCCAACTAACACCTGTATGTCAATTGGTACAGATGGTTTTAGCACGCACAATTTCACTGCTTACTTAACGAATCCAACATTTCCTTAGCAAGTGTACTTGAGTTAAAGCTTAACTTTTAGGCAAAGAAACACTGAATTACTTTTTAATTCTTTTAGGCATTTGTTCACTGTTTTTACATCTTGTGGGAGCTGAATTCTACATGTACTCCAGAGCAAAAGGAAGACTCATGCTTTAAATTGTTAATGCCAACTTATGTGTGTAGAGTAAGGTAGCAGCTCAAAAGCTCTCACATATCCCCAATCAAGAAAGAAACCACAAATGGGAATGCTCTGAGATTTCTGGCAAGTATGAAAACCATATGAATTTATTAATTTCATATAGCAGAGCTTCTTTCTTAAGAGGTAGTTATCCTAAGTAAAAATAGTTCCACATGAGACAGTCAAAGAAATAATCATGCTGCTTCAAAAATCCAAATACACACTTGTAAGAATATGTAAATGCATACTGCATATATAGAACCTAAAGTGATTACAGAAATGGATTTTTGAAATCTAGGACTCAAAGGAGAAATGTAATTTAGAAAGTCATGCAGAATTGTAACAAGGGAGCACGAGCCTGTTCTTGGTTACTTTCTTGCTCCTGAGTCTACTTTCACAGATGTGATATTCCAAAAATTCAGCAAAAAGGAATGCTTCTTGTATTTCCTGACCAGAGCTATCTTACAAAAGTAACATACACTGGGTAGTTTCAAGAGTGGAAAAATAACTGTTTCACAGCTCCAGAGACTTGATGTCTCCAGGTTTTAGCAGCATTGAGTTTTCTGAGTCCTTTCTCCTTAGCTTACTGAAAGCCATCTTCTTCAGCCTTAATAGGATTTTCTTGTGTGCCACATTTCCTCTTTTTTACTGTTCTCCAATTATATTGGGTAAGAGTGAATCTGTTTGTAGGATCTCATCCTTCAATCATACCATTTTTTATAGTTCATGGCTCCATATAATAATCACCTTTTGAATCCCTGGGAGTTAAGAATGCCACATATAAATTTTAGGTGGCACAATTCAAACTACAAGAAAACTATACGGGTATGTCTGGTATTAACATGCTGGACACCTATTATTTAGTTCTCTTCACAAGCTCCTCAGTCTTAAAAGTTCAAATTACTTGAGAAATATGTAGATATTTATGACTTAAAAGTAACATAAGACTTAGAGATTTCATCATTCTCCTCTCCCTACATGTGTCTGGAATGATGCTCCTTGACATTCCTAAGGCAGTTTGTCCTCTGATGACTGAGTTTACCTTTCAGCCCTTGACTGGGAGACCATCCAGTCTCAACAGTAGAAAGCATCAGAACCAGGCACAAACAAAATTAGTTTTAAATGCCAAAACATTTAAATTCAGGGCTGTAGTAGTGACCCAAGGGGCTAATTATCCACCTTGTAGCACCACCATCTCATATGGGCACAGGTGTCTGTCATGGCTGCTCCACTTGTGATTTAGCTCTTGCGTGAAACCTGGGAAAGCCACAGAAGATGGCTCAAGTCATGGGGTTCCTGCACACCTGTTGGAGACCCAGCAGAAGTTTCAGATCATCTCAGTACTGACAGTTGTGGCCACATGGGGAATAAAAGAGCAGAAGGAAGATCCTCCAGCCTTGTCTCTGTAAATGTGCCTTTTAAATAAAAACAAATCAGCATTTTATATAATTTACACATATAGGAAATAATACAAATTATATATGCTGCCCTATAAATTATCTCATAAATCAAATTTTGATAGAAATGCCTGCTTAAACTAAAAGTGAATACTACCCAGAAAATGTAATTAATACATATTTATCTTAGCAGAAATCTCTGTACTGACATGATTGGCATGGGTTAGTATATTATTTTGAGTTTCGTTTAAATGAAATCTTAAATATGTCTATTTTTCTTGACTTGTTTTCTAAATTAATCAGTGTTATCCTTAGTTGTAGCTGTGTTCTTCCTCTAACTTTTCTATTCAGTCTGTTGATGTCTTATCTATCTTGCATGAATGCTACAAGATTTAGTTTATTGCAGTTTTGTAAAATGTTGAACTTCCCAGGTTTTATGATTATTTTTGAATATTTGCATTTCCACAAAATTCTTTCAAATCAAAATTTCAATTTATCCTTGCATGTGTACACAGATATCTGGAAAAATAACTTCAGTTACTTTTTTATTGGGACTCACTGAAACCGTCAGTAAATTTGAGGAGTTTTGAATGTTCCAGTCATCAGCATTATCTTTTCTGTGTTATTTCTGTATTTATAATTACTTTCAAGGATGCTTACACTTCTTATAAAGTGCCACCTATTATTTAGTTCTGTTCACAAGCTTATAAGGTGCCCTGCATGAATTAGATTCTTAATTTTTTTGTCAGTTTGTCATATATAATAATAAAATTTTTATTTCAATTCTTTAGTATATGTAATTGTAGTTAAAGTTAATACTAACCAAAAAGACCAAATAAGCCCCCTAAATAATACTTCATTTAAATAATTTAAGCCAAACGTTTAGAAAATCAATAATACATTTGAAATGCTGACACACAAAGATAGCCAGAATGACCTCCCATCAACTCTGTACATTGCCACAAATGCATACAATGAGCTGGGTTAGGCTGATCCTGAAACTGGGAATCTAATACAAATTTCTCTCATGACTGGCAATAATGCAATCACTTAAGTCTTTACTATAGCTTTCCAGGGTCTGGATTATTAAGAATCTGGAAATCAAACATCAGCTAGGTATTTAACGTAAGTACTCTCATATGGATGCAGATCTCAACCATCAGAACAATTATACATATTTATCTCTATTTACATAGAGTTGCTTCCCAATGTTGACCTGTGTCATACACTTAGGAATTAAACTCAGTTTGGTGGTGATATACCATGTGTTTTATCCATCACTAAATTGGCATGCTATTCTTTTGGTTAACATATTACATTGGTCTTCATAACATATTTTAGGTCAAATTGGTTTTTGGATGTCATTATTAGGTTTTGATTTCAAGATGTTATAGAGTCAGAATAAATTGTCCAATCCATTTCCATCAATTGAAAGAATTCAAGAAAATATAGATATTACCTTATTCATAAATATTTGGTTATGTTATATACTGTTATAATATGATTTCACATTGCACACATGTATCAAAAGTTATATTCCTTTTTAAATAAATGATAAACAAATTTTATTATTTGTAAGTTTACTACAAGTTATAAATAAAAAGAAAATAGACAAATCCAGTGGTGAACCTTTCTGGGCCTCAAATTCATGTATGGGAAAGTTTTGATTTTTAAATTTAGCTTATGCAATAGGACACTAACGACAGAAATGTACTTCCTACTTTCTAATCTGTGTTTCAAAGCTCATTCTAACATAGCATTCTAACACAGAAGGGCCAGAGGAGATTGTTTTCCTGGGTTATTTTTCTTTTTTAATTTTAGAACTTCTACGCAATCTTAAACTACCAAAGCAACAGGAGTATGAAAGCACAAACCTGAGTATAAAAAATAAGGCAGCACTATTATTATAAACTACTATCACTTTTGAGTTACTGATGCAGATTAACAAATAGCTATCATAATCTAAGAATTGTACATTAAATCTGATTCCAAGTTATTTTTATGTTTGTTTTACCAAAAGGTGCCGATAAATACAATTATGTCAATAAATTGGCAAATGGTGGTATGTACATTTCTGAAGATTTTAACTTGGATGAAATATAAAATTTTAAATTAAATCAAATATAAAATAAAAATAGTAATAATAATAGTAATAGCTCTATACAGCACCTATACAATGTCCAAATAATTGTACATTTTTATAATTTAGCAAGCTTACATTTAAAAAAATTATAAGTCAATACATTGTTGTGATAAAACAGTTAATATGTTCCATTAGATAAGTCTTATCCAGGCAATATTATAAGAAGTAAATATTTGTTTAACAAATTCACCTGAGACCACAAAATTCTACAAATGCTTTTATGTTACATTGTATAATGCATATGTATTTTTTTTACGATTTTTTTCATTTTATTTGGATGTCGGAATTACAGAGAAAGACAGCCAGAGTATTTGTAATTTTCTGTAATTATATAATTCTGCTCATAACAATATAATTTTGAATGAATGTTAATAATTTTAAGTTCAGTATAAATTTCTCATAGGATAAAACCTAAAATATAGCATTGCTTTTTAAATTAACCATTTCTAGAAGACCAGATTAAAAAACAACAATAACAAAGAAACATCATAGAAACACTACATGCAGGCCCAGTTCAAGGTTAAATGACATCACTATATATGGATGACATAAAATGTTGCCTAATTGTTTCTTATATTAATAGACATCAGGCCTTCACCACAGAAATGTAAGTTACTCCGTGTTTGAAACCCACACTAATCTTTGTAAATATTTCAATTCATTAAAAAACAGCATTTTCTAAGTCTTACTGGAACTATGATATAACATACGGTATTTTTTAGATCAATAGCAGGAGTTATATTAAAAGAAAATTTATCGGTACTCCCACATTAATTAATAACAGTTTAGTTTGCAGTAAGTAATATATAGAATCAGTCCAGATGTCAATCAGCTGATGACTAGATAAAGAAAATATAGTATATATACATGGTGGGATGCTACTTTGCAATTACAAAAGAATGAAATACTAACTTTAACCACAGCGGACGCACTGGGGCACAATAAGCCAGTCTAGGAAAGAAAGCAGCATATGTTTGCTCTGATTTGTGGTAGGTAATACATAGAGAAAAAAAACAATATATAATATATAATGTGAAATTGGCATCTTCAAATTTATAATCTGTTTCCTTTGTCTTTACCCCTGAGATACTAATTTTTGTTAGTTTTTCTTTTCTACTTATTGCATTTATAGTTATTTTGTGGTGGATTAAGCCTGTGATTATAAAGCGAACTCAAAGTTTGCCACAGCAAAAATTAAAATATAAAATAGGAAAGAGGAGAGAGGAAGGGAGGGAGGGAGGGAGGAAGACGGGAAGCATCGTTATGTTCCAAACACTCTGTATGAATCACATAAAACCTGTTCTCTGTATATAAATAAAACGTTTAAGAAGAAAAATTAGTAATTTATTCAAAATAGTTTGATAGAAATACTTTCCTCAAATAAGTAATAATATCATGATGAACCAATTCAAAATGCGATCAAGAATGAGGATTAGTTGTTAAAGTTATGTGTTGAGATTTAGTTGTTTGATTGGCTGACTTCTGTTGGTCTGTTCGCTGCTTCTTCCTCCAGTGTGCCTGCCTGAGCCTCGCTTCCATGCCTGCCACACTGCTCCTTGCTCAAGTTAGCACAGCAACCTGTTCGATATGAACACATTGCCAACATAGCTAAGGCGTGTGATGTTGCGTATTTCGTCGTTCACCTCAGGCTGAGTCCACCGCACTTGGAGTATGCCTATTTTGGTCAGTTGAAGCACTAACAAACAATGGCTGCCTCTGAATCAAAGTGGATGAATAAAGAGAAGATGCTGCGTTGCCTTTCCTCTTTTATCTCCTGTACCCACGATCAAAAAAAGCAGAAACACAGGACTCGTGAGGTGGGGGGAAAACTTTCTAGAAACAATAAGGTGTCCAGAGATGAGAATAAATCTCTTAAAAAAGCAAATAAGTCTCTTTGGGACGAAAACAAAGCTCTTCGAAGAGAAAATGAAGCCTTTCGGATGGACAACCGGTTCATTCGAGACAGGAATCATTTCCTGAGAGAGCAAAACCAGATACTCTGGACCTCAGAAAGCGTGATTTTTGAGAATCAAAGTACCCCTGGAAAGATCAGTGTCTCAAACTTGGAGAGAAAATCTTACTGGCAACGAGATCGGGCCCTTGGAGCTCAGATTCAGTTCCTCACAGAGCAGGAGAAAGCCTTCGAGAGGGAGGCAAGGGCTCTGGAAGAAGAAATAAGATCTCTCCGTGAGGAGATCCAGGCTTTGCACCATCAGAAGACAGCCGTCAAGCTGGAGGAACAGATCCTGATGAGACAGAGCGTGGTGCTGGAGACAGAAGAACAGGCCCTCTGGAAGGAGGATCAGGCCCTGCGGGAGGAGAACAAGGCCCTCAGAGAAGAGCTCAAGGCTCTGCAAGAAGAGCAAAGAGCCCTGCAGGAGGAAGCAAGGATCCTGGAGAGCCGTAACCAGATTCTTCAGGAGAACGCAATGGATGGGCTTGCTGGGGAAAAACGTGCTCCATGACGCAATAAAGCACAAGGGACTCGACCATGTAAACAGAGAAGCATAAGATTGCTGACCCTCCATAAAACAAGAACCTCAGTTCTGCAGGTAAAATAGTATGGATGATGTTGGCATCAAAAGTCTCTACAAATATGGCACTGAGTTCTTGGTCCTGAAAACGAATTAAAGTGCAATGAAGTGATTGCTCAGGTGTTTTGTATTTCAGACTGCTATTGGGGGTAAAAAGATTTATCAATCTAAATGCGACACTAAGGATGTAAGTTGGATTTGCTGTTTAGCCTCAGAGATGTTGGATGAATACGAAATTTCTATCAAGAAAGCAGAAGTACATAGGAAATATTTGTCTCCAAACTTACCGAAATATGAAAGTAGAATGAAGTACAAACTTTTTTGTATTTGAATATGATTTCTTCTGACTCCATTTGTACTCATTCTAGTTGTCTAGTTGAGGCACTATGAACCTGTAGTAAGATTTTAAAATATGTGATGATAAAATAATTGCTAATGAGTGTTTATAGAGTTATTTAATATTTCTCTCACTTAGTGTTCTCCTTCAGCTTGTTCAGAAGAGGAAAATATCTAAAAAGTGGGCCAAAATTGGAGAGGAGCAAGTAAAAAAAACCCTGTAAATTAGAATGAAAAATGCACAGATTTGGAATATCAATCCATTGAGTATTTATGCTCAATAGGAATTAAAGAAAAATAGACTTTTCTTAAGGAATAATATTGACGTTTGATCTTACTATTCCCTGCAGAAAATAATTCAGCAAAAATGATATCAAATGAGCTAAAAGATCACTAGAAGTATATATGCATTTTCACAACATTTGATCATACACTGTAGGAGGGAAGCTTATTTATTATTTTAAGCTGTGAGAACTTAATACAAGGAAGGATTTTAATGAAATTTATTGAGTAGAACGCCAGTGAATTTTTATCCTGAATCACAGCTATTACTAAAGAACTGAGGACTTATGAAGATAGACTATCTTTTCCTTAGTGTTGCCAAATCTACAAAAATTCAACACAGCTGTGTTTGATGTTTCTAATTAACCAACTCACTAAGCTAAATGAATAAACTGAATAATAAAAAGCTATGTGCTAGTGTAAAGATTCCATAGTCTTTAAACAGATAAGTTACATTAAAATATTATTTTATTAAAGGAGTCTGTCTGACTGGCACTTTGTTGACCAGCCTTCTAACATGTGGAAAGGTACTTCAAGAGATCATGTAAAAATCATTTAAAAGATAAATTCAACTTTATGCAATACAGATGTTGTAATCCATATGTAAGTTTTTAGTAACACACATTTACTCAGATGGTCACTTTTCAAACAATTTGTTTTCCATAAAGGTTATATAGAGTGTCTTTCACAGATACATTCTTGAAAGACAGGGATAGGGAGAAATGTCGAACTGTTACAGATTCCACACCAAAGGAAGGAGAAACCTACTGCCTAGTGTTACTGACACAGGCGTTCACTGATAGGATGTCCCACTTCCTACACATCCATTTTCTTGTGTTACTGTTCAAAGCAAACAACTGTTGCCCTTGAAATGAAGTGCTGTAGTGTTTAGGTGAAACAAATCACTTTATCGTTTGGTGGTGAGTTCAGGAGGAGCAGCACTTTTGGTATAAGGATGACCATTAATGAGTCCTCCTACAGAAACTGCCTTTCTTGAAATAAAGCTGAAGGTATAGAGTACATTGACTGGGATTTCCACTGCTTTTCTTTGACTTCAAATGTTACGCTTAAGAACAGAGCTACTATGAAAGAATTGTTTCTGGAGTATATTATGTAGATGAGAAAATACATAGTTAATAAGAAGCATGATAAAATCACTTAGGTGTAAATAGTTTAGTATAGTGTTGATATTTTACATTCGATTTAATCAAAACCTTCTACTAAAGCATCCAAATATAATTGTATATGTGAAATACTAAAATAAAACTGTATCTCGCATCCCATAAAACAATGTGTATATATTCAAGTGTGTATTAAAACTTTTCTGAAAATATTGCCAATGAAGTATCAGTCTCACTGAAATAATGCATCTAAACAGTTATTTTTGCATGAAAACTTAGATAAATCTTTTTGACCATAATGTTATAATTTGATTTGTATAAATCTTTTTGCTTCTAAGGCTTTGTCAAATATCTCATTGTCCATATATTCCTTTACATTTAAGATGCTAAGCATGATTTCATATGTCTATATATAAACATATATAGAGACATATATTTACATATATATGTCATTAGCATGTATTTCTTTGTGAAGTATCAATTATGTTCTTCATTATTATTTTTGAGTTATAAAATTTAATGTAATCACGAGACAGAACTTTTTTTAGTTGCCTTATATCAGACAACATATGATACTTATCCTTTTGGGATTGATTTATTTCACTGAGCATAATGGTCTCTATGTGAGGCCATTGGTCGTAAATGGTAGAATGTTCATTCTTTTTAATGGATGAAAAGTATTCAGTTGAGTAGATATACCGTATTTCCCTATCCACCTCTCTTTAGATGGGCACCTGCATTATTTCCAAGGTTTTGCTAATGTAGATTGTGATACTGTAAATATAGGATTAGTTTCTTTTCTTTTAAGTTTTCGTTTCATTTGGACATATACCCAGAAGTAGAATAACTGGGTATTATGACAGGTCAATTTTCAGTTGTCTTACTACTCTGCATGTTAAATTCTGTAGTGGTTTTACTAGCCTTTCCTACAACCAACAGTGAAGGTGTGAATATCTTTATCCCCTCACCCATGCCAGCAGGTGTTTTTATTGAAGTTCTGAATGCAGGCCAATCTCTTTGGAGTCAGGCAGGGCCTCAAAATGGTTTTCATTTGTATTTTCTAGACAGGTAGAGAGCTTGAACACTTTTTTCATCTCTATCAGCCATTGGGTTTTGCTATTTTTTTTGATGTCTGTTAAATTCCTTTACCCATTTCTTCACAAGGTTGTTTGTTTTTCAGTTGTTGAGTTTGTGAAGCTTTTTGTAATTCCTCGATATTAGTACCCTGTCAGTTGTTTAGTGTGTCTGAAGAGGTAAGAAGCAAGACCTTACTTGTCATCTTACACAAAAATCAGCTCTAGATGGATCAAGAATCTAAATCTGTGCACAAAAGCCATCAAACTATTCAAGGAAAACATAGGACACACTCTCCAAGATATAGGAATTGGGACAGACCTTTTCAGAAAAGTCATACAAACCACAGGCAGTCAAAGCCACAGTAAACAAATGGGACTACATTAAGCTGCAATGGTTCTGTACAGTGAAAGAAGTGATCAAGAAACTGAAGAAGCCATTAGCACAATGAAATGTGGATGTTTTATAATTTTACAATCATTAATACTGTCAAATTAATTTTAGATATTTGTGTCACTAAATACTCTTCAATGAAATAGCACGAACATTTTCAACAACTTTTTAAAAAGTGTATTTATTTGAGAGAATTATACAAAGAGAGAAGAAGAGACATAGCCACAGCCACAATGGTCAAGACTAGGTCAGGTTGAAGTCAGGAGCCTCATCAGAGTCTATGCATGAAGAACAGGGGCCAAATACTGGAGCCATCTCTACTGCTTTTCCAGGCCATTAGCATAAAGCTCCATCAGAAGTGGAGCAGCCAGAACAACAACCAGCACCTGAATGGGATATCAGAGTCATCAGCTAAGTTTTAAAGGCTATGTCACAATGCCTTTCCCTGAAACACGAATTTCGATCATAATTTATAACAGAAGAATTTGTTTCAATTACTACTCAATGTATCATCAATATAATTATTTTTGAAATTAACTTTTATTTTACACTTATGAAATTATAATTAGTTTGTGAGTTTGCTTTCAGACAGTGAATGTATGAAAAGAAATGAAGAATAACACATATTCAAGAAGAAATTGAGAACAGATTACCAGTTATATTATGATCAGATACTAAACCTTATGTTCAGAGACTACAATAGGCCAGACAACAATCCTGAGAAAATGGCTCATTAGAGTTCTCCAAAGGGAAATCACTGTATAATTAGAGAAGCTAGGGAAATATTAGCTCTGTGTGAATTATAGATTCTGTGCTGCAGGAATTGTGATAAACTAAATTAAATTCTGAATGATAAACCTGAAATGCATTCAATTGGATTTACACAGGAGAAAGTGTTCATCATTGCTTATTTTCATAAATAAAAAAATCATCATGATTCATATAATTTTGTTACCCATATAAATCCTAAAAACATCACTACAGGGAAAAGCAGTTTACTAGACAACATTAAAGTGGAATATATGATATTACTGATAATTCTATTCCATTTCATTTTCACACTCCAACACTGCAACATAGATTTTTCAGGCGACTCTACCTTCAGACCAGAGATAGTCTCCCCAACAAGCCGTTGAACTTATCTGGACAATAAGATGCTGGACTCTATGCTTGGTATATGCTTGCGACGAAAGAATCTCAACTGAACTTGAACTGTGGTAATGCAACAAGGTGGAGGAATCCACCATGGGGGGAGGGTTTGGGAAGGGGTGGGGGGAATCCCACTACCTATAAAACTGTGTCACATAATGCAATGTAATTAATAAAAAAAAGTTTAAAAAATCGCATCACTTTAGATACAGTCTGTACCTCCTAAAAATGTTTATTCTTATTCTGTTTATAGACACTGTTGCTACTATTATTGTATACAGAAAAAAATGTGAATATCAGGGATACAATTTACACATTTCTTATATAAGCTGGTAAATATGTGTGTGTATACATCTAAGATTCGAATCACTGTGACGCACAGTGAGAAGCAAAAGATTTCTGTATACCTGTTCCATTTCATAGCGAATTCTTATTCCTAAGCCTGAGAGTTTGTTGAAACAGTTTTGTTTCCGGTCCTACACGTACTCTAGTTTTGCTCGCAATACATCTGAGTCAAATCAGAGCGTTTGCTTTCAAGAAACTGTGAGTAGCTGACTCCAGCAGGATCTCCAAAACGCTATTTCCACATGCTCACCGCTCCCTCATGATTTCTCCTGGAGCATCCCTGGGATAGCTTGTTCTGCATGACAGACATACTGAAAAGAATCATTTCCCACCAATAACCCCATGTGAGGTGAGCAAAAGGCTGACAAGCAAGTCCATGAAACTAGCATAAGCTTCAACAACCCAGAAGAGTTAAAGCTAACATGTCAACCCTAAGCACTGTGAGCCAAATATTGCTGATTTTAGTCTCTAACGCTAGATGGCTACACTGTATCTTAGAGGCCATAGTGACAATAACCCTCAGATAAACAAAATTATTTGCCTCCTTTCCTATCATGATTTCATACTTTGTATTTGCTTTAAAAGACTGGGATGTTCAAACTTTTTCCACGCATTTTCAGTTAGACAAAGGAGCGTTCTGTTCCATTTTATACAATTACAGCAACATTATCAAAATAAATTCACTTACAGACGCAAATTACTTCCCATAAGTGCTTTTTATTAAATCATTAGCAAAACATCATGCTTGACTAATAATCTTACTGATAATGAACACTGTGTAAACCTTATTAATAAAATATTAATTTTACGCAAAAGCAATCATGTCAACATAATCATGCTAGAAGTAAATGACGAAATTTCAGAACAGCATTTGTCAATTATGGTGAAGAAGACAAAATGACATGTTTTACTAATTGCTTGCATATGACATGAAAGAAATGGAGGTATTTTTAAAAGTTATAGCAAAAGTAATGAAAAACACATCTAAATTATATGCTTATCTTTATTCACTCAAGGAGTAATTGTGACAAGCACAATCTGGAAGATCATCTTCAGGCTCATTTAACTTAAATCAGACAATCAGAGTACTCAGTATAATTTCAGAAAGTCGGGTTATTCTAGAATAGCTTCGTTTATTTTTCTAGCAGAAGTAGTCAATTATTGTCATACGGGTTATAGTATATCCCACTTTGTCTAGCTTCACACATTGCCATTTTCTTTTACAATAGCATCTAGTCATGGGTCCCATGATTTCTGAATTGGTCCTGACCAGGGGAGGCAATATACCTTTTGATGCACTTCGAAATTAATTTAAACTTCACAGATTTCAGATGTCCAAGTTAATCTAAATTTCTGTGTTTCGAAGTCCCTCTCTCAGAAAAAATGTTTAAAAACTTGCTTTTTCCGGGCAAAGCTTCTACACATCCTCCTATTCAATGAAAAAATGAATTATAGAGTTAGATACAAGTATGAAAGGAATATTACTAAATAAATGTTAATTAATACATTGAACAAAAGATACCATCCACAAAATGTTACCAGGATGAAGTGTGTTCCTATTTGAAGCCATCATTACTATGGCAACAGCCTCTTTTTGAGGAGATACATGTATTATCTATAGATCTATAACTATATGTGTAGCTATATTTAATTGGATTAGTTGTGTAAGGCTGCCATACAAAAGGAGCACAGCTGAAGCATCTCAAGCAAAAGGAATTCATTTCTCTGCAAGTCTGGAGGCTGAAAGGCTAGCATCAACATGTCAGCACAGTTGCTCTCCCTTGAGACCTCACCCTCTGGCCTATCGATGGCCATCTTGAGTCTTCAACCAGTCTTCTGTGCATCTGAGTTAGAATCTGCTTATAATGGCACCAGTCAGACTGGATCTGTGACCCAGCCAAATGTTCTCATTTCACTCTACTTCTCTAAATGCAATCACATTTTAGGTCCCAGTGATTATTTATCCCAAATGCCATAGAATTTAGATAGGCTTCAAGATCCATGAGATCATAGTTTCGCAAATACAACCTGTCCCATTATAAATAAAACAAATTCAAAATTATACAACAAAAGCTTATATGTTTTAGAGAAACAATGCTTTCCAATACAAAAACTTACCAGCATCAAACTGAGTAAACCTAAAAAAACTTCATAGAGACAATTGCTACCCTTAATTTATAATGTGTCAATATCTGCTCCTTGACATAGTTTTTAAAATTTATATGAATACCAAAACCACTGGACAAAGATTGAGATGAAAACAAAATGGGGAGGAATAAAAAACCAAATGAATTTATTAGAAGATCTTCATCCCTGACCATCCAGGTCTACCTGAGATTGATGTGTTCCTTTTATTTGGCATTTAAGAAAGTCCCTCTGGCCAAGTTATATTTTCTCAAACGTATTTAATCTTATTTTCTATCATTTTTATATCATCTCCATTAGAAATGTTACTGAACCAAAGAAAACCAATATTTCTCTTGAGTCAACCATGAGAACTTCATACTTTACTGTGTATAAAGGCCCCTAGACAAGCAAACTTCAATGACTCCTTCAGACATTCATTCCAGTGTGGTCAAAAGTTTCTTCGTCATCTCCTCCTCTTCTTCCCGTTCTTCTTCTTCCTCTTTTCCGTCTTCATCTTCTCCTTCCTCCTCCTCTTCCTGTTCCACTCCCTGATTCCATCAGCCAGCTAAAAGTGATCTGTAAGATTTCTGTTCATAAAGACTCAGAGGGAAGGCTTGTTGAGGTAGACAGAAGTTCACCTGACTAAACCCTTTCCGCCTTTTAACGCTAGACATGTTGCTCCTGCTCTCAGTTTGCTTTCAAGGAAATGTATCCAGTGTGTGAGATGAGATTCCTTTGACCCTCAAAACTTGAATGAACATACCTGGTATTTTTTCTGTACCATGTTGTAACAGGGATACGAATTGGTGGCAAAGTTAGAAAGACTTGATGCCCAGCAGGAAGTACTAACTATGTCACCATCCTTTAACAGACTTTTGTCACAGGGAAGAGAAATGGCCTGAGAGCCCTTAATGCCAAAACATGTTGCTTTGTTTTGTTTTGGTTTTGCCTTGTGAAATAAACCAGATTTTTATCAGTTCTGAAAGGTAGATCTGATGCTTGTAATAACAGTTATCCTCAAAACTGAAGTTCCTGTCTATCTTTGTTGCAGAACTTGCCACACAGTCTATACCAATCTCTCCTCCAGTTCTTATTCTTTCATGCTACCTTTCATCTGCAATACTTGCTAGCAAGCAGGACACCCAACACCTTATTTAAGCTTTTTCTTTTCATTCCAGGAAATTCTAACAGCTCTTACTCGTCCAACTCATCCAGGCCTCACTTTCCCTGTAAGCTCTTAAAACAGGTAAAGGGGGATTTTCAAAGATATTGAAATGACTCTGACCAATACACATAGGTTTTTTGCATTATAACAGGTCTGTGATATCACCTGAATGATGTAATATTACTCTTAAACAAGTCAACAGTGAGTGAGAAATAGGCCATTGTCCAAGATGCAGATTTTGGGGAATGAATTTGATATGAAATTTACATCTGTGCCTTATCAGGGCAGCCAGGAACAAATATATACTGTAAGAAAGTGGGCCATTTATCAGGAAGAATCTCATCCTAAATGGATACAATATGACCCTGTGGATGAATGGAAATTAAAATATTTCATTGCTTTTGCCTTGAAAGGTTGAGGCAGGCCAGAATCAAGCCCTTAAACTACTCCATGCTGTCCACAATAAACCAATACCCAGAAGATAAATCCACTTTCATAAAATGACAAAGGGAGATTTTAGTGAAGCATACTTGTCTCTCTCCTGGTTCAATGGGCAAATTCAAAAAAATAAGTTCACCAATCAATTTCAGATATTAGAACAAATCTTCAAACACTGGCTAATGGATCTGAAATATATTAGCAAATCTCCAAAGGATTGCCATATAGATCTTCACAATCAAACCCAAGAGAAAAAAAAATGAAGAAATAACAAAAAAAGCTTGGAACTCTTGTAGCAGCCACAGTAATGTGAGAGACCTCAAGGAGCTCCAGAGTTGTATGGCTGAGGTCTCATGGAGGAACTTTGACAATGACTGTCCACAGTGCTTTCCTCTTCAAAAGGGAATCGTTGTAAGTATGACTATTCATAGACCAAGGTATCTAGAGCCAGACTCACTTCTTCAGATAATCCAATAAGACTACAGGGTCGCTGGGATTCTTCTACCGGCTCCTACCACCTGGAACATCAGCACTGATTTGCCATAGGGAGTCCTAGAAGAAAGAAGGGAAGGACTCTGACATCCTCCTAGATATCAAGTTTTTTGACCATACTGGATATTCCAATACCTCTTCCTGGGAGACATTTCTTAGCTTATGTGGGAACCACTATCTATATGGCACATGTTATCCCCTCCTCAACTTAGGATAGATATTATTTCAACAGTTTAGATGGCCCAGAAAAAGAACAATAACTACCTAACCAGTTTGGATACATCTTGAAGACTGACCCTCATTTCCCTATCTAAAACAAGATCCCTTAAAAGTCACAAGGATGGACCCAGTGTGGTAGCATAGCACCTGAAGTCCTCACCTTACACTAGCTGGGATTCCATATGGGCACCAGTTCTAATCCTGACCACCCTGCCTCCCATCCACCTTGCTACTTGTGGCCTGGGAGAGCAGTCAAGGATGGCCCAAAACGTTGGGGCCCTGCAACTGCGCAGAAGACCCAGAAACCCCTGCTCCTGGCTTTGTGTGGACTAGGCTCTGGTGCTTTTGGCCACTTGGGGAATGAATCAGCAGACAAAAAAAAAAATCTTCCGTTCTGTCTCCTCCTCTCTATAATCTGACTTTCTAATAAAAAATAACTAACCAGTCCTAGGAGTACAAAAGAGCAAATTAAAATCGGACACAGGCCCACAAGGTAGCCTAGTGGCTAAAGTCCTTGATTTGAGTGTTCTTGGATTCCATGTGGGCACTAATTTGTATCCAGGCTGCTACAGTTCCCATCCAGCTCCTTGCTTGTAGCCTGGAAAAGCAGTAGAGGATGGCCCAAATTCTTGGGGTTTTGCATCCTTGTGGAAGACCTGGAAGAAGCTCCTGGCTCCTGCTGTTGCATCAGCTCAGCTCCAGCCATGATGGCCCCTTGCAGAGTGAACCAGCAGATGGGAGATCTTTTACTTTGTCTCTCCTTCTCTGTAAATCTGACTTTCTAATAAAAAATGACTATTAAAAAAATAAAGACGTATAGTTGTCCACCATTTAGTTAATGAAGCTATGGTCCTCCTTCACTTGTTGGTCTGTAACTTTTATATTTCACTGTTCTAAATTCTGGAAGGGTCAAAACTATTTTACAGATATGAACTTAAAAAATACCTTTTTTGAATTGTATTCTCCTATCTCCTGACTAGAATTATTCATCTGCTTTTGAGGACGTCTCAACACAATCTATTCATTGTTCTTGAACTGTGTTGGCACAAAGTTTTGAAACTGTTCCCATTTGTTAGGACAGCCTTGTCCAAAGACCTGTCAGAGGTTTTCCATCTGCAGAAAATTTTTGGTACTTTAGGTGGGTGATGCTTAATCTAAACTTAGAAAAAGAAGAAATTAAGGTCATTCTCAACTTTCTAGCAAAAAGCGAGTCTAAATTCTTGAAATATAAAGACCAACTCTACTGTCCTTATTTAATGCTTCTAGCCTCAGCCTTATCTTAAGTAGTTTTAGCACTGAAGGGAGTATAAAAATTAAATCCTTAGCCATCTTTCTGCTTCTTAAATCTCTAACAAAATTCATAGGTTTCCTGGGAGTCACAGGATTCTGTTGATTTTGGATTTCCACATAAAAGCAATCATCCTGGTCTTTGTACCATATAATGAAAGAAGCCCAGAGAGAATAGACCCTTGTTTGTACACGGGACCAATTTAGCCCCACAGGCCTTTGTCTAAGTTAAATAAGCCTTACTCAAAGTCCACACATTATTGAGCCAAATGAGCAAGTCTTCAATCTGTATTCAACCAAGAGCAAAGGATTGGATTTAGGAGTGTTTACTCAACAAAAGGCATCAGATCAGTAGTATGTAGGATATCTTAGTAAAGAATCTGACATGGTATGTAATATGTGGTTAGCCTGCCTCTGAGTCATGGAAACTACCGCCTTCCTAATCCTTGAAACCACCAAACTGCTTGTAGGATGAGGATGATCTCTAATCGTGTACATCCCCCCACAATATGACAGGGTTTCTAGGATTAAAAGAAAGTATCTGCATCTCAATCACCTCTGAACATACGGGGCATTACTGCTGGAGGCTTCTGCAATACGACTGTTCTTATTAACCCCATTACTTTCCTTCCTGAACAGAACAGAAAAACAAGTAGTTCTGCAGAATTAAGCATCCAGAGAGCCACTCAAGAAACCCAGGATTGCTTTTCTTTCTTTCTTTCTTTCTTTCTTTATTTCTTGCTTGCTTGCTTGCTTGCTTTTTTTACAGGTGGGAGTTCCTTTGTTTGACAAGGAATTTGTCACTCTGGATATGCCATAATCATCTTAAATTAGAAAATCATCTTCCTTCTGGGATGAGTGCTTGATCAGCATAACTAGTGGATCTGACAGGTAAAATCAGGCTGAGCAAAGATAAAAAGGGTAAATATTTACAGTCATTCTGAGTGTGTCTATCTAGTTCCCCATGTTCATGTGATTATTTGAAAAAAAGCACATGCACAATGGAAATAAATCCCCTATAAAAAAAAACCATCACAGGATAGCCCAGCTGTTATCTTTCATATTCTTAACCTCATTGGGTTATTTCATTGGGGCCAATGAAATAGCTGAGATAAATTAATTTCCTGATTTGGTGGTCTGAACTGCATTCAAGGTAATTCTCTCTTTTGAGTTCACTAGAGGTCCCTTGGATCATAGAAAAAAACCCTGAACTAGATCAGGCCATTGCTAGATCTCTGAGGTCACTTTCTAGAAGTATAGTCTCCAGCTGAGTGGATAGTTTTAGGCTGAAGAAGGAAGCTTCCATGCATTATTCCGCCAGTGGAAGGCACTTGAAACCCTCCACAGAGATTTCTACCTGGGACAGTATAGTCTTTGCAACTGGTCTACGTGTGATTTAAAGGAAAGGACCTCCTTGGGACTACAAAATGGGTTGTGAGGGCTTTGTCTAAGAATAACCCTTTCTATCAATGGTTTGCTTTATTGGAGTGCAAGGAAAAGAAAGCTCTGAAAAGAAGCATTAGGGACCATGTTTTGTTTGCATGCTTAAAAGGAAAAAGTACACCTTCTTGGGACATATACTTTCACTAAGTGAGTAAACATCTATCCCTAGAAAACACAGAAGGCCCTGAAGAAGCAAAGCAGCTGATCTTCAAAACAGTCCCTCTGTTTAGACTATCTCAAAGTATACAAAGGGACAGTGGCCCCTCAACTCATATGAATATTAGTCAGAGCATCTCTAAGGTGCTAATTACACAACGAGGCCCAAAGCCCAACAAAAGGTAGAAGTATAATGACACTCTTAAAAGACATCTCGAGAATCTATCTCAGGAAATTCCTTTTCCTTGAATATTTCTCCTGACCAGAGCTTTAGTGTATATCAGGCAAATCACCTGAAAGTTAGATTTCATCCATTCTGATTTGTTTCATTGTCATTGTTTCCTTAGTAATAAATGTCTAATGGACAATGCAACCTTATAGAGCACTTGTCACATTCCAAACCAAAGTTCAAGTTCCAGAGACGTGACCTAGGTGATCAGGAAGTCCCAAGTATAACCCAGATTGCTCTCTGTTAATAAAGACCCTGAAACCTACTCTCGTACCGTAAAAGAAGTTGGAGAATATTCTATACTGTGATTCTTTCCACTGTCATTGCAGTAAGTGTGTCCAGATTGGGATTTTGTATCCACCAATCCCGAGTGAAGATCTGTGTTTGGAATCCAAACTCAGATTTAATCCTGGGAGAAATTTCTCGTCTGCAAAGAAAATGAGTATCCCTACTTAATAGCTGAAGGACCTAAACTCATTTTTAAAAGATTATTGGGGACTGGCTCCAATTAGTGTCTCAGTTGGTTCACTTCTTACCAGCTCCCTGCTTATATCCTGGGAAAGCAGTGGAGGATGACCCAAGTCCTAGGACCTCTACACCCAAATGGGAGACCCCAAGAAGCTACTGGCTCCCAGCTTCTGACAGGCCTGGGTCGGGCTGTGGCAGCCATTTGGGGAATGAATCAGTGGATGGAAGATCTCCATCACTCTCTGTAACTTTCCTCTGCCTCTCTGGCATCCCATGTGAATTCATGTCCAAAGTGCTCCTCTTCCAATCCCACTCCCCACTAATGTCCTGGGAAGACAGGAGGATGCTTCAAGTCCTTGGAGTCCTGCAGCTATGTGGGAGACCCAGACTTTTGATTGGCTTACCTCTGAAGTGAAACATTAGATAGAAAAATCTCTCCTTCTCTTTCTCTGTCATTCTCTCTGTTCATCCCTGCCTTTCATATTAAAAATACATAAATCTTTAAAAATATAGGTGTATCTGTTATGCATAGTCATCTGCAGCCATTATTCCTCAATCTCATCAAACTGAAATGATTTGGGAAAATATTCTTCCTACTCAGAATCCTGGTTCATTTACTTATCTCCTCTGTTGGTGCAATGTTAGGCATTAACTTTAGCCATATTGACTATATGCAACACAATGAGAGCTTATAAACATCCTGCTTATTTGGAGTTACATCTGCATTATAACATTATAATATCTTCTTCTATTCTTGCGGTGCTAATCTCTTATCTAGAAGTAGTGGCAGATAGAAAAGCCTTCTACTATGAGTCACTGGACAGCCTTCCAAGGAGGAACCTTGTTCATTGTCTCCACCAGTTTTCCTCTCCAGCTCATAGTATTCAGGTGATTATCTTCCCTCTTCCCTGACAGACATGGGGATTACATCTAGAGAGGGCATTGGTAGATAGATTTAAAGGTAGGTACACATTCGAGAGGAGCACTCCCCCCAACTCTGGAAATGATTTTCAGAGAACCTGAGAAAATTCTGCCACCAGATTCTGTGAAGGATGTTGATTTGCCAGTTCTGGTAGTTTATGATTTGTCTGTGCTGTTGCAACTAGTCTGGTAAAGAGAATTCTATATATCTCAACAGCAATTTTGATGTTTTCTATTTTCTCTATTGAGGTTTCATTGGAACGTTGACCCTATTAACCGAGCAATCATAAGGAACCCCTTCTTCTTAGATTCTGCATAAATCCCTGGACAGTTAGCCTCCAACTTTCTTCTTCAAGCAGGTTGGGAGATTTTTTTCTTTGGCTTTTATTTTTCCTGCTTTTTTCAATAAATTATTTCTGCTTTTCACATTCTTTTTTGTACATCTCCCCATTTCAAGACTTAAAACATACACCAAGAGCCTGGCACTATAGCCTAGTGGCTAAAATCTTTGCCTTGCACTCACTGGGATGCCTATGGGTACCAGTTTTAATCCTAGTGACCCTACTTCCCATCCAGCTTCATGCTTGTGGCCTGGGAAAGCATTTGAAAAGAGCCCAAAGCCTTGGGACCCTGCACATCCTTGAGAGACCCTGAAAAAATTCCTTTCTCCTGGCTTCGGATCGGCACAGTTTCAGCCGTTGTGGCAAATTGGGGAGTCAACCATTGGATGGAAAATCTTCCTCTCTGTCCCTCCTCTTCTCTGCATATCTGACTTTTCAATTAAAATTCTTAAAAAATCTTTAAAAAAACCACACCCAGACAAGAAAAAGAGTTTTAGTAATCATTGACTCCCGCAAGGGTAGTGGTTTAAGTGGTCTGTGTCAGTGTGGATTGAAGCTCCCAATGTTCTCTCCGCTTCTATACCTTTCTGGAACATAGATAGCACTGTGAGGAATGTTCTTAAGCAATTATCTTCTTAGTTATTTGAAGGAATGATAGTTTCATTAAGGCACATTTTAAATATGTGCCACAGTCAAAATGTTGAACAGAGAGCGTGACAGTTAAGTTTCCTAATGAGCAATTCCTGCAGCTTCTTTATATCAGTATCTTTACATCACTTTATCCTTCCTGATAAATACGCATCTTTATAACTTGCACAAATCTTGGAGAGTTGGGAAGGTTCCTATGTTCTGTTTTTTAGTATTTAGGATCTCATGTACTGTCAGTTGACATTTAATAACTGAGTTGTTGCTCTATAATACAAAATTCTTTACCTGCCAAAATGTTTTCTAAATTAATATCCTTCCTGTACTGTTACAAACCTAACAAAAGATTATAGAATATCCTCTTAGGATATGATTTTAGAATATTTTGCTCCCCATTCACAAAGGACTATTATATTAACATTCACTTTAATCTATAAAATTTTGTTTATCAACTTTCATATTTGAATATATTTTTGTTAATTGTTCAGCAATACACAATTTTATTCAAAAATACTATGTTTCATAATGTACAGCTTATAATTTAGGGCTTGTCATGATACTAAATAGCTAATATGATCCTTCTATGCAAAGTAAAAAATCCTGATATTAGCAAGTGTACATTTTATAAAGATACCATTCAAATTTCCCCTTCTTATAAAAAGATTAAATTATGATAAATTAATTAATTTTCTCTAGAAAGTATGTAGTTACAATAGAAAAACACTTATTGGTGTCTTTGCAAGTCTATAATAAAAATAGTGAAAATATGAGAAATAGTGAAAATATGACAAAATTGCAGTAAAAATCGTTTCATTCCAAATCAGTCATGCCTCTGACCAGGCAGAAAAAAATTTTTCAAACCAATTTCTGGGAGTAGTTAGTGAACATATTAGTTAATGACCTGAAGGAAAATCCCTGACAATGTGATTTCCTGCTAATTGTGTGGAAAAATATTTCTAGCCTTTAAAAATGCTTCAATTTCTGATGCTATTGGGACCTCATCGTCCCTATTTGAGCTATTCCATTCAACCTTCCTCAAGGGCACTGAATCATACCGAATGAGTCATTCTGCATTCATATCGTATCTTAAATCAAGAAAAACTATCAAGATGCAATGTTAAGAATTAAATATTCTCACTCCGTTTAAATTTGGTTGACATTAAATTGAAAAATTAGCTATAAAATCAATTGGATTAAAATTATGCTTTGATATCCCATTTAACAATGCTTTGTATAATAATGTTGAAGTTTTGATTGCAAAACAGTATTTTTATCTTGTCCTTCCAAAGATGATTCTTACTTGCTCTTTCAAACATTTTTGTTTTATTAATAATTGAGTGGGAACATGTAATATAACCACTAAATTAGTTATTTATTTCTTATGATATTTTTAAGAGAAGACCAATGCTTTAACAAACTTGAAAATATTAATTTCAAACTTTTAAACATGAAGTATAACAGATTTAGATGTTTGCAATGACATCTCCTTATTTGTCCTTTAACAACAGAAGAAAAATACGTTGTTCTGGGGACTAGGAGTGTGCAATCAGGTTTTGATGAGAATGTCGCCTCTGTGGGCTCTAAGGATGAATCTTTGTTTTTCCATTCATCAGCTTCTGTTACACATTAGAAATCTATATTTACAGGAGGAAATATATTGTCTTCACTGCTATTATAAAAGTCTTTTGAAAATATTGATTGTTTAAGTTCATAGAACTACTGTATAACTGGAAGCTACATATGGCTTTATTTTATTTATTAAAGATAAATACAAATCTTATAAACAACACAGAAAAAGTACAAATTTATAAATCAAAAGTTATCACAATTCAACTTTCCTCATCTATATCTTTACTATATTTTTCAAATGCTGCTAATCCTATACTTTCATTCCAATATATAGTGTGTGTGCTGTTGAAGCTAGCACAATCCTATAAACACAAAACTCACGGTACCTTCCTTAATATATATTTGAAATTTTAGTTAAAATTAGATTATTAGATTATTCATTTTCCTCAATAAACATGATTCATAGTTGGTTCAAGCCATGTATTGCAGATGTATTCACTTTCTTTCTTTGGGTTCTGCACATATGGATTTAAAGAATCACAAATTGGAAGCATCAACTTGAAAATAAATGAATGCAGATAAGGTCTTTTCATCCTTCACAAAACTCAAAAGGGATGGTAGACCTAAATACAAAATTCAAAACTAATATGATGACCTCCATTTCCAAACATTTTGTTGCATTGGTTCTGACCTCCAAATAAAATCTTTTCTCTCATTAAATCATCCCGAAGAACATGTAATGCCAGTACAAAATCATACATTTGGTTATCTTCAAGTCTTGGGTTTCTCCTACTTACAAAACAAAAACATTTTTGAAGATTATTTTTGTTCATTTGAAGGCAAAGTTAGCAGAAGGTTGAAAAACACCTTCCGCCTTTGCCTTCACTCTCGAATTGGCTGTAACAGCTGAGAGGAGGCGATGTTGAAGCACATAGCTTGACACGGCATCACAGGGCGCTGGATCAGAAGTGGGGAAAGAACGGGGACTCAGTCTGGAACTTCCAAGGGATGTCCATCACAAGCAATACTTGAGACACTGTGCCACAATGCTGGCCCCATAATGAACGTTTAATTGACATTGAGTAATTTTACATACACATGGAATAGAGTGTGACAATTCAAGGTATGCTCACATGTGCAATGATCAAGTAAAAGTAACTGACATACTTTGATCTCAACCACGAAACTCTTCTTTGTGGTCCAAACATCCAAAGTCGACTCTATTAAGTCTTTAGGATATAAGAATTTTAACATACTTTATTTACTAACCACTGAAAACTCTCATCAAGCCTAATATTCCATCACAACAGACATTTTCATCCTGCTGTACAACACAACAGATAAAAGCCAGGTAACTTCTATTTTTTGTTTTCAGAAGTGTTTAGTTCCAACAGATGAAATACATAATAATAAAGCTTTTAAAAAACACTCACACTGGGCCCGGCGGCGTGGCCTAGCGGCTAGAGTCCTCGCCTTGAAAGCCCCGGGATCCCATATGGGCGCCGGTTCTAATCCCGGCAGCTCCACTTCCCATCCAGCTCCCTGCTTGTGGCCTGGGAAAGCAGTTGAGGACGGCCCAATGCATTGGGACCCTGCACCCGCGTGGGAGACCCGGAAGAGGTTCCAGGTTTCCGGCTTCGGATCGGCGCGCATCGGCCCGTTGCGGCTCACTTGGGGAGTGAATCATCGGACGGAAGATCTTCCTCTCTGTCTCTCCTCTGTGTATATCTGGCTGTAATAAAATGAATAAATCTTTAAAAAAAAAAACAAAAAAAAAAACAAAAAAAAACACTCACACAGGACCAGCTTGGTAACTGCTTAGCCACTGATTCTTGTTTGAATGATAGTCTGTGTATGTATGTGTTTAAGAATATTGATAATGAAATAATTTTGCCTATCTAGACAATTTTTGTTGTTCATAACCTGTTACCAAACCCCATTATATTAAGGAACTTACATATGCATTGCAGGGCAATAATTAATACATGCTGGGAATAAATAAGATTAGCCTGTTTTTTTTCAATCTTGTTCATCCAATTTCAATAAGATGTTATGCTGCTTTTCCTTTTTTCTGAATTTTAGAGAAATTCCATAAAGTGTGAATTATTTGTTAATGGTAGAAAAATTCTCAAGGCTGTGCCAAAAAGCCATGTTCAATAGCAGCCTTCAGAGATAATTCACAGTGATTAGGTGAGATTTTTTTTCTTGAGGTGAAAAGAATGGCAATGTATGTTTTAGCCAGTTGGGGAGTAGGCCAGCAAAAGAGGAGGCCTTCTTTCTCTTTCTCTCTCTTTTCCCTTCCTTTCATCATTCTGTCAGATAATTAAAAACATAATGTTTTAATTCTATATTTTAATTGAAACGCTAATGAAAAATCAAGTTACATTTCTCCTCCAAAAAACTACAAGTACTAGCTAAGTCTCTGGGCACATATTCAAAGCTAAAAGAATTGGAAATACAAGAGTCCTCACATCCAATTAAAAAAATGTGTTACATACAAGCTAATCAATACCAGTGGGTGATATCCTCATAACCTTTCTAAGACCATTAGACCATTCACTTGAAGGAGATACTTTCCAGCTTGCAACTCATGAATAAAGATAATATTTTCTTAATTATGCTTCAGAAAACTTTTTGAGAGTTGTTTTATTTGCAATGGCAGCTTTTTAAAGATCACCCAAATTAACTGGACAATACCACTTTACAAAAAGAGAGAAAGCCAACATACCATTTTGTAATGATGACCCCATCATTCACTTTCTTTTTTTTTTAAGATTTATTTTTATTGAAAAGTCAGATATACAGAGGAGAGACAGAGAAGAAAAAGCTGGAACTGAGTCAGTCTGAAGCCAGGAGCCCAGATCTGCTTCCAGGTGTCCCACGTGGGTGCAGGGTCCCAAGGCTTTGGGCCATCCTCAACTGCTTTCCCAGGCCACAAGCAGGGAGCTGGAGGGGAAGCAGGGCCACCGGGATTAGAACTGGCACCCATATGAGATCCTGGCAAGTGTAAGGCGAGGACTTTAACCATTATGTTATCATGCCAGGCCCCATCACTCACTTTCAATCAGAACCTAAAAAAAAAAAAGGAACTTTTGATCATAGTAGAAATCACTCAGCCATTAGATTGGAATCTGTAAGCAAACTTCTCATACAATGAGGGCAATTTTCTGCTAAAACAGTTTGCTCGTTGCTGCCATTTTTCTATAGCTTACCTAGTAACAATTATAAACAGAACTTCATAAACAATACTTGCAAGAATCTATACAATTCACTGTATCAGCCACAGCACATCACTTCCACTCACACCATTATCCTCTGCACAGCTGAGCTTCCTCTTCAGTAAAGTCATTATTCATATTATTCTGAAGAAGGTGATGCATGTGTTTGCGCCGTCGGATAGCCTTCTGACTATGGTTCCATTTACATTTGGTAGAAGAACTGAGTCAACACCTCTTTATTATGCATTTTTTCATAACTATCAGAAATTGAGAGCATAATTCTTGAGGCAAATAGTAGAATGCAATTTAGATAAAATCACAGAATTGGAGGGTATACAGAAGCAAAAACATTTAGCATATTAATAGAAATAACCCTATAGCTATGGTGTTTTCAAAGTCACAGGATACAACGTGGATATATATTAGAAATGGAAAAATCAGTGCGAACAATGACAGCTGATAGAGGAAACAGGTGGTGACATATGTAACAGGAAGTTCAAAAATGTCACAAAGTAAAGGATATAGTGCTACAAGATTGTAGAAATAATTTATTTTATACATTGAAATATTAAAATATTTGACTTTTATTTTTAAAATGATACTGTACATTATAACTTGGACGGGAGTCTTGCTTTGAAAAGTCACTTCTCAAAATTTACAATAATCATACATCTCCCTGATGAAAATGGGAAATTTTAGTAAATATAGATAGTACAAAGATGAACTGAAGTGAATTAACAGACCTATCATTTCACTTGTCCTCTGATTTCTACATTACAGGATGTTACTTCCAGAACTGTGCTAACTGTTTTTGTTTCTATCTCACAGATGTGTCATGTTATTGATGTTGTACATTCCATTAACTCTCATGGATAGAAAAAAGAAAAGGTTGAGAAAAAGAAGGTTGCCCTCCACTCAGGAGCAGCAGACAGTAGGGGCGATAAAAATAGGTTGCCATGCGCCCAAGTGTTCTTTTATGTGGCGTCATTGCCAAACCCACTTATCTTCTATTTCCTTGAGTTTTAACTGCCTGAGGCTTGAAAGTCACTTTTCTGAGATGCCATAGCCCCATCCTCACAGAGGAAAAAAATAAAAACTGGAATCTACTCTCCCTGGAAGCCGCTTGGCCTCAAAGTGTCATATGCAGAGTCACTTGTCATTGCTGCCAAATCACTCTTTTGGGCATAATGCTACAACTCCACAAAAATAAGTGTTCATTTTCTACCCTTTGGCATGTTTTTGGAATTTATTCTCAACCATGATAATTTAAAGTTTGTGAATCACTTTAAAGTCCTTGAAGGTGGTACAGACATTATAAAAATAGAAACTATCTATTAGCAAAAGATTGTTAGCAACTTTCTTAGGTAGTTAGCATGCTCTTAAGGTCATACAAGGTTGGCCCAGAGAATACACAAAGGTCATGTTGAAGACCTCTTAAAAAATTACACTAGATTTCCAATTTGGGTGAGAGCAGTTATTTATATTAAGTATGGATAACATTCTTTGTATGTGATGCCAAATGTTAATTTCAATTTGCTCAAGTTAATTGGCTCTGGTTTGTAAACATATTTTCATTGTAATCAACTTAGTTACGTTTTCTTTCAGGTTACTAACACACCAATTTGTTCTGGAATCAGGACCCAGTGCTGGATATCCATTCCAGGTACTCTTCTATTAGACACTGACATCATAACTGGCAAATTAACTGCAGGGCTTTTCAGTTAAAGGTTTATTTTATTATGTGGAAATAGTGGTTAGAATATGGAGATGGAGCAAGACGATCTATTGCCCAATTCACTCCCCACATGTTCTCAACAGCCAGGACAGGAACAGGTTGAAATCAGGAGGAGTTTCAATCAGAGCTCCCCCTATGGGTGTGGAAGAGCTCTGAATACAGGCCGTTCTCTGTGGCTGCTCATTCACACCAGCTCCAAGGGGTCAGCAGTGCAGATCCAGCAGTACAGCATGCTGGCTTCCAAGTGGCTGCACCCCTTGCACCACAATGCCCACGATGGTCTGGTTTGAAACAATTACGGTTAGTAAAGCAAGGCAGTCCAAAAAGACAAATGTCATAGCTTTTTCTTCAGATATATAGCAGTTATTATAAAATCTAAAATCTAAAATTCCACAGCGATGAAATGGACATTTTGTAACATTATTAGGATTTCAAGCCCTTGTTTATACTCCTATAGAAGTGTGATTTTTCTACTTTCTCTTATTTGAATTTTATGTCTAGTAGTGAAATTAAGCCTTTGATTATAGAGTAGATTTTAAGTATATCTTTGCAAAAAAAATTAAAGAAAAAAAAAGGATGAAAGAACAATATTGAGAGAGGAGGGAAATATGGTTATCTTAGATATAGGCCTTTTAAAAACATTAAATATATTCTCTTCTTCTGGGTCTCCTGTGATGGTACAGGTTCCCAAAGCTTTGGGCCGTCCTTGACTGCTTCAGCAGGCTACAAGAAGGGAGCTGGATGGGAAGCAGGGCGGCCGGGATACCAAGCAACACCCATATGGGATCCATGTGCACTCAAGGCTAGGACACTTGCCACTAAGCTATTGCACAGGGCCCGAAAAATATAATATTTTATGAACTATCCACATAAAACCTACTGGGTTTTCTTGCCTTATAATACTCAATGCTCTACCTTAAAAACAAATAAACAAAGAAACAGGATCAGGCCCAGCTCGATAGCCTTGCAGCTAAAGTCCTCGCCTTGAACGGGCCAGGATCTCATTTGGGGGCAGGTTCTAATCCCAGTGACTCTACTTCCCATCCAGCTCTTTGCTTGTATCCTGGGAAAGCAGTCAAAGACGGGTCAAAGCCTTGGGATCATGAACCCGTGTGGGAGACCTAGAAGAAGTTCCTGGCTCCTTGCTTCAGATTGGCGCAGCTCCGCACAGACCCGGCCATTGAGGTAATTTGAAGAGTGAATCATAAGACAGAAGATCTTCTTCTTTACCTCTCCTCCTTTCTGTATTTCTGACTTTGCAATAAAAATAAATAAATCTTTAAAAAAAAAAAGAAGAATCATTTTGGCTGATAGTTATCCTCATCTTACATGAATTGGTTTATGGTTTGTCACAGAGCACATTTTTACTGTAAAGAAAGTAGATGGAAAATGGAAACTATGTTTCTTAAAAATATAAGAACATCATGATTTATAATGAATTCCTTAAAGCTTTTTGAGTTTCATATTATTTGACTATATTTATGTTACAAGGAGTTAAACACCCAAATATTTGAAGTATGGTGTTAGGATGAAATCCATTTCCTTTCCTGAATGTTAAAGCCATATTCACCACATTTAATCTTTCTTTCCCGCATAAAAAGTTAAAAAAAAATAAAAATTGCCATCCCACCTCCCTGAGTCTATTTGAAACAATATATCAACCAACCCACTTTCCTTTGCTCATTCCTAAAAACACAACATAAATATACATATGTACACCCACTCCTAGCAAAGCAGCCAAAGAAAGCAGATGGAAAACTTAGAGTCCATGTGTTCCCGTTCCTACTATGCCAATAACTTGTTAGGTGATCTTGGGCAAGCTACATATCTTCAGCTAATTGTCTTTCCTCTACAAGAATACAGCCATAGGGCCTGAATGTTAGCTCTCACAAGTCTAATAATGGATTTGTCCTACCATCCTTATTAATATGGAAAACATATTCAAGTAATAAAGTGCTGCAATTTATATTATTATTACATAATTTCACTGGTTCTCCCCTGACGTTCTAATGACTTTAACCAAATACTATGCAACACCCACTAAAAAAAGAATTCTTTCAGTGTCAGTAATTTTCCTATTACTGACGAAAGTAACCAGAGGGAAAAATAATGAATATATCTCAGCTGTTACAAAGAAGCATTACATACTGACAACAAATGCAAGAAATAAGTTTCAATACTAGTGGTCACTGGAGAAAGAAAAATTGAAGCTTCAGTGAAAAACTGGAATAACTAAAAAGAGACAGAAAACAACAAATTTTCTAAGAATCTGGAAGAACTTGAATCCAATACATTGCTGTTGGATTATATAAAGGTATAGCCACTGAGGAAAACAATTTTTATTTGCTTCAAAATAATACAAGCTGAGCATAAAATTTATCATACAAGTTATGAATTCAAAAATACTGAAAATTTACGTCTGCCTAAAGGCATGTACACAGAAATGTATATAATAATAATCATGAAACAGACATAAGCCTCATGCATATCAACCCCAAAATGTATACAAATTGTGACGTGTGCATATAGTAAAATATTACGTAGGCACGGAAAGGAATGAAGTGCTGAAATATGCTATGATACATACAACATGGATGAGTGCTGAAAACAGTGAATTATTCAGAATGGGTAAATCGATGGAAGCACAAAATAGACAAGTAGTTAGTACAGCAACTTAATGATGGGAGTGATTATCTTCCTCTGCTCCACACAGCAATGGATGTGAAAGGGGGCTCCAAATGATCTCATTCTGGGAGGAAAAAGCACCACTATGTCAGGACCCATTATTAATTGGCCAAAGATTAACCCATAGCATGTTATCACTGTTGCATGTCCAGTGAACACACACACACGCAGCATGTCTCATAGCATCTGAGACTGAGGGCTCAGAAAGCAGGACATGCAGGCTGTAGAACTTGGAGTCAGTTGTCTTCACTTACTGGTAACATTATGCAACAATAAAGGAATGACATATTGACAGACTAAAATGCAGAGCACAGCTTGTATGAAGTACAGAGATTCGATCTCTTTATTCAGGGGTATGTTTAAGTAGCATACACTAGGTTGAGATTGCTGATTTTATGCAACTCTGCCAATTCTGAATTCAGTAACATCTTCTTAATAGTTTAAAACTGACCATGGCGGGAGTATTTACAAAATAGAAATGAGAAAACATCACAAAAATGCTTTTATGCATTGGCAGTATACTCAGCATTACCAATCCATCCCCTATTGACCATTCTTCCTAGACATTGTAACTAGTTACGACACTATATTTACTGTATTTACCTAGGTCTAGAAACAGAGTCTTGTGTTACTTTCTTTTAAAGTTTCTTTCTTAAAAAAGCTTACTTGAAAAAGAGAGATGGAGAGAGAGAGAGAGAGATTAATTTCCCAAATTCCTGCAGGGGCCTGAGTCTGGGACAGTCTGAAGCCGATGCAGGAACTTAATCTGGTCTTCTGCCTGAGTAGCTAGGCCATAGCACTTCAGTGACCACCTGCTGCCTCCCAGGAGAGTGGGATCGGAAGGAAATCTAAGACCCGAAGTGTGGCATGAGGCTGTGGATACAGGCATTCCAAGTGGTCCCAACTGCTATTACAGGATGCCTGCATCTGCCCTGCGGCCTTTGTCCTGTTGTTTCAGGATAATGAAGGGAGAAAGATTAGTAAAATATAAACGTATATATAGTAGAGAACAAGATGTGTCTGAAAACTGGGCTTTTATTCATCAGGCCTCATAATCTGCCAGTGTAACTTTGGGTTTGAGATGTATGTAACACTGTGTTAAAGTAAACAAACCAATGAAATACCAAGCATATACAAACACAGATCCTTCCCACAGTTTGTTTTATAAGGTCCTCATGAGATAGGAGAGATTTCTCATATGTGATTACATTATTAACAGTTTATGGAGAAAGAATCAGAGATTCGGGCCCGACGCGATAGCATAGTGGTTAAGGTCCTTGCCTTGCACGTCCGGGATCCCATATGGGCGCCGGTTCTAATCCAGGCAGCTCCACTTCCAATCCAGCTCCCTGCTTGTGGCCTGGCAAAGCAGTCCAGGACGGCCCAAAGCTTTGGGACCCTGCACCTGCGTGGGAGACCCAGAAGAAGCTCCTGGCTTCGGATTGGCTCAACTCCAGCCGTTGCGGTCACTTGGAGAGTGAACCATCAGACGGAAGATCTTCCTGTCTTTCTCTCCTCCTCTCTGTATATCTGACTTTCCAATAAAAAATAAAAATAAATCTTTAAAAAAAAAGAATCAGAGATTCAACTCTTCGCACAATGTAGCAGAGTTGAATACTACTTGTCATGAATAAAACCACAATTTTCTTTTTCAAGCCCTAAAGGTCAGTGATTTTTCATCTAGAGCTTAGAAGCTACCTTTATAACATGTTATTATCAAGGATAAAGTTAGAATTTTGTTATATAAGTTTTATTTTCATCTTATGATAGATGACTACCAGGAACTCTCCTTTTTTCGTTTGTGAAGAATTTCATTTAAAAGGGCATTAATATTAATTATACCAATTGGTGTGTAGTATCATTTAGTTGGCTAGCATAAACTTTTAGTAAAGCACTGTGGTTATTTTGCCTACTCTTGTCATTAAGGACAAATATTACTACTCCATATTTTCGGCTGTTCTTGTAGCACCCGGAGTAACTCTGTCTTCAGAAGCTGAGACAATGACTACCACATGTCTGTTAGTGGGGAAAAGGCTGATGCATTAAAACCTGCTAATTTTGCTCATTATTCAACTTCCAGGGGTCAAGTTTATTGATTCAGAGTGAGTGACTTAGGGGCTGACATTGTCACTGATTAGGTTAAGCCATCACCTGTAATGTGACGTCCCATCTGGCTACTCCTTCACTTTCACTCTAGTTCCTTGGTAATGAGCTGGGAACGGCAGAGAGGGATGACGGCCCAATTATGTGGGTCCCCCGTGACCTACTTCGAAGATCCGAAGGGGCTCCTGGCTTCTCCAACTAGCTGGACAGGAAACAACAGATGCAAGATCTCTCTTCTTTGTCTCTCCTTCTCTCTCTGTAATTCTGACTTCAAATAAATAAATGCATATTTTCCTAAACAAAAACTGTCTTCAGATAACTATGTAGATAGCTAAATATATAATAGATATTGTGTGTATACATGGATTGGTGTGTGTGTGTGTGTGTGTGTGTGTGTATTTATCCTAAACATTTCTCTTTACTCTCATCTCCCCACATTAATACTAGGCTTAGCTATGTCTAAGTTCTTAGCAAAGTAGAGTATGTTTGGAAGTCAGGGACTAGGCTGCCTAAGCTAATTTAATTCCCTAAGAGACATCAAAGATGCTTTTCCTACTATATACTTTTTCACTGGGGTTGAACTTAATTTTTAAAATTTATTATAGTAGTATAAATTCATACTGAGTTTATGCAGTTGACAAAAAAAAGGGATTCAACGAATGAAAATAAGACCCTCTCCACTTGCTTTTAATCACCTTGATTAATCCAGAAAGATTCTAAAACTGGACAAGGAAGGAGAACAAAATTAAAGAAAATCAAGGTACACACATCTCTTAAAAATCCTTATTTGTTTTCCTAGTGACAGGTAAAAGGAGAAATCCAAAAGATTAGGATGACACATTTTAGTTGCACCACTCACATATTGGGATGAAATTAATTTATGTAAAAGGAAATCAAAACTTGAAAGCAAAGTTTTGTGAGCAGAGGCTGAATATCATGTTGTATCAGAGGTAACCCAGGAAACCCTGTTGCTGTGTTATTGAGCAAAAGAAGAAAAACTACATTTTCCTTCTAAAAGGCTCATTCTTGCAGGCAGATTCAATAGCATTGCTAAGTAGAATAGTTTAGGCTGGTTTCTCTTCTTCCCATCCCCCCTTCAATGGGGTCATTCACAATGAGACTTTAAAATGAAATTAAATAAAGTGGACAAAAGGAGCAAAGAACATTAACCAATGACTTTCTAACTATCCAGGAAGTTTAGGGCAGTGTTCAGTAGTAGAGTGAGGCTTGCTCTGGCCTCTTGGTTTTCTGCATCGTTTGTATGTACCCAAGATCAAAAAAGAGATTATTGTCGTGTACACTACTAACTACTTGCAGTATTTCTTAAATCTTCTGTTCTCAACTTAGGTTCTCAAAATGGCTCTGACATTCACCCCAGTAACAAATGTGGATTCCAGAAACCCACTGTCTGTAGCTAAATCAGCTTCACAGGGAAATGGATGTGCCCTGTGAGCAGAGAATGTGGAACGGGGATTTTATACCACAGGATTTTCTCATACCGCTCAGCTGAGATAGAGAAGAAATCACTGTAATTATTATAAACCCAAAGGCGAAGTGATAATTTAAAAATACTGTTGTCATAACGCTTCATCAGTTGGATTTGGAACTTTTGAGACAGTGAAAAATGAATGAGTTTAAAAAAGCAGCCTCTCATTTATTAGGCACAACCAGAATTGTGTTAAAAATAAAAAGAAATGCAAAGAACAAATGTCAATTACTAGAGTAGACATTTCTTAGAAAAGATGAAGCTATTAAATAGAAAGGTACAAAGTAGAAAAGAAACAGAAAAGGTGACATGATTGTATTAAACTCTTTTAGGGTCAAAACTTGGAAACTCGAAGCTATTTTCTTTCTGAATAATAATTCAAACAGTTTATACAGTATGAGAGCTAAGATGTTAGTAAAATAAAGTAAAAAACAAAATTTTACAAACGTTCAGATTAAGGGAGTCAGAAAAGGTGTATAAAATTATATCTTTCAACAGTGTTCTTTGTTTATTGGAAAAATCGCGTTGGGTTATTGGATGGTATTTGTGCACACTTCAGAAAAACTGTTTCAATATCAGTATGAATTTCAATTAGTCATTGATTTTATTAATTAAAAATTTAAGTGCATAGACAGGCAAATCTCATGCTACTTGCAAACACCAGATTTTTAAAATGCAAGATAAGATAGGATGCTAAGGTTTAAGAAAGCATAACAAAGAACAGGGAACTTACTAGAATTTTGAAATGTTTATAACTTTCTCAATGGATTTCTAGTTAAGGATACAGGGCTTGTTTTGAAGGAAATGGATGCTTTTTATCCATTCAGCATTCAAAAGTTGTGTTTCTTATACCATGAGACTCATACAGCAGAATCAGGAAGAACACATCAATAAAACCAATAGCTTGACTCACTGTAACATGAAAGTGAATGGAAACATGATTTCCAGCAGCAAGGTTTTTCTTGTATCAAGCAGAGAAAGGATGGTATTACTCTTAACAGGAGGGACCCATTTTTCAGTGCAGTTATTATAAAATCACCTCTTGGGATATTCATATACCATATCAGAGTGTCCAATGTCAGTTTCCACTCTAATTCAGATTCCAGCTTTCTGCTAGTGGAAAAAGAAGTAGCAGGTCGTTGCTGTCCTGCAACAAACAACATGGTGCACAGAGAAGATAATACCACATGTGGAATACTGACTGATGGTCAATGGCCGTGTTCAGCTTCCTTAACAGAGGCAACTAGAAGGGAAGAGCAGAACAGCTGGAACTGGGACCAGGCATTCAAGCATGAGGTGCGGACATTCCCAACTCCAACCTCACCTGCTATCCCATGACACATACTCTAGTATTGTCTACTCCAAATACGTCTCACAATGTGCTTTTCTTTTCCAGCATGTGCCACCTAATTAAAATGCAAGAGAACTTCAAAGAGTTCATGGAAAATGAAATTAAAAGGCAGTAGTTTTTAGGGCCAGCATGATGTTTCATCTGGATAGTCCAATTGTTGGCATCTCATATGGGTGCCAGATCCTGTCTCAGTAGGTCAATTGTTGATCTAGCTCTCCTCTGACAACCTGGGAAAGCATGAGAGGATAGTTTAAGTCCTTTGACCTCTGCACCATGTGGGAGATCCAGAAGAAGCTCCTAGCTCTTGGTTTAGAATTGGCTAAGCAGCAGTCATTGCAATGATTTGGGTATTGAACCGGGAGATCTGTATCTCTGTCTCTGTAAATCCAATAAAAGATCTTTTTAAAAGATAATTGTTTGAACTGATTTTTACAATCATACAGATATCCAAAACACCTGAGTGTCAATATTTTACCCCAAATAAATCTATTTTTAACATCATTTTCCCTTAAATTTTACATGCATTCATTCATTTATCCCTCCCATCCTTACATACTCTTTCTGCTCAAAGGATTTCTGTCCATACAACTAAGTTTAAAGCAAATGATATATTCCTCTTCTGAGTTCTCATCATACAAATTTTCCTTCTCAGTTTATTCTGAAGCTTAAGATAAGAAGGAAAGTTTGTATGGTGTGTATCTGTTTGCTAATAAGTAAATAAGCTTAAAAAATTAAAAGCAGGAATTCCCTAAAACAGTTATTTGACATGACAGTTTAGACTCCACTTGCAGACTGCAACTGTGACACACTATACATACACAAGTTTGATTTCCCTTTGTTCCACTTCTTATTCGCCTTGTGTGGAAAAGCAGCAGAAGATGGTAAACCTGCTTAGTCTCTGTACCCATTCACGAGGCAGAACTCATGAAGTTCTAGGCTCCTGACTTCAGCCTGACCCAGACCTAGCTGCTGTGGCTATTTGAGGAGTGAAACAGGTTTTGGAAGATTTAACTCTTGCTAGTTCATTCTTTCTATCACTTTGCATATGTATATATTCCAGCTTCCCACCAGTGTACATCATGGGAAGCAACAGATGGAGGCTCCTGGATTGAGTTAAAGGCTCTAAGCTGTGACCTGGCTCAGTACTGGATGCCATTGTTGTTGGACCAGTGACCTGGTAAGTGGAAGAGCTCTCTGGGCTCTCTTTCTCTCTGTATGTGAGTACATGTGTGTATACCATCCAAATAAATCATTAAAAGCAAATCACAGTCTAGCCCAGCCCAGCCCAGCAGTTACCCAGTCCCAGCGATAATGTGTACTTGTATGTGTTGCAACCGAACCTGGCCCGACCCACACTGTTTTGGTGCTCGGATTCGCCTGGGAGTGATGTGAACAGGTTCAATCTGGTCCGTCCCCGACCTATGCTAAATGTATGCCAGTGGGTACCTTTCCCTGGCCTGATCAGGGTTGCTTCCTATCGTGGGCACCTCCCTCTTGGGTTATCACTCTCACTGGAGAGCTTGAAAACTAGGACAGGGGGTAGACCTGACTGGATATAACAGCACCCGCCAGCCATGTGCATTGGCTGGATAGTGGGGCTGGTTGGGTTGAACGAGGCTTCAACGTTCATTGGCCTGTAGGAGAGCTGAATGGGATGTGGACACACTGGACTAGTCTGCTGTACATACTGGCAAGCATGGGAACCAGGGCAGGAGGCAGACCTGGTGGGGGTTATTGCAGGTTGCTCCTGCTAGGCTGCAGCTCCCACTGGTTTGTGTGAAGGCCCAGTGTGTCCTGGGCAGAACCAGCCTGAACTGCAATGCTCAATGGTTCGTGTGGAAGACAGGGCTGGAAACAGAACTGATCCAGCAATTGCAACCACCAACTGATTGGGATGATTGACTGTGCCAGACCCTGTTCTGGCAAGCACACACAAGAATTTGGTCTGGGATCACCTCAGGCAAAGTTTCAGTGGGGATCTTCCCATTTGGACTGCTGGATTCAGAACCCCAACCATGAAGAGAAGTGCAGGTTTCATGGTCTGACCGTAGAGTGCAAATGTTAAAGCTGAGCCTCTTCAGGGGCTCAGACAGAGCAGTGGACAGCATACCCAGGTGCACTTGGAGGATATGACAGTCCATCAGAACCTGCAGAGAACAACTGGTACCACAATAAAGGATAGAAGACAGAACAAATGAATCAACAACCCCAGCCATGTGTTGGCAGTGAAAATCTGGGCAAACTGAGACTGTAAGGTGGACTATGTCAACCAGTGGATACTGCAGTGATTTCATCATGCTTGGAATGGCAAGATTGGCAGCAATTTCAGAACTGTTGAATTATGAAAACTGCTTCAGCAGGACCCTCAGAGCATGCCCACATTGGGGATCTGGGATGGGTGAGAGGCTGGGAGGAGCTTCTCCCTTTATCTCCCCCATTACCCAGATACAGAAAAAATAATAGTAATAATGTGGAAATAATAGTCTTACCCACTTTCCTGTAGCCCTTGACCCTTTGTGCCCTAATCAAGTAAGTAAAGATTGTCAAAAGATGAAGATAAAGACGAAGACGAAGACGAAGAAGCAGAAGAAGAGATAAGTGGCGGGGGGGGGGGGGGAGAAAGAAAGAATGTCACAGGGACAGCACAAAGTCTCAGTGGCTAAAATCCTCATCTTGCAAATGCCATATGGGTGCCGGTTCATGTCCCGGCTGGTCCAATTCCCCTCCAGTTTCTTGCTTGTAGCCCAAAGCTGTGGAACCCTGCGCCTGAATGGGAGACTCAGAAGAAGCTCCTGGCTCCTGATTCTGATTGCCAACTGTGGCCGTTGTGGCTACTTGAAGAGTGAACCAGCAGATAGAAGATCTTTCTCCATATTTCCTCCAAATCTGCACTTCTAACAAAAATAAATCTTAAAAAAAAAACTTGGTCTATTCGACTGTGAATGTTCCAATATGTTATAAATTCTCTAAGAAGATATAAATGTATTATATTTAATTTGAAAATTACCTTTGGCATTATCTGCAACTTCAGTTAAATACACTTAGAAGTAGAAATCTATATGGCCCATTGGCATCAGACTCATTAAATCACCTCTAGGTACCCAGATCTTAATAACATTCCTCAAGCATAACAAATGGATGTAGTTGATGACACATCTGAGGGGACATCCTATAAGAGTTAATGCAGAATTTTTCCTAGCTGGAAACTCATTCTACTGGACCACAATGGAATATTTTCATTGAGGATGTGATAGTATACTACCAACATGCACCAGGATGCAATTAACCAATGCATGAAAGTCACAAGAAAACTCCAGTATTTCTCTAGACTAAGACAACACAGCACCCAATTGCTATAGATAATTTAAAAAAATAAATATGGGTAAAATCAAAGCTATAAAAGGAGGAGGAAGTCATAGGAAAATAATAAATTATAAGCAGGGGCCCGGCAGCGTAGCCTAGCGGCTAAAGTCCTCGCCTTCAACGCCCCGGGATCCCATATGGGCGCCGGTTCTAATCCCAGCAGCTCCACTTCCCATCCAGCTCCCTGCTTGTGGCCTGGGAAAGCAGTCGAGGACAGCGCAATGCATTGGGACACTGCACCCGCCTGGGAGACCTGGAAGAGGTTCCTGGCTCCCGGCATTGGATCGCACCGGCCCGTTGCGGCTCACTTGGGGAGTGAATCATCGGACGGAAGATCTTCCTCTCTGTCTCTCCTCCTCTCTGTATATCCAGCTTTCCAATAATAATAAATCTTTAAAAAAATAATAAAATGAATTATAAGCAGAAGGAAAGCAAATGAAAAATGAAAGAAATAAAATGACGAAATTGAGACGGACCTCACAAAGGTAGAATGAAAGCAGACAGTAACATTTTTTTATTCTTCAGGATGTTATTATATTGTCTTACAAGGGGGGTAAAATTCTTTTCATGTTTCTTTAATTCACAATCTTTTATTAGAAAATTAATATTTTATGCTATATAAAATATCATGTTCAGCAATTTAGCATAGTGTCCAGCCTTCTTACAGTTTCTTATAGTTAGCAAAAACATCATTTTGGCTTTCATAAAAATACAACCCATGTAACATTTGATAATTATGAAAATTTTGAAAATTTTCTTTTTGATAAATAAAAAAATAATATGTAGGAATTCCTCTCTCTAGTTCTTCTGCCTTCTACGATGAAAGAGGTATTGGTCTCCAAAGTGTGCAAGACAGTCATTTTTCAGCTTGTTGTGATTAGCTTCAAGAAACTGATAGTCACATCTATCAGCATTCAGCAAGCCACAGAAATGTGCACCTGAAATCACTGAGAAATACTTGACACCACGGCTACCACTATGCGCCACTAAATTTCAAATATGTATTTACCTGAAAGAAATTATGACTATTTAAGGTTGGCAACCTGAATTAAATCTATAAAGAATAATTAACAACAGCATGTTAGATTAAGTCAAGGAATACAAATATAAATGTCCCTTAACAGTATTTTAAAGATATGTAATAAAGGTAGCGTGTGGGTATCATAATATTTTAAACATCAGAGAATTTCAAAACCATATCCCTTTATTGCAAATATTATATTACAAAAAAAGCAGTAAGCTGATAAGTTAGTTACTCATATTGAAGAGTGTATGCATCTTACCTGTATTACACACGTTTGTTACTTCCTTCCTAAAGCATGGACTATAAAACAGCTACACAATAACAACCTATACATTAATTAGAGAAGAAAGGGAATAGGAATATGGATTTGGTAAAGAAGAATTCAGTCACTTTTTGTTTCCTTTTATCTTTTTTTTAACTGTTACAATGTATCCTGGGTACTAGGTACTATGTGAGTTTATTATTATACTTTTTTTTTTTGCTTTAAAGCTATATTACTATGTCAGTCTTCATAGTAGCTTAAAAGCAATTATAATGATAGCATTGGCACAGATGTTCACGTGAATATAGAGGATTATAAAGATTTAGACAAACACAAATTGGTCCAGCTATCACTAGCAAGGAAAACTGACATATAGCATTATTTTACATATATATAGATATATGTACATGCACATATAGACACAACATATATATGTCACACATTTTTGTGCTGATTTCCTTTGTTTTCTTTTCTAGCAACTAGCCATTAACAGGTATTAATTATGGAAAGATCAAATGAAATATTGTCATTCAATGATCACAGCCTATGCGGTGTTATCTAAGACAGTAAATGATCTGACAGAGAAGGAAAATGAAAGAAATTGATCATTAAAACATGCATTCCCGCTTTTTCATTGAAGCATCTATGACAAGCTAAAAACAAGGATATTTACGGGACCGTGCATTAGCCTTGCAGCTGACACACTTGCTTCCCACATCAGAGTGCTTAAATTCAATTCCCATCTGCAACTTCTCACACTAGCTTCTTGACAGTGCGAGGGAGTCAGTATGAGAGCTCCAGTAACTGGAGCAGGTTGTTTTCCCAGCTCCCATGTCAGCTGGTGCAGGCCCGGATATTGTGGGACTTTGGAGAGAGAACCAGTGACTTGGAAATTGTTCCTATTTCATTCTCTTTCTTCCTCTTTCTCTCTTTGTTTGCAAATGTATCTTTGTGTCTTTGAATCTCAATATCTTACAAAAAAGTAACTCTAATTTCCTTGGATAAGCAATTGCTATTAGATGAGAATTAGTATACACTAAAAATAATTGAGAAATTATAACAGCAATAGTATAATAATTTAGGTAACATGATAAATCATTAGCTGTATCATAGTTACTATTATTAATTACAAATTTGATATAAATTAAATGCTAGTAACCAGAAATTATTTTAAACAATTCAATTGAATAACACATGGTTATTTTGTATCGCCTACACAGAAATAGTCTCTAAAATCGTGTATGAACTTTCTGAAATAAAGAGAAAAAAGGAAAAAGGAAGACAAAATATATGTGAAATAATATAGGAGAATGAGACAATACAAACAACATCCTGGGCCAAATCCACTGCTCCATTTGCTCAATCCCTCATTGTGTACACTGTTATTCAGGCAATTAAGTAATCTGTTGGCTTGAATTTTCTCTTTTGCTCTTTAAGTTTGTTAAATGGCGGGAATAAACATTTAAATTTGCTTTCTGGCTAGTTACATGCTACCACATGTATTAAATGCTTTGTGCCATTCCATACATATTTATGAAGTTTTTTACTTATATTTACAAATGCATTTTGACGTTTGACTCACATAAATGGGATCAGTGATCAAACGAATCCCTGTGTTCTGATAATGGATCAGAAGCACAAGCATGTGAGCTCCCTGCTAATCCAATTTCTAATCATTAGCAAATCAGGACTCGAGTACAATCTTTTCCTTTAGACAAGTTCTCTTTGCAGGAAAACTTAGCATCTTTTTTTTATAGAAAACCTTGAGCTTGTAAAAGTGCAAGGTCTGGAGGGGAAAACAAGCTTTTGGAAATGCTAGTGAAATGCATACTGAAAAAACACAGCAAGGAGTACTCATAAAACAATCATATCACTCACAAGACAATTTATATTTGCATTTTGAATAGATTTGTTGTAAACTAACAGAGTGACTTTAGCCATTAAGAGTTTACTAATCCAGAAAATAAAAATACGGAGGAATTGTTGTAGATGATACACAGTTTATCTCTTAATGTTGTGAAAACCAGAAATATTTTCCATCTTCTGTTTCACTCCCCAAATGGTTCCTGCAATGGCCAGAGCTGTACAAACGTAAAATCAGGAATCAGGAACAATCGCTTCTCCGCCTTTTGGCTGAGATCAAGTGTACGAATCAGGAACAGCTTCTTGTCTTCCTCACAGGTCCAGGGACTATTTCCTCCGATCATTCAATCAGCAAAAATTTGGGATCATGTGTTTGAACCCAAATTAGGACTGAGCATTGGCACTCTGACATGCGAAATGTGCCTCCCAACTGGCTTCTTACCATCAGGTTAAATACCACTCAAATTATTTTTTTGTTAAAGTTACCCAGTTATAAGGTGTCGTCATTCCAAACACACTCACAGGCAACTACTAGTGAGGTTTTTGGTTGCTGAACTGTCACAAGCCTTACTTTTCTAACTAGACTTAGACCTTGTATTATAAAATCCCTGGTTGTAATTTAATCTGTTATATGAGACAGAGTAAGAACTGAGTTGTTATGTGTTAAGTTTTTGGATAATCAGATTATTCATGATCCAGTTCTAATTATAGCAACATCATCATAATGATAGTGATTATATTATTTATTCCAACTAATGATGCTACTTGAATCTGGTTGAAATTCACCCTCAACTTCTACACCTGTAGCAACTAGAAAGCTAAGCCTACCTTGTCTGTCAAAATTATACAAAAGGAAAGAAAACAGAAAAAAAAATTGTTTCAACCAATAAGAAAACTAAATCACACACATGAGCTCCTGTTCTCAAATACACACAAAAATTGACAAGCTGTTAAGCTCTAGAATAGACATGTATATTTCATCTAAATGTAATTTCATTTTTGTAAAATTTAATTTCATTCATTTAAAAATCAAAGAAAGGGAGACAGAGACAGAATTATCTGTTACTGTTTTACTCTTCAAATTTCCAACACAGCCAAGGCGGGAACCAGGAACCTCTTCGGGTCCCAAATCTTTGGGCCGTCTTCGACTGCTTTCCCAGGCCACAAGCAGGGAACTCAATGGGAATTCCCTGTGAATGTCACGAATTTAAGTTCTCACCTGCTGATTCCAAAGTTCATTTTCAGGGAGATGGATAGGGGCAGGGTTGCTGAGATTTGAACTGGCTCTTCAATATGGGGTGTGAGCATTGAAAGTTGTGGCTTAACTTCTTTTGTCACAATGCCTGCCTTGGATAGTGGATTTTTTTTTTTTTTGGATAATGATACTTACTGTCTTATCTTGATAAATAAATGCATGACGTTGACAATAAGAAGAGTGATCAATACTAAATGACAGAGAAATATGTAAGTTAATTCTATGGGAACCATGAAAGGGCTTCAATGACACTCCGATTTGTAGTTTAGGATGATTTAGCAAAAATTATCTTACAATATATGCAACCTCCAAATCATCTCATATGAAAGATTACAATTAATTGCTGCTCAGGGAAGTAGTCTGTAACTTGTGAGGTAAAGAGGAGGCAAAGTTATGGTAACTCCAGAAGTACATAGGATCTAATCAGTATTTAATTTACAGATTCTGAAAGCAAATTTCTTCGGGAGGTATAAAAAGGATATTAGAAGCAGCTATCTGCAGCTTTCCCCAGGCGGGATGAATATAAAAGAGTCCAGGAATTGCAACCAGGTTTTGTTGATCTTGCTTTGGATATAGATCTTAGATTAGGAAGTATGCATCTGTCATTCTAAGGAAAAAGGGCTAGACTAAGTAAGAAGGGCAAGAAATATCTATCATTCAGCTTTATAAAGGAAACTAGGTCCATAGACAGCAACTGACCATATATCCATAGTTGAAGCTCACATCAACATTAACTTTGAAAAGCAGCTTGTACAGGTAGGAGTATACATTTTGGTTGTGCCCCTGAAAATGTATGGGTGTTTTTAATAGGACTCAAAAATAGTATTAGTTCTTAGATTTAACAAATTATGGGAGAACATTAACATTATTCAGTGACAAACATCTCCGCATATCATGTCACAAATTTATCAGGTGAAGAACTCCAGGTGGCATAATCAGCCAGCCATCTGTGGTTATTTCCATAGATTTTATAACTATTAATTGGGGGCAAACATAAACTGTTTCACATTGTAATGCAAATGTATTTACTTTAATATAACTGTATTGTAATACAAATGTACAAAATGTCAGAAAACACATCAATAGCAGAATGAAGGCCTTTCACTCTTCCTGAAGACCATGCATTGTAATACTCGAGTGGAAACCAGTGCTGGGGGAAGGGATTTGAGATCTGTGTCACAAAATAATAATAATGAAAATAATAATAAAGAAGTATTAAGCAGTAAAAAAGCATATCTGAATATCTATGTACATGAACATTAACTATACATGTTCATTAATATATGCCTATATGCTAATAATAATGCTAATTATTTAAATAACTTAGGTGGAAATGAAAAATAGTACAATAAATCAGATCAACATTGTTCACTAATGATATCCCACACCTTATTTTTACTTTTTAAATCATTCATTGAAGATTTCTTACTACAAATAATATCTCATACATACAAAATTAAATCAATTGGGCTTGTTGTATTTTATTTCCTTCAAATACAGTGTGCAAAGTTATATGATTTTTAAAAGTGTTAAATTTTGAAATTCATTCTTCTGTTCTTTCATACCTGAGCTCTGTTCTTTCATACCTGAGCTCCAAATAATTTTACAAGATCTCCCTCTTCTGGCCATCATAGTTATTGCAGGCCTTTTATCTACAGTGGTCTTAAAATCTGCTGGAAAGTTAGGGCAAAGTTAATTTACACTAATCTGACATCAAAGAGATAAATAGACAGACGCTCTTAAAAAAAATGAAAAACAGGAAGCTCTTTCAGTATCTCTAATACACATACTGTTCTATTAAAGTCTGTTTATCTAATTTCCTGTAAGTTTTCTGCCTCGCTGATGGTCTGAGGATTCATGTGCCAAGCTGAGTAATAAGTTAATAAATGAACTGAATGCTTGAGGTGTTCCAGATGGACTTAAATTGGAAAGGCTGTCATTCACAAAAGAGAAGAAGCTCATGCAGCTGGGATGTCACTTTCCAAATGCAGACTTACCTGTGTCCCTTAAAACAGAGGTGAGAAGCAAGCTCCATTAAAAGTCCCTTGAGTAGTGAATTTTTCCGCTCAAATTTTCCAACCTCATTTTCCAATTTCTGCAAAAGGATCATAACTAAGAGCAACAAGTCTTTACTTAATAAGCATTAACCCTAAAAATTGAAAAATGATACAATAAATGCTTTCCGTGCAATATTCAAAACAATAGTCTACTAAAGCCTTTTTAAGCTATGTGATGATGTTATTATCACATATTTGTTGCTGCACTTCAGTTATTGGACTGGCTTTTATAGAATTTCAGAGAAATGTGACTGAACTGCTCAGTGGCAGTAATCGTTCTTAAAAAGTACATGTTGGCTCGTCAATAATCTCCAGCAGTCGTTACCCACATTTCTTCATTTCATCAAGAATTGTTGACAACACAATGACATCCTAAAAAACTGCAGCAGGGTAGTCTTGGGAAATACATCATATGTTTAAAAATTGGGTTGCCTTAAAAAGTTTTAGTGGTTTGACATCAATTCAAATTATAATCAATTTGATCTTGCCTATACATTTCGTTTTTCAAAGATGAGATTTATGCCTTTTCCTACATGACCCAGCAGGCCAGTGCCTTCTCCCTAAAATCCTTGAATGAAATCAGCAAATAGTTATAAATTAACATAACATTTTATATTATTCAAAAAGTAATATCTTTACCTAAAAAAAGAAAAAGCAAAGCTAAAGGCTGCAACAGCTGGGGTGGGCCAAGCTAGAACCAGGAACCAAGACCACTACTCAGATCGCTCGCCCAGTTGGTGGGAACTCAAGGTACTTGAACTATCTTGTAAGGTTTTTCCAACTGTACTGACAGGAAGCTGCTTTGAGGGAGCATTCCTGGGACTGTACCTGGCACTCTAACATCTCAAGTGGCAGTGCAAGTGAGGAAGCCTCCATGCCTGCCCCAGTATTTGACATCTTACACTATCAATTAAAATAGTAATTAACTTAAGTGAACGCTGTGATGCAACAGGTTAAACTGCTACGTACAACAGCAGCATGCCATACAATTGAAGGATTTTTTTTCACCTCGGAGGGCAACAGATGATGGCCAAACCACCTGTGAGGAAAACCTAGGCAGTTTCAAGTACCTGGCTTTAACCTTGCCCAACGCTGGTATAGTGGTCATTTAGGGAGTACATTGGTAGGCAAAAAATTTCTCTCTCTTCCCCAATCTCCCTTGTCCTTACCCACTGCCTTCTCTTTGTAACAGTCTATCAATTTAATACAATACAATTTTATAAAGCTGTATCTAGCTGACCACAGGAAAATTAAGGAACATTCATAAGGAAGAAATGATGTACTTGCTCTGAATTTTCAGCTCAAGATGGACGTCAGGATGGGAAGAAAGAGCAAACGTATCAGAACACCGGTTACATATCATGCACTGTTGAGTGGTAGACCCTGACAGTCATTACAGAAAATGTTCTTCAATGGCACCAAAAATTGAAAGATGCCCATGGTAATGTCCTCTCTAATGCATTTATTCCCGCATTTCTTATTTATCAGAAAACACTTTGCACATCATATGAAGGTGTATAGATGAAAATGGTTCTGTTAAATGGAAAAAGCCAATAGCATTAAAAGATGGTACTGGGAAGGATCATTAAAGTTCTTGAGAGCCTCAATAAGAACTTTGTCACATACGCCTTTTATATCCTTTAATTAAAGAGAATCATCAGCGGGTGTGTGTTTCCCTTGCTGTTGCTGTACTTTTAGTTAAAGGCCACCACCAGATTTACAATTTACACTTAGCTCCATGTTAATTATGTACAAGACAGGGAAGATGTGGAATATTAGAAAAGCAATGATAGAGCATCAGTCAAGCATCTTTAGGTTTGAGGGACCAATGAAAATAAAATAACTTTAAGTATTTTGGAGAAATTAAAGTTTAGATGATTAGGTGAATGAAGTAATGAAACGAGGAAGTGACTGGATGAATTCCAGAATTTCATCTTAAAATATTGGGTAGATGATGATGACATTTAGGGACAAAAAAAGTCAAGCACAGAAATGAAAATACGTTTGTAGTAGTGTCTAGAAATAGGCAGTTAACGGTGTGGCTTCATTAACAAAGAGAAAACGCGCAAAGAAACTACTAAGATCTACAGCTTTAAATGTAAATACTAAGTCTGGAGAATGTGTATCTTTTTTATTTTTGTAATATTTTACCTCTTAGAATACTTTTACTCATTTGGAAACTAAATGGAGCATTATATTAAAATCTCCTTTTATCAGATTTTTTATAAACATGTATATTATAGGGCTTGGTGTGGTAACCTAATGGCTAAAGTTCTTGCCTTTAATGCGCCAGGGTCCCACATTGCTGTCGGTTCATTTCCCGCTAGACCTGCTTCCCATCCTGCTCCCTGCTTGTCGCCTGGGAAAGCAGTCGAGGACGGCCCAAAGCCTTGCGACCCTGCACCTGTGTGGGAGACCTGGAGGACGTCCCTGGCTCCTGGCTTTGGATCAGCGCAGCACCGGCCATTGCGGTCACTTGGGGAGTGAGTCAGAGGATAGAATATCTACCCCTCCGTCTCTCCTCCTCTCTGTATATCTGACTTTACAATAATTTAATAATTTAATAATAACAAATTTTAAAAGAAAATATTTAAAGATAATACATGCAAATTTGGGCCCGACGAGGTGGCCTAGCTGCTGAAGTCCTCGCCTTCAACACACCAGGATCCCATATGGGCGCTGGTCCTAATCCAGGCATCTCCAATTCCCACCCAGCTTCCTGCTTGTGGCCTGGAAAAACAGTCAAGGACAGCCCAAAGCCTTGAGACCCTCCACCCCTGTGGGAGACCTGGAAGAAGCTCTTGGCTCCTGGCTTCGGTTTGGCACACTACCGGCCCTTGCAGTCACTTGGAGAGTGAATCATGGGACAGAAGATCTTCCTCTCTGTCTCTCCTCCTCTCTGTGGATATCTGACTTTGCAATAAACATAAATAAATCTTAAAAAATAATACATGCAAATTTCATAGTACAAGGTGCAGTGTGTAAATTTAAATATAATCTAAAAATGTATAATTTATGTATACATTGATGCATTTTATTTTCACATAAGAATTCACATTGATTTATGCTACTACAGTATATTTTCTATTACAAACGAGCATTATTTCTGCAAAACAGCTGGAATATTATTTATTATGAACCAATTTGGGCCCGGTGTGATAGCGTAGTGGTTAAAGTCCTTGCCTTGCAAGCGCCAGGATCCCATATGGGCACTGGTTCTAATCCCAGTGGCCCCCGCCTCCCATCCAGCTCCCTGCTTGTGGCCTGGGAAAGCAGTTGAGGACGGCCCAAAGTCTTCTTTAATTTCTTTATTCAAACACAAAGAAAATGGTTTTCTTTACTTCATGGTGATATACCCAAATCAGTAACACCTTAGACAGTTAGGATTTTAGAATCATATTAACAATTTATTTTTCTGTAGTCCATCAAATTAACTGTAACATATTTCAAAGAGCCAATAAAACTGAAATTTGGCTCTTGTCATTCCGTGGCTGCCGCACAAAGCTGATGACGTTGTTGAAACATCTGGACAAGAGCAGGGTGGCTGAGCAGAGCAGAACAGCTTTAATCCCAACGATAACTATTCACAATTCTTGAGTGGAGACTTCTTTCGGGAAGAGACAAATGAAGTATGCTTCTGAAAGATGCATATTCTGAAAGGCGTATATTCACTGAGCACACATGGGAAAATCCGTGGTGTTATCCTTTCTCTTTGACTCACCAAGCCAGTTGGTCACAGTAAGAAACTACTGTAGCTTTCTCCTGCCGTACACCTTCCTCTCGCCAGGATTCACGTTTCTAACCTACAGCAAACAAAACCAACAAGCTCAAACCTACCTCTCTCCTTATCACAGCAAGGAAGTTGTGAGTGCTCTGTCCTTTTTTCTTTTCTTTTAACTTGACCCATTTTCTGTCATCATTGTTTAATGACATCTGATATTTCTATTTGCAAATCCACATTCCTGCACTTGGGGTAGCAGTAATTATAGCTAGTGATAGATAGTCCAATATTCATCCTATCCACAAGGAATGAGAAGATTCAGCAGTTCTGCTATAAAGAGGGATTATCAAGATCTTAGCCATCTAGACGATCAACTTTAGATCATGCAAGGAAATAACAAAGAAAATCAAAGAATTGTATGATCACAAATGTTTAATTTTCAATGGTAAGATATTGAAGTGAAACTTCTTATATAACATGTTGTTAAACAATCAACATGAGCAACTCCCAAATTGTTTTGTGGCTTTTCGTTTAAGTTGATATATAGTAGCCGTGTATTGCAGACAATCATATCCAGGTGTGAGGATACAATGCAGTATGCATCTCTACTTCCAGACCAAAGATAAACTGCCAATGAAACTGTTCAATATAGCTTGACAATAAGATGCTGGACTCTCCGTCATTGTCCATGCCCACAATGATGGACATATGATTGTTTATGAAGAACTATACTATAGTAACAACATATGAGAAATCATTCAGGGGAAGGTGGGCAAAGGGGCAAGGGAAATCCCAGAGCCTATGGAACTATATCATAAAAGAATGATAAAGAAAATAAAAAACAAAAAGTAAAATATATTTTTAACGTATTGGTTACTCATTTATGTCAATTAATTCCATAATGTTGTAAATTTTTGCTGATGGTATGTTGGAGCCTTTAATTGATCAGGATGACACTCTGCTGGCTCTGTCTTCAGACCAGAGAGGGTATACCTAAGAAGCTGTTGAACTTGACTGGACAATAAGATGCTGTACTCTATGTTTGGTATATGCTTGCAATGAGGGAATCTCAACTGAACTTGAACTGTGGTTATGCAACAAGGTGGAGGAATCCACCATGGGGGGGGAGGGTTTAGGGAGGGGTGGGGGGAATCCCAGTGCCTATGAAACTGTGTCACATAATACAATGTAATTAATGAATAAATTTAAAAAAATGAATATAGACACGAGACAGCTGAATAGTACCCTTTAACCATTTTAAGGTGATATAGCAGCGGATTGTGTATAAACTAAAATTGAAATGTCAATGAAGCAGTCACAGGATTTGGCTAGGAACTTGCATTTTCTAACATATTGGTCACTCAATACCATGTCAATTAACTCCGTGATGTTGTAAATTGTTGTTGACATTATGTTGTGGTTTTCATTGGAGGGGATGATATTCTGCCAGTTCTACTTTCAGACTAGGGATGGTCTCCCAAAGTAACTGTTGAATTTATCTGCAGAATAAGAGGTTGGGCTCTATGCATGGTACATGTTCCCAATGAAGGAATCATGACTGAATATGAACTGTACTACTGCAACAATGTGGAGGAATCCAACATGGGGGGAGGGCATGGGTAGGGGATGGGGGAATTTCAGAGCCTATGAAACTGTGTCATAAAATGAAAACAAAAGGATGCCAGGCTCTTTGGGGACATTTAAATATGCATATCTGATGCCGGCAACACTTTTATGCTATTCATCCATTCGTCATTTCATCATTGCAGGGATGTAAAGGGCAATGCACTAGTTTGTAACAGAGTTTATATGGTGGATATCTTATTAAAGAGATTAGAATCTATCCAATAAAAGTAAGAAGCCAGAGAAAAGGTAAAGGTAATTACTTGGCTTGAATTGCATTTGATAGGTCATGCTGACACATGTTGAAAAGGGCAGATGTAAGCAGAATAATAATTGGTGGAAAGAAAATTTAAAAGAATGATTAGAAGCTTTGGTATGATCAATTAAATTGAGGCCAGAAGTGAAATGGGGAGAGAGAGAGAGAAAGAAAGAAAGAAAGAGGGAGAGAAAGAGAGAAAGGGAAATCAGTTCTTAGAATTGTACCTATAGGGCTATAGGGCCTGGTTAGATCAGCTAGTGGCTGAATCCTCACCTTGCATGGGCCAGGATTCCAAATGCTCACCGGTTTGTCTCCCAGCTTCCTTCCAGCTCCTGCTTGTGGCCTGGGAAAGCAGTAGAGAATGGCCCAAAGCCTTGAGACCCTGCGCTGAGGATGGATACACAGAAGAAGGTCATGGTCCCTGGCTTCAGATTTGTTCAGCTCTGGCTGTCAGGGACACTTGGGAGGGAACCTGAGGATGAAGATTTTTCTCTGTCTCTTCTTCTCTTTGTAAATCTGTCTTTCCAATAAAAATAAACAAAAATATTTTTTAAATTGTGCCTTTAATTTTATTTTATTATTACTATATTAAGAAAAAATACAGTGAGAAAAATTGGATAAAAATTGATCAAATAAAATTACATGGAGAATAAAACCAAGGAAACTGATGAATAACGAGAGGGCTAAAGAAGAAAAGTCAAGAATAAATTCTGTATCTTAGTTGAACTGATTAATACAAGAAAGATAAAGAAGATAGGGAGGAAGAACATTGGTTTAATTTTGAAATGTTTGATTGTTTCATGTGTTGTCTGTGTTTCACAAGCAATAAAGGAAAGTAGCAATTAGAGGAACTGAAGTTCACCACACATAAAGTGAGAATCCACCACATGAACCCTCTCTTTGAATTCTGGGTACAAGACAGTTTAGAAAGGCATAAAACTAGCTATTTTGAGACTGTACTACCACGGATTAACTAGGAAATTAGGATGAAATTGAAAATTAAATGCTAGGAAAAAAATAAATTGAGTAATACATCTGATTTTGTAGGCAACTTTAAAAATGATTTCAGAGAAATGATTTGATCTCTTGCTTACAATTCTTCATTCAGTTGGACGATGCAAAGGTAGAAGTACATCACCTTTATGGTGAATTTCACTGATGAAATAAAGACTTTAAAATTGTACCTGGGGGCAATGTGCCAAATAACATTGGTATTAATCTCCCAGCTCATCTGTTTCACAAACGAAAGATATAAAATGCACGAAAGGATAAAATACTGTAAGTGGAACAGCATAGGTATGAAAGGAGAGCGAGAACGAAACAAAGAAATGTGTTCAAAAGGAAATTGCAGGAATAACAACAAAATGAGCTTTTTAATCTGTTTATTTTTATCATATATCTTTACAATTTTTTTCATGATATAGTGTCACAGGCACGGGAATGCCCCCTTCCACCTCTAATCTTCACCCACGGCTTTCCCCCTTAGTGTTACGACACTACAGTCCTTCAGCAATAGTCTCAGGTCCAACATTCTGCTATCTAAGTGTATCATGGCACTGTTGGTATAGACAATGGTAGAAAGTCCAGTATCTTATTGTCAAGATTTATTTAACGTTTCAATGGGAGTCCTTTTATTCCAGAGTATGTGCACACTGTGATGTATCTTCACTTCTTTGCATGCTAGCCTCCATAATACGTTTCCTCTAGTTGAATAAATGTATATACAGGTTTACCTGTATATCTACTTCATTTGTATTTTTCATGAAGGTTGTCTTAAATCAGGGAAAGCATATGTTTAACTTGTTGATATCTGCTTGTTTCACTGAGCATAACGGTTTCCAGTTAGGATCATGTTGCCGCAGATGGTGGAATTTCGTTCGTTTTGATAGTTGAGTAGTATTCAATGGGGTAGATTTACCACGGTCTCTGTATTAGTTTTTTAATGGGCATCTGGGCTGCTTCCCTGTCTTCACTTATTTAGATTGTGCTGCTCTAAATACAGGGTTGAAGGTCACTTTCTCATATTCAGAGTTCGCATCCTTCTTTTGATACCTTCCCAGGAGTGGCGTAGCTGGGCTATATGGTAGATCCATAGTTAAAATGTACTTTAAAAAAAATTTTTTTTTAGTACATTGAGTTGACTTTTGGAAAATGGGTATTAATAACATATTGATCATTGCTTTGGTTCTGTATGGATGCTGTTTGACTGTCCTTGCTATTTTTCAGACTACAGTAATTCTGAAATATGGATGTTCTTTTCTGTCTCCCCTCCTCTGTATTTATCTAACTTTCCAAAAATAAATAAATAAATAAATAAATAAATAAAATCTTAAAACAATAATATAGTACCTTGGTGACATTCAGTCATTCCTTTTTTGTTCATCGCTGAAGATTTTTTTACTTAGTTCAGTGTCACTAAACACGTAATTGTAACATTCTTATCACTCAAATCTTTACTTGAAGGTATTTGCCCTTAAAACAATTTTAGTGGTAAAGATAAAAATTTAGAATACAGTGTATATAAATTATTCAAACATATAGCAATCTATATAAACCACACAAATATATAACTAAATGTACAAAAAATTTGGTTAGAAAGTAGAATTTTGGGGTCTGGCAGTGTGGCCTAGTGGTTAAAGTCCTCGCCTTGAAAGCCCCGGGATCCCATGTGGGCGCCGGTTCTAATCCCAGCAGCTCCACTTCCCATCCAGCTCCCTGCTTGTGGCCTGGGAAAGCAGTCGAGGATGGCCCCATGACTGCTTTGGACACTGCTCCCGCGTGGGAGACCCGGAAGAACTCCTGGCTCCTGGCTTCGGATCGGCGCGCACCGGCCGTTGTGACTCACTTGGGCAGTGAATCATCGGATGGAAGATGTTCCTCTTTGTCTCTCCTCCTCTCTGTATATCTGACTTTGTAATAAAATAAATAAATTTTAAAACAAAAAGAAAGCAGAATTTTGGGTTCTGTAGGATTACATATTGCTTTTACACAGTCTAGAAACTAAAAATACACTTGGAATACGCCAGAATCTTCAGAAAATGTTGAGTACTACAACTCTGGAAGGAGAACTTGAATACAAATGATTTATTCAATAGTGTATTTGCCAGCTAGGAGCAGTCCCCGTCCTTTAAAACTCCCGCAAGGACATATGGAGGAAAACACAGCTGAAACATCTCTGCCACTCACCCGGCTCCGTGACTTGTCTCTCCCCACCCTGGTCGGAACCCCACAAGGACATGCAGCACTCTCCACAATATTAAAAAGAAAATCTAAATTAAAATAATAATAATGTATTTCTGTTAAAGTTTTGTTTAGATTTAACAACTAAGGCTTTCTTTATAAAAAAAAAAAAAAAACTTTTTGTCAAACTTAAGTACTAAATGTACCGGAAATAACTTAGAAAATACTTTTCCCTAGCACTCAACTGAATGATAGTGATAACAAAACTGATCACTATTTTCTTATATGACAATTTTTAGCATCTAAAAGCAAGTGGGCTGTATTTTTTTTGTAAACTTAAACAGTATTGTTTTAGTTGTGCTGTATTTTATACACTTTCCTTCGTTGTGCATTAAAGATATTATACAAATGCCCACCAGGTGTCAGCAGAGGCATACAAATGTTTTAATTCCAAGACGCGCAAAGCTTTTGTAAAATGGGACTTAAGAAATGTAAAATAAACAACTTAGATGGGAAACATAAAATCATCAATTATGTATATTGCATTTACATACACTCAAATTTTTTCAGATTCAATTTTTTGTTCAGACCAAAATCAAATACTTCATGTTGTGATTTTTATATGCTTATTCTTGCACTGTGTTGATAATAAGAATTTTCTTAAAGACCTGTGTTGATAATAAGAATTTTCTTAAAGACCTAAACATTTTTGAAAAATAATTCTACATACTTTTGATTAATAAAATTACATACCTGGAAAATTAATGGAAATAATTTAATATCCAATTAAAACACTAAAGTCATTTGATGAGTGGATCAGATAAAAATCATGGAATAAAAAGGTGTTGCCTTGCTTTATTGTTGGCAAAAGTAAAGTAAATACAAGAAACTAAGCCTTATAAGCAGAAAAATTAAGACATAAAAACATAAATGTGCTTTCCCTTACAAGGGAATAATTAATAAGTTTGTTAGAAGACATTAAATGACACCAAAAAGTCTGAGAAAGACTGTGCCATTGTGAAAAAACCACGACTTCCACCCATTTAATTCTTTACCTGTAATGGTCAGCTAGCTGAAATTTCCACTACATGTTAGGAGGATTTTTTAAAATTCCATTAAGATAATACAAATTCTAATTCTATTAGTGTTATAAAGTTTGATTTATTGATTTATTGATTTATGAAGCTATAAATATTTTGGCAGGCCAAGGTTGCAGCATAGCAGGTAAGGCTTGACTGGAATCATAGTCTCCTATTAGGGAATGATTCATGAAGATATCTTTGAATTTATTCTTATCAAAGCTGGTTAAGTGGTTTTATTTTTCTTTTAAAGATTAATTTATTTTTATTACAAAGTCAGATATACAGAGAGGAAGATCTTCCGTCCAATGATTCACTCCCCAAGTGAGCCACAACGGGCCGGTGCGACCAGGAACCTCTTCCAGGTCTCCCACGCGGGTGCAGTGTCCCAATGCATTGGGCCGTCCTCGACTGCTTTCCCAGGCCACAAGCAGGGAGCTGGATGGGAAGTGGAGCTGCTGGGATTAGAACCGGCACCCATATGGGATCCCGGGGCTTTCAAGGCGAGGACTTTAGCCGCTAGGCCACGCCGCCGGGTCCTGGTTAAGTGGTTTTAAAAAGTTATGTTTCACCAGTAGCCCTAAAATATTTGTTATTTGAACAAGTAACTAAAAATAGTCATCACATTATTGTTTGAATAAATATTTAAGGAGTAATATTTCCTTAACTGACAATATATTGCTTTTGTCAAGTGCTAAATTAAAGTTTTCCTTTTAGACTGATTTGTAAGTATTTGTCATTTCCACTCAGGGACTTCCTCCCTATTGCTGACCTTTTGAAAAGTATTTATAGCTTTAAAAGAAAACAGTTACTTTATTTGAAAGGCAGAGTTATGGGGGTGGAGGTATGGCAAAAGAGAGAGAGAGGAAGACAGAGAGAAAATCTACCATCTGCTGATTCACTCCCCAGATGGCTATAAAGGCCAAGGTTAGACTAAGCTGAAGTCAGACACCAGGAGCTTCATCCAACTCACCTTTGTAAGTGGCAAGTGCCTAAAATATAGGCCATCTTCGGCTTCTTTCCCCAGCCATTAGAGAAAACTGTACTAGAAATTGAGAAGCAGGAGCGCCATCTGGCACACAAATGGGAGACCAGCATCCCAGCAGCTACACCAAGACATCAACCCCTGGGAGAAAAATCTAAAGTATGGAACTTCAGGCAGCTCATTGCCTCTAAACCTGGTTGTCTATTTATTGTTTCAAGTGAATTTCACCATCAGGCTTGTTAATATTGTCTTATTTGTTGTTTTTTCCCAAGTATTAGTATTCTCTCAATATTTACAATATTTGTATTTCTCATATGCTGCTAAAGACATGCATGTCAGATTTCTTTTGCTTAGGAGTATTTTAGACCAAGCATCAAAATCACTTCTCATCATTTTGATCGATTTTGACAGTGTCTCTGACCTCATTGGTATGCCAAATCTCTGTAGGAAGACAGTCAGTGAACAAGCTTCTATAATTGGTTAATATTTCAAAAATGGAAAAGGCAGTTACAGGGAGATGATTTGAAAAGGAAAATCAGTCCAGAGTTCAGAGAAAATGGACTTTAAGAAATAGGGCCGCTCTGAATCGATATATGTAATCTAGAAGCCAATGGTTTCCTGGGAGATTTATTTATCCATTTATTTATTTATCTATATATTATTTATCTATCTATTTGAAAGGTGGTGTGACAGAAAGAGAGCTGAGCCAGAGAAACAAAGAAATTGTCCATTTACTGGTTCATTCAGCAAATAACCACAAAATCAGTGTTTCAAGCAGACAGAAGAAGCCAGGAGCCAGGGACTCCATCCTGATCTCTTTTCTGAGTGACAACGGTCCAGGTGGCAGAGAGGTGGTTTCTAAACTAGGTAGACATAGATCAGGAGTCCCTTCCACACCAGCTGTAGATGAGTCTCAGAGGACCCACAAGAAGTCAAGCAGCCAGGCTATTTTGCCTTATTACACATGTTAGTCCTAATCGAGTTATCTGTGACCCGTTTTGACTAATCTAGGTAAACACATCTTGGGGTAAAGTTGCATGTGTTATCTGTTGTTTCTATTGATTTTTTTATTGCAACATTCAACCAATAAAAACTGGTCCCCTTCTGGACCAGTCAAGAAAGCTTCTTGTATATACTTGTATATACTGGTAATGCCTTAGACTATCAGCTTACTGTATATGTGTATGCAACACAGCAAGGAATATGTCCCTTATTATCATTGACTTGCCCACCATAGCCCCCTTTTACATTCCTTGTATGACTTTTCTATGGAGGCTCTCAACTCTGATTATGAAGCCTGAGCCAGTGAAGAAGGCCTTCCTCTGGGATCCCTGGGCAGACTTGTTGCAGAGAAACCCTGTTTGCTGTGGCATCGTGCCTCTTTCCCAGCTTCAAGTAGCCAATGTCACCGTCGTCCCTTCTTCCCAATCGCAATTACATTTATTTCTTCAGAAGGGAGACTGGATGAGAGACACATTTCCTGCTGGCTAGGTTGGGACCTGGGGTCTCCTCTCCCTCACCTGGAGCTGTGTGTCAGAGCAAATGAGGAAAACCAACCAGCTGCAGTGAAAGACACTGATATTGTGTGCTAGTTCTTGAAATAAAGACTTTTCCGTGCCGCTATAGCTGATCTCAAATTTCTGTGCTTTGGAAAAAAGTTTGTCATGTTTTCACTGTCCCTGAGTCTTACCTGAATCTTTCAGTCAATGAACCAGTAAATAGAATCTCTGCCTCAGACCAATCATGAGAATCTTTGCTTTTATTAGTGGTGCAAAAACCTTTATAGACAGTGGGCCCTCATTGGCTCTCTTCTTATTAGAACCTTCTCAACACACCTTGGATTTTGTACATTTTCTTTATCCATCTCTGCTGCCCTTCAGTAAACTACTTCTGCTCTACAGGTAATTCTTCTTATTATTCTCATTTTTCAAAGACCTGAGACAGGAATCTGACAGAGAAACATACCATAACAACTTCAGACTCATACAACACAACTCTTCTAGCCATACTCTACTGAAAGCTTCCTACATCTCAGACATCAGCTGAACGCTTACTCACTCTGTCAGGCCTGAAGCAGGTGTCCTGCAGATAAAGACAAAGGCACCTGAATGAACCAGATTAACTTTTAAGACTAATGAGAAGTCCTTGAAAACTATTAAGCAGCAGCTTAAAATATCCTATATTTGAAAACATGGCACTGGGTGCAATTTAAAAATTAAAGAGCCAAAAGAACCAGAGATTTTAATGTATTGTTTTAGAAAACGAAACCACTTGTAATTATTGAAACAGTTGTGATTTTGTGATTTTTTTCATAGAACTTGACTGTTTTATTTTTTATTTGAAAAGCAGAATCACAGAAAGAGAAAAAAAAAAAACATCTCTCATTTTCTCTCCTAGAAATCCTCAGAGTCAGGCCCAAGGCGTCTTGTAGCCAAAGGCCAGTAAATCCTTACAGGTGTTCCATGTAAATGGCAAAAACCCAGATATTTGCACCTCAACTGCTGCTTCCACAGGACAACAGGGATTGGGATTGAAAACAAACCCAGGACTCAAACCCAGACACTTCAATAAAGGACAAAACATCATAACATTTAGGCCAAATACTCAGCACAAGAGATTTTTTTTTTTTAAGTAAATAAGTCCTAATGTTGACACTGCTCATATTCCTGGCCTAAGATTCTAATTGATAATTTCTAACTAGAAATTTATTGTGTAGACTGTTGTCAGCAGCATACACACTGAAAGCTTTGGTTGATGTAAAGAAAACACATTTGTGGCACATCTTTGGCCTTTGTGAAAATTATTCTTCCTGCTAAAAGATTCTATTCTGTCTCTGCATTATGCTTCTGTTATAGTTGATATTGTTAAATAATTAATTATGTGATTGAATTTTTGTATATGAAATTCTGTATTTTATTTCTCCTACTCTAAAGTACCCTAAAATTACTTTATCTTGAAACTCCTAATATATATGTTATATATTTATAACAGAAAATGATTATATTTAAATATTTATTTTGTTTTTCTGAATATGACATTCTAGCATGTGGTCTGGCTCAGTTTGCCAAATACCAAGAATTTCACATTAAAGTGCCAAATACTACCTGAGTCGTAAAATTACAGCTACAAATCAGGAGAAACATTTCCTGCAAATGAGCATCAATCATGGCTAGAATACATGAAAATCACAATAGCTTTGAAAATGTAAAAGATATCTGTTATAAGCGATTACAAAATCATAAGGGTTTTTTCTCACCGGTAACACAATTTCCCATTGTTAGCATATATACTGACCTTCTTCTGCTTAACTTCTAAAAAAGGAGAAAAGGTGTGGATGAACCCTCATCTGCTGCTGATGTGTAGAATTTAGCGTTTTAAATCTTTTACCATTAAAAGTGAAAAAATTCAAATGATACTGATTTTCTGTGGAATTTTATTTACCCTTCTAAACCAGGGAAATGTGAATTCTCTGCCTATTCTCTGTGTTTCTCTTTGCTAGGTGAGCAATATGGACATTTGAGGATTTGGTTAGTGTTCACAAGCCTTGTTGAACACCCGAAGAACAATGGTCATTCTTGTTTTGACTTGTTGAATCTGTTCTTTACTAGAGAATTGAATCTGTGGTTATAAATAAATTAGATATGTGTTATCACAAAAAATAAAAGAAATTAAGAAAGGGAGGGTTGGGGAAGGGAGGGACAAAAAGAAACGAAATATCTGTTCTTAGAATTTTAAACTACAGGAAATATACCCTCCATATTAATAAAAATTAAGAAAGAAGTTACCAGTGGCATAAACCACTTTCTTTACACAGAAATATGTCTTGTGAGGTTGTTAATTATTTAAATTTCCTAGAACATTCAAATCCTCTTATTCTTTGCCAGAACTCTTTTCCATGTCATTTGACCAAGAAAAAACGATTTCTCTATAATTTTTTAAACTGATAAAACTGATACTGAATTTTAAAAGTCATTTGTAAGTCCAAATCCTCAAATTTTCCTAGCTTCTACTTTTTTCAGCTTCTGCATGTCTAACATAGATTTAAACCATAAAACCTATCAACATTCATTATATTATTTCCACTTCTCTAAGTGGGATTCTTGGAAACAATGACTACATATGTATTTGTTTCCACATTTCAAAACTGTGAATCACCGTTAAGTTGAAATAGCAGCAAGAATCTCCATCACTGCTCCCACTAAATATGCCAGACACTTGAAAAGAAATGTGTTCCATCTTGCAAAGTAGGAAATAAGCACTGTTGTGTTTTTGGCTATTTAACTGGAACATGCATTTATCAGTGAATATTTAAACTGATCTCTAATTTAGGGAAAGTTATTGCCAAGCTTCCACAAATCATTACTGCAGGATGTGGCCCACCATGCATGTGTCTTTTTATGTGTGTATAATTTTCCTATGATCTTCTTCAAATAAAATTTACAATGAAAATAATTTTTCAAAATGGTTTTAAAAACTTGCATTATCCTCAATAAAATACACTGTTTTGCTCCACATCTTTAGCAACCCTATCCAAGAAATTGGAATCCTGTGTAAAACTCACAAAGAAACTTCCCACACCTTCCCATGGGCTCAAAGATATAGTTTGCTGGTGAACAACTTATTAAAAGATGTCATCTTGGTCTTTGTCATAAGCCATAATATGCTTTAATACTTTTTGTCTCATTCCATATTTATTTACTCATTATTTGGAAATTTAAATTCTATATATGAACAAAATTGTCATCTTTAGAATCTAACACCTGGTATCTTGGCAAAGAAATTAAGGATTGGCAAATAAATGCTGTTTGTTAAGCAGAACATACCACATGGATATCTAGTGTCTTGCTTGAATTTTCTTTCAGGTGCATGAAAGCAGGTGCATGTTTATAACAGGTGCAGGTTACAGGCTAGCCAGTCCTGGTACACAGATTGTGCAGATTTTAGTTTCCAACAAAGTTCAGCACTTGGTCACAGACTCATCAGGTAACTGCAGAGATAATGAGGATGATGATGTGAAAACAACTTCAAAACTGAACAAAAGTAGAAAATATGCTAAATTCAGACATTGGCAAGTTGGATAATTCTTATTTTCTCTCTCAGGTTTATTGTCTTCAATTAAAAAAGCAAAAGCACAAAAGAAATCATAGAATAAACAATAACTTGATATCATAATTTGGCTTTTATACTAATAGTTGCAGATGTTGGTAATATCAAATGTATCATTCCTATATAACACATGACAATAAAATTAACTACAAATGACTAAACATTAATGTTTAAAACAATAATTATTTATTTTGCAGGCCACCACTTTGGCATAGGAGACTAATTTTTCATCTACAAGTGCTGGTATTCCAGACAATCACCCAGGCAGGGGACCAAGTGTTTGTGCCCTCTTCTGATGTTTTTCAAGGGGTCTTAGAAGGGGTTTGTATAAAAAGTAGAGCAGCTGAAACAAACTGGTGCTCATACGGTATGCAAGAATTGCAGGTGGTGGTTTACCACATTTTGCCATAATGCTCCCTCCCCACTCCACCACCCAAAAATTTAAAAATTGAGAAGCAAATCAACACAGGGCAGTCATTTGGTGTAACAGTTAAGATGCTTTTTGGGATTTCTGCATTCCATGTCAGAGTCCCTGTATTCTAGTGTTCGCTCAGATAACAACTCTAGATTTCTGCTAAAGTGCACCTTGAGAAGTAATAAGATGATGTCTCAAGTATTTGTATTTCTGTATTGTTCTGCCAGGATTCTGGGAAATCCACATGGAGTTCTATCTTCTGGTTTCAACTTGTGACAGGTGGAGCTGATAGGAGCTTTGGGGAAGTGACTCAGCAAAAGAAACATATTTCTCGCTCTGCTTCTCATCTTTGGGTCTTTCCCTCTCTCTTTTCATCCCTGTGTCTTTTGAAAAAAATGCATCTTTTAAAATATATTTAGCATATCCATTTTCTTAAACATTTGTTGTTTCTTGGTGGTAAGATCTTTCGAAATTTCTCTTGTAATTATTTTGTAATATGTGATATAATAATGGCAACTGTAATCACTGTTCTGTGGATAAACATACTAGAATTTATTTCCAATCTAGTTGTGGCTTTGTTCCTATTAAACAATATCCCTTCAATGATATTCCACCATGCCCATGTTCTGATTGCAACTATTCTCTTCTTATATAAGATCTAGTATTTTTGGATTCCACATATGAATGAATGCAGTTTAAATTTTCTTTCTTTGTACAATGACTCTATGTCTTCTTCACTATTCTACATGCTTTACAAGCTTTTGAATTGTTTTACATATTTATTCTTTCTTTTTGAGAGTCTAAGAGACAGAAAGATAGCATTCACCCATCTGCTGGTTTACTCCTCAAATGCTGGTGCAAGGCAAGGATGGGCCAATCCCGCCAATCCTAAACCAAGAACCAGGAATTCCATCCAGAGCTCCCTCATGGATGGCAGGAGCCCAGGCATGTAGACCATTGGCAGCTGCTTTCCCAGTTACGTTAGCTGCAAGTTGGAAAGAGAAGCGCAGCCAGTATCCAGCTCCCAGCCATCAGATACGGAATATGAGCATCCCAAACTGGCAATTCAGCCACTAGGTAGTGTGTTCGTCCTTCAACTTAAAACAATATTACATGTTGTGAATATATCATAATTTATTTGCTCATTGTCCTAAGACTGGCAATATTTCTGCAGTTTTGATATTATAAATGCTTTTGTTTATCACTATTCATATTATGTTTCTACTTAAGGCAGGTTTTATACCCAGGAATGGAATTACTTGACTGAAGGTGCATGGAGAATTTTATGTGATACTATTAAATTGTTTTTCACAATGTTTTTAACAAATTAACCTTTAAGCAACATACAAAGGATTTTTCTTGTTTGATTCTCACTAATTTATATTTTCGCACTTTTTAACTTATGTTCCTGTCATTTGCTATAAAATCTGACATCATTGCTGTATTAATTTGCATTTTAATCACTGAAAGAGATCAACAATCTTATATAAATATTGGTTTTCTGGAATATGACATGTTCATTTTTTTCTCTATTTCTTTTTATTCTGAACTGCATTATACTTAAATTTTGGTTTTTTAGCTGATTTTAATTTTTCTTTTGAAAGCGTAACAGTAGCATGTACATTTTCATTTTGTTGGATCATTTGCTAGCAAAAATATCTGCTTTGCAATACAATCCAATAATCTGTCTTTTTCAGCATTGTACTGTATTTTCCTCGAGTGTCTTTTTGTTTTGCGTTCAAATTGCTAATGATGAAAAATTTAAATATATGCTGATTCTATTTTTTTTTTAATAAGGGAAGTAAGTCAGTTGGTCTTTTTTTAATTCTCTGTTTTCTGGTTCTTCAGTGATCTTGAACCTTTGTGACCTGGGTAACATATAATTTTTTCCTCAAATTTTTTCAGCTTCAATTTATCATTTATTTGGCTTGTTTACAATTTGATTTTCTTTAACTTTTTGTTAATAATACTAATATCTAACAATGTAAGCACCCTAGGCTATTTTCTTAAGATTCATTTGCTTATTTAAAAAGGCAGAAATACACACACACACACACACACACACACACACACACACACAGAGGGAGGGAGAGAGAGAAGGAGAGATTTTTCATTAATTGGTTTATTTCCTAAATGCTCACATAGCCAGTCAGAAACAAGCCAAAGTCAAGCATCAGGAACTGCTGCCTGTCAGAAGGAGGCTGGACCAGAAGCCCCGGAGCCAGGACTCTTAACTGGGAAGACGATGCCAGACACTTTACCTACTGTGCTGCAACACTGGCCGCGGGCAGTGCTCCATGTAAGAAACGCTTTATGGGTATTCTGTGTGTTTGTTTTTGTTTTTCAGGAGTATTTTGCTTTCTACATGGCACTAGTTTATAAATTGCATTGGAAAATAATTGAAATTTTGATTGAAAGGATGTTAAATAGGTAGATAGTTTTGAAAATTAATGTTTATCATTAGAGCAAGTATATATGTTTTTCTCTACTTTCTTAAGTTTTGAATGTTTACATAATTTCACCTATAGTGACCTTCTATTCCTTCTTTTTTTTAGATTTAACTCTAGTAGCTGTATTTATCTTACTGTCCCTAAAAAATCAGTTTTCTTATTAATAAATTATTTTATTAATGAAACATTAAAGATCGTTTTAATTATTAAAATTCTATTTTAAGCTTCTAAAAGTAGAATGCACATGGTCTAAATTGTTTTCTGTTCTCTGAGTTGCAACTTATCCCCTGTGCTAATGATCAGATTGTGATGTATTGAGCATTTGTGTCACTTCAAAATGTATGTGTTGAAGTCCTCTCAGTGTTGCTTGTATGAGAAGATGGAATTAAAGAATTGATACTAAATGAAATCCTAAAGGTAGAACAGTAATTTGCTGGGATTAATGTCTTCGTGAGAGGAGATCTTGAAGAACCTGCACTCACACACTCCATAGCTTTGATGCACTGAAGCAAGGCCTTATGTACGTATCACAAAGAATCAGTGACTTCCAAGCCAGAAAGAAGATCTTCACCAGAAACCCAGCTTATTCGCACTTACACTCTCTAAAACTGTGACAAAATGTATTTCCATAATGTAAGCCATCCTGTCTATTCTATTCATTACGCCAACAGTTGTGGACTCCTAAAGGTTGACTTTAACCTTTCTAATATATATTTAGTCAGCAACTATTGTTTCTTTGGTAGTAACCAAGGATACACTATTACATAGAATCTCACAATTGGATGTTATTTTCTCTTACAGAAGCTTCTGAGAATGTCTTTACTATTGTACAGATCAAAACCTGGTGGGTATGCATGCCTGCTCTACTAATGCAGGGCAGACTTAAGAGTGATACCAGCAAGAAGGGAGGAGAACATTTTTCTGTGTTCATTCCACCATGTAAAAATTCAATGAGCAGTTAGTTATTCAGAAGCAAAGAAAACGCTCGACCTCCCAGATCTCAGAGGTGAAGCTAACACACACACTTAACCTGCAACAGTGAGAGGACTCCCAGTGACCAGTGAAAAGAATGAGAAATGTCCACTCAGTTCCTTTGCTCATTTCTTTCTTTTATTTGTTTAAATGTTTTTTTAATTGTAAAGTCAGATACACAGAGTGGACGAGAAACAAAGAGGAAGATCTTCATTTGATGATTCTCTCCCCATGCAGCCACAAAGGCCAGAGCTGAGCCAATCTGAAGCCAGGAGCCCGATACCTTTACTCAGGTCTGCCACTCAGGTGCAGGGTTGCAAGGCTTTGGGTTGATCTCAACCGCTTTCCCAGGCCACAACTAGGGCGCTGGATGGAAAGCTGGGCCACTAGGGTTAGAACTGACCCAAATGGGATCCAGGTTGTACAAGACCAGGACTTTTGTAGCTGGGCTACTGGGCTGGGCCCCTTATGCTCATATCAAAACTAAATTGTTTAGTTCATTTTTGTTGTTACTGATTTTGGTTTAATCTATATTCTGAATATACTTTTTGTCACATGAGTAGTTTGCAAATATTTTTCCCATCCTGTCACTTATCTCATTAAGCTGTTGTTTCTGCATTGAGCAGAAGATTCCTGGCTTGATTGAAGAGCATTTTTTAAATGTTACTATTTTTACACTTTAGCTTTAGAGTCTTATCTAGAAATGCAATCCCCATAACAATGTATTGAAGTGTTTCCCCTATGTTTTTTTTCCAGCCGTTTTCTTGTTCTGACTTTACATCTAGATTTTCTATGTGTTTTTATTTGGGGGGGGGGAGGTTGGTTGAATTTTGTGTCACATGAGAGATAGAAAAAAAACAGAATCATTAGTGATTAAAAAAATACAAAGCAAAACCTCAGTTAAGTTCTTTCATGGTTGTTAAAATGGCTATAATTGAAAAGAATGAACATAGTAAATGCTAGGGAACATATGGAGAAAAACATTCTAGATATCTCTGTACTTTTCTTAGGAACCCCAATTAGTGCAGCCAGTGTGGAGGCTTCTTAAACACTCTAAAAAGAGTCTTTGTAACCCAGAGATATCCCTGCTTTAAGTCCATATCAAAAGTAAATGAAATCAGCACATAAAATAATACATGCATTACCTTGTTTTATTCACAATAATCAAGCTATGGAATTAGCTATGATGTTCCTTGATAGATGATTTTTAAAAATGTTCCATACTAACATTTACAATGGAATAACATCATGTCATAAAAACAGTAATAATTCCTGACCTTTGCCAAAAAAAAGGATGGAAGTTGAACTTGTCTGAATAATGAAGGCCCCTGAAATGCTCCATGAATACAAAATTCCATGTCTTTCTTGATCACTGACAAATCCAGCCTGTGCATTCAGCTTTATCAAAATGTATTCAGCAGTAACATATGTAATCATACAGAACTTGAGTCTTCGATATATGTTCTTCACCACATGAAGTATGGGTTTGGTCACTGAAACAGCAATGTCACTTAGGCCTAGAAAATTCAAATCTTTCCAGTGGAATGATTGGGGAAAACATTAAGCAAGGTTTTGCTCCTTCCTGAGACTTTGAGTTTTGCTTACTAAAAGTGTATATAATATCTCAGAAATTTAGTGGGAAGTGATCCTTTAACAGCAAAAGAGGATGGGTAAGAGAGGGGACCTTTATTTTTGTTTTTATTCTTATATTTAATTATAAAAAATTATACACATTTATGGTGCCTTGTAATAGCCTAAAGATTATAATACACTATGTGATGCTTAAATTAAATACATTAACTTGCATATATTCAATTAGGTGAGGAAGTCTTAGTCCAAGCAGCTCTAGAACAGCTAACAATGCGTAGGATGGAAATGCCTCACAAAAACTCTAAGTGTAGGATTGACACCATGGAAACTCCAATCAGCACATAGATATGGCATGCAGGCATCTGAAGCTATGGCTTAGCTTCGGCAGGCTCTAAACCCACCTCAAATTTGCTTCTGATTTATGATAATGCCCTTATATACCTATTGCTCCAGTTTGCTTTGGAAACAGCCTGAAAAAGATGTTTTGCCAATGTTATAAGATAGAAAGAAGTGTTATCAAATTAGCAAATAAAATTGCTCCAGAACATGGTGCCAAGGACATAAGAAAAATAATGGAAATTATGTGGTCCTAAGTATGGTGAGTTAGGACACACAGCTTTCAGATTTGATAACTTAGGTTCATCATGATAAATTTCTAAACATACCAAGTAGACAAGGATATATAAAATCCACTTTCGCATGTGATGGAAGAGAGCACACTTTGTATCACTTAGCTGATGGACTATTACTCCTAATTAAATTTAAACTCTGAAAGAATTATATCCATTATAATGATGAATTCATGTGTCACCTTGACTGGGCCACCGTGCCCAAATATGGAATCAAACATTCTTGTGGAGTTTCTATAAGAGAAATGTTGGTTGGTATTAACATTTAAATCACTGGGTGACATTTTGAAGGCCTAGAAACAGTGCTAGTTGTGATAGTTTTTTGGTAGGCCTGGTCAAGGCTTACACACACACACACACACACACACACACACACACATCTGTCTCTGTGTGTCTGTGTGTGTGTGTTAAATTAATATCTGATACATTGTATTCTTTTGTCTACAGCGAGGATTTGCAGGTCCATCTAAAGAAGAATGGAAATGACTGCCATCACCCCTAGTAACCCGAGTGAAAATGTTGCTTCTTTGTTTCTTGAAACCTATTCTTTTGGCTTCCCTTGCAGTCTGAATTCTATAGGGAGCAGTACTTCCAGCAAGAAACATAGTAATAATTCCATTGAAGTAAAAGACAATACCCTAACTCAGCGACTTTGAACTCTTCACACCTCTTGAATCAACAGGTAAATGAATTTCAGTATTGGCTAAGGCAATTGAACTAAATCGTCAAGGGGAAACTGGATGATTATTTCACAACAAAGATAAAGAAGTCTATGTCATGAATATAGGAAATTACCTAGGATTTCTCTTGAGATTATCTTGCTCTATGATTATATCCCAGTCATGACTAGATAGGAAACTATGAATAGCTGAGTGCTTGCTGAGGGAAAAGTGAACACAAAATGAACAGCAGAAAATGAGTTATAAATTCTATCCAGATCCATGCAACCAACTACCATAAGATCTTCAGGGACATTTCTTCATCTCTCTCTCTCTCTCTCTCTCTCTCTCTCTCTCTCTCTGTATATATATGTTTTTTCTTCCCTTTCTTATCTATTAATCACATGGTATTAGAAATCTGGTCTTATATCAATATTTTGACATGCTAACTTTCCCTTGTAGCAATTAAGCTACAGGATATTAAGGATAAAAGTAAGATTTGGAGATGACAAGATGGCCGATCATGCTAGGCAGATGTAGCTGAGTGTAGAGTGCAGAGAGCTACAGAACAACATTGGATGGAGCAAAGGACTGCAAAAGCAGCCACCAGGAGAGGTGGCCAAAGCTCCCTGGAGTCCACCAGAGGGCAGCAGGAGTCACACAGAAAAGGAAGAACTATCAAAAATGAGTGAGGTTGCAGCCTAAGAAGATAAAAGCAGACAGGTTAGGGGAAGGCACCCCAACCCACAGAAAGAAGTTACTTAATTTCAAGTCATCACAAACAGAACAGGAATAGGGAGACTTCCGGTGGGAGCCTCCCCAAAGAGACAATGAGAGACAAAAAGCCACTGGACAAAATATTACTGAAGGAAGGCAATGCTGAGAAGAAACTAACAGTCACCTAATATTTGGGCTTTCTGACTGAGGCAGGCACGCTGTTGGGGAATGAGCCATTGGGGAGTACAATCCGAGAGAGGGACACACTGAGCAAGAACCGAGTCTACCCACATCCAAAGGGGTCATGCTCTACCGCCCCCCCACATCTGGAGAAATTCCAAAACCACCAAGGAAGGAGACGCAGAAACACCAGGGGGACAGAATCTGGGTGGTGAGCAGCTGCACGAACCCAGTGTGAACTGCCACAAAATCCCAGATGCGTTTACTTTGGCAAGCACTGGGACTCAGACATGATGTAACAAAGGACGGGGAATACCTGCAGCCCACGTCCTAAGCAGGAACTTATGCTGGTGCACATGCTTAGCAATCCCCAGCAGTTGAGAGTTTCCTATGGACAAGGAAAGTCAGAGAGGAATTCTCCCCAAGTGGACACACAGTGGTTGTCCCTCAGGTGCAGGGACTCCAGTGTGAGCTGCAGCAAGAAACATGCATGTCAATTAGCATTGAGACCAAGATGCCAAATAACACAGTGGAGGTGAAGATCTGCCGCACACACCCCAACAGGAACTGCGTGGTAGCACACACGCCTGAGCAACTGTGATTGTTCCGAGGATGTGAACAGGGAGAGTTAGAGAGGAATTCTCCATAAGTGGGTGCACAGTGGGTATCCCTGCCCCAGAGCAAGCTCCCTGACCCCAAATATCTCAGAAAATACCAACAAAATACTAGAGAGTAAAAGCCTACAGGGAACAAACGTTATGGACAGGAAGCTTCTGGTGGCACACCTGGTAATTGGACAGCTGCAGGCAGAACAGACAGCAAGCTAAAACTCTGAGAACCTTGGCAGAAATGCCAACAATGAAATCTGCAGGACTGCCTCACCACACGGTTCCACTGGCTGCAGGCAAGGGAAGACATAAAGGGAAACCACCCAAGCATCCAAGCAAAAAAGCCAGGGCGGCACTGTCTGAAAAGGATGAGGTCAAAGCTTCCCCACCCACAAATTTGGAAACACAGCATAAAGAAAAATATGTGTGAAGAGCAAGCCCACAGATATGAAAGGCAATGGGGAAAAGAGACAGAAAAACAGAAAGCAACATAATTGAGGAAACCAATAATTCCCTCAAAAATGGTTAGAACAGCCTGGCACAGTGGCCTAGCGGCTAAAGTCCTCACCTTGAACACATCAGGATCCCATATGGTTGCCGGTTATAATCCTGGCCACTCTGCTTCCCACCCAGATCCCTGCTTGTGGCTTGGAAAGGCAGTCAAGGACGGACCAAAGCCTTGGGACCCTTCAACCATATAGGAGAACTGGAAGAGCTCCTGGCTCCTGGGTTTGGGTCAGCTCAGTTCTGGCTGTTCCGGTCACTTGGGGAGTGAACCATCAGATGGATGATCTTCCTCTCTGTCTCTCCTCCTCTCTGTATATCTGATTTTGCAATAAAAATAAATACGTCTTTTTAAAAACTGATTGAAAAACCATATCACTCTTAGAGCTTCAGGATGAAGATATTCAGGATTTTCCAGAAAAGGAATACAAAAAAATGTTTTAGAAAATTCTTTAGAGACAGTGATATACAAAGACAAAAGTTCAAGGAAGTTAAAAAAATGTATCACCATAGAGATGCAATCTATAAAACAGACCCAAACTAAAATGCTTGAACTAAAGAACACAATAGAGCAAAAGAAAAAGTCATCAGGAACCCTCGTCAATAGAATGAACCATGCAGAACAAAGAATATTAGAATTGAAAGTTAACCAATTTGAGAACACAAAATTAATTATACATATGGAAGAGAATATGAATAAAACCAAGAAATCCATCCAAATACTAGAAGTACTCACAAGAGTTATTAAACAAGAAAAAGAAATTCAAATTAGAAAAGGGGAAGTCAAATTATCTCCATTTGCAGACGATGTGCTTATACATGTATATAATAGAACCAAAATACTCAATAAAGCGATTGCTAGAACTGATAAGGGACTTTGGTAACATGACAGGCTACAAAGTAAGTGAATGAAAATCTGTGGCCCTAGTACAATACAAACAACTTGATGGCAGGAAAAGAATTAGTCAGTTTGATACCTTTCACAATAACAGAAAATACACTTAATTATCTTGTAATAAATCTAATTAAAGATGTGGAAGATCTCTATAAGGAAACTTACAAAAAATAGAAGACATTTAAAAGTGGAGAAATATACCATATTCCTTGATAGGCAGAGTGAACATCATTAAAATGTTCATATTTCCAAAAAGTAATATACTATTCAATGTGATTCCAATCAAAATACCAAGAACATCCTTCACAAAGCTGGAGAAAATACAAAAGTTCATCCAGAAACACAAGAGGCCACAAATAATCAAAAACTACCTTGATAAATAAGAACTTAGCTGGAGAGACCACATTCCAGACCTTAGAACATAGTATAGGATGGTACTGATTGAACCATCCTGTCTAGTACTGGTACAGAATCAGAGAGGGAGATCAACAGAGCAGAACAGAGTCACCACAAGAAACCCCACACATGCACAGTCATCCAATGTTTGACAAGAGAACAGAAAAACACCAGGGGAAAAGAGATGGTCTCTTCAACAAATGCTGTGGCAACAACTGGATAGAAGCCTTCAGAAGCAAAAAGCAACATCGTCACCTATCACAGCACAAAAACATCAAACATAAATGGATAAAAAAAACCTAACCCTACACTGAAAAACCATCGAACTTTTAGAATAGGCAGGTAATACTTACAAAATGTGGGCACAGGCAGACTTCCAAGGAAATCATCAAAAATTTAGGCAGTCAAGAGCAAAAAAAAAAAAAAAAAAAAAAAAAAAAAACAACTGGGAGTACATCAAACTACAACCCTCTGCACAGCAAAGGAAACAATCAACAAAGTAAAAAAGCAACCAACAGAGTGGGAGAAAATCTTTGCATACTACGCAACAGATGGGGGTGGCTATTATCTGGAATATACAAAGAATGCCATAAACACAACAACAATAAAAAAGCAAACTGGTTAAGAATGAACCAAGGAAATGAGCAGGCACTTTAAAAAAATAAATCCAAATGGTTAACAGATATAAGAAAAATGATTAAGCTCACTAGCAATAAAGGAAATTCAAATAAAACCACACTAAGTTTCCATTTACTCCAGAGAGAATCACCCACATATGGAAAAATACCAACAACACCTGCTGGTGAGAATGTGGGGGAAAAGGTACTTTACACCAGTGCTGGTGGGACTGTGGACTGATGCAGCCACTTTGGAAGTTGATATGGAGCATACTCTGGGAACTGAAAATTCACCCCCAATATGAACCAGCAATCCCACTATTGGGACTATAACGAAAAGATTGGATACATGCATACATGTGAAAGCCTCCTGTATTCCTGTATTCATCACAATATAATTAACAATTGCAAAAAACATGGAATCAACCTAAATGTTCATTGGAGGACTGGACAAAGAAATGGTGGTATATCTACTCTATGGAATATTACTCAGCTATTAACAAGAATAAAATCTTAAAATTTGCAACCAAATGGTCCAAATCAGAGACCATTATGCTCAGTGAAATGGAAAAAGAAAAAAAAAAAAAAATATATATATATATATATATATATGTTTGTTTAAATATATAGGACTACCTACATCAAAAATACAAAACAAATAATAAAGTTAAATAAACACACTTTGTGATTGCACAAAGGACGTAACAGAGAGCAGAGTACCAAGAATCGAAGAAACTTGACAGAATGCATCTCTACTATGTAATAAACTAGAAAACAAAGTATTAGACTGCTTATACCAATAGTATCATGACCCACGTAAAGAGCAGAAAGTTGTAGTCATTACTTTTTCATCTCTAATTTTAAGTGGTTCTTCTCTCATGCTGTTCTTTGCTAATATGGCTAAATGTTCATTTTATCTTTAGCAAATGGCCATTCCATGCTGTAACTTCTAGTTTTTTTTTAGCTTTAATTTATTTTTGCCATAATTACTGCGATTTCATGCTTCCTGCCCATTTTCTTTTTAATAAGTTTTTGAGAAGCGTTATTAGATCATCTGTTTGAGACATTTCAAATGTTTGTAACCACATGATGTTATAAATGTCCCTTTCAGTACTGTCTTGGCTATATTTCTTGAGTTTTGATACTTTTTTGTCATTTCTTCACAAAATGTTTATTTCTGTCTCATTGATTTATTCAGTGTCACATGAATCATGCAGTAGCATTGCTTTCTTCAAGGTTTTTTATTTCCTTTTTCATCACCTTAGCAATATATTGATCATTCTGTAACATGTTATTTTACATCATGTTGTTGCAAAATCACTATTTTTTTTCCTGTTGTGGATTTTATTTTCTGGCTTTTCATCCAAGGGAATGTATAGTAAAAGCGTAACTGAGAGTATCATGTCAGGCTGGGAAGATACAATACAGTATGCATCTCTGCATCCAATTCAAAGATGGACTCCCACTTTTAATATATCTTGTCTAATATATCAAGTTTTAATATATCTTAACAATTGGACACTAGAAATTCTCTGCCATTATAAATACCTGCAATGTGAGGATGTACAAATAGCAGAATGATGGATTTATGATTGTTGATGAAGGACCCCACACATTGTAATAACAAAGGGGAAATTGGTGTTTGGGGGAATAGTGACATGAGGAGAGGAAGTGAAAATTCCAGAGTCTATAAAACTGTATCATTCTAAAGAAAAGACAAAAGTAAACCTTACACAATGGCTTGGTATTGTTTTCTGGGAAATGGAATAAGTACACTTCTGATTGCATATAGGACAGTCACTTTTCTCTCTAATTCTTCTGAGAGGCGGCAAGAGAGAAAAAGTCTTCCACCTTCTGGTTCATTCCCCAAATAACCACAATAACTAGCTTGAGCTGAGGCAATCTTTGAAGCCAGGAGCAGAGACCCAAGCACATGAACCATCATCCACCACTTTCTGAGGTCATAATCAGGGAACCGAATACAAGTTGAGCAGTCAAACACAAACCAGCAACCACATGAGCTGCTAGCACAGCAGACAGAAACTTACTTAACCTACTATTGTATACTGCCAACCCTTAACTTCATAGCTTTATTTCAGTGCACATTGGTGTCAAATTGAAAAGGGTGGGCCTTGTGATGATTGATTGGATATGTGAGCTTGGCTAGAACACAGTAAGTATCTCAGTTTGGAGTTGAATGCTAAGATTTTTTGGAGAAGATGCTTTTGGATGATACAAACATTTCAACTGAACTTGAGTAAATCGGATTGTCCTCCATAATGTGGACAGGCTTCCTTCAAGTAGTTGAAGGCCTGTAAGGGGAGGAAATAATAAAAATCTCCCCAACCACCAGGGAATCCTGTTAGCACAAAGCCATCTGCTGTGAACTGCAGAATGGGTGTTTGAATCTGAGCCTCAATGATTTGGGGAATTTAAAGTGACAAATGAGCCCTACCCTGATCCCTAGCTTCCAGTCCACTGTATAGATTTTGAGATTGGCAGCATTCATAATTGTAGAAGATAAACAAATTTCTTTCTATATGTAGATACATACTGTGGTTTTATTTCTCTGCAGATACAGTGTGTGTGTGTGCGTATGTGTATTTAAGATTTGATTCACTCGCTAAGTGGTGGCAACAGCTGGAGCTGAGCTAATCTGAAGCCAGGAGCCAGGAGCCTCTTCTTGGTCTCCCAAGAAGAGGTGCAGGGTCCCAAGGCTTTGGGCCATCCTCGACTGCTTTTTTTCAGGCCACAAGCAGGGAGTTGGATGGAAAGCAGGGCCACTGTGATTAGAACTGGTCCCCATATGCAATCCTGGCACATTCAAGGTGAGGACCTTAGCCACTAGGCTACTGCGCCAGGCCCTAAAGATACACTTACTGATAGAATGCAGTCCAGTTTGGTTCTGCTGAGTAAGTAGTTCAAACAGAGTAAGAGTTCTAAAGGAAACACAACGAAAATCAGAGGGAAGAGTTTTGGCTTCTTACATTAATATTAACATTTTTTTTAAAGATTTATTTTATTTTTATTACAAAGTCAGATATACTGAGAGGAGAAGAGACAGAGAGGAAGTGGAGCTGCCGGGATTAGAACCAGCGGCCATATGGGATCAAGGCGAGGACCTTAGCCACTAGGCCACGCTGCCAAGCCCTAATATTAACATTTTAATGTTTATAATTTTTATAACGCAATTTATATGATTTGTGTAGATTTATGATATGGTCAGTGAAATACATAGTTGATATTCAGTCCATAGTGTCCTAGGGCCTTAGGATTCATCGTTTAAACTCCTTTTATGAACTGCTGTTGGGCCTTGCTAAAGAAGAAGTTGGTGCACAGTGAGCAAAGGGAAAACTTGTCAAGAATCACTGCGAGGATTTTCAAGACAAGAGCAGTACAGTAAATTCTCCAGTAAATACTAAAATGGTTATAGGTGTTTGGCATGGCTGGATTGAATTATCTTTAGTCTCTAGTTCCCTAAATATATTTGAATGCTTCTTTGTATCTATTGAGATAATTACACTATTTTAAGTTTATTTATTTATTGAGCAGTCAAGTAAAAGGCTTTGCTTAGTACTTAACTGACGTAGCTTTTTGAGACAATCGCAATATTTTCATAACTGTATAAATAAAAAGATGGGTGATAGATAATGATAGATATAGATAATTGATAAACAGAAATTGATAGGTGTGTGGGTGCATAGTTATATAAATTTAAACACAGATAGGGAGATTGATACATATACATAAGTGAATATTACATAAATAATATTACTGAAATAATTTGCCAATATTTTATTCAAAATTTTTGTCATTGTGGTATTTGGTACCAAAAACTCTGCTGATTGAACCATATACAATAATTATCATCAATTTAAATTTTATCTCTACACTTACTAGAGTATTTATTATATTCATTTGTATATAATTTTATTATATTAAGTGTAAAATAGCAGTCTTATACATATTTGAAAGAAAAATTTGGAAATAAAATGGCTAATAAGCTATGCAAAACCATACATAGGTGTAAATAATTACCCCATGACCTTAAAAAAATCTAAGAACTCAAATTTTGCAAACAATTTTGCAAGAAATGGTTAATTAGGTCTACCAAAAAAAATATTTTAAAAGTCCAGAACTTCCACTTTTATGTATATAGAGGTCTTCACACAGACAACAGAAAATATGTATGAAGAGAGTCGAATATGGTGGCTCAGGGCTTGGAAGATTACAACCCATACCAGAGTGCCAGAGTACCTGGTCTGTGTCCCAGCTTCAAGTTAATGCACACCTGTGTGGCAGCAGGTGGCAGCTTACAGGCAGGAATCCCTGTCGTCCACGTGGAAGGAATGGCTGGAGTCTGGGCTCTTTGCCTCAACCTAAGCTAGACTCAGCTACTGCAGAACTAAGGACAGTGAATCAGAGATCGACAAAATCTTTTTCTCTTTTTCTTTTTCTTGCTCACCCTTCCCCATAACCATGCCTTTCACATAAAAAAGAGAAATAAAACCTAAAAATTGAATTTAAAAAAATATTCATGGGCTTCAGAAAATTTCCCTAACAAAATTAATTGATTTTATAATAACAGTGCTCATAACATTTTTGAATTGCCAACATATATTTAATAGAAATGAATGCATATGCCTCTCAGATACATTCGTTGGGTTTATGATAATTGTATTTGTCATAACCAAAAATTGGAAAGCTAGAAACTGTAATAAAATCTATTAAAACTGTACTAAGTAAGTAGAATGTGCACCAGAAGTCTACAGTAAAATATACAAGACTACTTCAATAGCTCATTGTGGGAAACACATTGTGGCTCAGGGTGTAAATGTACTTGGAAAGCAGCAGAGAATTGTCCAACTCCTTGGACCCTTGCACTGCATTTGCGTGATGTCCTAGGTTTTAGCCGGGCCCATGCCCAGCTATTGCAATCACTTAAGGAGAGACATAGCAGAAAATTCTTTCTCCCTCTGTTTCTCTGTCACCCTATCTTTTGATCTCTCTAACTCTGACTTTCAAACAAATAAAAATGAATGAGATTACTTTTTAAAAAGTTATTAGCTGTTAGCTTCTTCTGGTCCTTGCTTAGCTACAGCTTTGGATCCCCACCCTCTCTTGCAATGACCATCAGGATCGCCCCAGAGATCCTCCCCACCCCCCAAAAGTAGAATAGATAGTCAAAGAAATTCAAGGAAAGCTTAGAACCAAACAGGAAACGTTCAATGGGGATCTACATATACCTTACTAGATAGGACACAAAGATTAGTTAATGCTCACTAGAATGGAAGATTTCTCTGCACACCCCTCCTGAAACTGTTCTGCACCTCAACTGTTGTTGACAAAGGCCTTGTTAGATTTATAAGCCAGTTTAGACTATCCTAAAATCTACCAAGTACAGCAAAATTATGCGTCAACACAATAAACTGTTAAATACTAAAATGAAAACAGGCACGAGACAGCTGAATAGTACCCTATAGCCACTTTAAGGTATGTAGCAGCCGGTTCTGTGTACAAAGAAAAATTGAAGGGTCAATGAAGTAGTCACAGGATGTGGTTCAGAACTTACACTCTTATAACGTATTGATTACTCAATACCATGCCAATTGATTCCATAATGTTGTAAATTGTTGTTGATGTTGTGCTGGGGCTTCCAATTGAATGGGATGATATTCTGCCAGCTCTACCTTCAGACCAGAGAAGGTCTCCCCAAGAAACTGTTGAAATTATCTGGACAATAAGATGCTGGACTCTATGCTTGGTATATGGTTGCAACAAAAGAATCTTGACTTAATTTGAACCATAATACTGCAACTAGGTGGAGGAATCCACCATGGGGGGAGGGCATGGGGAGGGGATGGGGGAATCCCAGAACCTATGAAGCTGTGATACATAATGCAATGTAATTAATAAAAAAGTTATTAGCAATTAAATGATACGTTTGGAAGAAAGCATGTGTTTAGCCTAGTGGGTAAGGTGGCAAGATGCCTCCATCCCATGTCGAAGTACCAATGTTTTATACCTGGCTTTGACTCTACTCCAGCTTCCTGCAAAAGCAAACCGTAAAACACAGAAGTAACAGCTCCAGTAAGGGTTCCTATCACCATGTAGGAGACTTGGAAGGAGCTGGTAGCTCACATCTTCAGCTGGGAGAACTGCAAGTAGGAGATCTCCCTCCCTGTGTCTGTCTCTCTCATTCTGCTGATCAAACAAGCAAATTGATTTCTTGAAGATAAGAGTTGATTTTGCCCCCAAGAAATTTAAATCAATCCATTGCTTCTTTGAATTGTGCATTTTCCACAAACTTTTGGAAGAAACTTCATGTTAAGGCAGTGGAATATTAGAAAAGAATAGAAAACACAGCTGCTGTGTATAAGACAATAGATTCTCAAAGATGCACTGTCTAGTTTTTAAAAAGACAAAAAGGAAGAAAAAAAGATTCACTTATAGTAAACAAGTGTAATTTATGCAGTAAAGTCAGACTATTTACTGTTCCTTAAACTCACATGACTAGAAAGTCAGAATAAACAGAATTCTGTGGTAGTATAAATATTTTACTTTGAGTATGATCACAGTGGTATAGGCAAATATAAGACTTTATTTATCAGTGTTTTATATATTTAATATTGAAGCACCTTGGCAAGTATATTTGATAATTAACTCAAAAGTATGCCTGTGTGTGTGTGTGTATCTTCACAGAATTTTAATTGGTATAAATACATTTCAACCAACTCTCCAATTCATACATTTTGTGATTGCAAATTATTTTTCCTTGAGACTTTTAATTTAAATAAAGATAACCTTTCTAGAAATATGTAGAGACTTCAAATAGCTTAATCCTCTTTAATATTTTATTACAGAATGAGCATAAAAAGAATACTTCTATCATGGAAGTCTCTTTTTAAGCAAACCAGATATTTTAAGTGGTGAATATAATTTTCAATTAAGAATTGCATGCAGTTTCCCCTTAATATAATTTGATTATAAATGCATTATGGGTGTATTTGTTTTTTTTTTACTTTTAGTTATTTGAGCATGAGAGACAGAAAAAAGTTGGTTTAGTTACCACATGCTTCCAGTGGCCAGGTCTTGGACAAGGTGTGGGCCAGAACTGGGTCAGGACTTGAGCTGTAAGTTAGAAATTCAATTCAATTTTCTCACATAGATAAAAAAAAAATCAATCATTTGAGCATGATCACTGCCTCTCCCAGGGTTTGCTTTTCCAGGAAGCTGGAATTCAGGGAGAGCTAGGATCAAACCTGGGCACTGTGATAAGGGACACAGCCTAAAGGTTCATGTGCTGGCTAATACACCCACATTTCACATTTGAATCTTTGGTTTGATACCCAATCCCAGTTTTTAACTCCCTAAAGTGGCTTCTGGGAGACAATGGTAACAATTCAAGTAATGGGGTTCTAACACCCACATGGGAAATATAGTTTGCACACCAGCAGCTACCAGCTTTAACTATAATGCAGCCTTGGTCATTGCATTCATCTGGAGGGCAAATTCTTGCTCTCATAAATAAATAACATTTTAAAAGATTAAAAAATGTGAGGTATGCAAAAATATTAGTTCAGCAAATGTAGTTTTTATTATCAAAGCATTAATTGAAATTGTTTGAATAAACCAAAATGAAAAAAATTGGAAACCCTATGACGATGTTGATTAAAAATATCCAACAATTTGAGAGCCAAATTAAGGCTACCCTGTTCTTCACCTGTTTTATAATTAATAATAATGAACTGGGAGAAAATATTATTTAAAAAATTGATCTGGCTGTTTTGCCATTGATTGGTTTTTTTAAGGCTTTTTTTTTTATTAATTATTTTGCATTATGTGACAGTTTCATAGGCTCTGGGGTCCTCCCCCCCTCCCTATGCCCCTCCCCCGTCCCTCCTCATGCCCCTCCCCCACGGTGGACCCCCCCCACCCCGTTGCAGCATTACAGTTCAAATTCAATCAAGATTCTTCCCTTGCAAACAGATGCCAAGCACATAGTCCAGCTGCTCATTGTCCAGATGGAATGTACAGCTTCTTGGGGAGACTATTTAGCTGCGATCAACCCCTAGTGGTTTTAATATTTCTCTAGTTATGAATCACTGCCAGTCTCGCCACTCCCAGTTCGATGAGGTTGTTGTAGAGTTCACTGGTTGACACTGTCCATCCGGCATGGGAATTTAGAGGCTGGTCCCCTCACCGGACAGCTGCTCCCACTGGAGAGCGTGGGCTGGTTTGGGGACAGACCACACTAAGCAGGGCTACAACACCTGTGTGCCGCATGGAAACTAGACCAGGGAAAAGCCAGACTGAGCAAATTATCTCCTACTGGGGCAAGCATAAATTAGAGTGGATGAGGGGTGTAAGGACTTAGCCGCTACACCAGCTGGCAGAAGCTGGCTCTGGGGACTAATTCTGTCAAGTCAAATCACGGAACCACCCGAAAAGTGCATAAACCGGTACAGTGAACAACCCAGGAGGGAAACAATGGGTTCCCCCCTCCTGGGTCACTGCTCCCGCGGGAGGACATGATAACTTGGAAGGGGGCTGGGGTGGCTAGACAGAGAGGAACTCAACAACATCTGTGGGGGCTGGATGGCCGAACTGGTTAGTCAGAACTAAGCTTTAAAACCCAGGGACAAATACAAGAGCTTAATTGGATGTGGGACAGACTGGACTAGTCTGCTATACACACAGGCAAACCAGGATAGGGGGCAGGCCTAGTGGGGGTTATTGTGGGTTGCCCCGACTAGGCCGCAGTCCCCACTGGCTGACGCAAGTGCCGAGTACGCAGAACCAACCTAGTCTGCAACACCCACTGGTTCCAGAGCAACTCCAGTCAGAAAACAAACCAGCCCAGGAATCGCACCTACAAGCTGATTGTGGCGATGACCAGCTGGACTCAGAACCCTAACCAAGAAAAGACAGAGGACAGAACGGGTCAATCAACCATCTCATATATATGTTGGCAGCGAAAACCGGGCGAATGAAGACTCTATGATGGACATTGCCATTGATTGTTGTCCCATATATAGGAATAAGCATGGATCTGTCACAATGGATCAATGGCTGAAATCCTCACCTTGCCCACACCAGGATCCCATACGGGTGTTGGTTAACATAGCAGCTGCTTCACTTCCCATCCAACTTATAGCTGGGGAAAGTAGAGAATTACCCAAAGTCTTGGGACCCTGCATTCATATGGGGGACCAGGAAGGGGCTCCTGGCTCCTGTTTTTTATTTTTTTTTTTCTGTTCAGCTCTGGGCACTGTGGCCATTTGGCAATTGAACCAATGGACAGAAGATCTTTCTCTCTATCTCTACTTCTCTCTGTAAATCTGCCTTTCCAATAATTTTTTTAAACAAACCTTTGTAAAAAGTTAAGCCAACGTTGAGATTCCTTTTACTCTGTAAAACTAAGTATGACATGTGTGTGCAGCACTTTGAATATTAAATTTTAGAGTTATACATTGATTTGAAGTTTATTCTGTTTCAAGTACTCAATCGTCAGTGACTTCCAAGAACATGTAAAACACTCGTACACCTTATTAGGGTTTCTTATAATTCTTGTACATACTATTTTATTAATTTACTTCTTGATCTGTAGCATAGTTTCAATATTTGTGTTCTTTCAACAATCGTATTTTGGAACAACCTACAAAGTGATGATATTTTACATGTGAGGATTTGGGGAGACGATTAGGCCAGGAAAACACTGCTCTTACGTAGCCCTTGCTCTTATGAAAGGGATCAAGAGGGACAGTTCCTGCACTTCCTTCCATTTTTCCATATCAGGACACAGAGATTGTCCTCTCCAAGTACACAGCAATGAGTAGCCCACTCATAAGCAGAGAGTAAGTCTTTACTAGCTACCACATCTGTAGCACTTTGATCTTGGATTTCAGCCACCAAAACAGTGACAGATCAATTTCTTCTATTTAAGGAGTACCCAACCAGTGCTGCATTATCAAGCTGTTTCTATTTTTTATTCTCTTTTTGTACTGCCACTTAAGAATCAACCTTGAACACTGAACATGGTAACCTTAAGCAAAGAGTTCTAGAGTTCCACAGATATCCATGTATAGAAATGTTAACAGAAATCTACAAAAACAAAAATGAGTACCAAGAAGTGAAGTTCTACAAATAACTTGGCACAATTGTGCCCATGTCCTAGTGCTTCATGGAAGACAGTACTTACCAGCAATAATCTACAGTATTTTGGTAAAAGAAATTCCTTAGCAAAGTGTTTAGAGTGTTACATGGCTTCTCTTGACTGTTTATAGTAAAATGTGAGAAGAGATAAAATATTAGAATGTATGATAAAAATTGATGGAGAATTTAATAATTTAGAAAATTCATAGCCTCTTCATGTTAAACATAATTAAACAAGCAAGGCCTACATTAATGGGAAAAAAATCAAGGCTATGATCAAGCAGATATTTACTAAGGAGATTAGGACAGAAGGAACCCAAGTGCCATGCATCCAAACAAAGTAGGAGCCTCCAAGTTTCTGAGTTTCTGGATTCGCTACGCACCAGAGTTTCGGGGATTCGATGGTAGAATGGTTTCGAAGGAGGACCCAGAGTGCCTCATCACACCCACATGAGAATCAAGCATGCTCTGCTTCAGCTCAATCTGCAGATTCTAAAGCGACAGTTTCTAAGATGTGGAGGTAGCCTTGAGATGCCAAAGCCATCGGTGAACAGAGGATGAACCGTTGGGCTTATTCACTTCCATCTAGGTCTTAAAGGATGCCCTGAGGCACCAGAGACCCAGGCAGGGAGTTGCCTTAAGTACAGTATCATCCAAGTCTCCCTCTTAACAATGCCATGTGGATCAATAAAATTGAAAGAAAAACTGAAATGTCCTGACCAATAAACTTCTACAAGAACCAGATTCCCATAATGAATTTTAAACTAATCAGAATATATATCACACTTCAGGCATAGAAATTAAAAGAAATATGAGAATACTTAGGGGCAACTGAATTCCAATGAAGCAGAAACTTAAAACTTGCACAAATTTCTGGAAGAGCATGAATTATTGAAGTGGATAAAATTTAAACTGATAAATTGAATAGATTTATATCCAGTAGAAAAATTAAATTATAATTTTAACATTTCCATTGAAGAAAAGCCCAGTCCTGGGTAGCTGCCCTTGTTAAATTCACCAGTGTTTACGGTAAATTCATACAATCTTTTTACAATGATCTAACATAGAAGAAAGAGCACTTTGTCAATTTTCTGTTGCTACAAGTAATATTATTAACTGAGAATTTTGAAGATTGAAACGCTTGATCCCAGCCTCAGCTCACACTTGTGGAGTTCCCTGTCTTGCTGTTTTATATATCAACAATCTTGTGAAAGCTAATCTTTTCTGAGGGGAGCCCATCTAATAGTATAAGTTCTGAGCAAATTTTTACTTATGATTAATCCTTACATCACAACTTTTTTTCTCAAAGATGCACATATTTATTTGAAAGATAGGCATACGAGAGACAAAGAGAGAGAGAGAGAGAGAAATCCTCCATTTGCTGTTTCATTCCCCAGATGACCACATAGCTAAGGCTAAGCCAGGCTGAAGCCAGGAGATGGAAGCATCATTTGGGTACCCCACATGGGTGGCAGGAGCCCAAACACTTGAGCCGTTAGGAAAGAGTTGGATCTGAAATGAAGCACTCAGAACAAAAAATGATGCTCCTAAGGAATTCTGGCATCACAGGTACTAACAAACCCAACCATAATAAGCACTTTCATATTCACACTGTGATTCCACTATTACCATGATCCAAACCACAGAATATGAAAATTATGCACCAATCAGCCATTACCAAAATACAAATACCAATCATTAACAAAATACTAACAATGTGCCAATCGTCTGGAAAGGACTACACAACACGATCACAACAAAAAGTCAGCATAATAAATATAGTCCCAAAAGTGCCCAATAGTGAAGAAAGAAAATTTTATAAGATCAACATTTTTCCATGATAGAAATAACTGGTTTAGTAATAGAATGGGATTTCCTTAACTTAAAAGCCTACATATACAACAACTCCATAGTAAAAATCATGTGTAAAAGACAAAAAATTAATTTCTATGAAGACCAACAGTAAGTCAAGGAATAATTTTCAGCTCCACCATCACTGTTCAGCAATTTGTTGGAGATTCAAACCCAGACAATCTCAACAATACAAATTATGTCTTTTACAGTTTCAAGTGGACCTATTTTATAGTAACTTGTATTATGGAAGAAAGGATTCAATAGAATGCCTATGTTACTAGCATTCAGTACATTCTTTAAAAAAAAACTATTTACTTTTATTTAACAGAAAGATTTGCACAGAGAGAGGGAGAGACAGAAAGATCTTCCATCCACTGATCTATTCCACAAATGGTTGCAATAGCTGGGCCTGTACTGGTCCAAAGCCAGGAGTCTTGAGCCATTTCCCATTCTCCCCTGTGCGTGCAAGTCTCTAAGCATGTGGGCCATCCCAAACCAGCAGGGAGTTAAATGGAAAGTGAAGCAACCAGAACTGGAGCTGGTGCTCAGATGGAATGTTGGCACAGCATGTGGAGGTTTAACCTGTTAAGTTCCTATATTTTAGAATAAGATTATCTGCATGAATACCTTAGGTATCTTTGGAAACCATGAAATATTCTGAAAAACAAGAATATTTTAACATTTCTGGATTCTCAGGCCATACTCTACCAACTTGAACTGATAGCATATGTTAACCATGGGATTTATGGGGAAATGCCTTTTTGTTTTTGTTCTTTTGGGTTTGTTTTAGAGATAAAGACAGTGAGGTCTGAGCAGCTGAGCTCAGTCAGACAGGTACTGCATAACCCTCAGGAATGATTGCTGGGGAAAAAATTCTGAACAGTAAGCCTCAAGTGAGTTTCCTTCTGACATTGTGTGCCCACTACTGTAGGAGAAATAAGCACATCTGTGCAGTTGCATTGGATGGCATCTCAACATTTGTGCCTTGTTTCTTCCAGACTTTTTCCCTTGTGACATTTCTCTTGCTAATTTTAATCATTTTGTCTCAAAATAAACCATAAGTGTGAACAGAAAAGGTTATGTCACTTGAGTCACTTTAGTGAATCAGTGACCTTGAATGTGGTTTTGGGACCTTGAAGAAATTATTTTTGTAAAGCTATAATAAAAATCTAGATTATAATCACTCTAAATATAAAGCTAAGCCAAGTTTTCAGCTACCTAGTCACCAAAGTACAGAAAAATTGATAGTTTAAGCCTCATCAACCAAAAAATATTATGAAATGGTTCAGACTTTCCTTAGATACATCAAGTTTACAAGGACTCATTTATCACGGAAACTTGATGTATTCAAAATATTTAGTTATAAATTTGCATCATGACTTTTTCACACCATTCAGTTCTTCTCTCATAAAGTACTGACTTTAAAGCCATATTTCCAGGCTTAGTGCTATCATTGAATTTAGTAAGCACCAGGGAGCTCACAGATTACACCAGCCTTTCTCAATCAATGGAAAGCTTGTCATTGTTGACATACTTAACTTCACAGGTATTTTATTGTGAGCTTGAGGGACTGCATTACCATTAAAAGTAATTTCTGGTATTAAAACACACTTAATTGAGACAAAACTGTTACACATCTCCCTTTGTATGTAGAAATAAAATATTAAAGGAAAACAGAGTATCTGTGCACGAGATGTATATTACTACAGGCCGGAAGGGATGTGTGAGTAAAGATAGTAGAAAAGCTGAGTATTATTCAGTAACTGTGACAAATAGAGCATTATGAGATATTGATAGATGAAATGATGTAAGAAGTATGTGAGAACTAATTATTATCACAGATTTTAAAATTTTAAATAATAATAAGAAGAAAGAAATAAAATAGGGCCCAACTCAGTGGTTCTATTGACTACTCCTCCATCTCTGAGCACCAAGATTCCAGATAGGCAATACTTTTTGTTGCAGCTGCTGCACTTGCCACCAGGCTTCCTGCGTGAGGCCTGGAAAAGCAGCAGAGGATAGCCAAAAGCCTTCAGACCTTGGCATCTGCATGCAGACCTAGAAGAAACTACTCACTCCTGGCTTCCGGTTGGCTCAGTGCACACCGTGTGGTCATCTGGGGAGTGAACCAGAGGATGGAAGATCATTCTCTGTCTCCCCTGCTCTCTGTAAAATCTGCCTTTCCAATAAAGGTCAATGAATATTAAAAATAGAAGAAGAAGAGAGAGAGAGAAAAGAAAGAAGAAAGAGAAAGAAGAAAGAGAGAGTGAAAGAAAAGGAAGGAACGAAGGAAAAAAGAAAAGAAAAAAGAAAGAAAAGAGAAAGATGGAGGGAGGGAGACAGTGGAAACATTGAATCCTACAATATCCCTGTATCATTTTTCTTGCCCCAAAACAAAGGCACAGGTCAGCTGACACTATATTTACATTATTTTCTTCTTTCCTTATGTACAGGTGATGATTCGCAGTGCAATAACCCTTGATGAGGGAAATTTAGAAAAAGATAGAGGGAGACAATTCCTTGATGTTATTACAGTGGCACAAGTTCAGTCTCAAAACCAACCTGTTGGTTATTTTTGCAAAAAAAAAAAATCTATATTTCTATACTTTTAATTCCTGTAATCAGGTTTCTCTTAAGAAACAGAGAGGCACATAATATATAATAAAGAGAGAACTTTAATGACCATATGATCATGGACAACAAAGAAACAGTCATGATGGGTAAGACCCAAATGCCTAATAAATTTTTTAAAAATAAACTGGGCCCGGCGCAATAACGTAGCAGTTTAAGTCCTCGCCTTGAACACGCCAGGATCCCATACAGGCACTGGTTCTAATCCCAGCAGCTCTACTTCCCATCCAGCTCCCTGCTTGTGGCCTGGGAAAGCAGTTGAGGATGGGCCAAAGCCTTGGACCCTGCACCCGCGTGGGAGACCTGGAAGAGGCTCCTGGCTCCTAGCTTTGGATTGGCTCAGCTCCAGCCTTTGCGGTCAGTTGGTGAGTGAATCAGTGGATGGAAAAGACCTTCCTCTCTGTCTCTCCTCCTCTCTGTATATCTGCCTTTCCAATAAAAATAAATAAATCTTTAAAAAATTTTTTAAATAAATATATATATATACAATTCATTTGTGCTAGACCTAAAATATTCTTGAAAATGTTTGAAGTATATTATCATATTTCATCATATGCAATTATAATTCAAATTACTAATATTTTCAAAATAATTAGTATCATTAAGAAAATTCTCAGATGGGTTCAAATGAAAATTTTTATACATTTGTTATAATGAATTCCAGTTACCGGTTGGCTAATTAGTAATAAGTTCTGACAGTAAAGCAAGCTTGTCACTTCTGGATCTTAGTTCATTGAGTGACATGTGTATTCCTTGGTAAGCGAATCATTGGCTCTGACAATTGGCCTTGGAGCATTGATATTCATCACTGAGAACAGCCTGCACATGGTGGAAATTATTTCAATATTTGAAAGATAATACATTGGAGAGCATAAAAACCAATATTTACAGAATTTTCATAGTCTACAATGGAGGAAAAACACCAGAAAATCCCCGTTTGCTTTGAAAAATGAATCTTCTAACAGAAAGGAGCAACTGATACATATGACCTTGTCCATCAATTCCAGAACATCTCTTAGTTCTCTGTGGCATCTTTCTCCATGACAACATCACTCCATCAGCAGTGTCCTGAGAAGGCAGCACAAATAAAAGTGCTCCTTTGTTTTCAAACTGTATCGCTTGGAAGTTGAGAAATATGAAGTAGCTCCAACTTTTAACAAGGAAGGACAGTGGAGGTTTATTTTATTCATGCCATGTTGTTCTTTATTCCCAGAGAAATGTTTTAAAACCGGAAAAAAAGGAAGATATATTGATTTGTGCCATCTGCTCTTATGTCAGTCAAACAAAGAATTTAGCATTCTATTCCTTACTTTTAGAAATGAAATGAAGGCATTGATTTTTTTCTTTATGCAACATAAGACAAAAAGAATTCCTTTAAAGCATTTCTATTAGTCTTTTTGGCAGAATGATAGAAAAAAAGAAAATAATATAAAACAGCCTCTTTCACTGCACATAAAAATACTTTCCATGAAAATAATGTTTAAGAACCACAGAAGGGGTTATGATAAACAGCTAAAGAGAAAATAATGAATTAGTCAGCATGATAAATGGTGAGGTTAGGTATATATTTATTTCATTTTAAATGGTTGTTTTTTGTTGTTCGTTATGTTGCATGAAAATTCTCGGTTGCACTGAAATGATGCATTTATATCAGCATGTTTTCCTAATACAGCAATTAATAAAGAATCTGTTTTCTGCAGATGTAGGTTTTTAATCAAAAGTATTCTAATACCATGTAGAAGCAAGAGTGCATGTGCAATTCATTCACACCAGATGGCAATGTTTTCTGTAGAGCCTCATAATTTGCTTACAGAAACTAGTTATTTTTTAACATGGTCAGCTCAATGTGTTTCCTTGGCATATCCAAGAACCAGGAAGGGGTGCAACACCAGCCAGTTCACATTAGGGCTGGGACTGGGGTGCTGGCTGGGCTATTTTAGACTGGAGCACCCACTAGCTTGAACTAAAACTGGGGATAGGCTGGGCTGGGCTAGTCTAAGCACCTGCTGGCAAATGCCAAGATGACGCAGGTCATGCCAGACTGGGCTGAAGCAACGCCAGCACAAATGGGACTGGGGTGGAGGGTGGGGCAGGGATTTGTGGGGGCCTCCTGCTGGCTGTTCCCACTGGCAAGTGTCAGAGATGGGATTTGGGGAAGACTATTCCGGGAAGGGCTAAAAAGCCTGCATCAAAAAGGGTTAGGGGAGAGCCAGCCTGGGCTAACCAACTATATACACAGGTGCATGCATCAGCCAAATTGCAGTCTAGTTGGACTTTGCTGCAGCATCAGCTGGCAAGTACTGGGACTGGGGTAATTCCTGTTAAGCTACACTTCAGAACCACCTGGAAAGTATAAGAGCTGTAACTGAGAGTGGTCCAAGTAGGGGAATTGTGGACACCTCTCTGATGGGTTGCAACTCTTACTGATGAGCATTAGAACCAGAGCTGGGGCCAAGTCTGCTAGCAGATGGTGGCACTCACCAGCACATATTGGGCTAGATATTGGGGTCTGTTTCCTTGAGCGTTGATATGTACAATAGCTGAAGGGGATATGAGACAGACTGGATCAGTAAGCTGCACATACTGGCAAACACAGGAACCAGGGCTGGAGCTTGCCACGTTGGAGTTATTGGGAGTCACTGCGACTATGCCATGTTCATGAGGGCTGAGTATGTGGTGGGAAAGTTTGGGTTGGGCTGCATCACCCGCTGGTTTGTGTAGGAGATAAGGTTGGAGACAGAACTGATCCAGCCATCCACCTGTGTGCATATGCTGAAATTGGTGACAGACATAACCAGGCCCGAGACTGGCAAGCACTCACAAAAATCAGGGCTGGGGTCATTTCAAATGAGATTTCTTTGGGGATACCCTCAACTGAACCACTGGACTCAGCACCCCAACAGTGGGGACAATTTCTGGATTAATCATCCTCTGGTGTTATCGCTAGTGTACTAGTATGGAACTGAATCTGAAATGGAGCAGCCAAGACACAAAGCAGCTCTCATAAGGGATGCTAGGGTTGTAGCCAGTAGCTCTACCCGCTATGCCATATGGCTACCTGTTTGTTTTTTAGCAATCATTTCCTCTGCCAGATGATTTCCTCTGCCAGATGATTTTATTTTATTATTTTTTTTAAAGATTTTATTATTATTGGAAAGCCGGATATACAGAGAGGAGGAGAGACAGAGAGGAAGATCTTCCATCCGATGTTTCACTCCCCAAGTGAGCCGCAATGGGCCGGTGCGCGCCGATCTAATGCCGGGAACCAGGAACCTCTTCCGGGTCTCCCATGGGGGTGCAGGGTCCCAATGCATTGGGCCGTCCTCAACTGCTTTCCCAGGCCACAAGCAGGGAGCTGGGTGGGAAGTGGAGCTGCCGGGATTAGAACCGGCGCCCATACGGGATCCCGGGGCTTTCAAGGCGAGGACTTTAGCTGCTAGGCCACGCCGCCGGGCCCTCTGCCAGATGATTTTAAAAGGCTCATAATTATAGGAGGCAAATATACCGTGAAGATACATTGTAATATGAATCACTACTTTAGAATGAAACATGTGAGAGCCAAGATGGCGGAATAGGGTAAGGACACGTTTATACAGATGGAAAAACGTTTAACCAGGATGAAGCAGAGAGGACATATTTCAGGAAATAGGAAAGGACAGAACAACAGCAGAGGGGTACCTGGAGACTGAGAGACACAGGAAAGCAGCGGACACAACGGTGTGGTGTTGCAGAGACTGATATTCCAGCACGGCGATCTGAACTCCACAGCAGCCGGAACTCCGCCAGCAACCAGGTGGGAAGGGACTTTCACTGGGAGCTCGGGTGGTGAACCCAGACAAAGAACTGTCCATCCTGCTGGTTCGTTTGACTTGACAGGGAGCAGAGACAGAGCAGCAGATCTCAGATGGGCAGTGTGAGAACAGAGTGCATTTCACAGTCCAGTCAGCCCCCTTGAGCTGAATTGGGCGCCATTTTGCATAGGGAGGAAAGGGCGAGGGAGAGGACTGAGCATGCGCTGAGCTGGGAGTGAGCTCATTTCTGTCTGGGTGAACTGCAACGACGTGGCATTCTACGGGTTCCACTCAGGGTAGGTCTGGGATAGTCCTCGGATCTGACAGCCAGCAAATCAAGAACCTTAGTGGTTGTACGGCAGGCGCCATTTTTGGCACTGTGGCAATAGCTTTGGGACTGCAGGGAACAACAGTGAACTGCACATGGGCTGATCTCGCGAGAACTTGCTGAGGTCCGAGATTGCACTGGTCCCGCAGGAAAATAATATTGACTGTGTCATCGTAAGGGTCAAAATAGGTCCGTGTGGCACCCAGACCTAATGTCCAACTGGTTCCGACAAGATCAGCACCACCAACAACCTATTTATATAGGACACCTGGTGTCTCTCTAATCCTGGGACCTGCTCCAACCAGAAGTGCGAGAAAGGTTGCAGAGACAATGGTGCAGCCTCACCAGGGTATCACAGGAGGTGGTGAGTGGTGAGTCAGGAGCTGGGGCTAAGGAGACCACAGTGGAAATCTGACATAAGAACCCAGACCTGGAACTTGCTGGAGGTTGTGGCACAAGTGGCTGCAAGGAAAAAGTTGTGGACCAACTGCAATAAGTAAAATCTCATTGTAGCCCTGTGGGTGACACAGCTTAGAAACCTACCCCAAGGAGAAGACTCTGCTAACCAGAAGTACAATGATCAAGAGCAAAAGAAGAGACAAAGGCACAATGAATATTGCCGAAAACTCTCCTGCAAGGGAGCAAAACCTTATGCCAATCTCAGAGTTGACTGAGGAAGACATCGAGAAAATGGGGCACACAGAATCCATAAGACTCATTTTAAAGATTCTGATCAACAATGAGAAGCTCATGCAAGAGTTCAAAGAATTTAAGGAAGCAATAAAGCAAATCAAGGCTGGTATATCAGAAATTAAGAACACAGTAGAGCAAATTAAGAGTACAGTGGAGAGTCTCCAAAATAGAATGAAGCAAGCAGAAGAAAAAAAATCTCAGAATTGGAAGATATTTCCTGTCATCAGGGGGAAGCAAACAAAAAGCTGGAAGCAGAGCTGGATCAGGCCAAAAAAAGTATTCAAGAATTGAAAGACACTATTAAGAGGCCAAATGTAAGAGTTATGGGAGTCCCAGAAGGTGCAGAAAGAGAAGCTGAGTTTGCAAATGTATTTAATGAAATAATAAAGGAAAATTTCCCTAATCTAGAGGAAGAATTGGGAAACAAGTTCCAGGAAGGGCAAAGAACTCCCAACAGGCTTGACCAAAAGCGATCTTCACCACGACATATGATCATCAAGCTCTCTTCAATTGAACATAAGGAAAAGATCCTTAAATGTGCACGTGAAAAAAATCAATTGACATATAAAGGAAAGCCAATTAAGCTTACAGGAGATCTCTTGCAGGAAACTCTACAGGCAAGATGGGAATGGAGTGACATATTCCAGATTCTAAAAGAAAAAAATTTTCGATCCAGGATAACATATCCAGGAAAGCTTTCTTTTGTCTTTGAAAATGAAATTAAATTCTTCCACAGTAAAGAAAAGTTAAAAGAATTTGCCTCTTCCAAGCCTGCCCTACAAGCGATTCTTCAAGATGTTCTCTTGGCAGAGAAGAGGAATAGCACCTACCAAAACCAAAGGCAAACGGGAAGAACATCCCAGTAAAATGACAACAGAAGACTAAACCAATGAACAACCCATTGCTAAAATGACAGGACCAACGTAACACCCATGTATATTAAACTCTGAATGTAAATGGCTTAAGCTTAATCAAACATCATAGTGTAGTACACTGGATTAAAAAACAAAACCCATCTGCTTATTGTCTGGAGGAGACACACTTCAACAAAGATTAGCGGAAACTATATCACATGGGTTTTGCTATTCTCTGTTAGTTTCATCTCTTCAAAACACTTCCTTCTGATTAAATCATTCAATGACTCGTACACCATACGGTAGCATCATTTTCTTCAAGAAGGTTCTTGATTTTCATTTCTTCAGCTACACATTAGTCATTTAATAGCATGTTATTTAATTTCTTGGTGTTGTTAATTTCTTTTTTCTTCCTGTTGTTGATTTTGTTTTGTGGCTCTTCATTTAAGGGGAGGTAAAGTAGCTGTGTAATGGAGACTGTCATATCTAGTAACATGTCATTTAACTTCAGGCATTGTAAATTTCTATTTGTTAATTTTGTATTATGACTTTTCATTTAAGGGTATGTACAGTAGTTGTGTAATGGAGACTGTCATATCTAGTAACATGACATTTAACTTCATGGCATTGTAAATTTCCTCTTTTCTTTCTATTGTTGATTTTGAAACATGACTTTTCATTTAAGGAGATGTACAGTAGCTGTGAAATGGAGACTAACATTCAGATGTGAGGATGTAGTGTGGTATGCATTTCCGCTTCCAGACAAAGATGGACTTACAATGAAACAGTTTACTATATCTTGGCAATAGGATTCTGGACTCTCTGCCATTGTCCAGGCCCGCAATGATGGACATATGACTGAGTATGAAGAACTATATGTTAGTAATGATATAGACGAACTGGGGGGGGGGAGGGAACTGGGGAGGGGATAAGGGAATATGAAACTGTACTATAAAATAATAAGATTAATAATAAAATGTATAAAAAAAGAATGAAACATGTAGTCTCAGTGAAACTGCTAAATATATTTTGACAATAGGATGCTGGACTTTCTACTATTGTCTATACCTATAGTGTAATGATACACACCTAAACAGAAGAATGATGAACTTGTGACTGTTATTGAAGGACTGTAATATTATTTTAATATAGGGAAAATGGGTGGGGGGAATGAGGGTGGACAATGTGGAAAGGGAAATTCCTGAGCTGAAGAAACTGTATCGTGAAAAAAGAAATAAAAATAAAAACAGGACAATTATTATTTCCCAAAATTTAGTGCATGACCTGATGCGTACATGTAGGATTCAAGTTCCTTTTCTTTCTTGAAGGCAGCTTGTGCAAATAGAAACAGTTCTCTCTTTATCTTTCATTCCTCACACTGGCAACAGTTTGATTATCTAAAACACTTATGGAAGCTGTATTTTAATTTAATACTCTGCCAGTGCATACTACAGGTACCACAGTTTGGGCCTGTAATATACTTCTTTCCCTACTTTATTCTGTTACAACTAGTAGATCAATTCTCATCTTCCAAGGGGATCTGTTAGCTTCATTTATTGTGTCAAATTTACTCACTGGCTGTGCTGATAAATTCAGACTGATCTTTGAAGAAAACGGATTAATCAAAAATAATATTAGCCAAAAAGGACAGCGAAAGCATGGGCACATTCAGAACTTAAGCATACAACAACAAAGATTACAAAGACCACATCAAATTTTCAGTCACGCTGGAAAACCAAACCAGGGAACTGCTGCTGCTGAAATTTAGGTGCTACAACCTCCACTGTCAGTCCTTCAGCAAAGACTCCACAGCTATTGTATTTAATACTTCACTTTACATAAGGCACTGCCACTAGAGACAATTCTCCCTGATTCGTTCTGTCACTATCATTAAATTTTAAAAATTGGCTCCCTATATCTGACTGCTACAGCCAAATCCATCAACTCATGTTAGCTTCCAAGAGAGCAGCTATTTTCAACCACAGAAGTAGGATGTTTGTCATGTGCCAAAATGGAGAAGAGAAGGAGACTCATCAATTCTGAGAGTCCACCTGCCAATCACAAAATAATGAATAGGACTCACATTTATCCCCAGTATTCCTTCTCATTGACTTCCACAACATCAACTCACCAAAAATGCTATTGGACTATCAAAATGTCCTTCTGTGATTATATTTAGGACATTTGTCAATATGCTGTGACAGTATCCAGTACTTGACTGTAATAATTTTTTGAACACAGAATTTGCAACTTTCTAAAACCTCATTTTCATTTATCTTTGATGTCTCAGAATACTCCTTTTATCTGACTTTTTTTTCTCCTGATGCTGTGCATCTATTAAGATCAATCTTACAAATACACTAGAGCTCTCATATGTTAGCATTCTGCCTTTATCCACAAAGAGATGTCAGATTGCAGTATTTTCAGTTGTGTTTTGCTGTTTACTAAATGTAGACCATTTTGCTCTTCAACTTTCTCCACTGCAAATCATGGTATTCACAATGCCTGTTCTAGGAATGACAATACGTGGAACAGTGTTTCATAGAAGTTGTTATCACCTTAAAAGTAACTGTATCACTCTAAAATTGATGATATTATCTAAAATTTTTATGTGACTTTTAAAAAGATTTATTTTATTTTTATTACAAAGTCAGATATTCAGAAAGGAGGAGAGACAGAGAGGAAGATCTTCCGTCCGATGATTCATTCCCCAAGTGAGCGCAACAACCAGTGCTGTGCCATTCCGGAGTCAGGAGCCAGGAACTTCCTCCAGGCCTCCCACACGGGTGCAGGGTCCCAAGTCTTTGGGCCGTCCTCAATTGCTTTCCCAGGCCACAAGCAAGGAGCTGGATGGGAAGTGCAGCTGCTGGGATCAGAACCGGTGCCCATATGGGATCCTGGCGTGTTCAAGGAGAGGACTTTAGCTGCTAGGCCACTGCGCCGGGCCCTGTCTAAAAATTTTTACAGATGTGTTTTATTTTATTTTGAAGTAAGAAATACAGAGAGAAGGAAAGACAGGAAGATCTTCTGTACAATGATTCACTCCCCCAAGCGCCTGCAATAGCCAGAGCTGAGCCAATCCGAAGCCTGGAGCCTCTTCCAGGTCTCTCACGTGGGTGCAGGGTCCCAAGTCTTTGAGCCGTCCTTGATTGCTTTCCCAAGCAGGGACCTGGATGGGAAGTGGAGCTTCTGAGGTTAAAGTCAACACCCATATGCGATCCTGGAGTGTGCAAGGCGGGGACTTTAGCTGCTAGGCCACCGCACTTGGCCCGATTATCTAAAATTCTGAAAACAGAAAATACGTCTTGCATTAGCAGAGCTTCTTCATATCTGACATATTAACTGATAGTAGACATAATACTCTCCCCTATCCCCTAGACAGATACAGCCTTTGTTTTTTCTTTCAATGTCTATTAAAGAATTTAGTTCAGTATGTTGTTTCTTTTACACCAATTTTGTGGCATACACAGTGAAATACTAATGTTGAAACTAAACTAAAGTTGTTCCTCTCCAGTGACTTCTATCCTGATGTCAGTAGGAAGACAAACATCACTGACCTCTGTGTACCAGAGTATACATAAGATGGCAAGTATTCAGAGTGTTGTAGAGAACAGAAGAGGGACATTTTAATCATCCACGTTTTCTTGGAAAGCAGCAGCAGGCATGAGCCAAGACTTGAAGAAATAGGACCAAAGAGGCTAAAGAAAATTGTGTAGCTAGTATTTCTGCCAAAGAAAACTCTAGGAATAAAAAAAAAAAACTGTGAAATAATGTATTGTGTACGATGTTTTGTAGGAAGTTTGTGCTAATAAAATGGCAAGAAATGAAGCAGTATCTATATAAAAGGGTCAATTATTGGAAGATTTTGTGCTTTATGCATGGAAAATAAGATCTGATCTGATAAAAAGCAGGAACCAAATGAACTAGAAGAGAAAGTGATATGGATAAATTTTGATTTTGAGCTTTGCATCCAGGCCAAAAGGACTTGCAAGAACAATCTGCCTTGGTCACCTATTAACAGCAAGATACTTGCAGAAATTTACACAGGTCAAAATTCAGGACTACTACTAATCAAACTCTATTTTTTCACTATAGATGATAAAATGTGGTTGCTTTGCATGCTTCGAGATAAATAAGTTAGCACTTTTTTTTAGATTTATTTATTTTTATTGGAATGTAAGATATAAGGAGAGGAAAAGAGACAGAGGGGAAGATCTTCCATCCACTGATTCACTAACTAAGCAGCTGCAACAGCTGGAGCTGAGCGAACCTAAAGCCAGGAGCCTGGAGCTTCTTCCAGGTCTCACACACGGGTGCAGGGTCCCAAGGCTTTGGGCTGTCCTCAACTGCTTTCAAAGGCCACATTCCGAGAGCTGGATGGGAAACTGGGCTGCCAGGATTAAAGCCAGTGCCCATATGGGATCCTGGTGCATGCAAGGCAAAGACTTTTGCCACTAGGCTACTGCACTGGGCCCTTGTTCTTTTAGCTTATATTTTAGCCCACTATTATTTTTGTGAGTGATTTAATCATTGAAGTCCCATAGATAGTTACATTTATTCCACTGAAAAAGCAAAGACATTATTGATATAAAGTCACAATGAATTATGTATTCTTGTGTAGTAAAAACAATTAATAATTTTTGCATAAGTGAAGGTTAAAATTTATGATCCTCTATGTCATGGACCATTTTTATATCAATTTTGTCAATCTTATACTAGTATTTCTTTATTTAATTATGCATAAATGCATAAAGTGATATTTTTATCTTAATGTTATATTTCTTTAATTGATGTGTTGAGTACTTTATAAAGATTTTAAGTATTTACAAAAGAGCTTTCATTTTAATTTTTGCAAATTATGATTTACAGCTGATACAATATTCTTCATCCCATATGTATGTTCAAAAATGACTGAAATTATAAATGTCACCCAGCATTTCTTTGAAATTTACCTTTCTAGGTTAGATATAGTCTTTTGAAATCAACATAAGATGTGTTTCCTGGAGTCCTTAGGAGAAATGCTACTTACCATCAACTAACAACAGCAACAACAACAAAACTGAAGATAAAAAAACGTCACAACTGTCCAGGAGTTGAGCTGCCCAGGTATCACATTGGGTGATTGTTCCATATCTAATCCATATCCCTGTTACTGAGTCTGGGAAGGAAGTAGAAGGTGGCCAAAGTGGGTGAATCCTGTGCCCGCGTAGGAGAATAATAGTAAGAAGAAGAATGATAATAATATTTAATAAGCCTGTTGACTCCTCACTTCTGTCTGGCCCTGCCTTAATGGTTGCATTTATTTTAAAGAGTGAACCAACAGATTGAATATCGCTCTGTGTCTCTCTCTGACTCACTCTCTCAAATAAATAAATAAATCTTTAAAACAAAAATGAAACCATCAGCACAGCATGAAAAAAACACATGGCGAAAAGGATTAGAAACAAAGCAAAATGTGTACTATTACGTAATTGATATCCTGCTATAAAATCATGACAGGTTTACCTTTGTATTAAAATGAATTTGGAAAGATCTTCGCTGATTGCCCCAGCCTCTTGGTTCTGGTATCTGAGAGCACCCTCATCTAGGAAGGGAGATTAAAGGAATCCTTTGTAGAGTATTGAGACTACCATCTCATTGCCTGCTACCTCGTGTTCATAAGTCTTAATCATGTGTGAAGCAAACAAGTAAGAAGAGGTGTTATAATTGCTGAGAGAAAGAACAACCACGATCTTTAAACCCCGAATGCGGGAAAAGCATCTCTGGGGAGCAGGATGCCGTGTTGATTCCTGTTTTCTGATTTTAGAGCAGGAACTTGGAGTGTGTGTTTCTTAGCAACAGTTCTGTTTGCTTGCCTCACTTCACCTCCATTTAATGACCTCCACTGAGGCACCTGCTTTGAACACTGTGAGACAGAAATTCGGGATGGGCAGGAGGGACATAGTTGATCTGGTCTTATCCTGCTTTCTACACTTATATAACTTAAAAAAAAAATAGTCTCTGTGTCTGCCTGGTGATGTATAACAGGAGATTTATGGAAAGGTTCTCTCATGTCAAAATCCTGTTGTTAATTTTGGTTCTCACTTCTCCAACTTAGCCAAAATTAACAAGCTTTTCTTTAAATAATTTAATTTTTGCATCTCTCCACAACTTCAGCTTCTTATACTGTCAGCCACCCTTGAAAGTTAGCAAGGAGAAAAACATGTGCATTTTCTTTCAAATGATCCAATTTCAACCCTAGTTCTATCTTTATTATATGAAATGACTGATTTTATAAGAAGAAATCAAGGTAATAACTCATTCTGATTTCTTGAATTTTCCATACTAAACCCTGTAACAAAAATCATATCAGGTACACAGTTTATATTGCAAAGCACAACTGAATGCATGTTGTCCATTTATTGGATCAGAGATAACAATTAAAATTCTGCTATTTTGGATTATCATGGTTCCAATTGCTTCTCAAAGTGTTTCCACACAAGCAGTTTTAATTTCACAGGCAGTCACGTCATGATATCATTTTCAGCATCAATTAGGGTAGGTAATAATACCTCCCAATCAGCCTAAAATAATAATAATAGTAACATATTTCCTCTGCTTCCTATTCCTTTCATGCTAATATAAAAATACCATAAGGGTGTAATCTGTAAATAATAGAAACTTGCTTCTCATAATTGCAGGCTGGGTTGTTGAGTATAAGGTTCTATCCAGTGTTGTGTCTGGGATAGGACACAATGTGCCCCTCTTCCTTGCTGTGTGTTCCCACATGGCGAAGAGGCAGAGCAGCTCTCTAGGGACATTTTGCTATGGAAAATAATTATTTATGAGGCTCCTCAAAAGCCATTTTATTCCCAAAGGGTGCCATCTTCAAATATTTTGGAGACATATTTTTAAACATTTATGTGCCAGAGTCCAGCTCCAGCTGAGTTCAGAACTCAAGAAGGGTGCGTGGATGAGGCGCAAAGAGGAATGAAATGGACCACTACTATTCCAGGATTTTAATGGACATTACGAGAAAGCTGTCCCCTTTATTTATACAGAAGCAGTCACAAGCGCTTGCTCAGACTTTTATATCATGGTCAAGTGGGTGTTTCCAAGGATAATTCTGCTGTTTGTTTCACTTTTAAAGCAGGTTGCTATTCAACCTGGCCCTGTGGTCAGGAAGTTCTCATAAGTAACACATTCCTACTACAGTCCTCATCCTACAACTTAATCTTGAATCAGTTAAGGGAGGAAATGCATCACAGAAGGAAGGAGCTAAAGATCAAGGATGCTCAATGGGGGCAGTAGAGACAGAGAGCATTAATTGTAAAAGACCCTTTTGCTAAGACATTATCAGCAGCATCAACTTCCAAGCTCACATTGATAGTAAAGACCAACTCCGCAGTGGCAGACAATGGCTAAATAGATTACAGAAATCTCAGCGGGGTGGTCCAGGTGTCCATGCAAAGGGAGGTGGAGCTACACTCAGGTAATTGTAGGAGACATCCACCCGGCCCTGCCATGCAGCAGAAAACTCTGCAATGGAACATTACTCTTCACACCTTCATGTCTTCCACACCCTCTGCATGGACCCCAGCATTTATATATTTATTTGAAAGGCAAACCATCCAATCTTATGATAATACTACCAGGTAAAATAACCTCGAACAATGTTCTGACTTTTTTGGTAGTGGTATCCAGAAAAAATTATTGTAAACAATTTCTTAAAATGTCACAGATGACATTTAAGTTCCTTTGATTAGCTGTGTTAGATGACTGCAAACATCCTATTCCCAATGCTTTGTTTTGCTCATTTTTATCACAGTTTAAAATCACCAGTATGATTGTGGATTAAAAATGAGTAAACATTCACATACTATTTAGTCTCTCTCTTGCATCTACTTAGAGTGATTTCTACATTAAAGCATTAAGAAAGTGCTTATAAAGACAGTTAAAAATAGGAATTAAAAACTGTTATGTGTAAATATCAAAAGGATTATACATATTAGAGAATGAAGGCAAATTAAAAATAAAATATAGGTAATAGAACATGCAAAATCAATATTATGTTTAATACTTTTGTATTAAGAATCCATCAAACATTACTTAAAAATCATTATACGTTGCAATTTATGGGAAATTTATTAAGTTCTCAGTTAAGAATAATTGTATAGTAATAGATCCATTACCTATGACAATTATGCAGTAATTATTAATTGAAATGTGTTATTACCCTAAGTAAGAAACTAACTGACCTTCCACATGATCCATTTTTTCTTTCTCCTCAGTATAAATATGGACTGAAATTCTCTGCTTTTAATTGTGACAATGGAACTCAAGGTCTGACCATGGAATATAGGTAGAGTGCATTTTGTACTGCCCTCACACATTAGCTGTTACAAACTTCCTAATTAGCTTTGCTCTTTATTCTTCATGATAATTGTCAAGCTATGAAGAATTGATGCCTAAACAGTGAAAGACTCAGAGTCCCTAACTGTCTCCTGGGAAGGAAACAGGCCTGAAAGCAAGACACTTGATGAACGATTTGATCATTTTAACACCATTTCATAATTGTTGAAATACTATGAAAACTATGATTCTATTATTTATACAGACTCTTTTTTAAAAACAAAAACCTTCCCCCTTATTACAAGCAAAAAGTGTTACTTTTTAGAGTCCTCCCACCAAAAAAATTAAAAACAAAATCCTCCACTGTCAGCCATTAGAAGTACATGTTCCTGAAAAGTTTCTAGAACTCTCTCATTTTACTCACTTGGAAAAAATTATTTTCCTAAACACCTGTTTCAGGTTTTATGATTGCCATGGGACTCATTTGTAACGAGGTGCCACAAAACTGAGAAATATAAAACAACAGATAGATGTATGTTTTCACATTTCGGAGTATAGGGTTCCAGAATTAAAATGGCTATAGTAGTGCGTTCCTTGCACAGAAGGCATGCAAGGGAAATATCCTCATTTGCCTCTTCATTCTCTTGTGAAGCTGACAGTTTTTAGTGTTGCATGGCTGTAGCCAGTCTCTGCTCTCTCCACTCTATGTCCATGCTTCCTGTTTTTTTTTTTTTAAGATTTATTTATTTTTATTGGAAAGTCAGATATACAGAGAGGAGATCAGACAGAGAGGAAGATCTTCCATCCACTGATTCATTCACCAAGCAGCCACAACAGCTGGAGCTGAGCCGATCTGAAGTAAGGAGCCAGGAACTCTTCTGGGTCTCCCACATGGGTGCAGGGTTCCAAAGTTTTAGGCTGTCCTCAACTGCTTTCCCAGGCCACAAACAGGAAGCTGGATGGGAAGAAGGGCTGCTGGGATTAGAACCAGAGCCCATATGGGATCCTGGGGTGTGCAAGGCAAGGACTTTAGCCACTATGCTATCGCGCCGGGCCCCACGATTCCTGTTTTCTAAGGACCAGGTCATTATAGGTTAGAGCTCACCCTAATCCAGTCAGACTTCTTTAACTTGCTTACATCTGTATAGTTCTTATTTCCCTGGAAATAGATATTGAGAACTAAGTAAATATGAATTTTAGCATAATAATATTCAACTCAGTGCAGTTTAGGAGGAAGGTGGTAAGAATGGAGTTGAACAGAGAGACGATATTTATAGATATAAAACATTCTAAATAAATTTTCACATAGAAATAATATTATAGCCTCCATCTTGGAGAGGGGAGTGCAGGTGAGCTCGACCTCAGAGCTTGGGTGGATGGATCTACCAGAGGTGTGTTGCCAGCTCGGGCTACCTGAGCCAGATCAGACTCAATACTTGGAGCCCTATAGCCCCAGCCAACACTGCCCAAGTGGTAGGTGAATCCTGAGTTTGCCTAGGCCAGAGAGTGAATTTTCTCCCTTCACAGTAAAAGCTATGAGGGGATCTTGGCAGCTGTGATCCCTGGTTCCTCCCAGTGCTGCCATCTTGGTGGGGATGGCCAGGTGAGTTTGCCCTGGGGCTTGGGTGGACGGACCTGGCAACACGGCGGCTGCTGGGAGGATCTGATCCACGTCAGATCAATGCTTGGGGTCCCAGCTCTAGCCACCACTGCCAAGTGGAGGGTGAATCCAGGGATTGTGGGCTTTGCCTGCTTGCTTCCTGGCAGAGAGCTCTGGGGTCTTGAGGGGGTGGTATTACTGCTTAGGGACATCCATGGATAACGGCACCATATGTGTATGTAAGAAATGAATGTTGAGGGACTCTCAATGACAAGGACACAGTACTTACAGGTCAGCCAGGGGACTGGACTGAGACCTGTTGGTTTGCCGGGGAGAGACCAGAAGATCTGTATGGGTCAGACTGATATATGAGACTACATGGAAATACTGAGCAGAGCTTGTTAGCATGGAATACTGCTGACCAACACATGCCAGTCCACGTGAAAACAAGGGCTGGGAGCCTGTCTAGCAGGAATAGATACCAGTACCAGACTGAATGTCAGAACAGAGGACAGGTCACTTGAGGCAGGGTCATGTCACTAACCAGCATGTGACAGAACAGGTCTGGGAGTAGATTTTGTGTAAGATATGTGCAACAAACCCTGTAGAAATACAAGTCCCACTGGTTAACTCAAGAGTTGGTGTGTTGATTGGCTGAGCTAGGTGTGAACCCTCCAACACTAATGGGCACAGGGACCATGTATAGTCTGGGCAGGTCTAGGCTGACGCACCTGAATGTGCATCCAGAACAGGGTGTGGGGTGAGCCAAGCCACAACATTCAACAGGTTATACAATGCCAAGATGAAGGGTCAGGTTATGTTGGGAAAGAGTCTAGTATCCTGGCCTGGCAGGGTAGCCTAGCAGCTGAAGTCCTCACCTTACATTCGTCAGGATCCCATGTGGGTGCAGTTCTAATCCTGGCAGCCCCAATCCCATACAGCTCCCTGTTTGTGGCCTGGCAAAGCAATTGAGGAAAGTCCAGAGCCTTGGGACCATGCACCCACATGGGAGACCCAGAAGAAACTCCGAGCTCCTGCTTTGGATTGGCTCAGCTCCAGCTGTTGTAGCCACTTGGTGACTGGAGATCTTCTTCTCTGTCTCTACTCCTCTCTGTGTATCTGATTTTCCAATATATATGTTTTAATCTTAAAAAAAATAACAGGAAAAAGAAGGGGCCTAGCACCCTGTGGTAAGCATGAAATCTGGGTCTGGGTGTGGGACTTGTGAAACTTCGCTAGTGGGTTATAGATCCTGCTGGTGAGCTTGTGGTTCAGGCCTGGGAGTAAGGCAAGCTGGGCAATATAGTTCCAACCATTGGTAAATGTGTTGGTTGGTTTTGGAAAAAGGCAGACCAGGCAGGACTGAATAAACCTTAGTTCCCCGGCAAGTGCAGAAACCAAGCTAGAGCACAGGTTATGCTGGGCTATTCTGTCATTCCTATCAGTTTGCATGGATTAGGGATTGGAGCAGACTGTGCAGGGCCAGGTTCCAACATAAACCAGCAAAAGTTGAGACTGGGGGCAGGCTGGGTCAGGCCAGGCTACAATATTCAAATGAAAAAGCCAAGACAGGAGAGGGATTATGTTAAGGCAGGTCAGAGCAACCACTGGCATGCACAAGATCTATGGCTGGAAACAGACTTTGTTGTGGAGCAAAGGGGACATCCTGTCTGGATTGTGGTTTCCACTGATGAGTGTGAAGGCCCGAGTGGGGGCAGCTGTCTGGAATGCACATGGATGCCATGTCACTCAGCACAAGTGTGGACTGGGTCTGAGGTTAACCAGAATAGGCTAGACTGCAGCACCCACTGGTACTCTTGAGAACCAGGGTAGATGCAGGATGGGTTAGGCTAGGTCTGAGTCCCTGCTGAGCATGTGTGAGCTGTGTCTGGGTGTGGACTAGGCTGGGCTGGGCTGTAGCACCTCAGCACCCCATAGTAAACAAACAAACAAAACAAAACAAAACAAAAAAAACCAGAATGGATGAAAGCCGGTCAGGAATGGCCACTGCTAGGACAGGAGGTGGACTAAGTAGAGCTGGCCCATGGATTCATTAAGGGGTGTGAGATCTAGCACTGGGAGAGTTTCTGATGGGGCAGCTTGGGGAATTCCTCTGTCAGAATACATTTCCTGCAGTTGATGGCAAGAAATATGTTAGGGAGCAGCCCAGACCAGGCCACAGAATGGTACCCAACAGCATACATTTTTTTGCAGGTCTGGAGTGAAGCAGACTGGGCCAGTTCATATCATCCACTACAGAATTCAAGCACCAGGAGTGAGGGTTGCGCCATGTTGGATCCCAACACAACCCAGTTCGCATGAGGGCCAGAATTGGAGGCCAGATGTCTGCAGTAGGCTGTAGCCCTCACCAGCAAGAACTGGAATTGGGGTGGCCCATACCAGAATGGCCCATAGCACCCAACCAGCACACATGAGACCAAGGAGGGAGGGGTAATGCTGCAAGGGTGGTTGTTAGGGGCTCCCGTGCTGGACCACCACTCCCACTGGAGAGCATGAGTTGGGATGAGGGCAGTCTAGACCAGGCAGGGCTACAACACCTGTTGGCCTCATGTAAACTGGATCAGAGAAATGTCAGGCTGGGTTGATTGTCTCTACTGGTATATGCATAAGTCAGAGTGGGTGACAGTTGTTTGGGATCTGCCACAGCATCAGCTGGCAGATGCTGGCACAAGGGACAAATTGTGTCAAGTTAAACTGCAGAACCACCTGGAAAGTGTAATATCTGCGAGTGGGAATGGAACCAGTAGTGAAACAGTGGGCACCTCCCTCTTGGGTTGCCTCGCCAACTGGTGAATATGAGAACCAGGACTGGGGTAAGCATGACTAGACAGAGAGTGGCACCTGCCAACATGTGTGTGTGCTGGATAATGGGGTTGGCTGGGTTGAACTAGGTGTCAATGCCTGTTGACATATATGAGAACTGAAAAGAATATGGAAGAGATTGGACTAGTCTGTTGTACATATTGGCATGCACAGTCACCAGGGCAGGAGGTAGACATGGTGGTGTTTATTGCAGGTCACTTCAAGTAGGTGACAGCTTCCACTGGCCTACATGAAGGCCAAGTATGTGGTGGGAAGAATCGGACTGGGCTGCAACATCCATTGGTTTATATAGAAGACAGAGCTGAAGGCAGAACTGACCCAGCAGTTGCAACCAGCAGCTTGTGCATAAGCTGATTGTGGCCATGGGCTGTGCCTGACCTGTATTGACAATCACACACGAAAATCAGGTCTAGGATCACCTCAGATGAAGTTTCCTTGGAGATACCCCCCAACTGAATAGCAGGACTCAGAACCCCATCCATAGAGATAATTGCAGGTTCCATGGTTTGACCATGGAGTGTAGTTGGAACTCCTCAGTGGCTCCAATGGAGCAGTGGACAGCATATCCACGTAAACATGGAGGACATTGGAGTCTGCAGAGAACAGAAGATGGAAGACAGAACAAATTGATCATCTCCCCCACTCAAGTGTTGGCAGTGAATATCTAGGTAAATGGAGACTATAGGTTGGACTATGTCAACCAGTGGATTCTGGAGAGATTTCATCATGAGAATATTTTAAGTGGCTAGATCGGCAGTGATTCAGAACTATTGGACTATCAACACCTCTTGAGGAGGATCCTCAGAGCATGCCCCACATCAGTGATCCTGGGGTGGTGTCGGGTGGCTGTCTTCCACCCCAGAGTGCAGAGGTGTTTGGGAGACTGGGTGTGGCTTCTCTCCTTGCCTCCCCGCTTCCCCAGATACCAGGAAGGAATAAAAGAGAATGTGAAAATGGTGATCTCACCCATTTTCCTGTAGCCCTTGACCTGCAATCACCCTAATCAACTATGTAACAATAATCACAAATAAAAATAATTTGAAAAGAAATAATATTATAAATCTCCCTTATTCTCCATATCTAGAGATGCAACTCAAGGGAACATGGTCAGTTGCAGAAGATCATGAATGGCTACTATTACACTTACAATGACTTGATGCTACATTTAGTTTGGAAACTTGTTCAAGGTTAGGATTATAGTATTGAACATCTTAATTTTGACTCTAATTTTAGAAATTAATTTTTATATTGATCAGGCTTTTGGAATTTATGTAAATTTAGGACTCATAATATATTGTCACAAGATCAGTTTATAAATCCAGTAAATTATATAATGAGTTTATAAATTCAAAATAAAATATAAATGATCATGAAATAATGCCATTCAAAGCTTCATCTCATAGTGACAAAGCATAAAATTGAGATAGCTTAGTTGAATTCAAAATGAGCTGATATAAAGACATACCTGTCACTTCTCATTTTCCCACTGGCTTTTGCCTTTCTACAGTAAACAGATACATATATTCTTTATTTTGTCAGTTTAATTCCACAAACTGAAACCATGAGTTTTATAGTGAAATAAAATTAATTGATGAAAAAGATTGTTACACCAAAGAAACTGTCATAAATGTACTCTGTAAACACTGTGTCAGCTATATCATATGCTAGATCCTGACCAAGGCCAGGAGATAAAATAATATTGAATAAATTATATGGGTATAGTTTAAGGCTCCCTGTCTTTTTTTCTGACCTTCCAAATTTTTTTCAATTTCATTTTATGACACATTTCCATAGGCTCTGGGATTCCCCCAACCCCTCCCGTAGCCCTCCCCGATATTGATTTCCTCCATATTATTACAATAGTACAGCTCATAACCAGTCACAATTCCATCATTGCAGGCATGGACCATGCAGGGAGTCCAGCATCTTATTGTCCAGTTAAATTGAGCAGTTTCAATGGGAGACCATCTTTGATCTGAAAGCAGAGAGACCTTCCACATTTTAACTTTAAATGGGCCTCTGCTTACTGCTAAGCCTTCAAAATATATGGCCGTTCTCATGCACATATTATCTAAGGACAGTACTCTAACTTGCAAAGCGCTGAGTGTGCTTCACTCTTCAGTTTTATGACACTTCAGTCACTGTTTTCACAGTTTCACACTACTGAGGTGAGCATTCCTGAATATTCTGAAATCTAGCTCAACATTGAATGAAAGCTAAATCGTTACTCTTGGTCTCCTTCTTCCAAATCAATGTACATTATCCCACCAGAATTTGGAAGTGAGTCTAAATCAACTTATGATTTGGACAACTGTGTTGCCTTGAATTATTTTCAGTAATAATTTTTCGGCAACTTTAGCCATAACTAATCATAATTTAAAATGGAGTTTTCAATTATAAAATAAATCTAGATCCATGTAAGGCAAGATTTTATTCAAAAACACTATCGGGGTAGGGACAAGGTAACCATTGTCATAAAATTTGTGAAGATCTCAAGACCAAATAGAAATATATCTTATTTGTATGGTATTGAGGAATTAAAGATGTTGTCATCAGGGAACATTGATCTCTGATGTTAGCTAATCCCCTGAACAAGCTGATTAAAAAGGGAACAAAATTCAGAAGACTGGAAAAACTAAATTTTAAACAAGGCAACTAACATTTTATTTACATTGATCAATGGAAAAAAAAGCTTATCATTTGTGAAACAAAAAATTGGTGGTTGGAATGTCTAATTTGCATCTCAAGGTGGAGATGTGACTGATCTATGAGTCTATATCTGTAAGAAATCGATACTTTTGTTTTTGTTTTTGTTTTTGTTTTAGAAGTTACTCTCCTAGGACACACAATGGTGTAGAGCAGTGATACAAGAAATGGGGCAGTTGTTTTCCTAGGCCATAATTAGGGAGCTTGTTTGGAAATGGAGTAGCTGGCACTTGAAATGACACCCAGAAGGGATGTTGGTACTCAAGGCAGGAGCTTAGCATGAACCACCACGGTACCAGCCGCAGATTTAATACATATATATTTTTTAAATTCTAGAATCTTACAGTAACAAATGGACAGTTCTTAATATTATTTAGCCATATAAAAGAAATGGCAATTAAACATAAGAATTAAATCAAATTATGGTAACAGATTTAAAAAATCACATAAAATAAGAGTTGGGGCAGTGATTTAGCTGCTCAGTAATTTGTCTCAGCAGAACTGCTACTATAAGTATCTCAGGTAATTTTTCTTTTTATAATTGCAAAATGATTCAAATAATTTATTTTTATTCAAAATTGATTAGACCATATTTTTGGAAAAAAAACGAAAACGCTTTTTTCCTTATATTGTCACATGTACAATAAATGGTTACTGGAGACCAATGCCAAGGAGTGAGTGTATGTGAGTTTAGAGAGAAACAAAGACATTTTGCCAAGCAAGGTTTAAGACAGGAATAGACCATAGAAATAAGAGGAAAGTCTGTAAAAAGTCTGCAATCCACACCCTCTCAGGCATCTAGAAATTAACACTGAATCATTACAATAATCACTTTCTTCACTGAATCATTGGTCATAGAGTAGCAACATTTTCTTCAAAAAGGTTCTTGATTTTCATTTCTTTAATGACACGTGTGTCATTTAGTAGAATGTTATTTAACTTTATGACAGTATAAATATTTTTTTAATTTCTTCCTCCCGTTGATGATTTTGTTTTGTGACTTTTCATTTAAGGTGATGTATAATAACTGTGTAATGGGTCCTATCATATGCAGATGTGAGGATATAATGTAGTATGCATCTGTACTTCCAGATCAAAGATGGACTCCCAATGAAACTGCTGAATATATATGGACAATAGGATACTGGACTCTCTGTGATTATCTATGACCACAATGATGTACTTACATCTGTTTGTGAAGAACTACACTATTGTGATTATGTGGAGTAAATCAGTGGGGGAGGAGAAAATTGGGGTGGGTGGGGTAAGGGAATTCCCAGAGCATATTGAACCATATCATAAAATGCTAATACTAATAATAAATAAAAGCACCTGAAATGTAAGATTTTAAAAATGTATAAAAATAAATAAAAGCATTTTCCTCACTTCCTCTTAAGAAAATAGCTCAAATGTGAAGGCCCTAGAATGACTTCCCCATCAAGGCCTTATGGAAGAGCTTGGCATTTTGGTATTCTTTTGCAGCACCCATTCTGAATTAGAAACTTGCACCAGGATGCTATTTTCCCTGATTATCTTATTATATCCCATTCTTCAACTCAGAAAGTAGATAACAATAATCAGTAAGTGATAAAATATAACCAGGTCAGCAAATAAGTATGTACTAAATAAGCCATCAGTAACTCAATGGTTTTCAAAAAATACTAACTTAAAGAAGATAAGCTGAAGTTTGACAAAACACAAAATCTGATTCTATTTAAAACATATATTAAAAATGTGGACTGTTAGCATGCATATTCTTAGATCACAAAGGAATATAACTGGAAATCAATAGCAACAGCAGAAAATTTACAGATATGGTAGAAAAATTATGAATGGAAGGTAAACAATATGCTCTTGAGAGACAAACAGACATTAAAACAAATACAAAGGAAACAAAGAAATGATTAAAACAAATGAGGACATATCAGCATCTAAAAGATAAGACAAGAGCAGCATTAAGGGGAAGTTTTATAATACTAAACTCATGCATTTAAAAAATGGGCAGACGTTGACAGTGGGTTACGGTGCTCCAGATCCCACACTGGAACATCAGTTCCAATCCTGGCTATTCTGTTTCCATGGCACCTTCCTGCTGTTGCATCCTGGGATCCATATGACATCCTGCTGCACAAGTGGGAGATCTGGACTGAATTCCAGGCTCCTTCCTAGGGCTTGTCCCAGCCTTGGATGCTGGAGACATTTAGGGAGTTTCTAGGTCAAAACTAGTATTTCCTTAAATATTTCTCCTTCAACCTTTCAAGTCAGTGAAAATTTAATCAAAAAAATTTTTTAGAAATATAAAGCACAACAATACATCTGAAGAACTTAAAAAAGCAAGAAAAGCAATAAATCTCAAAGTAACACTATGTGAGAAATAAATTAAATTGAGAGTCAAAACATACAAAATATCAACGCAACAAAACCAAAGCTTTTAAGAGATGAAGAAAGTAAACAGACTGCAAGAAAATATTTTTTAAATTTGGATAATTAAAATTAGAGATGGGAATGAGGGTATTACAACTGATACTAGAAAAATGCAAATGGGTGTAAGAAAGTGTTATGGACAACTGCATGGGGTTAAAATCCTCACCTTGAACTTGCCGGGATCCCATATGGGCACCGGTTCTAATCCCGGCCACTCCACTTCCCATCCAGCTCCCTGCTTGTGGCCTGGGAAAGCAGTTGAGGACGGCCCAAAGCTTTGGGACCTTGCACCCGTTTGGGAGACCCGGAAGGGGGTTCCTGGTTCCCAGTTTCAAATAGGCGCAGCACCGGCCATTGCACTCACTTGGTGAGTGAATCATCGGACGGAAGATCTTCCCCTGTTTCTTTCCTTCTCTCTGTATATCTGACTTTTTAATAAAAATAAATAAATCTTATAAAGAAACCAAATGGCTAAATTCTAATGTACATTCAGTCTACCAGGATTAAACCACGAGAATGCAAAAATCAAAAAGATCTTTAACAAGTGAAATAATCTGTAAATGTAATGGAATCCATATCAAACTACTGATAACAATCATAGAATTAGAAAAAAACTAAAATGCACATGCAACTACAAAAGATGCAAAAGGACTAAAGTGTTCATGATTAAAAACAATAAATCAATAAATCTATGAATAAGAATACAAAACCATTAAACATGATACAGCAATTACAACAGAGTGGAAATTGCATGAACACCAACATACAGGGTAAGGAATAGAGATGCCACAATAAAAAGCAAACCCAAAAGTAATCTATATAGACCTAATGAACAAAATGTTGACAAAGTGAAGGACATACAGTTGAAAATGTTAATATTTTCAGCAAATGGTATTGCAAACACAGCATACATAGAGGTGTGTTTCAAGACATTGATGTAGGAAATGCGTTTTTGGATAAGTCTTAAAAAAAGTACAGGCAACAAAATCAAAACCATACAAGTAGGATTATATCAAACTTGGCTGTTACTGAACAACATTGGAATCAATAAAGAGGCATCTAGCAGAATGGAGAAAGTCAGCAGCAAACATCTGATACAATGTTTAAGGTTCTGCTTGTAATACCAAATCCTTTATTGGGATGCCTGGATTCTGAGTCTCTGCTCTGCTTCCTGTTCTAGCTCACTGCTAATGAAATATCCTGGGAAGCATCAGGTGACACCCCAAATACTTGGGTTCTTGCCACTCACAGGGGACAATTGGTTTGAGCTCCAGGAAATCTGGGCTTCACTCTGGTCCATTCTGGTGGTTGTCAGCCTTTGAGGAGTGATCTAAGGAACAGCTCTCTCTCTCTCTCTCTCTCTCTCTCTCTCTCTCTCTCTCTCTCTCTCTCTGTCTCTCTCTCTATCTCTCTTTCTCTCTCTTTTGCCATTACAATAAATATTTTAGAAGGTAACATATAATAAAAGTAAAAAAAAAAGTATGAGCACTCATGGTTTTGTTGTAGAACAAAATTAACCTTTCATTACTCCCAAGACCTGTTTCATTCTCCACTGTTAAAAACTAATCTAAACATTCTTTAGATTTATATTCTTTCCTTCTGAGTTTCTGAGGATCCGATTTAAATATAGTTTTATTCTGTTTGTACATACATGTTTAGACAATATAATTTTCCATTTTTGCTGGATGATATAATTCCTTTGTTTTCTAGAATATGTGTTTAAAACTAAACAAAAAACACTTGCTCTTTCTATGCAATGTTCTCTCTAGTTACCTGACTTCCAAAACCTCAAGTTTGATTAGATATGTTTCTTCTTTCTTCTTCTTCTTTTTTTTTTTTTTTTTAGCACTTCTTGGATCATTTCAGCTTAAAGATTTTAAAACGTTCAGCTCAGGGGAAATCTAGTTTATTAGAACTTTGATTATATTACCCCCTCAAGTTTCTCTCTTCCACTTGCCAACACATCTCATTAGATAAAATTGGAAATCCGGGACATTATCTCTTTGGGTTTATTTTTTTTTTCTTTTCTTTACCTCCTAATAATGAAAAAAAAAAGTATGTCAATAACTTTTTTTTGTAGGGCACTTACTAAAGCCCAGACACCCTAAGCACTCGTAATGAGTCTTTCAATTTAATCCAGTTATCACTGAGGTAGATTTTAGCCAATTATAAGTGGAAAAATTTTCGATTACATTTTCCAAAGATGCTATAATAATCATGCTAGAAGATTAATTGCACTCCTACCTACTTTTCTCTTTTCTGCTTCTAAATATATACTTATAGATAGAGACAAAGCTATAGGTCTTTTTTTTTTTTTTCAAGTTTGGGTTTCTAATGATTAAGTTTGGTCTTCATCCATATGCATTGTTATTTATGATTTTGTTTGAAGACAATTATGTGTTTTCACTAACCATGCTGTGTTATTTTGATGGAAAGATAAATGGCAGATCATTGACATTGCTGTTTAGTAAGATTTGATAAATATGTTTACCTATATATTCAGCACCCATTTCTCCCCAGAAACTTCTGTTATCCTTGTCCTAATCACATCACAATAAACACAACTTCTCTGACTTCTGTCACTATGAACTGTCCAGTCTCCAATTTTATATAAAGTTGTATTAGATCAACTTTTTTTTTCCTTAGGGAAAGGCTGGCTTCATTACTTCACTAACCTTATCATCAACAAACATGAAAGACTTTTTTATTGTTAATGATTTATTTACCTGAAAATCAGAATAACAGAGAGATGAAAAGACAGAGAAAGAGACAGATCTTCCATCTACTGTCCACCCCAACCCTGTCAAGCTAGATCACCAACCACAATGGCCAGGGGTGGGCCAGACTGAAGGCAGAAGCTAGAAGCTTCTTCCAGGTCTCCCAAGTGGGTGATAGAGTCCATCTTCTACTGCTTTTCCCAAGTCATTAGGAAGGAGCTGGATCAGAAGTAGAGCTGCCAGGGTTTGAGTTGGAGCTTTTATGGGATGCCAATGTCACAGGCTTGACCTGATGTATAACAAGCCCATTCCACTCGGAATTTTGACATACATAGAAATATTGCTTCTTTGGATATTCACTTAGGATTGATGGATAGACAGATAGATAGATAAGCTGATTGCCTTTATTAAAGAATAAAAACCAGGTCTCAGGCTCACCACATTTCAGCTCATGGGAAAACTGAGAGGTTAATTGTCTGTTCAAAGAACTGATCCGTGAATGGCAACGTGCTGAGCCACTCTGACTTTAGTGTTAGAGATAAGGGCAGCAAAAGCTAGCCTTGTACAAAAACTTGGTTGGTCCCTAAGATAATCATAATGAGGGGAATATCTGATTTACCATGGCTTGGCAATTGCATCAAGTAAGAAATGTTAGCATTTAGGATTTCTTCATAAGCATGGAAATATCCTGAAACAGAATTCTGAAAAATAACCATTTTATTTGTATGCAACTGCAAATGAATTAAAAATATGGAAATATTGTGCATATTTTTATGAAAGAAAGATTTCATTTGTATAAAAGATAAGCTTGAGAGGGAGAAAGCAAGACAGCGAGAGACAGGAGGCTGTGTCATCTGTCTGACAACTTACTCCCCAAACGACTGCAACATTTGGTCATGCTTGGGTCAGACAGGAGCCTTACTCCATCCAGGTCTCTCATGTGCATGGCAGAAACTAATGTGCCTTGACTATTTTCTGCTGCTTTCCTATGTACATCAGCAGAAAACTTGGATAGGAAGCCGAACAGCCAGGACTAGAATCAGCATTAGGATATGGGATGGAGGTGCCTCAGTCAATGTGCTCTTGAAACAATTGCTGCTTTTCCGTTGCTTTCATAAGAAGGTAGAAATAGTGCTTAAAGTCAAAGGACCAAATGAATTCTCTGCAATAATTGTCAGTGGTATTTTTTGCTTAACCATTACATTTTTTTCTGTGATTATTTTTTCCCTGAGGTCAACTATGAATACAAATACAAACAATTTCACAAGGAACACAAATATTTCCATGACCTAAATTATGTCTTCCTCTGTGGACTGTGGTATTTAGTGTTCCCTGCTTGTATAGCTTTACATGAGCGACATCACTATCTCATTTATTTGTTACCAGTTACTGTTTGAACTGCATCACTCACCCCAGATGTTGTTTCTTGTTTGGCCTTCTCAAGAATCCTCCCAATACCACAGGTGCTCTCCATTATTGTGGCATCAAACTCAATAGTGGGCATTGATCTGCCTGTGTCTTAGCACTTCGGTAAATCATAGCTTCTTAATGAAAAAATAGCTCTCCTGCTGTCTTGCACATCCTCCTACCAACACTGAGCTTTCTCTCTTCTCTTACCACTGTAATACAGATTACTAAGAGGTGTATGTGCTAAGAGATTACCTTGTGCTAAGTCTTTTAATGTTTTTGTGCACTTGCCTTTAACAAATCATTGTATTTCAGGTACTGCAAACATCTTCATATTATAGATACAGACATGAGACTCAAAAATTTGAAGTCGGGGGCTCAGCACAATGGCTCAATTGAACATTTCTCATCCTCCAAGTGCCAGGATCCAATATGCACACTGATTCATGTCCCAGCAGCTTCACTTCCCATTTAGCTTCCTGTTTGTGGCCTGGGAGGGCAGTGAAGGGTGGACAGAGACCTTGTGATGTTATGCCCATGTGGGAGACCTGGAGCAAGCTCCCAGCTCCTGGCTTCAGGTTGGCTTAGCTCCAGCCCTGCAGTTATTGGGGAGGGAACCAATAGAGAAAGGATCTTTCTTTCTGTCTCTCCTCTTGGTAAATCTGCCTTTCCAATAAAAATAAATAAGATTTTAAATGAAATAGAAGCCACTTGCCCATAGTCACAAAGCCAGTAATGGGCAAACCCAAAAGTCAAACAGGAGATGGGTTCTAGGAACTAGCAGTTAAGTCTCTTGTTGTGGTGGCTATTCCCCATATTTCAAACCTGAATGTGAATATTGGCTTTGTTTCAGATTCCAGTTTCTTGCTAATGTAAACTCTAGGAAACAACAGTGAAGGCTACCATACTTGTGTATTTATTATATAAGTGGGAAATCATGACTAAGTTGACTTCAGCCTGACTCACCCCAGTCCATCGTATTTGGGGAATAATCAGCAGATGGGAGCTATATGTGTGTATATATATATATACACACACACACATATATATAGCTCTCTCTCTTGTTTTAGAGAGTCTTTATTTTTATTAAAAAGTCAGATATATAGCGAGAGGAGAGACAGAGCGGAAGATCTCCCACCTGATGATTCACTCCCCAGGTGGCCACAACAGCCAGAGCTGAGTCAATTCAAAGCCAGGAACTCAGAACCTCTTCCAGGCCTGCTACACAGGGGCATGGCCTCAAAACTTCGGACCATCCTTGACTGATTTTCCAGGCCACAAAGAGAGCTGGATGAGAAGTGGGATCTCTGGGATTAGAACCAGCACCCATATGGTATCCTGGCGAGGACAAAGCAAGGACCTTAGCAGCTAGACTACCGTGCTGGGACCATATCTCTCTTTCTTCTCTCTCTCCCTCTCCCACATTCTCTGTTTATCTATCTATCTATCTACCTATCTATCTATCTATCTATCTATCTATAATGAATAAAATTTAAAATGCTTATGTGATTATCATCTGTATCATAAATCATTTAAAAAATTTTTGAGGAAGCCTTCTCAATGCCTGGCCACCTTATGTATTTATTCATTATTGACAACAGAAAGGTGGCCTAAGTGGTTTTCCATTTTGGAAATATAGCTTAAATATAAATCTGCATCTTTTAAGACAAATATATAAAGCCTTGTAGCGTTTTGACTGAAGTTAGTTGCATTAAATTAAGTTTTAAAGTGTCATATGTAGGTATGAACATGCGTATATGGAGTTTTGCTAATGAACAACTAAAGAAGATAATTTTCATCTACAATGCCCTCATACTTTAGAAGACTAAGTTCAGTGTTTTGAGACTGTTTACAGTAAGAGAATGAGAACGCAGTTCTCATGTGTAATGAAAAGAACTTCAGTATGTCAAAAATACTAAAAATGTCAAGAGAGATAGATAGTGTTACTAACATAAGGGAAGACAGGTGTGAGGATGAATTGGGGAATATTCTTAAAAACTCTGTGAAGGAGTATGTCTTTTATTTCACAAGCATAAAAAGCCAAAGGGATTTTTAGCAATGTACTCAGTTGTTTTCAAGAGACTAGTGGCAATATTTGTTACTTGTTAAAACACAAATACTTTTACAAAGGGAAATAAATGATTCTGATATAATTGTTTTTGGCACCATAGGGTAAATGAGTATAGTAGGTATGAATCAGAGTTCAAAGTCTCTAGTATGTAAGAATTACAACTTTTATTTCCTGATCTCAATATGATTACTATGTTAAGCTCCATTTTGCTACTATGGCAGTAATTCGATTACAGACATTTGGGCTTTCCTGAGGTCATGGTGACTAATCTTGAAGATTTCAGAAGAGAGTGGAAGGATTGGCTAGATGATCCTTCCAACACTCCTTTAAACCCTGTTTGGTCCCCAGAGTCAAGCTTGAGGTCCTTGTGCCATGTCTTCTTTGTTTCCTGCAAGTCTTCCTTGGGTTTTTACTAAAATCATAATTTCTAAAATTTATAATTGATCATGATTGTAATTGTGTATATACAAACATATACACACACATGTTCTGTTCAATATCTTCTGCATTCACTTGAAATATTAACTCCCTGAGGTCATCATTTTACCTGTGTACTTGCCAAAAAAAAATAATATCTGACTATATTTTCTTAAGTGAATGAATTAAATGAAACCTCCACTATGAAAACTGAAATAAAGATTGGATTAGTAGGAGAGAGATTTCTATACAGCATGTATTCTTTAGTGATAATCTATTTAAATTTTATTTTAATGTTTTTATTTGACACACTTATTTGGAAAACTTATTGTTGAGTTAACACATTTTCATGAAAAGTATCTATTAGATATAAATGACTAAGATAAAAGGATAAAACAAGAAGATTATTGTCAGCCTTATTTGTATTACTATGAAAACAAGAGAAGCATTATTCTAGCATCTGCTTCCATTATCTCATTACCTTCTGTTTAAAATCTGATTCCTTCTGAATCCTTTCATTATATACTTTTTTTCTCAGTATATGCTTTTGTGACTACATTTAGAATCCAATGGAATAATCCAGGATCACCTTCACACTAGTTTTTCTATTTTAGGGTGGATAGGTTACATATTACTAAGCTACCCCTTGGGACGTCCATACCCCATATCAGAGTATTAGTTTTCCTGCTTCTGAACCAGCTTCCTGTTAATGCAGCCTTGTCAGTTGATTGTGCTTCAACCACTTTAGTACCTGCACCCTCTGTGGGGAACGGACTTGTGCATGGAACTCTCTCTCTCGAGATGGCGAGCTTCTACTATGGACATTTTGGTGAAGAATGGTTCAGTTTATCACTGGTTTCTGGCTTTGCAAAGTCATGGCTTGTATCAATCACAGAGCAAAAGAAGAAGTTTATACACTTTAAAGCTGATAGCCAAGCCACAGCAAGTAGGGCAATTATCAGGAATGCACCAGTTCTATACATTCCTTGCCACAACCAAACTAGTGATAAAGGCAACCATTTTAAGTATGCTTGAATTCCAAAAGCAAATCTCTGAAATAAAATAATGGGGGAGAAAATGGGCCCAAAAGAATAAGAACAGTTTGTCAGCTTTATAATACTCTGTTTTGTCTTTGTCTTCGGTTTGTTTAGTTTTTTTCTAAGGGAAAGGAATCTGGCTGAAGCTTGGAAACAGCTTTGGAAGTAAAAGTAGAAGTTCATGCTAAGAACAACGGGGGGCGGGGGGGAGAGGAGGTTAAAGGACATGAGCAAGTGCAGGGATATCTTCCTGAGTGTTTTGTGATCAGGAGGGTAATTTAATTTTTGAAAGATAAGAGAGAAAACTTAATTAGCTGCATGGTGTTAATCTCTCAATTTCTGCTGCTTAAAGCAGCTTTGGTCCATCAATCAGTATCTTGAATCGTAAGACTAAAGTAAAATTAGAGGGAGTTACATATTATACCATGCTTAACTCTAAAGTGAGTTCTGAGTAACAGCAATGACACTAGATTTTTTAAAGACAACCCATATTTAAACAGCTTCACACAAAACATTTAGTCAAGATTTATTTTTATTGATTAGAAAGAACTAGAAAGGAACAAAGATGTCCATCGTGTTTATTACTGTGCTGCAAGTGATAAAACATGTTAATTAAACTGTCGGTTCTTGCTTCTTTATTTAGAAATTCACTTTACTTTATAGATGCTATTTTAGGAAATCCTTATTGATATTTGAAATAAATATTCTCAGGACACGTCTCATTCCTTCTCTTTACATTCCAGTTCACTGATTAATATGTTTATTTTTTTCCTCCTAAATAAGAAGAGATAACCTTAAAGGATGCTGTAAGATACTTACTTTTACATGCGTTACAGAGGATTGATTGTTTAGACCACAAATTAAACATACCTGTATCCCACATCAATCATTGTCTTGGATTTCTGGCTCTAACTCCTGACTCCAGCTCCCAGCCAATACAAACCTTGGAAGACAGTCATCATGCCTGAAGGGAGACCTGGGAGATTTGGGCTATTGCGGTTATTTGATTGCTAAACCAGTAAATAGGAAATTCCCCCCCCCCCCCCCATCTACTTTCTAGCTCTCTCTCTTTTTGTATCTCCTCATCTTTCAAATACACAAAAACTAATAACAACTTGAAAATTAATTAGGATTTTTCTCATTTCTCACAAAATGTAAGGAGCATGAAGAAATGTTTTTGAAAAGGAAAAATCAGCAAAAAAGTATCATATAAAATAACACATTTTAATTACTATAAAATATATAGGTTTTATCTTCTCAATATTCATTTTCTGTACCGAGTTAAAACATCCAGTGAAACTAGATTTTGTTAATGTTCAAATTTCATTTTCATAGAGGATGAGCAGCATTTTAACAGTCTTTGTTTCCTAGAGGAAAACATGTTTTGAGTTAAGGTCCATTATGTATTCAGATAAAGTAGGTTTCTATGAAAGTTAAAAAAATAATACACAGATTATTCCTTTCTGGGATATGAGCCTTTTAGAATTAAGTAAACATGATTTACCATTTTTAATGAGCAATTTCATAAAATCACTTGCTCCTGGAATACTTCTCCTATTCCTGTGACATCTCACAGAACTCTGCCATGAACTTGAGGATTTGATGGAACTTTCATTCCATATGGCATTCTGCAAAGCTAATTACACCTGCCAGATGCAGAGCTCGGTAGGCAGGATCTGGATTTGGAGAAGAGCTGGGGAGTTCAGCCTCTGCTGCTGAGTTTCACGCTCATCATGCCTGCCTTTCCTGTTCACCAGTTCATCAGCCAAGAAATCTGGGTCAGCAGACCACGGAAGAAAACAGATGATGCAGTGATGGTTTTCCCTGCAAACTGGATGTAGTATTTAGGTAAATATCTTCTGAACTGGAAAGAGAGAATAAAGTTTGAGCAAGTGTCATTTACCACTGTCTTTGTCCGAAATCAAACTCATACAAACCCCGAATCCGTGCATCAAAAATGACAGAATTCACATAGACTTGCTATTATTGCAGTTTAGTTTCCAAATCAATTTATATGATTTTAGAACATCCAGGCATTTTGCTGCAAGTATACAACAAAATCACTGCTGAAAAAGTAAAATATGCGAAGAAATCAAAATAATAGTATCAGTTGTCAAAACATCAATTAAAGTGTATGTTACATCTGATAGATCAGACCAATAAAATTTGAACAAGCATAGTACAAACACAAATGCAGAAAGACTTGAACTCTCAGCAGTTGGACATATTTAGCATGAAAAGGACAGGTGCTTTGTGCATGGTAGGCAAAATATCTTTTTAATAGGTATGAGAAGTGTTTTACTTTACAGAAAATTATGTTAGTGCTGACCTAAAGTTTTCATTCCACCTTTCCAGATGAATTGTTTCTTGACCTTGGATAGTTAACTCTCTGAGCTATAACCATAAATGACCTGCTTTCAGATTGCTATTGTATATTTTATGCTTCATAGTTATTTCATATTCTTGATTACTGTGGTGGAGTATCAGCTAACTAGAAGAAATAAACACGCACACACATTCATGCACACATAAATATATCTCACCACTGTCAAACACTAGAAAATTACAACACAAAAGTTCTTCAAAATAGGATTGAACAACTACTTTATAAAAAAAGATAATAAATCAATAAGTTCTGAAAAAAAGTTGTCATCTATTTAAACCATGAAATGCAGAACTATGTAATTAAAATTTTGGAATATGAGAAACTTCTTGAAGAAGCATTTATTAAAAGAAAACTGGATAAGAAGTAAAGTGGGAGGGCAGCATTGAGGTATGGAATGCTAGAGTCCGAAGTGGCAAATATTGTTTTTTCACCATGCCACATAGAATATTTATTCTTAACACGATTTTTGTACGTTAGGAGCAGGAGATATATTTGCAATATGGATCTGATTTTACTAGGAGAACCAATAATAAAACCAAACCAGTAATTGATTTGAATCCACAAGAGCATAAACTTCAAGCTCAGCCAAGAACTGCCATCTTCCAGTCAGCTCTGATATTGCCTAACCGGGCTTGGTGCTGGTTAACAACATGCCAGAAAATCGCATTCTCAAATTTCGTGATCATGTTGGGCTCCATTTTATCCAGGTGGCCCCTCACACATGCTTAGGTAACAGTCGCCTGTTCTGCAATGGCCCAGGGTGAATACTCTCCTCGCTTCAGAAGTTCAGTGGGACACACTCAGCGGCTCAGGAGCCATTGAGTGGCAACATAGAGGTCGGAATCAAAGCACACAAAAGCAGCAAAGGAGACACTGTGCCAGTCCCAGCTTCATGATCCCTGCCACCTGCTTCATGGCCTTGGTTTAGGCGGCAAATCCGACACTGGACACCAACGAACCCACATTCATGGCAGGGTTGGTGCCTTTATGGAAAAATTCTGTCCAATAATGACTGAAATGACACTAGTCAGAATGGAAGCAGACACATCCCCAGCCTGTGTTTCTATGACTGTAAAGGCAGTTGGGGAACCACCACCAAACGAATGGTTCATTTTGGCTGCTCTCACCAACAGCACGGAACACAGGTAGCGGACATCACGAAAGTTTGTCTCTGATACCAGGGGGCCAGCGCAGCAGCAGCGACATCTGGTGGTAAGCAACAACCTGTTTGGTAAAATCCTAAATGATCATTCACCATGGGGGAAGGGTTTGGGGTGAAGGGGGAAGAATCCCAGTGCCTATGAAATTGTGTCATGTAATACAATGTAATTAATGAATAAAAAAATCCTAAATGATCTTGCTCTTGCCTCTGAAGTACTTTCCCATACATCAGCCAGGGTAGGGAGCCAGGTCATGAAGTGCAGCAGCATCAGATGCAGTAGCTGACACGACAATGGTGTACTTCATGATATCTGCATCCGTCAGTCTCTTCACTAGCTGGTCAACAGCCACATACATGCAGTTCAGCTTCTTCTCATCAGATCAGTCATTAAAACACTTCTGGTTAATAATTGTGTCAATAGCAATGGGTGTTTTCCCAGTCTGTTACCGCACTTGCCACGATCAATTGGCATGAAGCTGTCCACAACCTTAATAGCAGTCTGCATTGGTTCCCACACAAAGATTCGAAGAATGAATCCAGTGGCTTTCAGGTCCACTCGCCTGCAAGTCTTGGAGCCAACTGGACCTTTCCCTCTATGGCATTTCCGAGGGCTTCTGCCAAATGACCCAACAGCTCCTCACCAACCAGAACATCCACAAAGGCGCCCATTTCTTCACGATATCCCCTTCCTTAATAACAAGCATAACAACATCAACATCGTCGGGATCCAAGTTCAGAATCATACCCTTCAAGCCAGAAGAGAACACCACCATTTCTTCTGTTCGGACATTCCTGAGCCTGTCTGTGTATGCGAGCAATACCATCACCCATATTTAATACATGCGCAGTCTTCTCAAGGTAAGCGATGGAGCTATCACCTCCAAGAATTCACTCTTCAAGAAGAGCACAGGTTTCAGGAGTGCCAGTCTGCTGAAGCCGCGTGTTTCCACGTGGGGCTCCTAGACGCAATGAAAGATGACCCCAAAGCGTTTACCAATCTGGGTCTCGGCAGAGGGCACGGGCCACGGATGCTGCTGCACAGAGAGCATCTTTGCAGCTTCTTCTAAGACGGCTCTTCCTCAGCCTCTGACTGACTGGGACGCCAAATTGAAATCTAATCTGCTGTGCCACAGTTTCTGTACCGGTATCTTCCATTATTTATGTGGAGGAAATAAGCATGTCTTTACAATTTTGCACAATTTGTATTAAC